>NW_027490279.1:0-665548 GCF_050948175.1 Xylocopa sonorina | reverse complement strand
CATAGAAGTGAAATGCGATATCGCGTTCTAAGAAGCATTAGAACTCTATTGCTACGATACGTAGACATCTGCAAAGGCTATTTCCTAGCATGGAAGGGTCGCATTTACATTCATTAGAAGTGAATACGAGATATACATGACACTTCGCAATGAATATTATAGCTTATCATGAAACATAGGAATGAGGTGCTATATCGCGTTTTAAGACGCATTAGAACTCTATTGCTATTATACGTAGACATCTGCAAACTCTATTTCCTAGCAAGGAAATTTCGCACTTACATTCCACTGAAGTGAATACGAGGTATACATAGCATTACACAATGAATATTATATCTTATTACGAAACATAGAAGTGAAATACGACATCTCGTTTTAAGAAGCATTAGTACTCTATTGCTGTGATACGTAGACATCTGCAAACAAGATTTCCTTGCAAGGAAGTGTCGCATTTACATTCTTTTGTAGTGAATACGAGGTATACATGACACTTCGCAATGAATATTATATCTTATCATGAAACATAGAAGTGAAATGCGATATCGCGTTCTAAGAAGCATTAGTACTCTATTGCTACGATACGTAGACATCTGCAAAGGCTATTTCCTAGCATGGAAGTGTCGCATTTACATTCATTAGATGTGAATACGAGATATACATGACACTTCGCAATGAATATTATAGCTTATCATGAAACATAGGAATGAGGTGCTATATCGCGTTTTGAGAAGCGTTAGAACTATATTGCTATTATACGTAGACATCTGCAAACTCTATTTCCTAGCAAGGAAATTTCGCACTTGCATTCCACTGAAGTGAATACGAGGTATACATAACATTACACAATGAATATTATATCTTATTACGAAACATAGAAGTGAAATACGACATCTCGTTTTAAGAAGCATTAGTACTCTATTGCTGTGATACGTAGACATCTGCAAACAATATTTCCTAGCAAGGAAGTGTCGCATTTACATTCTTTTGAAGTGAATACGAGGTATACATGACACTTCGCAATGAATATTATATCTTATCATGAGACATAGGAATGAGGTGCTATATCGCGTTTTGAGAGGCATTAGAACTCTATTGCTAATATGCGTAGACATCTGCAAACTCTATTTCCTAGCATTACACTTACATTCCACTGGCATTCCACTGAAGTGAATACGAGGTATACATAACACTCCACAATGAATATTATATCTTATCACGAAACATAGAAATGAAATGCAGCATCTTGTTTTAAGACGCACTCGAACTCCATTGCTACGATACGTAGACATCTGCAAATGCTATTTCCTAGCATGGAAGTGTCGCATTTTCATTCTTTTGAAGTGAATATGAGATATACATGACACTTCGCAATGAATATTATATCTTATCATGAAACATAGGAATGAGGTGCTATATCGCGTTTTGAGAAGCATTAGAACTCTATTGCTATTATACGTGGACATCTGCAAACTCTATTTCCTAGCAAGGAAATTTGGCACTTACATTCCACTGAAGTGAATACGAGGTATACATAACATTACACAATGAATATTATATCTTATTACGAAACATAGAAGTGAAATACGACATCTCGTTTTACGAAGCATTAGAATTCTATTGCTACGATACGTAGACATCTGCAAAGGCTATTTCCTAGCATGGAAGGATCGCATTTACATTCTTTTGTTGTGAGTACGAGGTATACATGACACTTCGCAATGAATATTATATCTTATCATGAAACATAGAAGTGAAATGCGATATCGCGTTCTAAGAAGCATTAGTACTCTATTGCTACGATACGTAGACATCTGCAAAGGCTATTTCCTAGCATGGAAGTGTCGCATTTACATTCATTAGATGTGAATACGAGATATACATGACACTTCGCAATGAATATTATAGCTTATCATGAAACATAGGAATGAGGTGCTATATCGCGTTTTGAGAAGCGTTAGAACTATATTGCTATTATACGTAGACATCTGCAAACTCTATTTCCTAGCAAGGAAATTTCGCACTTGCATTCCACTGAAGTGAATACGAGGTATACATAACATTACACAATGAATATTATATCTTATTACGAAACATAGAAGTGAAATACGACATCTCGTTTTAAGAAGCATTAGTACTCTATTGCTGTGATACGTAGACATCTGCAAACAATATTTCCTAGCAAGGAAGTGTCGCATTTACATTCTTTTGAAGTGAATACGAGGTATACGTGACACTTCGCAATGAATATTATATCTTATCATGAGACATAGGAATGAGGTGCTATATCGCGTTTTGAGAGGCATTAGAACTCTATTGCTAATATGCGTAGACATCTGCAAACTCTATTTCCTAGCATTACACTTACATTCCACTGGCATTCCACTGAAGTGAATACGAGGTATACATAACACTCCACAATGAATATTATATCTTATCACGAAACATAGAAATGAAATGCAGCATCTTGTTTTAAGACGCACTCGAACTCTATTGCTACGATACGTAGACATCTGCAAATGCTATTTCCTAGCATGGAAGTGTCGCATTTTCATTCTTTTGAAGTGAATATGAGATATACATGACACTTCGCAATGAATATTATATCTTATCATGAAACATAGGAATGAGGTGCTATATCGCGTTTTGAGAAGCATTAGAACTCTATTGCTATTATACGTGGACATCTGCAAACTCTATTTCCTAGCAAGGAAATTTGGCACTTACATTCCACTGAAGTGAATACGAGGTATACATAACATTACACAATGAATATTATATCTTATTACGAAACATAGAAGTGAAATACGACATCTCGTTTTACGAAGCATTAGAATTCTATTGCTACGATACGTAGACATCTGCAAAGGCTATTTCCTAGCATGGAAGGATCGCATTTACATTCTTTTGTTGTGAGTACGAGGTATACATAACACTCCATTATGAATATTATATCTTATCATGAAACATAGCAGTGAGAAGCGATATCGCGTTTTAAGAACCATTAGAACTCTATTGCTACGATACGTAGACATCTGCAAACGCTATTTCCCAGCATGGAAGTGTCGCATTTACATTCATTTGAAGTGAATACGAGGTATACATGACACTTCGCAATGAATATTATACCTTATCATGAAACATAGAAGAGAGATGCGATATCGCGTTTTAGGAAGCATTAGAACTCTATTGCTGCGATACGTAGACATCTGCAAACGCTATTTCCTAGCATGGAAGTGTCGCATTTACATTCCTTTGAAGTGAATACGAGATATACATGACACTTCGCAATGAATATTATAGCTTATCATGAAACATAGGAATGAGGTTCTATATCGCGTTTTGAGAAGCATTAGAACTCTATTGCTATTATACGTAGACATCTGCAAACTCTATTTCCTAGCAAGGAAATTTCGCACTTACATTCCACTGAAGTGAATACGAGGAATACATAGCATTACACAATGAATATTATATCTTATTACGAAACATAGAAGTGAAATACGACATCTCGTTTAAAGAAGCATTAGTACTCTATTGCTGTGATACGTAGACATCTGCAAACAAGATTTCCTTGCAAGGAAGCGTCGCATTTTCATTCTTTTGTAGTGAATACGAGGTATACATGACACTTCGCTATGAATATTATATCTTATCATGAAACATAGAAGTGAAATGCGATATCGCGTTCTAAGAAGCATTAGTACTCTATTGCTACGATACGTAGACATCTGCAGAGGCTATTTCCTAGCATGGAAGGGTCGCATTTACATTCATTAGATGTGAATACGAGATATACATGACACTTCGCAATGAATATTATAGCTTATCATGAAACATAGGAATGAGGTGCTATATCGCGTTTTGAGAAGCATTAGAACTATATTGCTATTATACGTAGACATCTGCAAACTCTATTTCCTAGCAAGGAAATTTCGCACTTGCATTCCACTGAAGTGAATACGAGGTATACATAACATTACACAATGAATATTATATCTTATTACGAAACATAGAAGTGAAATACGACATCTCGTTTTAAGAAGCATTAGTACTCTATTGCTGTGATACGTAGACATCTGCAAACAATATTTCCTAGCAAGGAAGTGTCGCATTTACATTCTTTTGAAGTGAATACGAGGTATACATGACACTTCGCAATGAATATTATATCTTATCATGAGACATAGGAATGAGGTGCTATATCGCGTTTTGAGAAGCATTAGAACTCTATTGCTAATATGCGTAGACATCTGCAAACTCTATTTCCTAGCATTACACTTACATTCCACTGCATTCCACTGAAGTGAATACGAGGTATACATAACACTCCACAATGAATATTATATCTTATCACGAAACATAGAAATGAAATGCAGCATCTTGTTTTAAGACGCACTCGAACTCTATTGCTACGATACGTAGACATCTGCAAATGCTATTTCCTAGCATGGAAGTGTCGCATTTACATTCTTTTGAAGTGAATATGAGATATACATGACACTTCGCAATGAATATTATATCTTATCATGAAACATGGGAATGAGGTGCTATATCGCGTTTTGAGAAGCATTAGAACTCTATTGCTAATATGCGTAGACATCTGCAAACTCTATTTCCTAGCATTACACTTACATTCCACTTACATTCCACTGAAGTGAATACGAGGCATACATAACACTCCACAATGAATATTATATCTTATCACGAAACATAGAAATGAAATGAGGCATCTCGTTTTAAGACGCATTAGAACTCTATTGCTACGATACGTAGACATCTGCAAACGGTATTTCCTAGCATGGAAGTGTCATATTTACATTCTTTTGAAGTGAATACGAGGTATACATGACACTTCGCAATGAATATTATATTCTATCATGAAACATAGAAGTGAGAAACGATATCGCGTTCTAAGAAGCATTAGATCTCTATTGCTACGATACGTAGACATCTGCAAACGCTATTTCCTAGCATGGAAGGGTCGGATTTACACTCTTTTGAAGTGAGTACGAGGTATACATAACACTCCATAATGAATATTATATCTTTTCATGAAACATAGCAGTAGGATGCGATATCGCGTTTTAAGAAGCATTAGAAATCTATTGCTACGATACGTAGACATCTGCAAACGCTATTTCCTAGCATGGAAGTGTCGCATTTACATTCATTTGAAGTGAATACGAGGTATACATGACACTTCGCAATGAATATTATACCTTATCATGGAACATAGAAGTGAGATGCGATATCGCGTTCTAAGAAGCATTAGAACTCTATTGCTGCGATACGTAGACATCTGCAAACGCTATTTCCTAGCACGGAAGTGTCGCATTTACATTCTTTTGAAGTGAATACGGGTATACATGACACTTCGCAATGAATATTATATCTTATCGTGAAACATAGAAGCGAGATGCGATATCGCGTTCTAAGAAGCATTGGAACTCTATTGCTACGATACGTAGACATCTGCAAAGGCTATTTCCTGGCATGGAAGGGTCGCATTTACATTCTTTTGAAGTGAGTACGAGGTATACATGACACTCCATAATGAATATTATATCTTATCATGAAACATAGCAGTGAGATGCGATATCGCGTTTTAAGAAGCATTAGGACTCTATTGCTACGACACGTAGACATCTGCAAACGCTATTTCCTAGCATGGATGTGTCGCATTTACATTCTTTTGAAGTGAATACGAGATATACATGACACTTCGCAATGAATATTATATCTTATCATGAAACATAGGAATGAGGTGCTATATCGCGTTTTGAGAAGCATTAGAACTCTATTGCTACGATACGTAGACATCTGCAAACTCTATTTCCTAGCAAGGAAATTTCGCACATACATTCCTCTGAAGTGAATACGAGGTATACATAACAATACACAATGAATATTATACCTTATTACGAAACATAGAAATGAAATACGACATCTCGCTTCAAGAATCATTAGTACTCCTTTGCTGTGATACGTAGACATCTCCAAACAATATTTCCTAGCAAGGAAGTGTCGCATTTACATTCTTGTGAAGTGAAATCGAGGTATACATGACACTTCGCAATGAATATTATATCTTATCATGGAACATAGAAGTGAGATGCGATATCGCGTTCTAAGAAGCATTAGAACCCTATTACTGCGATACGTAGACATCTGCAAACGCTACTTCCTAGCATGGAAGTGTCGCATTTACATTCTTTTGTAGTGAATACGAGGTATACATGACACTTCGCAATGAATATTATATCTTATCATGAAACATAGAAGTGAAATGCGATATCGCGTTCTAAGAAGCATTAGAACTCTATTGCTACGATACGTAGACATCTGCAAAGGCTATTTCCTAGCATGGAAGGGTCGCATTTACATTCATTAGAAGTGAATACGAGATATACATGACACTTCGCAATGAATATTATACCTTATCATGAAACATAGAAGAGAGATGCCATATCGCGTTTTAGGACGCATTAGAACTCTATTGCTGCGATACGTAGACATCTGCAAACGCTATTTCCTAGCATGGAAGTGTCGCATTTACATTCTTTTGAAGTGAATACGAGATACACATGACACTTCGCAATGAATATTATAGCTTATCATGAAACATAGGAATGAGGTGCTATATCGCGTTTTGAGAAGCATTAGAACTCTATTTCTATTATACGTAGACATCTGCAAACTCTATTTCCTAGCAAGGAAATTTCGCACTTACAATCCACTGAAGTGAATACGAGGTATACATAACATTACACAATGAATATTATATCTTATTACGAAACATAGAAGTGAAATACGACATCTCGTTTTAAGAAGCATTAGTACTCTATTGTTGTGATACGTAGACATCTGCAAACAATATTTCCTAGCAAGGAAGTGTCGCATTTATATTCTTTTGCAGTGAATACGAGGTATACATGACACTTCGCAATGAATATTATAGATTATCATGAAACATAGAAGAGAGGTGCGATATCGCGTTTTTGGAAGCATTAAAACTCTATTGCTGCGATACGTAGACATCTGCAAACGCTATTTCCTAGCATGGAAGTGTCGCATTTACATTCTTTTGAAGTGAATACAAGATATGCATGACACTTCGCAATGAATATTATATCTTATCATGAAACATAGGAATGAGGTGCTATATCGCGTTTTGAGAAGCATTAGAACTCTATTGCTAATTTGCGTAGACATCTACAAACTCTATTTCCTAGCATTACACTTACATTCCACTTACATTCCACTTACATTCCACTGAAGTGAATACGAGGTATACATAACACTCCACGATGAATATTATATCTTATCACGAAACATAGAAATGAAATGCGGCATCTCGTTTTAAGACGCATTAGAACTCTATTGCTGCGATACGTAGACATCTGCAAACGCTATTTCCTAGCATGGAAGTGTCGCATTTACATTCTTTTGAAGTGAGTACGAGGTATACATAACACTCCATAATGAATATTATATCTTCTCATGAAACATAGGAATGAGGTTCTATATCGCGTTTTGAGAAGCATTAGAACTCTATTGCTACGATACGTAGACATCTGTAAACGCTATTTCCCAGCATGGAAGTGTCGCATTTACATTCTTTTGAAGTGAGTACGAGGTATACATAACACTCCATAATGAATATTATATCTTCTCATGAAACATAGGAATGAGGTGCTATATCGCGTTTTGAGAAGCATTAGAACTCTATTGCTACGATACGTAGACATCTGCAATCGCTATTTCCTAGCATGGAAGTGTCGCATTTACATTCGTTTGAAGTGAATACGAGATATACATGACACTTCGCAATGAGTATTATATCTTATCATGAAACATAGAGGTGAGATGCGATATCGCGTTCTAAGAAGCACTAGAACTCTATTGCTACGATACGTAGACATCTGCAAACGCTATTTCCTAGGATGGAAGGGTCGCATTTACATTCTTGTGAAGTGAAATCGAGGTATACATGACACTTCGCAATGAATATTATATCTTATCATGGAACATAAAAGTGAGATGCGATATCGCGTTCTAAGAAGCATTAGAAACCTATTGCTACGATACGTAGACATCTGCAAACACTATTTCCTAGCATGGAAGTGTCGCATTTACATTCTTTTGAAGTGAATACGAGGTATAGATGACACTTCGCAATGAATATTATATCTTATCATGAAACATAGAAGTGAGATGCGATATCGCGTTTTAAGTAGCATTGGATCTCTATTGCTACGATACGTAGACATCTGCAAACGCTATTTCCTAGCATGGAAGTGTCTTATTTACGTTCTTTTGAAGTGAATACGAGGTATACATGACACTTCGCAATGAATACTATATCTTATCATGAAACATAGCAGTGAGATGCGATATCGCGCTTTAAGAAGCATTAGAACTCTATTGCTGCGATACGTAGACATCTGCAAACGCTATTTCCTAGGACGGAAGGGTCGCATTTACATTCTTGTGAAGTGAAATCGAGGTATACATGACACTTCGCAATGAATACTATATCTTATCATGAAACATAGAGGTGAGATGCGATATAGCGTTCTAAGAAGCACTAGAACTCTATTGCTACGATACGTAGACATCTGCAAACGCTATTTCCTAGCATGGAAGTGTCGCATTTACATTCGTTTGAAGTGAATACGAGATATACATGACACTTCGCAATGAATATTATACCTTATCATGAAACATAGAAGAGAGATGCGATATCGCGTTTTAAGAAGCATAAGAACTCTACTGCTGCGATACGTAGACATCTGCAAACTCTATTTCCTAGCATGGACATGTGGCACTTACATTCCACTGAAGTGAATACGAGGTATATATAACATTACACAATGAGTATTATATCTTATTACGAAACATAGAAATGAAATACGACATCTCGTTTTAAGAAGCATTAGTACTCTATTGCTGTGATACGTAGACATCTGCAAACAATATTTCCTAGCAAGGAAGTGTCGCATTTACATTCTTGTGAAGTGAAATCGAGGTATACATGACACTTCGCACTGAATAATATATCTTATCATGAAACATAGAAGAGAGGTGCGATATCGCATTTTAGGGAGCATTAGAACTCTATTACTGTGATACGTAGACATCTGCAAACAATATTTCCTAACAAGGGAGTGTCGCATTTACATTCTTGTGAAGTGAAATCGAGGTATACATGGAACTTCGCAATGAATATTATATCTTATCATGGAACATAGAAGTGAGATGCGATATTGCGTTCTAAGAAGCATTAGAACCCTATTGCTACGATACCTAGACATCTGCAAACTCTATTTCCTAGCATGGACATGTGGCACTTACATTCCACTGAAGTGAATACGAGGTATACATAACATTACACAATGAGTATTATATCTTGTTACGAAACATAGAAATGAAATACGACATCTCGTTTTAAGAAGCATTATTACTCTATTGCTGTGATACGTAGACATCTGCAAACGATATTTCCTAGCAAGGAAGTGTCGCATTTACATTCTTGTGAAGTGAAATCGAGGTATACATGACACTTCGCAATGAATATTATACCTTATCATGAAACATAGAAGAGAGATGCCATATCGCGTTTTAGGACGCATTAGAACTCTATTGCTGCGATACGTAGACATCTGCAAACGCTATTTCCTAGCATGGAAGTGTCGCATTTACATTCTTTTGAAGTGAGTACGAGGTATACATAACACTCCATAATGAATATTATATCTTCTCATGAAACATAGGAATGAGGTTCTATATCGCGTTTTGAGAAGCATTAGAACTCTATTGCTACGATACGTAGACATCTGTAAACGCTATTTCCCAGCATGGAAGTGTCGCATTTACATTCGTTTGAAGTGAATACGAGATATACATGACACTTCGCAATGAATATTATATCTTATCATGAAACATAGGAATGAGATGCGATATCGCGTTTTAAGAATCATTAGAACTCTATTGCTACGATACGTAGACATCTGCAAACGCTATTTCCTAGCATGGAAGTGTCGCATTTACATTCGTTTGAAGTGAAAACGAGATATACATGACACTTCGCAATGAATATTATATCTTATCATGAAACATAGAAGTGAGATGCGATATCGCGTTCTAAGAAGCACTAGAACTCTATTGCTACGATACGTAGACATCTGCAAACGCTATTTCCCAGGATGGAAGGGACGCATTTACATTTTTTTGAAGTGAGTACGAGGTATACATAACACTCCATAATGAATATTATATCTTATCATGAAACATAGGAAGGAGGTGCTATATCGCGTTTTGAGAAGCATTAGAACTCTATTGCTACGATACGTAGACATCTGCAAAGGATATTCCCTAGCATGGAAGGGTCGCATTTACATTCTTTTGAAGTGAGTACGAGGTATAGATGACACTTCGCAATGAATATTATATCTTCTCATGAAACATAGGAATGAGGTTCTATATCGCGTTTTGAGAAGCATTAGAACTCTATTGCTACGATACGTAGACATCTGTAAACGCTATGTCCCAGCATGGAAGTGTCGCATTTACATTCGTTTGAAGTGAATACGAGATATACATGACACTTCGCAATGAATATTATATCTTATCATGAAACATAGGAATGAGATGCGATATCGCGTTTTAAGAATCATTAGAACTCTATTGCTACGATACGTAGACATCTGCAAACGCTACTTCCTAGCATGGAAGTGTCGCATTTACATTCTTTTGATGTGAATACGAGATATACATGACACATCGCAATGAATATTATATCTTATCATGAAACATAGGAATGAGGTGCTATATCGCGTTTTGAGAAGCATTAGAACTCTATTGCTACGATACGTAGACATCTGCAAAGGCTATTCCCTAGCATGGAAGTGTCGCATTTACATTCTTTTGATGTGAATACGAGATATACATGACACATCGCAATGAATATTATATCTTATCATGAAACATAGGAATGAGGTGCTATATCGCGTTTTGAGAAGCATTAGAACTCTATTGCTACGATACCTAGACATCTGCAAACGCTATTTCCTAGCATGGAAGTGTCGCATTTACATTCTTTTGATGTGAATACGAGATATACATGACACTTTGCAATGAATATTATACCTTCTCATGAAACATAGAAGTGAGATGCGATATCGCGTTTTAAGGAGCATTAGAACTCTATTGCTACGATACGTAGACATCTGCAAACGCTATTTCCTAGCATGGAAGTGTCTTATTTACGTTCTTTTGAAGTGAATACGAGGTATACATGACACTTCGCAATGAATATTATACCTTATCATGAAACATAGAAGAGAGATGCGATATCGCGTTTTAGGAAGCATAAGAAATCTATTGCTGCGATACGTAGACATCTGGAAACTCTATTTCCTAGCATGGACATGTGGCACTTACATTCCACTGAAGTGAATACGAGGTATATATAACATTACACAATGAGTATTATATCTTATTATGAAACATAGAAATGAAATACGACATCTCGTTTTAAGAAGCATTAGTACTCTATTGCTGTGATACGTAGACGTCTGCAAACAATATTTCCTAGCAAGGAAGTGTCGCATTTACATTCTTGTGAAGTGAAATCGAGGTATACATGACACTTCGCACTGAATAATATATCTTATCATGAAACATAGAAGAGAGGTGCGATATCGCATTTTAGGGAGCATTAGAACTCTATTGCTACGATACGTAGACATCTGCAAACAATATTTCCTAGCATGGAAGTGTCTTATTTACGTTCTTTTGGAGTGAATACGAGGTATACATGACACTTCGCAATGAATATTATACCTTATCATGAAACATAGAAGGGAGATGCGATATCGCGTTTTAGGAAGCATTGGAACTCTATTGCTGCGATACGTACACATCTGTAAACGCTATTTCCTAGCATGGAAGTGTCGCATTTACATTGTTTTGATGTGAATACGAGATATACATGACACTTCGCAATGAATATTATATCTTATCATGAAACATAGGAATGAGGTGCTATATCGCGTTTTGAGAAGCATTAGAACTCCATTGCTACGATACGTAGACATCTGCAAACGCTATTTCCTAGCATGGAAGTGTCGCATTTACATTCTTTTGATGTGAATACGAGGTGTACATGACACATCGCAATGAATATTATATCTTATCATGAAACATAGGAATGAGATGCGATATCGCGTTTTAAGAAGCATTAGAACTCTATTGCTACGATACGTAGACATATTCAAACGCTATTTCCTAGCATGGAAGTGTCTAATTTACGTTATTTTGAAGTGAATACGAGGTATACATGACACTTCGCAATGAATATTATATCTTATCATGAAACACAGAGGTGAGATGCGATATCGCGTTCTAAGAAGCACTAGAACTCTATTGCTACGATACGTAGAAATCTGCAAACGCTATTTCCTAGGATGGAAGGGTCGCATTTACATTCTTTTGAAGTGAGTACGAGGTATACATAACACTCCATAATGAATATTATATCTTCTCATGAAACATAGGAATGAGGTGCTATATCGCGTTTTGAGAAGCATTAGAACTCTATTGCTACGATACGTAGACATCTGCAAACGCTATTTCCTAGCATGGAAGTGTCGCATTTACATTCGTTTGAAGTGAATACAAGATATACATGACACTTCGCAATGAATATTATATCTTATCATGAAACATAGGAATGAGATGCGATATCGCGTTTTAAGAAGCATTAGAACTCTATTGCTACGATACGTAGATATCTGCAAACGCTACTTCCTAGCATGGAAGTGTCGCATTTACATTCTTTTGATGTGAATACGAGATATACATGACACATCGCAATGAATATTATATCTTATCATGAAACATAGGAATGAGGTGCTATATCGCGTTTTGAGAAGCATTAGAACTCTATTGCTACGATACGTAGACATCTGCAAAGGCTATTCCCTAGCATGGAAGTGTCGCATTTACATTCTTTTGATGTGAATACGAGATATACATGACACATCGCAATGAATATTATATCTTATCATGAAACATAGGAATGAGGTGCTATATCGCGTTTTGAGAAGCATTAGAACTCTATTGCTACGATACCTAGACATCTGCAAACGCTATTTCCTAGCATGGAAGTGTCGCATTTACATTCTTTTGATGTGAATACGAGATATACATGACACTTTGCAATGAATATTATACCTTCTCATGAAACATAGAAGTGAGATGCGATATCGCGTTTTAAGGAGCATTAGAACTCTATTGCTACGATACGTAGACATCTGCAAACGCTATTTCCTAGCATGGAAGTGTCTTATTTACGTTCTTTTGAAGTGAATACGAGGTATACATGACACTTCGCAATGAATATTATACCTTATCATGAAACATAGAAGAGAGATGCGATATCGCGTTTTAGGAAGCATAAGAAATCTATTGCTGCGATACGTAGACATCTGGAAACTCTATTTCCTAGCATGGACATGTGGCACTTACATTCCACTGAAGTGAATACGAGGTATATATAACATTACACAATGAGTATTATATCTTATTATGAAACATAGAAATGAAATACGACATCTCGTTTTAAGAAGCATTAGTACTCTATTGCTGTGATACGTAGACGTCTGCAAACAATATTTCCTAGCAAGGAAGTGTCGCATTTACATTCTTGTGAAGTGAAATCGAGGTATACATGACACTTCGCACTGAATAATATATCTTATCATGAAACATAGAAGAGAGGTGCGATATCGCATTTTAGGGAGCATTAGAACTCTATTGCTACGATACGTAGACATCTGCAAACAATATTTCCTAGCATGGAAGTGTCTTATTTACGTTCTTTTGGAGTGAATACGAGGTATACATGACACTTCGCAATGAATATTATACCTTATCATGAAACATAGAAGGGAGATGCGATATCGCGTTTTAGGAAGCATTGGAACTCTATTGCTGCGATACGTACACATCTGTAAACGCTATTTCCTAGCATGGAAGTGTCGCATTTACATTGTTTTGATGTGAATACGAGATATACATGACACTTCGCAATGAATATTATATCTTATCATGAAACATAGGAATGAGGTGCTATATCGCGTTTTGAGAAGCATTAGAACTCCATTGCTACGATACGTAGACATCTGCAAACGCTATTTCCTAGCATGGAAGTGTCGCATTTACATTCTTTTGATGTGAATACGAGGTGTACATGACACATCGCAATGAATATTATATCTTATCATGAAACATAGGAATGAGATGCGATATCGCGTTTTAAGAAGCATTAGAACTCTATTGCTACGATACGTAGACATATTCAAACGCTATTTCCTAGCATGGAAGTGTCTAATTTACGTTATTTTGAAGTGAATACGAGGTATACATGACACTTCGCAATGAATATTATATCTTATCATGAAACACAGAGGTGAGATGCGATATCGCGTTCTAAGAAGCACTAGAACTCTATTGCTACGATACGTAGAAATCTGCAAACGCTATTTCCTAGGATGGAAGGGTCGCATTTACATTCTTTTGAAGTGAGTACGAGGTATACATAACACTCCATAATGAATATTATATCTTCTCATGAAACATAGGAATGAGGTGCTATATCGCGTTTTGAGAAGCATTAGAACTCTATTGCTACGATACGTAGACATCTGCAAACGCTATTTCCTAGCATGGAAGTGTCGCATTTACATTCGTTTGAAGTGAATACAAGATATACATGACACTTCGCAATGAATATTATATCTTATCATGAAACATAGGAATGAGATGCGATATCGCGTTTTAAGAAGCATTAGAACTCTATTGCTACGATACGTAGATATCTGCAAACGCTATTTCCTAGCATGGAAGTGTCGCATTTACATTCGTTTGAAGTGAATACGAGATATACATGACACTTCGCAATGAATATTATATCTTATCATGAAACATAGGAATGAGGTGCTATATCGCGTTTTGAGAAGCATTAGAACTCCATTGCTACGATACGTAGACATCTGCAAACGCTATTTCCTAGCATGGAACTGTCGCATTTACATTCTTTTGAAGTGAATACGAGGTATACATGACACATCGCAATGAATATTATATCTTATCATGAAACATAGGAATGAGATGCGATATCGCGTTTTAAGAAGCATTAGAACTCTATTTCTACGATACGTAGACATATTCAACCGCTATTTCCTAGCATGGAAGTGTCTTATTTACTTTCTTTTGAAGTGAATACGAGGTATACATGACACTTCGCAATGAATATTATATCTTAACATGAAACATAGAGGTGAGATGCGATATCGCGTTCTAAGAAGCACTAGAACTCTATTGCTACGATACGTAGACATCTGCAAACGCTATTTCCTAGGATGGAAGGGTCGCATTTACATTCTTTTGAAGTGAGTACGAGGTATACATAACACTCCATAATGAATATTATATCTTCTCATGAAACATAGGAATGAGGTGCTATATCGCGTTTTGAGAAGCATTAGAACTCTATTGCTACGATACGTAGACATCTGCAAACGCTATTTCCTAGCATGGAAGTGTCGCATTTACATTCGTTTGAAGTGAATACGAGATATACATGACACTTCGCAATGAATATTATATCTTATCATGAAACATAGGAATGAGGTGCTATATCGCGTTTTGAGAAGCATTAGAACTCTATTGCTACGATACGTAGACATCTGCAAACGCTATTTCCTAGCATGGAAGTGTCTTATTTACGTTCTTTTGAAGTGAATACGAGGTATACATGACACTTCGCAATGAATATTATATCTTATCATGAAACATAGAGGTGAGATGCGATATCGCGTTCTAAGAAGCACTAGAACTCTATTGCTACGATACGTAGACATCTGCAAACGCTATTTCCTAGGATGGAAGGGTCGCATTTACATTCTTTTGAAGTGGGTACGAGGTATACATAACACTCCATAATGAATATTATATCTTCTCATGAAACATAGGAATGAGGTGCTATATCGCGTTTTGAGAAGCATTAGAACTCTATTGCTACGATACGTAGACATCTGCAAACGCTATTTCCTAGCATGGAAGTGTCGCATTTACATTCATTTGAAGTGAATACGGGTATACATGACACTTCGCAATGAATATTATATCTTATCATGAAACATAGAAGTGAGATGCGATATCGCGTTCTAAGAAGCATTAGAACTCTATTGCTACGATACGTAGACATCTGCAAAGGCTATTTCCTGGCATGGAAGGGTCGCATTTACATTCTTTTGAAGTGAGTACGAGGTATACATGACACTCCATAATGAATATTATATCTTATCATGAAACACAGCAGTGAGATGCGATATCGCGTTTTAAGAAGCATTAGGACTCTATTGCTACGACACGTAGACATATGCAAACGCTATTTCCTAGCATGGAAGTGTCGCATTTACATTCCTTTGAAGTGAATACGAGATATACATGACACTTCGCAATGAATATTATATCCTATCATGAGACATAGGAATGAGGTGCTATATCGCGTTTTGAGAAGCATTAGAACTCTATTGCTAATATGCGTAGACATCTGCAAACTCTATTTCCTAGCATTACACATACATTCCACTGGCATTCCACTGAAACGAATACGAGGTATACATAACACTCCACAATGAATATTATATTTTATCACGAAACATAGAAATGAAATGCGGCATCTTGTTTTAAGACGCACTCGAACTCTATTGCTACGATACGTAGACATCTGTAAATGCCATTTCCTAGCATGGAAGTGTCATATTTACATTCTTTTGAAGTGAATACGAGGTATACATGACACTTCGCAATGAATATTATATCTTATCATGAAACATAGGTGTGAGATGCGATATCGGGTTCTAAGAAGCATCAGAACTCTATTGCTACGATACGTAGACATCTGCAAACGCTATTTCCTAGCATGGAAGTGTCTTATTTACATTCTTTTGAAGTGAATACGAGGTATACATGACACTTCGCAATGAATATTATATCTTATCATGAAACATAAAAGGGAGATGCGATATCGCGTTCTAAGAAGCATCAGAACTCTATTGCTACGATACGTAGACATCTGCAAACGCTATTTCCTAGCATGGAAGTGTCTTATTTACATTCTTTTGAAGTGAATACGAGGTATACATGACACTTCGCAATGAATATTAGATCTTATCATGAAACATAGAAGTGAGATGCGATATCGCGTTCTAAGAAGCATTAGAACTCTATTGCTACGATACGTAGACATCTGCAAACTCTATTTCCTAGCATGGAAGGGTCGCATTTACACTCTTTTGAAGTGAGTACGATGTATACATAACACTCCATAATGAATAATATATCTTTTCATGAAACATAGCAGTGAGATGCGATATCTCGTTTTAAGAAGCATTAGAAATCTATTGCTACGATACGTAGACATCTGCAAACGCTATTTCCTAGCATGGAAGTGTCGCATTTACATTCTTTTGAAGTGAATACGAGATATACATGACACTTCTTAATGAATATTATATCTTATCATGAAACATAGGAATGAGGTGCTATATCGCGTATTGAGAAGCATTAGAACTCTATTGCTATTATACGTAGACATCTGCAAACTCTATTTCCTAGCATGGACATGTGGCACTTACATTCCACTGAAGTGAATACGAGGTATACATAACATTACACAATGAGTATTATATCTTATTACGAAACATAGAAATGAAATACGACATCTCGTTTTAAGAAGCATTAGTACTCTATTGCTGTGATACGTAGACATCTGCAAACAATATTTCCTTGCAAGGAAGTGTCGCATTTACATTCTTGTGAAGTGAAATCGAGGTATACATGACACTTCGCACTGAATATTATATCTTATCATGAAACATAGAAGAGAGGTGCGATATCGCATTTTAGGAAGCATTAGAACTCTATTGCTATTATACGTAGACATCTGCAAACTCTATTTCCTAGCATGGACATGTGGCACTTACATTCCACTGAAGTGAATGCGAGGTATACATAACATTACACAATGAGTATTATATCTTATTACGAAACATAGAAATGAAATACGACATCTCGTTTTAAGAAGCATTAGTACTCTATTGCTGTGATACGTAGACATCTGCAAACAATATTTCCTTGCAAGGAAGTGTCGCATTTACACTCTTGTGAAGTGAAATCGAGGTATACATGACACTTCGCACTGAATACTATATCTTATCATGAAACATAGAAGAGAGGTGCGATATCGCATTTTAGGAAGCATTAGAACTCTATTGCTGTGATACGTAGACATCTGCAAACAATATTTCCTAGCAAGGAAGTGTTGCATTTACATTGTTCTGAAGTGAAATGGAGGTATACATGACACTCCGCAATGAATATTATATCTTATCATGGAACATAGAAGTGAGATGCGATATCGCGTTCTAAGAAGCATTAGAACCCTATTGCTACGATACGTAGACATCTGCAAACACTATTTCCTAGCATGGAAGTGTCGCATTTACATTCTTTTGAAGTGAATACGAGGTATACATGACACTTCGCAATGAATATTATATCTTATCATGAAACATAGAAGTGAAATGCGATATCGCGTTCTAAGAAGCATTAGAACTCTATTGCTACGATACGTAGACATCTGCAAAGGCTATTTCCTAGCATGGAAGGGTCGCATTTACATTCATTAGAAGTGAATACGAGATATACATGACACTTCGCAATGAATATTATAGCTTATCATGAAACATAGGAATGAGGTGCTATATCGCGTTTTAAGACGCATTAGAACTATATTGCTATTATACGTAGACATCTGCAAACTCTATTTCCTAGCAAGGAAATTTCGCACTTACATTCCACTGAAGTGAATACGAGGTATACATAACATTACACAATGAATATTATATCTTATTACGAAACATAGAAGTGAAATACGACATCTCGTTTTAAGAAGCATTAGTACTCTATTGCTGTGATACGTAGACATCTGCAAACAATATTTCCTAGCAAGGAAGTGTCGCATTTACATTCTTTTGAAGTGAATACGAGGTATACATGACACTTCGCAATGAATATTATACCTTATCATGAAACATAGAAGAGAGATGCCATATCGCGTTTTAGGACGCATTAGAACTCTATTGCTGCGATACGTAGACATCTGCAAACGCTATTTCCTAGCATGGAAGTGTCGCATTTACATTCTTTTGAAGTGAATACGAGATACACATGACACTTCGCAATGAATATTATAGCTTATCATGAAACATAGGAATGAGGTGCTATATCGCGTTTTGAGAAGCATTAGAACTCTATTTCTATTATACGTAGACATCTGCAAACTCTATTTCCTAGCAAGGAAATTTCGCACTTACAATCCACTGAAGTGAATACGAGGTATACATAACATTACACAATGAATATTATATCTTATTACGAAACATAGAAGTGAAATACGACATCTCGTTTTAAGAAGCATTAGTACTCTATTGTTGTGATACGTAGACATCTGCAAACAATATTTCCTAGCAAGGAAGTGTCGCATTTATATTCTTTTGCAGTGAATACGAGGTATACATGACACTTCGCAATGAATATTATAGATTATCATGAAACATAGAAGAGAGGTGCGATATCGCGTTTTTGGAAGCATTAAAACTCTATTGCTGCGATACGTAGACATCTGCAAACGCTATTTCCTAGCATGGAAGTGTCGCATTTACATTCTTTTGAAGTGAATACAAGATATGCATGACACTTCGCAATGAATATTATATCTTATCATGAAACATAGGAATGAGGTGCTATATCGCGTTTTGAGAAGCATTAGAACTCTATTGCTAATTTGCGTAGACATCTACAAACTCTATTTCCTAGCATTACACTTACATTCCACTTACATTCCACTTACATTCCACTGAAGTGAATACGAGGTATACATAACACTCCACGATGAATATTATATCTTATCACGAAACATAGAAATGAAATGCGGCATCTCGTTTTAAGACGCATTAGAACTCTATTGCTGCGATACGTAGACATCTGCAAACGCTATTTCCTAGCATGGAAGTGTCGCATTTACATTCTTTTGAAGTGAGTACGAGGTATACATAACACTCCATAATGAATATTATATCTTCTCATGAAACATAGGAATGAGGTTCTATATCGCGTTTTGAGAAGCATTAGAACTCTATTGCTACGATACGTAGACATCTGTAAACGCTATTTCCCAGCATGGAAGTGTCGCATTTACATTCTTTTGAAGTGAGTACGAGGTATACATAACACTCCATAATGAATATTATATCTTCTCATGAAACATAGGAATGAGGTGCTATATCGCGTTTTGAGAAGCATTAGAACTCTATTGCTACGATACGTAGACATCTGCAATCGCTATTTCCTAGCATGGAAGTGTCGCATTTACATTCGTTTGAAGTGAATACGAGATATACATGACACTTCGCAATGAGTATTATATCTTATCATGAAACATAGAGGTGAGATGCGATATCGCGTTCTAAGAAGCACTAGAACTCTATTGCTACGATACGTAGACATCTGCAAACGCTATTTCCTAGGATGGAAGGGTCGCATTTACATTCTTGTGAAGTGAAATCGAGGTATACATGACACTTCGCAATGAATATTATATCTTATCATGGAACATAAAAGTGAGATGCGATATCGCGTTCTAAGAAGCATTAGAAACCTATTGCTACGATACGTAGACATCTGCAAACACTATTTCCTAGCATGGAAGTGTCGCATTTACATTCTTTTGAAGTGAATACGAGGTATAGATGACACTTCGCAATGAATATTATATCTTATCATGAAACATAGAAGTGAGATGCGATATCGCGTTTTAAGTAGCATTGGATCTCTATTGCTACGATACGTAGACATCTGCAAACGCTATTTCCTAGCATGGAAGTGTCTTATTTACGTTCTTTTGAAGTGAATACGAGGTATACATGACACTTCGCAATGAATACTATATCTTATCATGAAACATAGCAGTGAGATGCGATATCGCGCTTTAAGAAGCATTAGAACTCTATTGCTGCGATACGTAGACATCTGCAAACGCTATTTCCTAGGACGGAAGGGTCGCATTTACATTCTTGTGAAGTGAAATCGAGGTATACATGACACTTCGCAATGAATACTATATCTTATCATGAAACATAGAGGTGAGATGCGATATAGCGTTCTAAGAAGCACTAGAACTCTATTGCTACGATACGTAGACATCTGCAAACGCTATTTCCTAGCATGGAAGTGTCGCATTTACATTCGTTTGAAGTGAATACGAGATATACATGACACTTCGCAATGAATATTATACCTTATCATGAAACATAGAAGAGAGATGCGATATCGCGTTTTAAGAAGCATAAGAACTCTACTGCTGCGATACGTAGACATCTGCAAACTCTATTTCCTAGCATGGACATGTGGCACTTACATTCCACTGAAGTGAATACGAGGTATATATAACATTACACAATGAGTATTATATCTTATTACGAAACATAGAAATGAAATACGACATCTCGTTTTAAGAAGCATTAGTACTCTATTGCTGTGATACGTAGACATCTGCAAACAATATTTCCTAGCAAGGAAGTGTCGCATTTACATTCTTGTGAAGTGAAATCGAGGTATACATGACACTTCGCACTGAATAATATATCTTATCATGAAACATAGAAGAGAGGTGCGATATCGCATTTTAGGGAGCATTAGAACTCTATTACTGTGATACGTAGACATCTGCAAACAATATTTCCTAACAAGGGAGTGTCGCATTTACATTCTTGTGAAGTGAAATCGAGGTATACATGGAACTTCGCAATGAATATTATATCTTATCATGGAACATAGAAGTGAGATGCGATATTGCGTTCTAAGAAGCATTAGAACCCTATTGCTACGATACCTAGACATCTGCAAACTCTATTTCCTAGCATGGACATGTGGCACTTACATTCCACTGAAGTGAATACGAGGTATACATAACATTACACAATGAGTATTATATCTTGTTACGAAACATAGAAATGAAATACGACATCTCGTTTTAAGAAGCATTATTACTCTATTGCTGTGATACGTAGACATCTGCAAACGATATTTCCTAGCAAGGAAGTGTCGCATTTACATTCTTGTGAAGTGAAATCGAGGTATACATGACACTTCGCAATGAATATTATACCTTATCATGAAACATAGAAGAGAGATGCCATATCGCGTTTTAGGACGCATTAGAACTCTATTGCTGCGATACGTAGACATCTGCAAACGCTATTTCCTAGCATGGAAGTGTCGCATTTACATTCTTTTGAAGTGAGTACGAGGTATACATAACACTCCATAATGAATATTATATCTTCTCATGAAACATAGGAATGAGGTTCTATATCGCGTTTTGAGAAGCATTAGAACTCTATTGCTACGATACGTAGACATCTGTAAACGCTATTTCCCAGCATGGAAGTGTCGCATTTACATTCGTTTGAAGTGAATACGAGATATACATGACACTTCGCAATGAATATTATATCTTATCATGAAACATAGGAATGAGATGCGATATCGCGTTTTAAGAATCATTAGAACTCTATTGCTACGATACGTAGACATCTGCAAACGCTATTTCCTAGCATGGAAGTGTCGCATTTACATTCGTTTGAAGTGAAAACGAGATATACATGACACTTCGCAATGAATATTATATCTTATCATGAAACATAGAAGTGAGATGCGATATCGCGTTCTAAGAAGCACTAGAACTCTATTGCTACGATACGTAGACATCTGCAAACGCTATTTCCCAGGATGGAAGGGACGCATTTACATTTTTTTGAAGTGAGTACGAGGTATACATAACACTCCATAATGAATATTATATCTTATCATGAAACATAGGAAGGAGGTGCTATATCGCGTTTTGAGAAGCATTAGAACTCTATTGCTACGATACGTAGACATCTGCAAAGGATATTCCCTAGCATGGAAGGGTCGCATTTACATTCTTTTGAAGTGAGTACGAGGTATAGATGACACTTCGCAATGAATATTATATCTTCTCATGAAACATAGGAATGAGGTTCTATATCGCGTTTTGAGAAGCATTAGAACTCTATTGCTACGATACGTAGACATCTGTAAACGCTATGTCCCAGCATGGAAGTGTCGCATTTACATTCGTTTGAAGTGAATACGAGATATACATGACACTTCGCAATGAATATTATATCTTATCATGAAACATAGGAATGAGATGCGATATCGCGTTTTAAGAATCATTAGAACTCTATTGCTACGATACGTAGACATCTGCAAACGCTACTTCCTAGCATGGAAGTGTCGCATTTACATTCTTTTGATGTGAATACGAGATATACATGACACATCGCAATGAATATTATATCTTATCATGAAACATAGGAATGAGGTGCTATATCGCGTTTTGAGAAGCATTAGAACTCTATTGCTACGATACGTAGACATCTGCAAAGGCTATTCCCTAGCATGGAAGTGTCGCATTTACATTCTTTTGATGTGAATACGAGATATACATGACACATCGCAATGAATATTATATCTTATCATGAAACATAGGAATGAGGTGCTATATCGCGTTTTGAGAAGCATTAGAACTCTATTGCTACGATACCTAGACATCTGCAAACGCTATTTCCTAGCATGGAAGTGTCGCATTTACATTCTTTTGATGTGAATACGAGATATACATGACACTTTGCAATGAATATTATACCTTCTCATGAAACATAGAAGTGAGATGCGATATCGCGTTTTAAGGAGCATTAGAACTCTATTGCTACGATACGTAGACATCTGCAAACGCTATTTCCTAGCATGGAAGTGTCTTATTTACGTTCTTTTGAAGTGAATACGAGGTATACATGACACTTCGCAATGAATATTATACCTTATCATGAAACATAGAAGAGAGATGCGATATCGCGTTTTAGGAAGCATAAGAAATCTATTGCTGCGATACGTAGACATCTGGAAACTCTATTTCCTAGCATGGACATGTGGCACTTACATTCCACTGAAGTGAATACGAGGTATATATAACATTACACAATGAGTATTATATCTTATTATGAAACATAGAAATGAAATACGACATCTCGTTTTAAGAAGCATTAGTACTCTATTGCTGTGATACGTAGACGTCTGCAAACAATATTTCCTAGCAAGGAAGTGTCGCATTTACATTCTTGTGAAGTGAAATCGAGGTATACATGACACTTCGCACTGAATAATATATCTTATCATGAAACATAGAAGAGAGGTGCGATATCGCATTTTAGGGAGCATTAGAACTCTATTGCTACGATACGTAGACATCTGCAAGCAATATTTCCTAGCATGGAAGTGTCTTATTTACGTTCTTTTGGAGTGAATACGAGGTATACATGACACTTCGCAATGAATATTATACCTTATCATGAAACATAGAAGGGAGATGCGATATCGCGTTTTAGGAAGCATTGGAACTCTATTGCTGCGATACGTACACATCTGTAAACGCTATTTCCTAGCATGGAAGTGTCGCATTTACATTGTTTTGATGTGAATACGAGATATACATGACACTTCGCAATGAATATTATATCTTATCGTGAAACATAGGAATGAGGTGCTATATCGCGTTTTGAGAAGCATTAGAACTCCATTGCTACGATACGTAGACATCTGCAAACGCTATTTCCTAGCATGGAAGTGTCGCATTTACATTCTTTTGATGTGAATACGAGGTGTACATGACACATCGCAATGAATATTATATCTTATCATGAAACATAGGAATGAGATGCGATATCGCGTTTTAAGAAGCATTAGAACTCTATTGCTACGATACGTAGACATATTCAAACGCTATTTCCTAGCATGGAAGTGTCTAATTTACGTTATTTTGAAGTGAATACGAGGTATACATGACACTTCGCAATGAATATTATATCTTATCATGAAACACAGAGGTGAGATGCGATATCGCGTTCTAAGAAGCACTAGAACTCTATTGCTACGATACGTAGAAATCTGCAAACGCTATTTCCTAGGATGGAAGGGTCGCATTTACATTCTTTTGAAGTGAGTACGAGGTATACATAACACTCCATAATGAATATTATATCTTCTCATGAAACATAGGAATGAGGTGCTATATCGCGTTTTGAGAAGCATTAGAACTCTATTGCTACGATACGTAGACATCTGCAAACGCTATTTCCTAGCATGGAAGTGTCGCACTTACATTCGTTTGAAGTGAATACAAGATATACATGACACTTCGCAATGAATATTATATCTTATCATGAAACATAGGAATGAGATGCGATATCGCGTTTTAAGAAGCATTAGAACTCTATTGCTACGATACGTAGATATCTGCAAACGCTATTTCCTAGCATGGAAGTGTCGCATTTACATTCGTTTGAAGTGAATACGAGATATACATGACACTTCGCAATGAATATTATATCTTATCATGAAACATAGGAATGAGGTGCTATATCGCGTTTTGAGAAGCATTAGAACTCCATTGCTACGATACGTAGACATCTGCAAACGCTATTTCCTAGCATGGAACTGTCGCATTTACATTCTTTTGAAGTGAATACGAGGTATACATGACACATCGCAATGAATATTATATCTTATCATGAAACATAGGAATGAGATGCGATATCGCGTTTTAAGAAGCATTAGAACTCTATTTCTACGATACGTAGACATATTCAACCGCTATTTCCTAGCATGGAAGTGTCTTATTTACTTTCTTTTGAAGTGAATACGAGGTATACATGACACTTCGCAATGAATATTATATCTTAACATGAAACATAGAGGTGAGATGCGATATCGCGTTCTAAGAAGCACTAGAACTCTATTGCTACGATACGTAGACATCTGCAAACGCTATTTCCTAGGATGGAAGGGTCGCATTTACATTCTTTTGAAGTGGGTACGAGGTATACATAACACTCCATAATGAATATTATATCTTCTCATGAAACATAGGAATGAGGTGCTATATCGCGTTTTGAGAAGCATTAGAACTCTATTGCTACGATACGTAGACATCTGCAAACGCTATTTCCTAGCATGGAAGTGTCGCATTTACATTCATTTGAAGTGAATACGAGGTATACATTACACTTCGCAATGAATATTATACCTTATCATGAAACATAGAAGGGAGATGCGATATCGCGTTTTAGGAAGCATTGAAACTCTATTGCTGCGATACGTAGACATCTGCAAACGCTATTTCCTATCAAGGAAGTGTCGCATTTACATTCTTGTGAAGAGAAATCGCGGTATACATGACACTTCGCAATGAATATTATATCTTATCATGAAACATAAAAGTGAGATGCGATATCGCGTTCTAAGAAGCATTGGAACTCCATTGCTACGATACGTAGACATCTGCAAAGGTTATTTCCTAGCATGGAAGTGTCGCATTTACATTCATTTGAAGTGAATACGAGGTATACATTACACTTCGCAATGAATATTATACCTTATCATGAAACATAGAAGGGAGATGCGATATCGCGTTTTAGGAAGCATTGAAACTCTATTGCTGCGATACGTAGACATCTGCAAACGCTATTTTTTATCAAGGAAGTGTCGCATTTACATTCTTGTGAAGAGAAATCGCGGTATACATGACACTTCGCAATGAATATTATATCTTATCATGAAACATAAAAGTGAGATGCGATATCGCGTTCTAAGAAGCATTGGAACTCCATTGCTACGATACGTAGACATCTGCAAAGGCTATTCCCTAGCATGGAAGGGTCGCATTTACATTCTTTTGAAGTGAGTACGAGGTATACATATCACTCCATAATGAATATTATATCTTATCATGAAACATAGCAGTGAGATGCGATATCGCGTTTTAAGAAGCATTAGAACTCTATTGCTACGATACGTAGACATCTGCAAACGCTATTTCCTAGCATGGAAGTGTCGCATTTACATGCATTTGAAGTGAATACGAGGTATACATGGCACTTCGCAATGAATATTATACCTTATCATGAAACATAGAAGGGAGATGCGATATCGCGTTTTAGGAAGCATTGGAACTCTATTGCTGCGATACGTAGAAATCTGCAAACGCTATTTCCTAGCATGGAAGTTTCGCATTTACATTCTTTTGATGTGAATACGAGATATACATGACACTTCGCAATGAATATTATATCTTATCATGAAACATAGGAATGAGGTGCTATATCGCGTTTTGAGAAGCATTAGAACTCTATTTCTACGATACGTAGACATATTCAACCGCTATTTCCTAGCATGGAAGTGTCTTATTTACTTTCTTTTGAAGTGAATACGAGGTATACATGACACTTCGCAATGAATATTATATCTTAACATGAAACATAGAGGTGAGATGCGATATCGCGTTCTAAGAAGCACTAGAACTCTATTGCTACGATACGTAGACATCTGCAAACGCTATTTCCTAGGATGGAAGGGTCGCATTTACATTCTTTTGAAGTGGGTACGAGGTATACATAACACTCCATAATGAATATTATATCTTCTCATGAAACATAGGAATGAGGTGCTATATCGCGTTTTGAGAAGCATTAGAACTCTATTGCTACGATACGTAGACATCTGCAAACGCTATTTCCTAGCATGGAAGTGTCGCATTTACATTCATTTGAAGTGAATACGAGGTATACATTACACTTCGCAATGAATATTATACCTTATCATGAAACATAGAAGGGAGATGCGATATCGCGTTTTAGGAAGCATTGAAACTCTATTGCTGCGATACGTAGACATCTGCAAACGCTATTTCCTATCAAGGAAGTGTCGCATTTACATTCTTGTGAAGAGAAATCGCGGTATACATGACACTTCGCAATGAATATTATATCTTATCATGAAACATAAAAGTGAGATGCGATATCGCGTTCTAAGAAGCATTGGAACTCCATTGCTACGATACGTAGACATCTGCAAAGGTTATTTCCTAGCATGGAAGTGTCGCATTTACATTCATTTGAAGTGAATACGAGGTATACATTACACTTCGCAATGAATATTATACCTTATCATGAAACATAGAAGGGAGATGCGATATCGCGTTTTAGGAAGCATTGAAACTCTATTGCTGCGATACGTAGACATCTGCAAACGCTATTTTTTATCAAGGAAGTGTCGCATTTACATTCTTGTGAAGAGAAATCGCGGTATACATGACACTTCGCAATGAATATTATATCTTATCATGAAACATAAAAGTGAGATGCGATATCGCGTTCTAAGAAGCATTGGAACTCCATTGCTACGATACGTAGACATCTGCAAAGGCTATTCCCTAGCATGGAAGGGTCGCATTTACATTCTTTTGAAGTGAGTACGAGGTATACATATCACTCCATAATGAATATTATATCTTATCATGAAACATAGCAGTGAGATGCGATATCGCGTTTTAAGAAGCATTAGAACTCTATTGCTACGATACGTAGACATCTGCAAACGCTATTTCCTAGCATGGAAGTGTCGCATTTACATGCATTTGAAGTGAATACGAGGTATACATGGCACTTCGCAATGAATATTATACCTTATCATGAAACATAGAAGGGAGATGCGATATCGCGTTTTAGGAAGCATTGGAACTCTATTGCTGCGATACGTAGAAATCTGCAAACGCTATTTCCTAGCATGGAAGTTTCGCATTTACATTCTTTTGATGTGAATACGAGATATACATGACACTTCGCAATGAATATTATATCTTATCATGAAACATAGGAATGAGGTGCTATATCGCGTTTTGAGAAGCATTAGAACTCTATTGCTACGATACGTAGACATCTGCAAACGCTATTTCCTAGCATGGAAGTGTCGCATTTACATTCTTTTGATGTGAATACGAGGTATACATGACACTCCACAATGAATATTATATCTTATCACGGAACATAGAAATGAAATGAGGCATTTCGTTTTAAGAAGCATTAGAACTCTATTGCTACGATACGTAGACATCTGCAAACGCTATTTCCTAGCATGGAAGTGTCGCATTTACATTCATTTGAAGTGAATACGAGGTATACATGACGCTTCGCAATGAATATTATACGTTGTCATGAAACATAGATGAGAGAAGCGATATCGCGTTTTAAGAAGCATTAGAACTCTATTGCTACGATACGTACACATCTGCAAACGCTATTTCCTAGCATGGAAGTGTCGCATTTACATTCTTTTGAAGTGAATACGAGGTATACATGACACTTCGCAATGAATATTATATCTTATCATGAAACATAGATGTGAGATGCGATATCGCGTTTTAAGGAGCATTAGAACTCTATTGCTACGATACGTAGACGTCTGCAAACGCTATTTCCTAGCATGGAAGTGTCGCATTTACATTCGTTTGAAGTGAAAACGAGATATACATGACACTTCGCAATGATTATTATATCTTATCATGAAACATAGGAATGAGATGCGATATCGCGATTTAAGAAGCATTAGAACTCTATTGCTACGATACGTAGACATCTGCAAACGCTATTTCCTAGCATGGAAGTGTCGCATTTACATTCATTTGAAGTGAATACGAGGTATACATTACACTTCGCAATGAATATTATACCTTATCATGAAACATAGAAGGGAGATGCGATATCGCGTTTTGGGAAGCATTGGAACTCTATTGCTACGATACGTAGACATCTGCAAAGGCTATTCCCTAGCATGGAAGGGTCGCATTTACATTCTTTTGAAGTGAGTACGAGGTATACATATCACTCCATAATGAATATTATATCTTATCATGAAACATAGCAGTGAGATGCGATATCGCGTTTTAAGAAGCATTAGAACTCTATTGCTACGATACGTAGACATCTGCAAACGCTATTTCCTAGCATGGATGTGTCGCATTTAAATTCTTTTGAAGTGAATACGAGGTATACATGACACTTCGCAATGAATATTATATCTTATCATGAAACATAAAAGTGAGATGCGATATCGCGTTCTAAGAGGCATTAGAACTCTATTGCTACGATACGTAGACATCTGCAAAGGCTATTCCCTAGCATGGAAGGGTCACATCTACATTCTTTTGAAGTGAGTACTAGGTATACATATCACTCCATAATGAATATTATATCTTATCATGAAGCATAGAAGTGAGATGCGACATCTCGTTTTAAGAAGCATTATTACGCTATTGCTACGATATGTAGACATCTGCAAACGCTATTTCCTAGCATAGAAGTGTCGCATTTACATTCATTTGAAGTGAATACGAGGTATACATGACACTTCGCAATGAATATTATACCTTATCATGAAACATAGAAGGGAGATGCGATATCGCGTTTTAGGAAGCATTGGAACTCTATTGCTGCGATACGTAGACATCTGCAAACGCTATTTCCTAGCATGGAAGTGTCGCATTTACATTCGTTTGAAGTGAATACGAGGTATACATGACACTTCGCAATGAATATTATACCTTATCATGAAACATAGAAGGGAGATGCGATATCGTGTTTTAGGATGCATTGGAACTCTATTGCTGCGATACGTAGACATCTGCAAACGCTATTTCCTATCAAGGAAGTGTCGCATTTACATTCTTGTGATGAGAAATCGCGGTTTACATGACACTTCGCAATGAATATTATATCTTATCATATAACATAGAAGTGAGATGCGATATCGCGTCTTAAGAAGCATTAGAACCCTATTGCTACGATACGTGGACATCTGCAACCGCTACTTCCTAGCATGAAAGTGTCGCATTTACATTCATTTGAAGTGAATACGAGGTATACATGACACTCCACAATGAATATTATATCTTATCACGGAACATAGAAATGAAATGAGGCATCTCGTTATAAGAAGCATTAGAACTCTATTGCTACGATACGTAGACATCTGCAAACGCTATTTCCTAGCATGGAAGTGTCGCAATTACATTCTTTTGATGTGAATACGAGATATACATGACACTTCGCAATGAATATTATATCTTCTCATGAAATATAGCAGTGAGATGCGATATCGCGTTTTAAGAAGCATTAGAACTCTATTGCTACGATACGTAGACATCTGCAAACGCTACTTCCTAGCATGGAAGTGTCGCATTTACATTCGTTTGAAGTGAATACGAGATATACATGACACTTCGCAATGAATATTATATCTTATCATGAAACATAGGAATGAGGTGCTATATCGCGTTTTGAGAAGCATTTGAACCCTATTGCTACGAAACGTAGACATCTGCAAAGGCTATTCCCTAGCATGGAAATGTCGCATTTACATTCTTTTGAAGTGAATACGAGGTATACATGACACTGCGCAATGAATATTATATCTTATCATGAAACATAAAAGTGAGATGCGATATCGCGTTCTAAGAAGCATTAGAACTCTATTGCTACGATACGTAGACATCTGCAAAGGCTATTCCCTAGCATGGAAGGGTCGCATTTACATTCTTTTGAAGTGAGTACTAGGTATACATATCACTCCATAATGAATATTATATCTTATCATGAAACATAGCAGTGAGATGCGACATCTCGTTTTAAGAAGCATTATTACGCTATTGCTACGATACGTAGACATCTGCAAACGCTATTTCCTAGCATGGAAGTGTCGCATTTAAATTCGTTTGAAGTGAATACGAGATATACATGACACTTCGCAATGATTATTATAACTTATCATGAAACATAGGAATGAGATGCGATATCGCGTTTTAAGAAGCATTAGAACTCTATTGCTACGATACGTAGACATCTGCAAACGCTATTTCCTAGCATGGAAGTGTCGCATTTACATTCGTTTGAAGTGAATACGAGATATACATGACACTTCGCAATGAATATTATATCTTATCATGAAACATAGGAATGAGGTGCTATATCGCGTTTTGAGAAGCATTAGAACTCTATTGCTACGATACGTAGACATCTGCAAACGCTATTTCCTAGCATGGAAGTGTCGCATTTACATTCTTTTGAAGTGAATACGAGGTATACATGACACTTCGCAATGAATATTATATCTTATCATGAAACATAGATGTGAGATGCGATATCGCGTTTTAAGGAGCATTAGAACTCTATTGCTACGATACGTAGACGTCTGCAAACGCTATTTCCTAGCATGGAAGTGTCGCATTTACATTCGTTTGAAGTGAAAACGAGATATACATGACACTTCGCAATGATTATTATATCTTATCATGAAACATAGGAATGAGATGCGATATCGCGATTTAAGAAGCATTAGAACTCTATTGCTACGATACTTAGACATCTGCAAACGGTATTTCCTAGCATGGAAGTGTCGCATTTACATTCATTTGAAGTGAATACGAGGTATACATTACACTTCGCAATGAATATTATACCTTATCATGAAACATAGAAGGGAGATGCGATATCGCGTTTTGGGAAGCATTGGAACTCTATTGCTACGATACGTAGACATCTGCAAAGGCTATTCCCTAGCATGGAAGGGTCGCATTTACATTCTTTTGAAGTGAGTACGAGGTATACATATCACTCCATAATGAATATTATATCTTATCATGAAACATAGCAGTGAGATGCGATATCGCGTTTTAAGAAGCATTAGAACTCTATTGCTACGATACGTAGACATCTGCAAACGCTATTTCCTAGCATGGATGTGTCGCATTTAAATTCTTTTGAAGTGAATACGAGGTATACATGACACTTCGCAATGAATATTATATCTTATCATGAAACATAAAAGTGAGATGCGATATCGCGTTCTAAGAGGCATTAGAACTCTATTGCTACGATACGTAGACATCTGCAAAGGCTATTCCCTAGCATGGAAGGGTCACATCTACATTCTTTTGAAGTGAGTACTAGGTATACATATCACTCCATAATGAATATTATATCTTATCATGAAGCATAGCAGTGAGATGCGACATCTCGTTTTAAGAAGCATTATTACGCTATTGCTACGATACGTAGACATCTGCAAACGCTATTTCCTAGCATGGAAGTGTCGCATTTACATTCATTTGAAGTGAATACGAGGTATACATGACACTTCGCAATGAATATTATACCTTATCATGAAACATAGAAGGGAGATGCGATATCGCGTTTTAGGAAGCATTGGAACTCTATTGCTGCGATACGTAGACATCTGGAAACGCTATTTCCTAGCATGAAAGTGTCGCATTTACATTCGTTTGAAGTGAATACGAGGTATACATGACACTTCGCAATGAATATTATACCTTATCATGAAACATAGAAGGGAGATGCGATATCGTGTTTTAGGATGCATTGGAACTCTATTGCTGCGATACGTAGACATCTGCAAACGCTATTTCCTATCAAGGAAGTGTCGCATTTACATTCTTGTGATGAGAAATCGCGGTTTACATGACACTTCGCAATGAATATTATATCTTATCATATAACATAGAAGTGAGATGCGATATCGCGTCTTAAGAAGCATTAGAACCCTATTGCTACGATACGTGGACATCTGCAACCGCTACTTCCTAGCATGAAAGTGTCGCATTTACATTCATTTGAAGTGAATACGAGGTATACATGACACTCCACAATGAATATTATATCTTATCACGGAACATAGAAATGAAATGAGGCATCTCGTTATAAGAAGCATTAGAACTCTATTGCTACGATACGTAGACATCTGCAAACGCTATTTCCTAGCATGGAAGTGTCGCAATTACATTCTTTTGATGTGAATACGAGATATACATGACACTTCGCAATGAATATTATATCTTCTCATGAAATATAGCAGTGAGATGCGATATCGCGTTTTAAGAAGCATTAGAACTCTATTGCTACGATACGTAGACATCTGCAAACGCTATTTCCTAGCATGGAAGTGTCGCATTTACATTCGTTTGAAGCGAATACGAGATATACATGACACTTCGCAATGAATATTATATCTTATCATGAAACATAGGAATGAGGTGCTATATCGCGTTTTGAGAAGCATTTGAACTCTATTGCTACGAAACGTAGACATCTGCAAAGGCTATTCCCTAGCATGGAAATGTCGCATTTACATTCTTTTGAAGTGAATACGAGGTATACATGACACTGCGCAATGAATATTATATCTTATCATGAAACATAAAAGTGAGATGCGATATCGCGTTCTAAGAAGCATTAGAACTCTATTGCTACGATACGTAGACATCTGCAAAGGCTATTCCCTAGCATGGAAGGGTCGCATTTACATTCTTTTGAAGTGAGTACTAGGTATACATATCACTCCATAATGAATATTATATCTTATCATGAAACATAGCAGTGAGATGCGACATCTCGTTTTAAGAAGCATTATTACGCTATTGCTACGATACGTAGACATCTGCAAACGCTATTTCCTAGCATGGAAGTGTCGCATTTAAATTCGTTTGAAGTGAATACGAGATATACATGACACTTCGCAATGATTATTATAACTTATCATGAAACATAGGAATGAGATGCGATATCGCGTTTTAAGAAGCATTAGAACTCTATTGCTACGATACGTAGACATCTGCAAACGCTATTTCCTAGCATGGAAGTGTCGCATTTACATTCGTTTGAAGTGAATACGAGATATACATGACACTTCGCAATGAATATTATATCTTATCATGAAACATAGGAATGAGGTGCTATATCGCGTTTTGAGAAGCATTAGAACTCTATTGCTACGATACGTAGACATCTGCAAACGCTATTTCCTAGCATGGAAGTGTCGCATTTACATTCTTTTGAAGTGAATACGAGGTATACATGACACTTCGCAATGAATATTATATCTTATCATGAAACATAGATGTGAGATGCGATATCGCGTTTTAAGGAGCATTAGAACTCTATTGCTACGATACGTAGACGTCTGCAAACGCTATTTCCTAGCATGGAAGTGTCGCATTTACATTCGTTTGAAGTGAAAACGAGATATACATGACACTTCGCAATGATTATTATATCTTATCATGAAACATAGGAATGAGATGCGATATCGCGATTTAAGAAGCATTAGAACTCTATTGCTACGATACTTAGACATCTGCAAACGGTATTTCCTAGCATGGAAGTGTCGCATTTACATTCATTTGAAGTGAATACGAGGTATACATTACACTTCGCAATGAATATTATACCTTATCATGAAACATAGAAGGGAGATGCGATATCGCGTTTTGGGAAGCATTGGAACTCTATTGCTACGATACGTAGACATCTGCAAAGGCTATTCCCTAGCATGGAAGGGTCGCATTTACATTCTTTTGAAGTGAGTACGAGGTATACATATCACTCCATAATGAATATTATATCTTATCATGAAACATAGCAGTGAGATGCGATATCGCGTTTTAAGAAGCATTAGAACTCTATTGCTACGATACGTAGACATCTGCAAACGCTATTTCCTAGCATGGATGTGTCGCATTTAAATTCTTTTGAAGTGAATACGAGGTATACATGACACTTCGCAATGAATATTATATCTTATCATGAAACATAAAAGTGAGATGCGATATCGCGTTCTAAGAGGCATTAGAACTCTATTGCTACGATACGTAGACATCTGCAAAGGCTATTCCCTAGCATGGAAGGGTCACATCTACATTCTTTTGAAGTGAGTACTAGGTATACATATCACTCCATAATGAATATTATATCTTATCATGAAGCATAGCAGTGAGATGCGACATCTCGTTTTAAGAAGCATTATTACGCTATTGCTACGATACGTAGACATCTGCAAACGCTATTTCCTAGCATGGAAGTGTCGCATTTACATTCATTTGAAGTGAATACGAGGTATACATGACACTTCGCAATGAATATTATACCTTATCATGAAACATAGAAGGGAGATGCGATATCGCGTTTTAGGAAGCATTGGAACTCTATTGCTGCGATACGTAGACATCTGCAAACGCTATTTCCTAGCATGGAAGTGTCGCATTTACATTCGTTTGAAGTGAATACGAGGTATACATGACACTTCGCAATGAATATTATACCTTATCATGAAACATAGAAGGGAGATGCGATATCGTGTTTTAGGATGCATTGGAACTCTATTGCTGCGATACGTAGACATCTGCAAACGCTATTTCCTATCAAGGAAGTGTCGCATTTACATTCTTGTGATGAGAAATCGCGGTTTAGATGACACTTCGCAATGAATATTATATCTTATCATATAACATAGAAGTGAGATGCGATATCGCGTCTTAAGAAGCATTAGAACCCTATTGCTACGATACGTGGACATCTGCAACCGCTACTTCCTAGCATGAAAGTGTCGCATTTACATTCATTTGAAGTGAATACGAGGTATACATGACACTCCACAATGAATATTATATCTTATCACGGAACATAGAAATGAAATGAGGCATCTCGTTATAAGAAGCATTAGAACTCTATTGCTACGATACGTAGACATCTGCAAACGCTATTTCCTAGCATGGAAGTGTCGCAATTACATTCTTTTGATGTGAATACGAGATATACATGACACTTCGCAATGAATATTATATCTTCTCATGAAATATAGCAGTGAGATGTGATATCGCGTTTTAAGAAGCATTAGAACTCTATTGCTACGATACGTAGACATCTGCAAACGCTATTTCCTAGCATGGAAGTGTCGCATTTACATTCGTTTGAAGTGAATACGAGATATACATGACACTTCGCAATGAATATTATATCTTATCATGAAACATAGGAATGAGGTGCTATATCGCGTTTGAGAAGCATTTGAACTCTATTGCTACGAAACGTAGACATCTGCAAAGGCTATTCCCTAGCATGGAAGTGTCGCATTTACATTCTTTTGAAGTGAATACGAGGTATACATGACACTGCGCAATGAATATTATATCTTATCATGAAACATAAAAGTGAGATGCGATATCGCGTTCTAAGAAGCATTAGAACTCTATTGCTACGATACGTAGACATCTGCAAACGCTATTTCCTAGCATGGAAGTGTCGCATTTACATTCGTTTGAAGTGAATACGAGATATACATGACACTTCGCAATGAATATTATATCTTATCATGAAACATAGGAATGAGGTGCTATATCGCGTTTTGAGAAGCATTAGAACTCTATTGCTACGATACGTAGACATCTGCAAACGCTATTTCCTAGCATGGAAGTGTCGCATTTACATTCGTTTGAAGTGAATACGAGGTATACACGACACTTCGCAATGAATATTATACCTTATCATGAAACATAGAAGGGAGATGCGATATCGCGTTTTAGGAAGCATTGGAACTCTATTGCTGCGATACGTAGACATCTGCAAACGCTATTTCCTAGCATGGAAGTGTCGCATTTACATTCTTTTGATGTGAATACGAGATATACATGACACTTCGCAATGAATATTATATCTTATCATGAAACATAGGAATGAGGTGCTATATCGCATTTTGGGAAGCATTACAACTCTATTGCTACGATACGTAGACATCTGCAAACGCTATTTCCTAGCATGGAAGTGTCGCGTTTACATTCTTTTGAAGTGAATACGAGGTATACATGACACATCGCAATGAATATTATATCTTATCATGAAACATAGGAATGAGATGCGATATCGCGTTTTAAGAAGCATTAGAACTCTATTGCTACGATACGTAGACATCTGCAAACGCTATTTCCTAGCATGGAAGTGTCGCATTTACATTCGTTTGGAGTGAATACGAGATATACATGACACTTCGCAATGAATATTATATCTTATCATGAAACATAGGAATGAGGTGCTATATCGCGTTTTGAGAAGCATTAGAACTCTATTGCTACGATACGTAGACATCTGCAAAATCTATTTCCTAGCATGGAAGTGTCGCAATTACATTCTTTTGATGTGAATACGAGATATACATGACACTTCGCAATGAAAATTATATCTTCTCATGTAATATAGCAGTGAGATGCGATGTCGCGTTTTAAGAAGCATTAGAACTCTATTGCTACGATACGTAGACATCTGCAAACGCTATTTCCTAGCATGGAAGTGTCGCATTTACATTCGTTTGAAGTGAATACGAGATATACATGGCACTTCGCAATGAATATTATATCTTATCATGAAACATAGGAATGAGGTGCTATATCGCGTTTTGAGAAGCATTTGAACTCTATTGCTACGAAACGTAGACATCTGCAAACGCTATTTCCTAGCTTGGAAGTGTCGCATTTACATTCTTTTGATGTGAATACGAGGTATACATGACACTTCGCAATGAATATTATATCTTATCATGAAACATAAAAGTGAGATGCGATATCCCGTTCTAAGAAGCATTGGAACTCTATTGCTACGATACGTAGACATCTGCAAAGGCTATTCCCTAGCATGGAAGGGTCGCATTTACATTCTTTTGAAGTGAGTACGAGGTATACATATCACTCCATAATGAATATTATATCTTATCATGAAACATAGCAGTGAGATGCGATATCGCGTTTTAAGAAGCATTAGAACTCTATTGCTACGTTACGTAGACATCTGCAAACGCTATTTCCTAGCATGGAAGTGGTGCATTTACATGCATTTGAAGTGAATACGAGGTATACATGACACTTCGCAATGAATATTATACCTTATCATGAAACATAGAAGGGAGATGCGATATCGCGTTTTAGGAAGCATCGGAACTCTATTGCTGCGATACATAGACATCTGCAAACGCTATTTCCTAGCATGGAAGTGTCGCATTTACATTCTTTTGATGTGAATACGAGGTATACATGACACTCCACAATGAATATTATATCTTATCACGGAACATAGAAATGAAATGAGGCATCTCGTTTTAAGAAGCATTAGAACTCTTTTGCAACGATACGTAGACATCTGCAAACGCTATTTCCTAGCATGGAAGTGTCGCATTTACATTCATTTGAAGTGAATACGAGGTATACATGACGCTTCGCAATGAATATTATACCTTATCATGAAACATAGAAGAGAGAAGCGATATCGCGTTTTAAGAAGCATTAGAACTCTATTGCTACGATACCTAGACATCTGCAAACGCTATTTCCTTGCATGGAAGTGTCGCATTTGCATTCTTTTGAAGTGAATACGAGGTATACGTGACACTTCGCAATGAATATTATATCTTATCATGAAACATAAAAGTGAGATGCGATATCGCGTTCTAAGAAGCATTAGAACTCTATTGCTACGATACGTAGACATCTGCAAAGGCTATTCCCTAGCATGGAAGGGTCGCATTTACATTCTTTTGAAGTGAGTACTAGGTATACATATCACTCCATAATGAATATTATATCTTATCATGAAACATAGCAGTGAGATGCGACATCTCGTTTTAAGAAGCATTATTACGCTATTGCTACGATACGTAGACATCTGCAAACGCTATTTCCTAGCATGGAAGTGTCGCATTTACATTCATTTGAAGTGAATACGAGGTATACATGACACTTCGCAATGAATATTATACCTTATCATGAAACATAGAAGGGAGATGCGATATCGCGTTTTAGGAAGCATTGGAACTCTATTGCTGCGATACGTAGACATCTGCAAACGCTATTTCCTAGCATGGAAGTGTCGCATTTACGTTCTTTTGATGTGAATACGAGGTATACATGACACTCCACAATGAATATTATATCTTCTCATGAAATATAGCAGTGAGATGCGATATCGCATTTTAAGAAGCATTAGAACTCTATTGCTGCGATACGTAGACATCTGCAAACGCTATTTCCTAGCATGGATGTGTCGCATTTACATTCTTTTGATGTGAATACGAGGTATACATGACACTCCACAATGAGTATTGTATCTTATCACGGAACATAGAAATGAAAGGAGGTATCTCGTTTTAAGAAGCATTAGAACTCTATTGCTACGATACGTAGACATCTGCAAACGCTATTTCCTAGCATGGAAGTGTCGCATTTACATTCATTTGAAGTGAATACGAGGTATACATGACGCTTCGCAATGAATATTATACCTTATCATGAAACATAGAAGGGAGATGCGATATCGCGTTTTAGGAAGCATCGGAACTCTATTGCTGCGATACATAGACATCTGCAAACGCTATTTCCTAGCATGGAAGTGTCGCATTTACATTCTTTTGATGTGAATACGAGGTATACATGACACTCCACAATGAATATTATATCTTATCACGGAACATAGAAATGAAATGAGGCATCTCGTTTTAAGAAGCATTAGAACTCTTTTGCAACGATACGTAGACATCTGCAAACGCTATTTCCTAGCATGGAAGTGTCGCATTTACATTCATTTGAAGTGAATACGAGGTATACATGACGCTTCGCAATGAATATTATACCTTATCATGAAACATAGAAGAGAGAAGCGATATCGCGTTTTAAGAAGCATTAGAACTCTATTGCTACGATACCTAGACATCTGCAAACGCTATTTCCTTGCATGGAAGTGTCGCATTTGCATTCTTTTGAAGTGAATACGAGGTATACGTGACACTTCGCAATGAATATTATATCTTATCATGAAACATAAAAGTGAGATGCGATATCGCGTTCTAAGAAGCATTAGAACTCTATTGCTACGATACGTAGACATCTGCAAAGGCTATTCCCTAGCATGGAAGGGTCGCATTTACATTCTTTTGAAGTGAGTACTAGGTATACATATCACTCCATAATGAATATTATATCTTATCATGAAACATAGCAGTGAGATGCGACATCTCGTTTTAAGAAGCATTATTACGCTATTGCTACGATACGTAGACATCTGCAAACGCTATTTCCTAGCATGGAAGTGTCGCATTTACATTCATTTGAAGTGAATACGAGGTATACATGACACTTCGCAATGAATATTATACCTTATCATGAAACATAGAAGGGAGATGCGATATCGCGTTTTAGGAAGCATTGGAACTCTATTGCTGCGATACGTAGACATCTGCAAACGCTATTTCCTAGCATGGAAGTGTCGCATTTACGTTCTTTTGATGTGAATACGAGGTATACATGACACTCCACAATGAATATTATATCTTCTCATGAAATATAGCAGTGAGATGCGATATCGCATTTTAAGAAGCATTAGAACTCTATTGCTGCGATACGTAGACATCTGCAAACGCTATTTCCTAGCATGGATGTGTCGCATTTACATTCTTTTGATGTGAATACGAGGTATACATGACACTCCACAATGAGTATTGTATCTTATCACGGAACATAGAAATGAAAGGAGGTATCTCGTTTTAAGAAGCATTAGAACTCTATTGCTACGATACGTAGACATCTGCAAACGCTATTTCCTAGCATGGAAGTGTCGCATTTACATTCATTTGAAGTGAATACGAGGTATACATGACGCTTCGCAATGAATTTTATACCTTATCATGAAACATAGAAGAGAGGTGCGATATCGCGTTTTAAGAAGCATTAGAACTCTATTGCTACGATACGTAGACATCTACAAACGCTATTTTCTAGCATGGAAGTGTCGCAATTACATTCTTTTGATGTGAATACGAGGTATACATGACACTCCACAATGAGTATTATATCTTATCACGGAACATAGAAATGAAATGAGGCATCTCGTTTTAAGAAGCATTAGAACTCTTTTGCAACGATACGTAGACATCTGCAAACGCTATTTCCTAGCATGGAAGTGTCGCATTTACATTCATTTGAAGTGAATACGAGGTATACATGACGCTTCGCAATGAATATTATACCTTATCATGAAACATAGAAGAGAGAAGCGATATCGCGTTTTAAGAAGCATTAGAACTCTATTGCTACGATACCTAGACATCTGCAAACGCTATTTCCTAGCATGGAAGTGTCGCATTTGCATTCTTTTGAAGTGAATACGAGGTATACGTGACACTTCGCAATGAATATTATATCTTATCATGAAACATAAAAGTGAGATGCGATATCGCGTTCTAAGAAGCATTAGAACTCTATTGCTACGATACGTAGACATCTGCAAAGGCTATTCCCTAGCATGGAAGGGTCGCATTTACATTCTTTTGAAGTGAGTACTAGGTATACATATCACTCCATAATGAATATTATATCTTATCATGAAACATAGCAGTGAGATGCGACATCTCGTTTTAAGAAGCATTATTACGCTATTGCTACGATACGTAGACATCTGCAAACTCTATTTCCTAGCATGGAAGTGTCGCATTTACATTCATTTGAAGTGAATACGAGGTATACATGACACTTCGCAATGAATATTATACCTTATCATGAAACATAGAAGGGAGATGCGATATCGCGTTTTAGGAAGCATTGGAACTCTATTGCTGCGATACATAGAAGTCTGCAAACGCTATTTCCTAGCATGGATGTGTCGCATTTACATTCTTTTGATGTGAATACGAGGTATACAAGACACTCCACAATGAATATTATATCTTATCACGGAACATAGAAATGAAATGAGGCATCTCGTTTTAAGAAGCATTAGAACTCTATTGCTACGATACGTAGACATCTGCAAACGCTATTTCCTAGCATGGAAGTGTCGCATTTACATTCGTTTGAAGTGAATACGAGATATACATGACACTTCGCAATGAATATTATATCTTATCATGAATCATAGGAATGAGGTGCTATATCGCGTTTTGAGAAGCATTAGAACTCTATTGCTACGATACGTAGACATCTGCAAAATCTATTTCCTAGCATGGAAGTGTCTTATTTACGTTCTTTTGAAAGTGAATACGAGGAATACACGACACTTCGCAATGAATATTGTATCTTATCATGGAACATAGAAGGGAGATGCGATATCGCGTTTTAGGAAGCATTGGAACTCTATTGCTGCGATACATAGAAGTCTGCAAACGCTATTTCCTAGCATGGATGTGTCGCATTTACATTCTTTTGATGTGAATACGAGGTATACAAGACACTCCACAATGAATATTATATCTTATCACGGAACATAGAAATGAAATGAGGCATCTCGTTTTAAGAAGCATTAGAACTCTATTGCTACGATACGTAGACATCTGCAAACGCTATTTCCTAGCATGGAAGTGTCGCATTTACATTCATTTGAAGTGAATACGAGGTATACATGACGCTTCGCAATGAATATTATACCTTATCATGAAACATAGAAGAGAGGTGCGATATCGCGTTTTAAGAAGCATTAGAACTCTATTGCTACGATACGTAGACATCTGCAAACGCTATTTTCTAGCATGGAAGTGTCGCACTTACATTCATTTCAAGTGAATACGAGGTATACATGACACACCACAATGAATATTATATCTTATCACGGAACATAGAAATGAAATGAGGCATCTCGTTATAAGAAGCATTAGAACACTATTGCTACGATACGTAGACATCTGCAAACGCTATTTCCTAGCATGGAAGTGTCGCAATTACATTCTTTTGATGTGAATACGAGATATACATGACACTTCGCAATGAAAATTATATCTTCTCATGTAATATAGCAGTGAGATGCGATATCGCGTTTTAAGAAGCATTAGAACTCTATTGCTACGATACGTAGACATCTGCAAACGCTATTTCCTAGCATGGAAGTGTCGCATATACATTCGTTTGAAGTGAATACGAGATATACATGAAACTTCGCAATGAATATTATTTCTTATCATGAAACATAGGAATGAGGTGCTATAACGCGTTTTGAGAAGCATTTGAACTCTATTGCTACGAAACGTAGACATCTGCAAACGCTATTTCCTAGCTTGGAAGTGTCGCATTTACATTCTTTTGAAGTGAATACGAGGTATACATGACACTTCGCAATGAATATTATATCTTATCATGAAACATAAAAGTGAGATGCGATATCGCGTTCTAAGAAGCATTGGAACTCTATTGCTACGATACGTAGACATCTGCAAAGGCTATTCCCTAGCATGGAAGGGTCGCATTTACATTTTTTTGAAGTGAGTACGAGGTATACATATCACTCCATAATGAATATTATATCTTATCATGAAACATAGCAGTGAGATGCGATATCGCGTTTTAAGAAGCATTAGAACTCTATTGCTACGATACGTAGACATCTGCAAACGCTATTTCCTAGCATGGAAGTGTCGCATTTACATTCTTTTGAAGTGAATACGAGGTATACATGACACTTCGCAATGAATATTATATCTTATCATGAAACATAAAAGTGAGATGCGATATCGCGTTCTAAGAAGCATTAGAACTCTATTGCTACGATACGTAGACATCTGCAAAGGCTATTCCCTAGCATGGAAGGGTCGCATTTACATTCTTTTGAAGTGAGTACTAGGTATACATATCACTCCATAATGAATATTATTTCTTATCATGAAACATAGCAGTGAGATGCGACATCTGGTTCTAAGAAGCATTGGAACTCTACTGCTACGATACGTAGACATCTGCAAAGGCTATTCCCTAGCATGGAAGGGTCGCATTTACATTCTTCTGAAGTGAGTACGAGGTATACATATCACTCCATAATGAATATTATATCTTATCATGAAACATAGCAGTGAGATGCGATATCGCGTTTTAAGAAGCATTGGAACTCTATTGCTGCGATACGTAGACATCTGCAAACGCTATTTCCTAGCATGGAAGTGTCGCATTTACATTCTTTTGATGTGAATTCGAGATATACATGACACTTCGCAATGAATATTATATCTTATCATGAAACATAGGAATGAGGTGCTATATCGCGTTTTGAGAAGCATTAGAACTCTATTGCTACGATACGTAGACGTCTGCAAACGCTATTTCCTAGCATGGAAGTGTCGCATTTAAATTCGTTTGAAGTGAATACGAGATATACATGACACTTCGCAATGATTATTATAACTTATCATGAAACATAGGAATGAGATGCGATATCGCGTTTTAAGAAGCATTAGAACTCTATTGCTACGATACGTAGACATCTGCAAACGCTATTTCCTAGCATGGAAGTGTCGCATTTACATTCGTTTGAAGTGAATACGAGGTATACATGACACTTCGCAATGATTATTATATCTTATCATGAAACATAAGAATGAGATGCGATATCGCGTTTTAAGAAGCATTAGAACTCTATTGCTACGATACGTAGACATCTGCAAACGCTATTTCCTAGCATGGAAGTGTCGCATTTACATTCGTTTGAAGTGAATACGAGATATACATGACACTTCGCAATGAATATTATATCTTGTCATGAAACATAGGAATGAGGTGCTATATCGCGTTTTGAGAAGCATTTGATCTCTATTGCTACGAAACGTAGACATCTGCAAACGCTATTTCCTAGCTTGAAAGTGTCGCATTTACATTCTTTTGAAGTGAATACGAGGTATACATGACACTTCGCAATGAATATTATACCTTATCATGAAACATAGAAGGGAGATGCGATATCGCGTTTTAGGAAGCATTGGACCTCTATTGCTGCGATACGTAGACATCTGCAAACGCTATTTCCTAGCATGGAAGTGTCGCATTTACATTCTTTTGATGTGAATACGAGGCATACATGACACTCCACAGTGAATATTATATCTTCTCATGAAATATAGCAGTGAGATGCGATATCGCGTTTTAAGAAGCATTAGAAATCTATTGCTGCGATACGCAGACATCTGCAAACGCTATTCCCTAGCATGCAAGGATCGCATTTACATTCTTTTGAAGTGAGTACTAGGTATACATATCACTCCATAATGAATATTATATCTTATCATGAAACATAGCAGTGAGATGCGACATCTCGTTTTAAGAAGCATTATTACGCTATTGCTACGATACGTAGACATCTGCAAACGCTATTTCCTAGCATGGAAGTGTCGCATTTACATTCATTTGAAGTGAATACGAGGTATACATGACACTTCGCAATGAATATTATATCTTATCACGGAACATTGAAATGAAATGAGGCATCTCGTTATAAGAAGCATTAGAACTCTATTGCTACGATACGTGGACATCTGCAAACGCTATTTCCTAGCATGGAAGTGTCGCAATTACATTCTTTTGATGTGAATACGAGATATACATGACACTTCGCAATGAAAATTATATCTTCTCATGTAATACAGCAGTGAGATGCGATATCGCGTTTTAAGAAGCATTAGAACTCTATTGCTACGATACGTAGACATCTGCAAACGCTATTTCCTAGCATGGAAGTGTCGCATTTACATTCGTTTGAAGTGAATACGAGATATACATGACACTTCGCAATGAATATTATATCTTATCATGAAACATAGGAATGAGGTGCTATATCGCGTTTTGAGAAGCATTTGAACTCTATTGCTACGAAACGTAGACATCTGCAAACGCTATTTCCTAGCTTGGAAGTGTCGCATTTACATTCTTTTGAAGTGAATACGAGGTATACATGACAGTTCGCAATGAATATTATATCTTATCATGAAACATAAAAGTGAGATGCGATATCGCGTTCTAAGAAGCATTGGAACTCTATTGCTACGATACGTAGACATCTGCAAAGGCTATTCCCTAGCATGGAAGGGTCGCATTTACATTCTTTTGAAGTGAGTACGAGGTATACATATCACTCCATAATGAATATTATATCTTACCATGAAACATAGCAGTGAGATGCGATATCGCGTTTTAAGAAGCATTGGAGCTCTATTGCTACGATACGTAGACATCTGCAAACGCTATTTCCTAGCATGGAAGTGTCGCATTTACATGCATTTGAAGTGAATACGAGGTATAGATGACACTTCGCAATGAATATTATACCTTATCATGAAACATAGAAGGGAGATGCGATATCGCGTTTTAGGAAGCATTGGAACTCTATTGCTGCGATACGTAGACATCTGCAAACGCTATTTCCTAGCATGGAAGTGTCGCATTTACATTCTTTTGATGTGAATACGAGGTATACATGACACACCACAATGAATATTATATCTTCTCATGAAATATAGCAGTGAGATGCGATATCGCGTTTTAAGAAGCATTAAAACTCTATTGCTACGATACGTAGACATCTGCAAACGCTATTTCCTAGCATGGAAGTGTCGCATTTACATTCGTTTGAAGTGAATACGAGATATACATGACACTTCGCAATGAATATTATATCTTATCATGAAACATAGGAATGAGTTGCTATATCGCGTTTTGAGAAGCATTTGAACTCTATTGCTACGAAACGTAGACATCTGCAAACGCTATTTCCTAGCTTGGAAGTGTCGCATTTACATTCTTTTGAAGTGAACACGAGGTATACATGACACTTCGCAATGAATATTATATCTTATCATGAAACATAAAAGTGAGATGCGATATCGCTTTCTAAGAAGCATTGGAACTCTATTGCTACGATACGTAGACATCTGCAAAGGCTATTCCCTAGCATGGAAGGGTCGCATTTACATTCTTTTGAAGTGAGTACGAGGTATACATATCACTCCATAATGAATATTATATCTTATCATGAAACATAGCAGTGAGATGCGATATCGCGTTTTAAGAAGCATTAGAACTCTATTGCTACGATACGTAGACATCTGCAAACGCTATTTCCTAGCATGGAAGTGTCGCATTTACATTCTTTTGATGTGAATACGAGGTATACATGACACTCCACAATGAATATTATACCTTATCATGAAACATAGAAGGGAGATGCGATATCGCGTTTTAGGAAGCATCGGAACTCTATTGCTGCGATACGTAGACAGCTGCAAACGCTATTTCCTAGCATGGAAGTGTCGCATTTACATTCTTTTGATGTGAATACGAGGTATACATGACACTCCACAATGAATATTATATCTTATCACGGAACATAGAAATGAAATGAGGCATCTCGTTTTAAGAAGCATTAGAACTCTATTGCTACGATACGTAGACATCTGCAAACGCTATTTCCTAGCATGGAAGTGTCGCATTTACATTCATTTGAAGTGAATACGAGGTATACATGACGCTTCGCAATGAATATTATACCTTATCATGAAACATAGAAGAGAGAAGCGATATCGCGTTTTAAGAAGCATTAGAACTCTATTGCTACGATACGTAGACATCTGCAAACGCTATTTCCTAGCATGGAAGTGTCGCATTTACATTCTTTTGAAGTGAATACGAGGTATACATGACACTTCGCAATGAATATTATATCTTATCATGAAACATAAAAGTGAGATGCGATAGCGCGTTCTAAGAAGCATTAGAACTCTATTGCTACGATACGTAGACATCTGCAAAGGCTATTCCCTAGCATGGAAGGGTCGCATTTACATTCTTTTGAAGTGAGTACTAGGTATACATATCACTCCATAATGAATATTATATCTTATCATGAAACATAGCAGTGAGATGCGACATCTCGTTTTAAGAAGCATTGTTACGCTATTGCTACGATACGTAGACATCTGCAAACGCTATTTCCTAGCATGGAAGTGTCGCATTTACATTCATTTGAAGTGAATACGAGGTATACATGACAGTTCGCAATGAATATTATACCTTATCATGAAACATAGGAATGAGGTGCTATATCGCGTTTTGAGAAGCATTTGAACTCTATTGCTACGAAACGTAGACATCTGCAAACGCTATTTCCTAGCTTGGAAGTGTCGCATTTACATTCTTTTGAAGTGAATACGAGGTATACATGACACTTCGCAATGAATATTATATCTTAACATGAAACATAGGAATGAGGTGCTATATCGCGTTTTGAGAAGCATTTGAACTCTATTGCTACGAAACGTTGACATCTGCAAACGCTATTTCCTAGCTTGGAAGTGTCGCATTTACATTCTTTTGAAGTGAATACGAGGTATAGATGACACTTCGCAATGAATATTATACCTTATCATGAAACATAGAAGGGAGATGCAATATCGCGTTTTAGGAAGCATTGGAACTCTATTGCTGCGATACGTAGACATCTGCAAACGCTATTTCCTAGCATGGAAGTGTCGCATTTACATTCTTTTGATGTGAATACGAGGTATACATGACACTCCACAATGAATATTATATCTTCTCATGAAATATAGCAGTGAGATGCGATATCGCGTTTTAAGAAGCATTAGAACTCTATTGCTACGATACGTAGACATCTGCAAACGCTATTTCCTAGCATGGAAGTGTCGCATTTACATTCGTTTGAAGTGAATACGAGATATACATGACACTTCGCAATGAATATTATATCTTATCATGAAACATAGGAATGAGGTGCTATATCGCGTTTTGAGAAGCATTTGAACTCTATTGCTACGAAACTTAGACATCTGCAAACGCTATTTCCTAGCTTGGAAGTGTCGCATTTACATTCTTTTGAAGTGAATACGAGGTATACATGACACTTCGCAATGAATATTATATCTTATCATGAAACATAAAAGTGAGATGCGATATCGCTTTCTAAGAAGCATTGGAACTCTATTGCTACGATACGTAGACATCTGCAAAGGCTATTCCCTAGCATGGAAGGGTCGCATTTACATTCTTTTGAAGTGAGTATGAGGTATACATATCACTCCATAATGAATATTATATCTTATCATGAAACATAGCAGTGAGATGCGATATCGCGTTTTAAGAAGCATTAGAACTCTATTGCTACGATACGTAGACATCTGCAAACGCTATTTCCTAGCATGGAAGTGTCGCATTTACATTCGTTTGAAGTGAATACGAGATATACATGACACTTCGCAATGAATATTATATCTTGTCATGAAACATAGGAATGAGGTGCTATATCGCGTTTTGAGAAGCATTTGATCTCTATTGCTACGAAACGTAGACATCTGCAAACGCTATTTCCTAGCTTGAAAGTGTCGCATTTACATTCTTTTGAAGTGAATACGAGGTATACATGACACTTCGCAATGAATATTATACCTTATCATGAAACATAGAAGGGAGATGCGATATCGCGTTTTAGGAAGCATTGGACCTCTATTGCTGCGATACGTAGACATCTGCAAACGCTATTTCCTAGCATGGAAGTGTCGCATTTACATTCATTTGAAGTGAATACGAGGTATACATGACACTTCGCAATGAATATTATATCTTATCACGGAACATTGAAATGAAATGAGGCATCTCGTTATAAGAAGCATTAGAACTCTATTGCTACGATACGTAGACATCTGCAAACGCTATTTCCTAGCATGGAAGTGTCGCAATTACATTCTTTTGATGTAAATACGAGATATACATGACACTTCGCAATGAAAATTATATCTTCTCATGTAATATAGCAGTGAGATGCGATATCGCGTTTTAAGAAGCATTAGAACTCTATTGCTACGATACGTAGACATCTGCAAACGCTATTTCCTAGCATGGAAGTGTCGCATTTACATTCGTTTGAAGTGAATACGAGATATACATGACACTTCGCAATGAATATTATATCTTATCATGAAACATAGGAATGAGGTGCTATATCGCGTTTTGAGAAGCATTTGAACTCTATTGCTACGAAACGTAGACATCTGCAAACGCTATTTCCTAGCTTGGAAGTGTCGCATTTACATTCTTTTGAAGTGAATACGAGGTATACATGACAGTTTGCAATGAATATTATATCTTATCATGAAACATAAAAGTGAGATGCGATATCGCGTTCTAAGAAGCATTGGAACTCTATTGCTACGATACGTAGACATCTGCAAAGGCTATTCCCTAGCATGGAAGGGTCGCATTTACATTCTTTTGAAGTGAGTACGAGGTATACATATCACTCCATAATGAATATTATATCTTACCATGAAACATAGCAGTGAGATGCGATATCGCGTTTTAAGAAGCATTGGAGCTCTATTGCTACGATACGTAGACATCTGCAAACGCTATTTCCTAGCATGGAAGTGTCGCATTTACATGCATTTGAAGTGAATACGAGGTATAGATGACACTTCGCAATGAATATTATACCTTATCATGAAACATAGAAGGGAGATGCGATATCGCGTTTTAGGAAGCATTGGAACTCTATTGCTGCGACACGTAGACATCTGCAAACGCTACTTCCTAGCATGGAAGTGTCGCATTTACATTCTTTTGATGTGAATACGAGGTATACATGACACACCACAATGAATATTATATCTTCTCATGAAATATAGCAGTGAGATGCGATATCGCGTTTTAAGAAGCATTAAAACTCTATTGCTACGATACGTAGACATCTGCAAACGCTATTTCCTAGCATGGAAGTGTCGCATTTACATTCGTTTGAAGTGAATACGAGATATACATGACACTTCGCAATGAATATTATATCTTATCATGAAACATAGGAATGAGTTGCTATATCGCGTTTTGAGAAGCATTTGAACTCTATTGCTACGAAACGTAGACATCTGCAAACGCTATTTCCTAGCTTGGAAGTGTCGCATTTACATTCTTTTGAAGTGAACACGAGGTATACATGACACTTCGCAATGAATATTATATCTTATCATGAAACATAAAAGTGAGATGCGATATCGCTTTCTAAGAAGCATTGGAACTCTATTGCTACGATACGTAGACATCTGCAAAGGCTATTCCCTAGCATGGAAGGGTCGCATTTACATTCTTTTGAAGTGAGTACGAGGTATACATATCACTCCATAATGAATATTATATCTTATCATGAAACATAGCAGTGAGATGCGATATCGCGTTTTAAGAAGCATTAGAACTCTATTGCTACGATACGTAGACATCTGCAAACGCTATTTCCTAGCATGGAAGTGTCGCATTTACATTCTTTTGATGTGAATACGAGGTATACATGACAGTTCGCAATGAATATTATACCTTATCATGAAACATAGGAATGAGGTGCTATATCGCGTTTTGAGAAGCATTTGAACTCTATTGCTACGAAACGTAGACATCTGCAAACGCTATTTCCTAGCTTGGAAGTGTCGCATTTACATTCTTTTGAAGTGAATACGAGGTATACATGACACTTCGCAATGAATATTATATCTTAACATGAAACATAGGAATGAGGTGCTATATCGCGTTTTGAGAAGCATTTGAACTCTATTGCTACGATACGTAGACATCTGCAAACGCTATTTCCTAGCTTGGAAGTGTCGCATTTACATTCTTTTGAAGTGAATACGAGGTATACATGACACTTCGCAATGAATATTATATCTTATCATGAAACATAAAAGTGAGATGCGATATCGCGTTCTAAGAAGCATTGGACCTCTATTGCTACGATACGTAGACATCTGCCAAGGCTATTCCCTAGCATGGAAGGGTCGCATTTACATTCTTTTGAAGTGAGTACGAGGTATACATATCACTCCATAATGAATATTATATCTTATCATGAAACATAGCAGTGAGATGCGATATCGCGTTTTAAGAAGCATTAGAACTCTATTGCTACGATACGTAGACATCTGCAAACGCTATTTCCTAGCATGGAAGTGGTGCATTTACATGCATTTGAAGTGAATACGAGGTATACATGACACTTCGCAATGAATATTATACCTTATCATGAAACATAGAAGGGAGATGCGATATCGCGTTTTAGGAAGCATCGGAACTCTATTGCTGCGATTCGTAGACAGCTGCAAACGCTATTTCCTAGCATGGAAGTGTCGCAGTTACATTCTTTTGATGTGAATACGAGGTATACATGACACTCCACAATGAATATTATATCTTATCACGGAACATAGAAATGAAATGAGGCATCTCGTTTTAAGAAGCATTAGAACTCTATTGCTACGATACGTAGACATCTGCAAACGCTATTTCCTAGCATAGAAGTGTCGCATTTACATTCATTTGAAGTGAATACGAGGTATACATGACGCTTCGCAATGAATATTATACCTTATCATGAAACATAGAAGAGAGAAGCGATATCGCGTTTTAAGAAGCATTAGAACTCTATTGCTACGATACGTAGACATCTGCAAACGCTATTTCCTAGCATGGAAGTGTCGCATTTACATTCTTTTGAAGTGAATACGAGGTATACATGACACTTCGCAATGAATATTATATCTTATCATGAAACATAAAAGTGAGATGCGATAACGCGTTCTAAGAAGCATTAGAACTCTATTGCTACGATACGTAGACATCTGCAAAGGCTATTCCCTAGCATGGAAGGGTCGCATTTACATTCTTTTGAAGTGAGTACTAGGTATACATATCACTCCATAATGAATATTTTATCTTATCATGAAACATAGCAGTGAGATGCGACATCTCGTTTTAAGAAGCATTGTTACGCTATTGCTACGATACGTAGACATCTGCAAACGCTATTTCCTAGCATGGAAGTGTCGCATTTACATTCATTTGAAGTGAATACGAGGTATACATGACACTTCGCAATGAATATTATACCTTATCATGAAACATAGTAGGGAGATGCGATATCGCGTTTTAGGAAGCATCGGAACTCTATTGCTGCGATACGTAGGCATCTGCAAACGCTATTTCCTAGCATGGAAGTGTCGCATTTACATTCTTTTGATGTGAATACGAGATATACATGACACTTCGCAATGAATATTATATCTTATCATGAAACATAGGAATGAGGTGCTATATCGCGTTTTGAGAAGCATTAGAACTCTATTGCTACGATACGTAGACATCTGCAAACGCTATTTCCTAGCATGGAAGTGTCGTATTTACATTCGTTTGAAGTGAATTCGAGGTATACATTACACTTCGCAATGAATATTATACCTTATCATGAAACACAGAAGGGAGATGCGATATCGCGTTTTAGGAAGCATTGGAACTCTATTGCTGCGATACGTAGACATCTGCAAACGCTATTTCCTATCAAGGAAGTGTCGCATTTACATTCTTGTGAAGAGAAGTCGCGGTATACATGACACTTCGCAATGAATATTATATCTTATCATACAACATAGAAGTGAGATGCGATATCGCGTCTTAAGAAGCATTAGAACCCTATTGCTACGATACGTGGACATCTGCAACCGCTACTTCCTAGCATGAAAGTGTCGCATTTACATTCATTTGAAGTGAATACGAGGTATACATGACACTCCACAATGAATATTATATCTTATCGCGGAACATAGAAATGAAATGAGGCATCTCGTTATAAGAAGCATTAGAACTCTATTGCTACGATACGTAGACATCTGCAAACGCTATTTCCTAGCATGGAAGTGTCGCATTTACATTCATTTGAAGTGAATACGAGGTATACATGACACTTCGCAATGAATATTATACCTTATCATGAAACATAGAAGGGAGATGCGATATCGCGTTTTAGGAAGCATTGGAACTCTATTGCTGCGATACGTAGACATCTGCAAACGCTATTTCCTAGCATGGAAGTCTCGCATTTACATTCTTTTGATGTGAATACGAGATATACATGACACTTCGCAATGAATATTATATCTTATCATGAAACATAGGAATGAGGTGCTATATCGCGTTTTGAGAAGCATTAGAAATCTGTTGCTACGATACGTAGACATCTGCAAACGCTATTTCCTAGCATGGAAGTGTCGCATTTACATTCTTTTGAAGTGAATACGAGGTATACATGACACATCGCAATGAATATTATATCTTATCATGAAACATAAAAGTGAGATGCGATATCGCGTTCTAAGAAGCATTAGAACTCTATTGCTACGACACGTAGACATCTGCAAAGGCTATTCCTTAGCATGGAAGGGTCGCATTTACATTCGTTTGAAGTGAATACGAGGTATACATTACACTTCGCAATGAATATTATACCTTATCATGAAACATAGAAGGGAGATGCGATATCGCGTTTTTGGAAGCATTGGAACTCTATTGCTGCGATACGTAGACATCTGCAAACGCTATTTCCTATCAAGGAAGTGTCGCATTTTCATTCTTGTGAAGAGATATCGCGGTATACATGACACTTCGCAATGAATATTATATCTTATCATATAACATAGAAGTGAGATGCGATATCGCGTCTTAAGAAGCATTAGAACCCTATTGCTACGATACGTAGACATCTGCAACCGCTACTTCCTAGCATGAAAGTGTCGCATTTACATTCATTTGAAGTGAATACGAGGTATACATGACACTCCACAATGAATATTATATCTTATCGCGGAACATAGAAATGAAATGAGGCATCTCGTTATAAGAAGCATTAGAACTCTATTGCTACGATACGTAGGCATCTGCAAACGCTATTTCCTAGCATGGAAGTGTCGCATTTATATTCTTTTGATGTGAATACGAGATATACATGACACTTCGCAATGAATATTATATCTTCTCATGAAACATAGCAGTGAGATGCGATATCGCGTATTAAGAAGCATTAGAACTCTATTGCTACGATACGTAGACATCTGCAAACGCTACTTCCTAGCATGGAAGTGCCGCATTTACATTCGTTTGAAGTGAATACGAGATATACATGACACTTCGCAATGAATATTATACCTTATCATGAAACATAGAAGGGAGATGCGATATCGCGTTTTAGGAAGCATTGGAACTCTATTGCTGCGATACGTAGACATCTGCAAACGCTATTTCCTATCAAGGAAGTGTCGCATTTACATTCTTGTGAAGAGAAATCGCGGTATACATGACACTTCGCAATTAATATTATATCTTATCATATAACATATAAGTGAGATGCGATATCGCGTCTTAAGAAGCCTTAGAACCCTATTGCTACGATACGTAGACATCTGCAACCGCTACTTCCTAGCATGAAAGTGTCGCATTTACATTCATGTGAAGTGAATACGAGGTATACATGTCACTCCACAATGAATATTATATCTTATCGCGGAACATAGAAATGAAATGAGGCATCTCGTTATAAGAAGCATTAGAACTCTATTGCTACGATACGTAGGCATCTGCAAACGCTATTTCCTAGCATGGAAGTGTCGCATTTATATTCTTTTGATGTGAATACGAGATATACATGACACTTCGCAATGAATATTATATCTTCTCATGAAACATAGCAGTGAGATGCGATATCGCGTATTAAGAAGCATTAGAACTCTATTGCTACGATACGTAGACATCTGCAAACGCTACTTCCTAGCATGGAAGTGCCGCATTTACATTCGTTTGAAGTGAATACGAGATATACATGACACTTCGCAATGAATATTATACCTTATCATGAAACATAGAAGGGAGATGCGATATCGCGTTTTAGGAAGCATTGGAACTCTATTGCTGCGATACGTAGACATCTGCAAACGCTATTTCCTATCAAGGAAGTGTCGCATTTACATTCTTGTGAAGAGAAATCGCGGTATACATGACACTTCGCAATTAATATTATATCTTATCATATAACATATAAGTGAGATGCGATATCGCGTCTTAAGAAGCATTAGAACCTTATTGCTACGATACGTGGACATCTGCAACCGCTACTTCCTAGCATGAAAGTGTCGCATTTACATTCCTTTGAAGTGAATACGAGGTACACATGACACTCCACAATGAATATTATATCTTATCGCGGAACATAGAAATGAAATGAGGCATCTCGTTATAAGAAGCATTAGAACTCTATTGCTACGATACGTAGACATCTGCAAACGCTATTTCCTAGCATGGAAGTGTCGCATTTACATTCGTTTGAAGTGAATACGAGATATACATGACACTTCGCAATGAATATTATACCTTATCATGAAACATAGAAGGGAGATGCGATATCGCGTTTTAGGAAGCATTGGAACTCTATTGCTGCGATACGTAGACATCTGCAAACGCTATTTCCTATCAAGGAAGTGTCGCATTTACATTCTTGTGAAGAGAAATCGCGGTATGCATGACACTTCGCAATTAATATTATATCTTATCATATAACATATAAGTGAGATGCGATATCGCGTCTTAAGAAGCATTAGAACCTTATTGCTACGATACGTGGACATCTGCAACCGCTACTTCCTAGCATGAAAGTGTCGCATTTACATTCCTTTGAAGTGAATACGAGGTACACATGACACTCCACAATGAATATTATATCTTATCGCGGAACATAGAAATGAAATGAGGCATCTCGTTATAAGAAGCATTAGAACTCTATTGCTACGATACGTAGACATCTGCAAACGCTATTTCCTAGCATGGAAGTGTCGCATTTACATTCATTTGAAGTGAATACGAGGTATACATGACACTTCGCAATGAATATTATACCTTATCATGAAACATAGAAGGGAGATGCGATATCGCGTATTAAGAAGCATTAGAACTCTATTGCTACGATACGTAGACATCTGCAAACGCTACTTCCTAGCATGGAAGTGCCGCATTTACATTCGTTTGAAGTGAATACGAGATATACATGACACTTCGCAATGAATATTATACCTTATCATGAAACATAGAAGTGAGATGCGATATCGCATTTTAAGGAGCATTAGAACTCTATTGCTACGATACGTAGACATCTGCAAACGCTATTTCCTAGCATGGAAGTGTCTTATTTACGTTCTTTTGAAGTGAATACGAGGTATACATGACACTTCGCAATGAATATTATATCTTATCATGAAACATAGAAGTGAGATACGATATCGCGTTCTAATGAGCACTAGAACTCTATTGCTACGATACGTAGACATCTGCAAACGCTATTTCCCAGGATGGAAGGGTCGCATTTACATTCTTTTGATGTGAGTACGAGGTATACATAACACTCCATAATGAATATTATATCTTCTCATGAATCATAGCAGTGAGATGCGATATCGCGTTTTAAGAAGCATTAGAACTCTATTGCTACGATACGTAGACATCTGCAAAGGCTATTCCCTAGCATGGAAGTGTCGCATTTACATTCTTTTGATGTGAATACGAGATATACATGACACATCGCAATGAATATTATATCTTATCATGAAACATAGGAATGAGGTGCTATATCGCGTTTTGAGAATCATTAGAACTCTATTGCTACGATACGTAGACATCTGCAAACAATATTTCCTAGCAAGGAAGTGTCGCATTTACATTCTTTTGAAGTGAATACGAGGTATACATGACACTTCGCAATGAATATTATATCTTATCATGAAACGTAGGAGTGAGATGCGATATGGCATTTTAAGAATCATTAGAACTCTATTGTTTCGACACGTAGTCATCTGAAAACGCTATTTCCTAGCAAGGAAGTGTCGCATTTACATTCTTTTGAAGTGACTACAAGGTATACATAACACTCCATAATGAATATTATATCTTAACATGAAACATAGCAGTGAGATGCGATATCGCGTTTTAAGAAGCATTAGAACTCTATTGCTACGATACGTAGACATCTGCAAACGCTATTTCCTAGCATGGAAGTGTCTTATTTACGTTCTTTTGAAGTGAATACGAGGTATACATGACACTTCGCAATGAATATTATATCTTATCATGAAACATAGAAGTGAGATACGATATCGCGTTCTAATGAGCACTAGAACTCTATTGCTACGATACGTAGACATCTGCAAACGCTATTTCCCAGGATGGAAGGGTCGCATTTACATTCTTTTGATGTGAGTACGAGGTATACATAACACTCCATAATGAATATTATATCTTCTCATGAAACATAGCAGTGAGATGCGATATCGCGTTTTAAGAAGCATTAGAACTCTATTGCTACGATACGTAGACATCTGCAAAGGCTATTCCCTAGCATGGAAGTGTCGCATTTACATTCTTTTGATGTGAATACGAGATATACATGACACATCGCAATGAATATTATATCTTATCATGAAACATAGGAATGAGGTGCTATATCGCGTTTTGAGAATCATTAGAACTCTATTGCTACGATACGTAGACATCTGCAAACAATATTTCCTAGCAAGGAAGTGTCGCATTTACATTCTTTTGAAGTGAATACGAGGTATACATGACACTTCGCAATGAATATTATATCTTATCATGAAACGTAGGAGTGAGATGCGATATGGCATTTTAAGAATCATTAGAACTCTATTGTTTCGACACGTAGTCATCTGAAAACGCTATTTCCTAGCAAGGAAGTGTCGCATTTACATTCTTTTGAAGTGACTACAAGGTATACATAACACTCCATAATGAATATTATATCTTAACATGAAACATAGCAGTGAGATGCGATATCGCGTTTTAAGAAGCATTAGAACTCTATTGCTACGATACGTAGACATCTGCAAACGCTATTTCCTAGCATGGAAGTGTCGCATCTACATTCTTTTGAAGTGAATACGAGGTATACATAACATTCCGCAATGAATATTATATCTTATTACGAAGCATAGAAATGAAATACGACTTCTCGTTTTAAGAAGCATTAGAACTCTATTGCTACGATACGTGGACATCTGCAAACGCTATTTCCTAGCATGTAAGTGTCGCATTTACATTCTTTTGAAGTGAATACGAGGTATACATGGCACATCGCAATGATTATTATATCATATCATGAAACATAGGAGTGAGATGCGATATCGCGTTTTAAGAAGCATTAGAACTCTATTGCTACGATACGTAGACATCTGCAAACGCTATTTCCTAGCATGGAAGTGTCGCATCTACATTCTTTTGAAGATAATACGAGGTATACATAACATTCCGCAATGAATATTATACCTTATCATGAAACATGTAAGAGAGATGCGATATCGCGTTTTAGGAAGCATTAGAACTCTATTGCTACGATACGTAGACATCTGCAAACGCTATTTCCTAGCAAGGAAGTGTCGCATTTACATTCTTTTGAAGTGAATACGAGGTATACATAACATTCCGCAATGAATATTATATCTCATAACGAAACATAGAAATGAGATGCGACATCTCGTATTAAGAAGCATTAGAACTCTATTGCTACGATACGTAGACATCTGCAAACGCAATTTCCTAGCATGGAAGTGTCGCATTTACATTCTTCTGATGTGAATACGAGATATACATGACACTTCGCAATGCATATTATATCTTAACATGAAACATAGCAGTGAGATGCGATATCGCGTTTTAAGAAGTATTAGAACTCTATTGCTACGATACGTAGACATCTGCAAACGCTATTTCCTAGCATGGAAGTGTCGCATCTACATTCTTTTGAAGTGAATACGAGGTATACATAACATTCCGCAATGAATATTATATCTTATTACGAAGCATAGAAATGAAATACGACTTCTCGTTTTAAGAAGCATTAGAACTCTATTGCTACGATACGTAGATATCTGCAAACAATATTTCCTAGCAAGGAAGTGTCGCATTTACATTCTTTTGAAGTGAATACGAGGTATACATGACACTTCGCAATGAATATTATATCTTATCATGAAACGTAGGAGTGAGATGCGATATGGCATTTTAAGAATCATTAGAACTCTATTGTTTCGACACGTAGTCATCTGAAAACGCTATTTCCTAGCAAGGAAGTGTCGCATTTACATTCTTTTGAAGTGACTACAAGGTATACATAACACTCCATAATGAATATTATATCTTAACATGAAACATAGCAGTGAGATGCGATATCGCGTTTTAAGAAGCATTAGAACTCTATTGCTACGATACGTAGACATCTGCAAACGCAATTTCCTAGCATGGAAGTGTCTCATCTACATTCTTTTGAAGATAATACGAGGTATACATAACATTCCGCAATGAATATTATACCTTATCGTGAAACATATAAGAGAGATGCAATATCGCGTTTTAGGAAGCATTAGAACTCTACTGCTACGATACGTAGACATCTGCAAAGGCTATTTCCTAGCATGGAAGGGTCGCATTTACATTCTTTTGAAGTGAGTACGAGGTATACATGACACTTCGCAATGAATATTATATCTGAACATGAAACATAGAAGTGAGATGCAACATCTCGTTTTAAGAAGCATTAGAACTCTATTGCTACGATACGTAGGCATCTGCAAACGCTATTCCCTAGCATGGAAGTGTCGCATTTACATTCTTTTGAAGTGAATACGAGATATACATGACACTTCGCAATGGATACTATATCTTATCATGAAATATAGAAGTGAGATGCGATATCGCGTTTTAGGAAGCATTAGAACTCTATTGCTACGATACGTAGACATCTGCAAACGCTATTTCCTAGCAAGGAAGTGTCGCATGTACATTCTTTTGAAGTGAATACGAGGTATACATGACACTTCGCAATGAATATTATATCTTATCATGAAACGTAGGAGTGAGATGCGATATGGCATTTTAAGAATCATTAGAACTCTATTGTTTCGACACGTAGTCATCTGAAAACGCTATTTCCTAGCAAGGAAGTGTCGCATTTACATTCTTTTGAAGTGACTACAAGGTATACATAACACTCCATAATGAATATTATATCTTAACATGAAACATAGCAGTGAGATGCGATATCGCGTTTTAAGAAGTATTAGAACTCTATTGCTACAATACGTAGACATCTGCAAACGCTATTTCCTAGCATGGAAGTGTCGCATCTACATTCTTTTGAAGTGAATACGAGGTATACATAACATTCCGCAATGAATATTATATCTTATTACGAAGCATAGAAATGAAATACGACTTCTCGTTTTAAGAAGCATTAGAACTCTATTGCTACGATACGTAGACATCTGCAAACAATATTTCCTAGCAAGGAAGTGTCGCATTTACATTCTTTTGAAGTGAATACGAGGTATACATAACATTCCGCAATGAATATTATATCGTATCACGAAACATAGTAATGAGATGCGACATCTCGTATTAAGAAGCATTAGAACTCTATTGCTACGATACGTAGACATCTGCAAACGCTATTTCCTAGCATGGAAGTGTCGCATTTACATTCTTCTGATGTGAATACGAGATATACATGACACTTCGCAATGAATATTATATCTTATCATGAAACATAGAAATGGGATGCGATATCGCTATTTAAGAAACATTAGAACTCTATTGCTTCGATACGTGGACATCTGGGAACGCTATTTCCTTGAAAGGAATTGGCGCATTTACAATCATTTGAAGTGAATACGAGGTATACATAACACTCTACCATGTATATTATATCTTATCACGAAACATAGAAATGAAATGTGACATCTCGTTTTAGGAAGCATTAGAACTCCATTGCTACGATACGTGGACATCTGCAAACGCTATTTCCTAGCATGTAAGTGTCGCATTTACATTCTTTTGAAGTGACTACAAGGTATACATAACACTCCATAATGAATATTATATCTTAACATGAAACATAGCAGTGAGATGCGATATCGCGTTTTAAGAAGTATTAGAACTCTATTGCTACGATACGTAGACATCTGCAAACGCTATTTCCTAGCATGGAAGTGTCGCATCTACATTCTTTTGAAGTGAATACGAGGTATACATAACATTCCGCAATGAATATTATATCTTATCTCGAAACATAGATGTGAGATGCGATATCGCGATTTAAGAAGCACTAGATCTCTATTGCTACGATGCGTAGACATCTGCAAATGTTATTTCCTAGCAAGGAAGTGTCGCATTTACATTCTTTTGACGTGAATACGAGGTAAACATAACATTCCACATTGAAAATTACACCATATTACGAAATATAGAAATGAAATGCGACTTCTCATTTTAAGAAGCATTAGAACTCTATTGCTACGATACGTAGACATCTGCAAACCCTATTTCCTAGCATGGAAGTGTCGCATTTTCATTCATTTGAAGTATATGCGTGGTATACATGACACTTCGCATTGAATATTATGTCTTATTAGGAAACATAGGAATGAGATGCGATATCGCGTGTTAGGAAGCGTTAGGACTCTATTGCTACGATACGTAGACACCTGCAAACGCTATTTCCTAGCAAGGAAGTGTCGCATTTACATTCTTTTGAAGTGAATACGAGGTATACATGACACTTCGCAATGAATATTATATCTTATCATGAAACGTAGGAGTGAGATGCGATATGGCATTTTAAGAATCATTAGAACTCTATTGTTTCGACACGTAGTCATCTGAAAACGCTATTTCCTAGCAAGGAAGTGTCGCATTTACATTCTTTTGAAGTGACTACAAGGTATACATAACACTCCATAATGAATATTATATCTTAACATGAAACATAGCAGTGAGATGCGATATCGCGTTTTAAGAAGTATTAGAACTCTATTGCTACGATACGTAGACATCTGCAAACGCTATTTCCTAGCATGGAAGTGTCGCATCTACATTCTTTTGAAGTGAATACGAGGTATACATGATATTCCGCAATGAATATTATATCTTATTACGAAGCATAGAAATGAAATACGACTTCTCGTTTTAAGAAGCATTAGAACTCTATTGCTACGATACGTAGACATCTGCAAACAATATTTCCTAGCAAGGAAGTGTCGCATTTACATTCTTTTGAAGTGAATACGAGGTATACATGACACTTCGCAATGAATATTATATCTTATCATGAAACGTAGGAGTGAGATGCGATATGGCATTTTAAGAATCATTAGAACTCTATTGTTTCGACACGTAGTCATCTGAAAACGCTATTTCCTAGCAAGGAAGTGTCGCATTTACATTCTTTTGAAGTGACTACAAGGTATACATAACACTCCATAATGAATATTATATCTTAACATGAAACATAGCAGTGAGATGCGATATCGCGTTTTAAGAAGCATTAGAACTCTATTGCTACGATACGTAGACATCTGCAAACGCTATTTCCTAGCATGGAAGTCTCATTTACATTCTTTTGAAGATAATACGAGGTATACATAACATTCCGCAACGAATATTATACCTTATCGTGAAACATATAAGAGAGATGCGATATCGCGTTTTAGGAAGCATTAGAACTCTACTGCTACGATACGTAGACATCTGCAAAGGCTATTTCCTAGCATGGAAGGGTCGCATTTACATTCTTTTGAAGTGAGTACGAGGTATACATGACACTTCGCAATGAATATTATATCTGAACATGAAACATAGAAGTGAGATGCAACATCTCGTTTTACGAAGCATTAGAACTCTATTGCTACGATACGTAGGCATCTGCAAACGCTATTCCCTAGCATGGAAGTGTCGCATTGACATTCTTTTGAAGTGAATACGAGATATACATGACACTTCGCAATGGATACTATATCTTATCATGAAATATAGAAGTGAGATGCGATATCGCGTTTTAGGAAGCATTAGAACTCTATTGCTACGATACGTAGACATCTGCAAACGCTATTTCCTAGCAAGGAAGTGTCGCATTTTCATTCATTTGAAGTATAGGCGTGGTATACATGACACTTCGCATTGAATATTATGTCTTATTAGGAAACATAGGAATGAGATGCGATATCGCGTCTTAGGAAGCGTTAGGACTCTATTGCTACTATACGTAGACACCTGCAAACGCTATTTCCTAGCAAGGAAGTGTCGCATTTACATTCTTTTGAACTGAATACGAGGTATACATGACACTTCGCAATGAATATTATATCTTATCATGAAACGTAGGAGTGAGATGCGATATGGCATTTTTAGAATCATTAGAACTCTATTGTTTCGACACGTAGTCATCTGAAAACGCTATTTCCTAGCAAGGAAGTGTCGCATTTACATTCTTTTGAAGTGACTACAAGGTATACATAACGCTCCATAATGAATATTATATCTTAACATGAAACATAGCAGTGAGATGCGATATCGCGTTTTAAGAAGTATTAGAACTCTATTGCTACGATACGTAGACATCTGCAAACGCTATTTCCTAGCATGGAAGTGTCGCATCTACATTCTTTTGAAGTGAATACGAGGTATACATAACATTCCGCAATGAATATTATATCTTATTACGAAGCATAGAAATGAAATACGACTTCTCGTTTTAAGAAGCATTAGAACTCTATTGCTACGATACGTAGACATCTGCAAACAATATTTCCTAGCAAGGAAGTGTCGCATTTGCATTCTTTTGAAGTGACTACAAGGCATACATAACACTCCATAGTGAATATTATATCTTAACATGAAACATAGCAGTGAGATGCGATATCGCGTTTTAAGAAGTATTAGAACTCTATTGCTACGATACGTAGACATCTGCAAACGCTATTTCCTAGCATGGAAGTGTCGCGTTTACATTCTTTTGATGTGAATACGAGGTATACATGACACTTCGCAATGAATATTATAACTTATCATGAAACATAGAAATGCGATGCGACATCTCGTTTTAAGATGTATTAGATCTCTATTATTTCCATACGTAGTCGTCTGGAAACGCAATTTCCTAGCAAGGAAGTGTCGCACTTACATCCTTTTGAAGTGAATACGAAGTATACATAACACTTCGCACTGAATATTATATCTTATCATGAAACATAGAAATGAGATGCGGCATCTCGTTTTAAGAAGCATTAGAACACTATTGTTACGACACGTAGACATCTGCAAACGCTATTTCCTAGCATGGAAGCGTCGCATTTACATTCTTGTCATGTGAATACGAAGTATACATGACACTTCGCAATGAATATTATATCTTATCATGAAACATAGATGTGAGATGCGATATCGCGTTCTAAGAAGCATTAGAACTCTATTGCTGCGATACGTAGACATCTGCAAATGCTATTTCTTAGCATGTAAGTGTCGCATTTACATTCTTTTGAAGTGAATACGAGGTATACATGACACTTCGCAATGAATATTATATCTTACCATGAAACATAGAAGTGAGATGCGATATCGCGTTCTAAGAAGCATTAGAACTCTATTGCTACGATACGTAGACATCTGCAAACGCTATTTCCTAGCATGGAAGTGACTTATTTACGTTCTTTTGAAGTGAATACGAGGTATACATGACACTTCGCAATGAATATTATATCTTATCATGAAACATAGAAGTGAGATGCGATATCGCGTTCTAAGGAGCATTAGAAATCTATTGCTACGATACGTAGACATATGGAAACGTTATTCCCTAGCATGGAAGTGTCGCATTTACATTCTTTTGAAGTGAATACGAGATACACATGACACTTCCCAATGAATATTATATGTTATCATGAAACATTGGAGTGAGATGCGATATCGCGTTTTAAGAAGCATTAGAACTCTATTACTACGATACCTAGACATCTGCAAACGCTATTTCCTAGCATGGAAGTGTCGCATTTACATTCTTCTGATGTGAATACGAGATATACATGACACTTCGCAATGAATATTATATCTTATCATGAAACATAGAAATGGGATGCGATATCGCTATTTAAGAAACAATAGAACCCTATTGCTTCGACACGTAGACATCTGGGAACGCTATTTCCATGGAAGGAAGTGGCGCATTAACAATCATTTGAAGTGAATACGAGGTATACATAACACTCTACCATGTATATTATATCTTATCACGAAACATAGAAATGAAATGTGACATCTCGTTTTAAGAAGCATTAGAACTCTATTGCTACGATACGTGGACATCTGCAAACGCTATTTCCTAGCATGTAAGTGTCGCATTTACATTCTTTTGAAGTGAATACGAGGTATACATGACACATCGCAATGATTATTATATCTTATCATGAAACATAGATGTGAGATGCGATATCGCGATTTAAGAAGCACTAGAACTCCATTGTTGCGATACGTAGACATCTGCAAACGCTATTTCCTAGCATGGAAGTGTCGCATCTACATTCTTTTGAAGTGAATACGAGGTATACATGACAATTCGCAATGAATATTATACCTTATCATGAAACATAGAAGAGAGATGCGATATCGCGGTTTAGGAAGCATTAGAACTCTACTGCTACGATACGTAGACATCTGCAAAGGCTATTTCCTAGCATGGAAGGGTCGCATTTACATTCTTTTGAAGTGAGTACGAGGTATACATGACACTTCGCAATGAATATTATATCTTATCATGAAACATGGAAGTGAGATGCGATATCGCGTTCTAAGAAGCTTTAGGACTCTCTTGCTACGATACGTAGACATCTGCAAACCCTATTTCCTAGCAAGGAAGTGTCGCATTTACATTCATTTGAAGTGAATACGAGGTATACATAATACTCTACAATGAATATTATATCTTACCAAGAAACATAGGAATGAAATGCGACATCTCGTTTTATAAAGCATTAGAATTCTATTGCTGCGATACGTAGACATCTGCAAACGCTATTTCCTAGCATGTAAGTGTCGCATTTACATTCTTTTGAAGTGAATACGAGGTATACATGACACATCGCAATGATTATTATATCTTATCATGAAACATAGGTGTGAGATGCGATATCGCCTTTTAAGAAGCATTAGATCTCCCTTGCTACGATACGTAGACATCTGCAAACGCTATTTCCTAGCATGTAAGTGTCGCATTGACATTCTTTTGATGTGAATACGAGGTATACATGACACTTCGCAATGAATATTATATCTTATCATGAAACATAGAAATGCGATGCGACATCTCGTTTTAAGATGTATTAGAACTCTATTATTTCCATACGTAGTCGTCTGGAAACGCAATTTCCTAGCAAGGAAGTGTCGCACTTACATCCTTTTGAAGTGAATACGAAGTATACATAACACTTCGCAATGAATATTATATCGTATCATGAAATACAGAAGTGAGATGCGATATCGCGTTTTAAGAAGCATTAGAACTCTATTGCTACGATACCTAGACATCTGCAAACGCTATTTCCTAGCATGGATGTGTCGCATTTACATTCTTTTGAAGTGAATACGATGTGTACATAACACTTCGTAATGAATATTTTATCTTATCATGAAACATAGAAGTGAGATGCGATATCGCGTTTTAAGAAGCATTAGAACTCTATTGCTACGATATGTAGATATCTGCAAACGCTACTTCCTAGCATGTAAGTGTCGCATTTACATCCTTTTGAAGTGAATACGAGGTATACATGACACTTCGCAATGAATATTATATCTTATCATGAAACATGGAAGTGAGATGCGATATCGCGTTCTAAGAAGCTTTAGAACTCTTGCTACGATACGTAGACATCTGCAAACCCTATTTCCTAGCAAGGAAGTGTCGCATTTACATTCATTTGAAGTGAATACGAGGTATACATAATACTCTACAATGAATATTATATCTTACCAAGAAACATAGAAATGAAATGCGACATCTCGTTTTATAAAGCATTAGAATTCTATTGCTGCGATACGTAGACATCTGCAAACGCTATTTCCTAGCATGTAAGTGTCGCATTGACATTCTTTTGATGTGAATACGAGGTATACATGACACTTCGCAATGAATATTATATCTTATCATGAAACATAGAAATGCGATGCGACATCTCGTTTTAAGATGTATTAGAACTCTATTATTTCCATACGTAGTCGTCTGGAAACGCAATTTCCTAGCAAGGAAGTGTCGCACTTACATCCTTTTGAAGTGAATACGAAGTATACATAACACTTCGCACTGAATATTATATCTTATCATGAAACATAGAAATGAGATGCGGCATCTCGTTTTCAGAAGCATTAGAACACTATTGTTACGACACGTAGACATCTGCAAAGGCTATTTCCTAGCATGGAAGAGTCGCATTTACATTCTTTTGAAGTGAGTACGAGGTATACATGACACTTCGCAATGAATATTATATCTTATCATGAAACATGGAAGTGAGTTGCGATATCGCGTTCTAAGAAGCTTTAGGATTCTCTTGCTACGATACGTAGACATCTGCAAGCCCTATTTCCTAGCAAGGAAGAGTCGCATTTGCATTCATTTGAAGTGAATACGAGGTATACATAATACTCTACAATGAATATTATATCTTACCAAGAAACATAGAAATGAAATGCGACATCTCGTTTTATAAAGCGTTAGAATTCTATTGCTGAGATACGTAGACATCTGCAAACGCTATTTCCTAGCATGTAAGTGTCGCATTTACATTCTTTTGAAGTGAATACGAGGTATACATGACACACCGCAATGATTATTATATCTTATCATGAAACATAGGTGTGAGATGCGATATCGCGTTTTAAGAAGCATTAGATCTCCCTTGCTACGATACGTAGACATCTGCAAACGCTATTTCCTAGCATGTAAGTGTCGCATTGACATTCTTTTGATGTGAATACGAGGTATACATGACACTTCGCAATGAATATTATATCTTATCATGAAACATAGAAATGCGATGCGACATCTCGTTTTAAGATGTATTAGAACTCTATTATTTCCATACGTAGTCGTCTGGAAACGCAATTTCCTAGCAAGGAAGTGTCGCACTTACATCCTTTTGAAGTGAATACGAAGTATACATAACACTTCGCAATGAATATTATATCGTATCATGAAATACAGAAGTGAGATGCGATATCGCGTTTTAAGAAGCATTAGAACTCTATTGCTACGATACCTAGACATCTGCAAACGCTATTTCCTAGCATGGATGTGTCGCATTTACATTCTTTTGAAGTGAATACGATGTGTACATAACACTTCGTAATGAATATTTTATCTTATCATGAAACATAGAAGTGAGATGCGATATCGCGTTTTAAGAAGCATTAGAACTCTATTGCTACGATATGTAGATATCTGCAAACGCTACTTCCTAGCATGTAAGTGTCGCACTTACATCCTTTTGAAGTGAATACGAGGTATACATGACACTTCGCAATGAATATTATATCTTATCATGAAACATGGAAGTGAGATGCGATATCGCGTTCTAAGAAGCTTTAGAACTCTTGCTACGATACGTAGACATCTGCAAACCCTATTTCCTAGCAAGGAAGTGTCGCATTTACATTCATTTGAAGTGAATACGAGGTATACATAATACTCTACAATGAATATTATATCTTACCAAGAAACATAGAAATGAAATGCGACATCTCGTTTTATAAAGCATTAGAATTCTATTGCTGCGATACGTAGACATCTGCAAACGCTATTTCCTAGCATGTAAGTGTCGCATTGACATTCTTTTGATGTGAATACGAGGTATACATGACACTTCGCAATGAATATTATATCTTATCATGAAACATAGAAATGCGATGCGACATCTCGTTTTAAGATGTATTAGAACTCTATTATTTCCATACGTAGTCGTCTGGAAACGCAATTTCCTAGCAAGGAAGTGTCGCACTTACATCCTTTTGAAGTGAATACGAAGTATACATAACACTTCGCACTGAATATTATATCTTATCATGAAACATAGAAATGAGATGCGGCATCTCGTTTTCAGAAGCATTAGAACACTATTGTTACGACACGTAGACATCTGCAAAGGCTATTTCCTAGCATGGAAGAGTCGCATTTACATTCTTTTGAAGTGAGTACGAGGTATACATGACACTTCGCAATGAATATTATATCTTATCATGAAACATGGAAGTGAGTTGCGATATCGCGTTCTAAGAAGCTTTAGGATTCTCTTGCTACGATACGTAGACATCTGCAAGCCCTATTTCCTAGCAAGGAAGAGTCGCATTTGCATTCATTTGAAGTGAATACGAGGTATACATAATACTCTACAATGAATATTATATCTTACCAAGAAACATAGAAATGAAATGCGACATCTCGTTTTATAAAGCGTTAGAATTCTATTGCTGAGATACGTAGACATCTGCAAACGCTATTTCCTAGCATGTAAGTGTCGCATTTACATTCTTTTGAAGTGAATACGAGGTATACATGACACACCGCAATGATTATTATATCTTATCATGAAACATAGGTGTGAGATGCGATATCGCGTTTTAAGAAGCATTAGATCTCCCTTGCTACGATACGTAGACATCTGCAAACGCTATTTCCTAGCATGTAAGTGTCGCATTGACATTCTTTTGATGTGAATACGAGGTATACATGACACTTCGCAATGAATATTATATCTTATCATGAAACATAGAAATGCGATGCGACATCTCGTTTTAAGATGTATTAGAACTCTATTATTTCCATACGTAGTCGTCTGGAAACGCAATTTCCTAGCAAGGAAGTGTCGCACTTACATCCTTTTGAAGTGAATACGAAGTATACATAACACTTCGCACTGAATATTATATCTTATCATGAAACATAGAAATGAGATGCGGCATCTCGCTTTAAGAAGCATTAGAACACTATTGTTACGACACGTAGACATCTGCAAACGCTATTTCCTAGTATGGAAGCGTCGCATTTACATTCCTGTCATGTGAATACGAAGTATACATGACACTTCGCAATGAATATTATATCTTATCATGAAACATAGATGTGAGATTCGATATCGCGTTCTAAGAAGCATTAGAACTCCATTGCTGCGATACGTAGACATCTGCAAATGCTATTTCCTAGCATGTAAGTGTCGCATTTACATTCTTTTGAAGTGAATACGAGGTATACATGACACTTCGCAATGAATATTATATCTTATCATGAAATACAGAAGTGAGATGCGATATCGCGTTTTAAGAAGCATTAGAACTCTATTGCTACGATACCTAGACATCTGCAAACGCTATTTCCTAGCATGGATGTGTCGCATTTACATTCTTTTGAAGTGAATACGATGTGTACATAACACTTCGTAATGAATATTTTATCTTATCATGAAACATAGAAGTGAGATGCGATATCGCGTTTTAAGAAGCATTAGAACTCTATTGCTACGATATGTAGATATCTGCAAACGCTATTTCCTAGCATGTAAGTGTCGCATTTACATCCTTTTGAAGTGAATACGAGGTATACATGACACTTCGCAATGAATATTATATCTTATCATGAAACATGGAAGTGAGATGCGATATCGCGTTCTAAGAAGCTTTAGAACTCTTGCTACGATACGTAGACATCTGCAAACCCTATTTCCTAGCAAGGAAGTGTCGCATTTACATTCATTTGAAGTGAATACGAGGTATACATAATACTCTACAATGAATATTATATCTTACCAAGAAACATAGAAATGAAATGCGACATCTCGTTTTATAAAGCATTAGATTTCTATTGCTGCGATACGTAGACATCTGCAAACGCTATTTCCTAGCATGCAAGTGTCGCATTTACATTCATTTGAAGTGAATACGAGGTATACATGACACATCGCAATGATTATTATATCTTATCATGAAACATAGGTGTGAGATGCGATATCGCGTTTTAAGAAGCATTAGATCACCCTTGCTACGATACGTAGAAATCTGCAAACGCTATTTCCTAGCATGTAAGTGTCGCGTTTACATTCTTTTGATGTGAATACGAGGTATACATGACACTTCGCAATGAATATTATATCTTATCATGAAACATAGAAATGCGATTCGACATCTCGTTTTAAGAAGTATTAGATCTCTATTATGTCCATACGTAGTCGTCTGGAAACGCAATTTCCTAGCAAGGAAGTGTCGCACTTACATCCTTTTGAAGTGGATACGAAGTATACATAACACTTCGCACTGAATATTATATCTTATCATGAAACATAGAAATGAGATGCGGCATCTCGTTTTAAGAAGCATTAGAACTCTATTGCTGCGATACGTAGACATCTGCAAATGCTATTTCCTAGCATGTAAGTGTCGCATTTACATTCTTTTGAAGTGAATACGAGGTATACATGACACTTCGCAATGAATATTATATCTTACCATGAAACATAGAAGTGAGATGCGATATCGCGTTCTAAGAAGCATTAGAACTCTATTGCTACGATACGTAGACATCTGCAAACGCTATTTCCTAGCATGGAAGTGACTTATTTACGTTCTTTTGAAGTGAATACGAGGTATACATGACACTTCGCAATGAATATTATATCTTATCATGAAACATAGAAGTGAGATGCGATATCGCGTTCTAAGAAGCATTAGAAATCTATTGCTACGATACGTAGACAAATGGAAACGTTATTCCCTAGCATGGAAGTGTCGCACTTACATTCTTTTGAAGTGAATACGAGATATACATGACACTTCGCAATGAATATTATATGTTATCATGAAACATTGGTGTGAGATGCGATATCGCGTTTTAAGAAGCATTAGAACTCTATTGCTACGATACCTAGACATCTGCAAACGCTATTTCCTAGCATGGATGTGTCGCATTTACATTCTTTTGAAGTGAATACGATGTGTAACAACACTTCGCAATGAATATTTTATCTTATCATGAAACATAGAAGTGAGATGCGATATCGCGTTTTAACAAGCATTTGAAATCTATTGCTACGATACGTAGACATCTGCAAACGCTATTTCCTAGCATGGAAGTGTCGCATTTACATTCTTTTGTAGTGAATACGAAGTATACATGACACTTCGCAATGAATATTATATCTTATCATGAAACATAGAAGTGAGATGCGATATCGCGTTTTAGGAAGCATTAGAACTCTATTGCTACGATATGTAGACATCTGCAAACGCTACTTCCTAGCATGGAAGTGTCGCATTTACATTCTTTTGAAGTGAATACGAGATATACATGACACTCCGCAATGAATATTATATCTTATCATGATACATAGGAATGAGGTGCTATATCGCGTTTTGAGAAGCATTAGAACTCTATTGCTAATATACGTAGACATCTGCAAACAATATTTCCTAGCAAGGAAATGTCGCACTTACATTCCATTGAAGTCTATACGAGGTATACATAACATTACACAATGAATATTATATCTTATTACGAAACATAGAAATGAAATACGACATCTCGTTTTAAGAAGCATTAGTACTCTATTGCTGTGATGCGTAGACATCTGCAAAGGCTATTTCCAAGCATGGAAGTGTCGCATTTACATTCTTTTGTAGTGAATACGAGGTATAGATAACACTCCATAATGAATATTATATCTTATCATGAAACATAGAAATGAAATACGACTTCTCATTTTAAGAAGCATTAGAACTCTATTGCTACGATACGTAGACATCTGCAAACGCTATTTCCTAGCATGGAAGTGCCGCATTTACATTCTTTTGAAGATAATACGAGGTATACATAACATTCCGCAATGAATATTATATCTTATTACGTAGCATAGAAATGAAATACGACTTCTCGTTTTAAGAAGCATTAGAACTCTATTGCTACGATACGTAGACATCTGCAAACAATATTTCCTAGCAAGGAAGTGTCGCATTTACATTCTTTTGAAGTGAATACGAGGTATACATAACATTCCGCAATGAATATTATATCTTATCACGAAACATAGAAATGAGATGCGACATCTCGTATTAAGAAGCATTAGGACTCTATTGCTACGATACGTAGACATCTGCAAACGCTATTTCCTAGCATGGAAGTGTCGCATTTACATTCTTCTGATGTGAATACGAGATATACATGACACTTCGCAATGAATATTATATCTTATCATGAAACATAGAAATGGGATGCGATATCGCTATTTAAGAAACATTAGAACTCTATTGCTTCGATACGTAGACATCTGGGAACGCTATTTCCTTGAAAGGAAGTGGCGCATTTACAATCATTTGAAGTGAATACGAGGTATACATAACACTCTACCATGTATATTATATCTTATCACGAAACATAGAAATGAAATGTGACATCTCGTTTTAAGAAGCATTAGAACTCTATTGCTACGATACGTGGACATCTGCAAACGCTTTTTGCTAGCATGTAAGTGTCGCATTTACATTCTTTTGAAGTGAATACGAGGTATACATGACTCTTCGCAATGAATATTATATCATATCTCGAACCATAGATGTGAGATGCGATATCGCGATATAAGAAGCACTAGATCTCTATTGCTACGATGCGTAGACATCTGCAAATGTTATTTCCTAGCAAGGAAGTGTCGCATTTACATTCTTTTGACGTGAATACGAGGTAAACATAACACTCCACAATGAAAATTACACCATATTACGAAATATAGAAATGAAATGCGACTTCTCATTTTAAGAGGCATTAGAACTCTATTGCTACGATACGTAGACATCTGCAAACCCTATTTCCTAGCATGGAAGTGTCGCATTTTCATTCATTTAAAGTATATGCGTGGTATACATGACACTTCGCATTGAATATTATGTCTTATTAGGAAACATAGGAATGAGATGCGATATCGCGTTTTAGGAAGCGTTAGGACTCTATTGCTACGATACGTAGACACCTGCAAACGCTATTTCCTAGCAAGGAAGTGTCGCATTTACATTCTTTTGAAGTGAATACGAGGTATACATGACACTTCGCAATGAATATTATATCCTATCATGAAACGTAGGAGTGAGATGCGATATGGCATTTTAAGAATCATTAGAACTCTATTGTTTCGACACGTAGTCATCTGAAAACGCTATTTCCTAGCAAGGAAGTGTCGCATTTACATTCTTTTGAAGTGACTACAAGGTATACATAACACTCCATAATGAATATTATATCTTAACATGAAACATAGCAGTGAGATGCGATATCGCGTTTTAAGAAGTATTAGAACTCTATTGCTACGATACGTAGACATCTGCAAACGCTATTTCCTAGCATGGAAGTGTCGCATGTACATTCTTTTGAAGTGAATACGAGGTATACATAACATTCCGCAATGAATATTATATCTTATTACGAAGCATAGAAATGAAATACGACTTCTCGTTTTAAGAAGCATTAGAACTCTATTGCTACGATACGTAGACATCTGCAAACAATATTTCCTAGCAAGGAAGTGTCGCATTTACATTCTTTTGAAGTGAATACGAGGTATACATGACACTTCGCAATGAATATTATATCTTATCATGAAACGTAGGAGTGAGATGCGATATGGCATTTTAAGAATCATTAGAACTCTATTGTTTCGACACGTAGTCATCTGAAAACGCTATTTCCTAGCAAGGAAGTGTCGCATTTACATTCTTGTGAAGTGACTACAAGGTAAACATAACACTCCATAATGAATATTATATCTTAACATGAAACATAGCAGTGAGATGCGATATCGCGTTTTAAGAAGCATTAGAACTCTATTGCTACGATACGTAGACATCTGCAAACGCTATTTCCTAGCATGGAAGTGTCTCATCTACATTCTTTTGAAGATAATACGAGGTATACATAACATTCCGCAATGAATATTATACCTTATCGTGAAACATATAAGAGAGATGCAATGTCGCGTTTTATGAAGCATTAGAACTCTACTGCTACGATACGTAGACATCTGCAAAGGCTATTTCCTAGCATGGAAGGGTCGCATTTACATTCTTTTGAAGTGAGTACGAGGTATACATGACACTTCGCAATGAATATTATATCTGAACATGAAACATAGAAGTGAGATGCAACATCTCGTTTTAAGAAGCATTAGAACTCTATTGCTACGATACGTAGGCATCTGCAAACGCTATTCCCTAGCATGGAAGTGTCGCATTTACATTCTTTTGAAGTGAATACGAGATATACATGACACTTCGCAATGGATACTATATCTTATCATGAAATATAGAAGTGAGATGCGATATCGCGTTTTAGGAAGCATTAGAACTCTATTGCTACGATACGTAGACATCTGCAAACGCTATTTCCTAGCAAGGAAGTGTCGCATTTACATTCTTTTGAAGTAAATACGAGGTATACATGACACTTCGCAATGAATATTATATCTTATCATGAAACGTAGGAGTGAGATGCGATATGGCATTTTAAGAATCATTAGAACTCTATTGTTTCGACACGTAGTCATCTGAAAACGCTATTTCCTAGCAAGGAAGTGTCGCATTTACATTCTTTTGAAGTGACTACAAAGTATACATAACACTCCATAATGAATATTATATCTTAACATGAAACATAGCAGTGAGATGCGATATCGCGTTTTAAGAAGTACTGGAACTCTATTGCTACGATACGTAGACATCTGCAAACGCTATTTCCTAGCATGGAAGTGTCGCATCTACATTCTTTTGAAGTGAATACGAGGTATACATAACATTCCGCAATGAATATTATATCTTATTACGAAGCATAGAAATGAAATACGACTTCTCGTTTTAAGAAGCATTAGAACTCTATTGCTACGATACGTAGACATCTGCAAACAATATTTCCTAGCAAGGAAGTGTCGCATTTACATTCTTTTGAAGTGAATACGAGGTATACATAACATTCCGCAATGAATATTATATCGTATCACGAAACATAGAAATGAGATGCGACATCTCGTATTAAGAAGCATTAGAACTCTATTGCTACGATACGTAGACATCTGCAAACCCTATTTCCTAGCATGGAAGTGTCGCATTTTCATTCATTTGAAGTATATGCGTGGTATACATGACACTTCGCATTGAATATTATGTCTTATTAGGAAACATAGGAATGAGATGCGATATCGCGTGTTAGGAAGCGTTAGGACTCTATTGCTACTATACGTAGACACCTGCAAACGCTATTTCCTAGCAAGGAAGTGTCGCATTTACATTCTTTTGAAGTGAATACGAGGTATACATGACACTTCGCAATGAATATTATATCCTATCATGAAACGTAGGAGTGAGATGCGATATGGCATTTTAAGAATCATTAGAACTCTATTGTTTCGACACGTAGTCATCTGAAAACGCTATTTCCTAGCAAGGAAGTGTCGCATTTACATTCTTTTGAAGTGACTACAAGGTATACATAACACTCCATAATGAATATTATATCTTAACATGAAACATAGCAGTGAGATGCGATATCGCGTTTTAAGAAGCATTAGAACTCTATTGCTACGATACGTAGACATCTGCAAACGCTATTTCCTAGCATGGAAGTGTCTCATTTACATTCTTTTGAAGATAATACGAGGTATACATAACATTCCGCAACGAATATTATACCTTATCGTGAAACATATAAGAGAGATGCGATATCGCGTTTTAGGAAGCATTAGAACTCTACTGCTACGATACGTAGACATCTGCAAAGGCTATTTCCTAGCATGGAAGGGTCGCATTTACATTCTTTTGAAGTGAGTACGAGGTATACATGACACTTCGCAATGAATATTATATCTGAACATGAAACATAGAAGTGAGGTGCAACATCTCGTTTTACGAAGCATTAGAACTCTATTGCTACGATACGTAGGCATCTGCAAACGCTATTCCCTAGCATGGAAGGGTCGCATTGACATTCTTTTGAAGTGAGTACGAGGTATACATGACACTTCGCAATGGATACTATATCTTATCATGAAATATAGAAGTGAGATGCGATATCGCGTTTTAGGAAGCATTAGAACTCTATTGCTACGATACGTAGACATCTGCAAACGCTATTTCCTAGAAAGGAAGTGTCGCATTTTCATTCATTTGAAGTATATGCGTGGTATACATGACACTTCGCATTGAATATTATGTCTTATTAGGAAACATAGGAATGAGATGCGATATCGCGTTTTAGGAAGCGTTAGGACTCTATTGCTACTATACGTAGACACCTGCCAGCGCTATTTCCTAGCAAGGAAGTGTCGCATTTACATTCTTTTGAACTGAATACGAGGTATACATGACACTTCGCAATGAATATTATATCGTATCATGAAACGTAGGAGTGAGATGCGATATGGCATTTTTAGAATCATTAGAACTCTATTGTTTCGACACGTAGTCATCTGAAAACGCTATTTCCTAGCAAGGAAGTGTCGCATTTACATTCTTTTGAAGTGACTACAAGGTATACATAACACTCCATAATGAATATTATATCTTAACATGAAACATAGCAGTGAGATGCGATATCGCGTTTTAAGAAGTATTAGAACTCTATTGCTACGATACGTAGACATCTGCAAACGCTATTTCCTAGCATGGAAGTGTCGCATCTACATTCTTTTGAAGTGAATACGAGGTATACATAACATTCCGCAATGAATATTATATCTTATTACGAAGCATAGAAATGAAATACGACTTCTCGTTTTAAGAAGCATTAGAACTCTATTGCTACGATACGTAGACATCTGCAAACAATATTTCCTAGCAAGGAAGTGTCGCATTTACATTCTTTTGAAGTGAATACGAGGTATACATAACATTCCGCAATGAATATTATATCTTATCACGAAACATAGAAATGAGATGCGACATCTCGTATTAAGAAGCATTAGAACTCTATTGCTACGATACGTAGACATCTGCAAACGCTATTTCCTAGCATGGAAGTGTCGCATTTACATTCTTCTGATGTGAATACGAGATATACATGACACTTCGCAATGAATATTATATCTTATCATGAAACATAGAAATGGGATGCGATATCGCTATTTAAGAAACATTAGAACTCTATTGCTTCGATACGTAGACATCTGGGAACGCTATTTCCTTGAAAGGAAGTGGCGCATTTACAATCATTTGAAGTGAATACGAGGTATACATGACACTTCGCAATGAATATTATATCTTATCATGAAACGTAGGAGTGAGATGCGATATGGCATTTTAAGAATCATTAGAACTCTATTGTTTCGACACGTAGTCATCTGAAAACGCTATTTCCTAGCAAGGAAGTGTCGCATTTACATTCTTTTGAAGTGACTACAAGGTATACATAACACTCCATAATGAATATTATATCTTAACATGAAACATAGCAGTGAGATGCGATATCGCGTTTTAAGAAGTATTAGAACTCTATTGCTACGATACGTAGACATCTGCAAACGCTATTTCCTAGCATGGAAGTGTCGCATCTACATTCTTTTGAAGTGAATACGAGGTATACATAACATTCCGCAATGAATATTATATCTTATTACGAAGCATAGAAATGAAATACGACTTCTCGTTTTAAGAAGCATTAGAACTCTATTGCTACGATACGTAGACATCTGCAAACAATATTTCCTAGCAAGGAAGTGTCGCATTTACATTCTTTTGAAGTGAATACGAGGTATACATGACACTTCGCAATGAATATTATATCTTATCATGAAACGTAGGAGTGAGATGCGATATGGCATTTTAAGAATCATTAGAACTCTATTGTTTCGACACGTAGTCATCTGAAAACGCTATTTCCTAGCAAGGAAGTGTCGCATTTTCATTCTTTTGAAGTGACTACAAGGTATACATAACACTCCATAATGAATATTATATCTTAACATGAAACATAGCAGTGAGATGCGATATCGCGTTTTAAGAAGCATTAGAACTCTATTGCTACGATACGTACACATCTGCAAACGCTATTTCCTAGCATGGAAGTGTCTCACTTACATTCTTTTGAAGATAATACGAGGTATACATAACATTCCGCAACGAATATTATACCTTATCGTGAAACATATAAGAGAGATGCGATATCGCGTTTTAGGAAGCATTAGAACTCTACTGCTACGATACGTAGACATCTGCAAAAGCTATTTCCTAGCATGGAAGGGTCGCATTTACATTCTTTTGAAGTGAGTACGAGGTATACATGACACTTCGCAATGAATATTATATCTGAACATGAAACATAGAAGTGAGATGCAACATCTCGTTTTACGAAGCATTAGAACTCTATTGCTACGATACGTAGGCATCTGCAAACGCTATTCCCTAGCATGGAAGTGTCGCATTGACATTCTTTTGAAGTGAATACGAGATATACATGACACTTCGCAATGGATACTATATCTTATCATGAAATAGAGAAGTGAGATGCGATATCGCGTTTTAGGAAGCATTAGAACTCTATTGGTACGATACGTAGACATCTGCAAACGCTATTTCCTAGCATGGAAGTGTCGCATTTACATTCTTTTGAAGTGACTACAAGGTATACATAACACTCCATAATGAATATTATATCTTATCATGAAACATAGAAATGGGATGCGATATCGCTATTTAAGAAACATTAGAACTCTACTGCTTCGATACGTAGACATCTGGGAACGCTATTTCCTTGAAAGGAAGTGGCGCATTTACAATCATTTGAAGTGAATACGAGGTTTACATAACACTCTACCATGTATATTATATCTTATCACGAAACATAGAAATGAAATGTGACATCTCGTTTTAAGAAGCATTAGAACTCTATTGCTACGATACGTGGACATCTGCAAACGCTATTTCCTAGCATGTAAGTGTCGCATTTACATTCTTTTGAAGTGACTACAAGGTATACATAACACTCCATAATGAATATTATATCTTAACATGAAACATAGCAATGAGATGCGATATCGCGTTTTAAGAAGTATTAGAACTCTATTGCTACGATACGTAGACATCTGCAAACGCTATTTCCTAGCATGGAAGTGTCGCATCTACATTCTTTTGAAGTGAATACGAGGTATACATAACATTCCGCAATGAATATTATATCTTATCTCGAAACATAGATGTGAGATGCGATATCGCGATTTAAGAAGCACTAGATCTCTATTGCTACGATGCGTAGACATCTGCAAATGTTATTTCCTAGCAAGAAAGTGTCGCATTTACATTCTTTTGACGTGAATACGAGGTAAACATAACATTCCACAATGAAAATTACACCATATTACGAAATATAGAAATGAAATGCGACTTCTCATTTTAAGAAGCATTAGAACTCTATTGCTACGATACGTAGACATCTGCAAACCCTATTTCCTAGCATGGAAGTGTCGCATTTTCATTCATTTGAAGTATATGCGTAGTATACATGACACTTCGCATTGAATATTATGTCTTATTAGGAAACATAGGAATGAGATGCGATATCGCGTTTTAGGAAGCGTTAGGACTCTATTGCTACGATACGTAGACACCTGCAAACGCTATTTCCTAGCAAGGAAGTGTCGCATTTACATTCTTTTGAAGTGAATACGAGGTATACATGACACTTCGCAATGAATATTATATCTTATCATGAAACGTAGGAGTGAGATGCGATATGGCATTTTAAGAATCATTAGAACTCTATTGTTTCGACACGTAGTCATCTGAAAACGCTATTTCCTAGCAAGGAAGTGTCGCATTTACATTCTTTTGAAGTGACTACAAGGTATACATAACACTCCATAATGAATATTATATCTTAACATGAAACATAGGAGTGAGATGCGATATCGCGTTTTAAGAAGTATTAGAACTCTATTGCTACGATACGTAGACATCTGCAAACGCTATTTCCTAGCATGGAAGTGTCGCATCTACATTCTTTTGAAGTGAATACGAGGTATACATAACATTCCGCAATGAATATTATATCTTATTACGAACCATAGAAATGAAATACGACTTCGCGTTTTAAGAAGCATTAGAACTCTATTGCTACGATACGTAGACATCTGCAAACAATATTTCCTAGCAAGGAAGTGTCGCATTTACATTCTTTTGAAGTGAATACGAGGTATACATAACATTCCGCAATGAATATTATATCTTATCACGAAACATAGAAACGAGATGCGACATCTCGTATTAAGAAGCATTAGAACTCTATTGCTACGATACGTAGACATCTGCAAACGCTATTTCCTAGCATGGAAGTGTCGCATTTACATTCTTCTGATGTGAATACGAGATATACATGACACTTCGCAATGAATATTATATCTTATCATGAAACATAGAAATGGGATGCGATATCGCTATTTAAGAAACATTAGAACTCTATTGCTTCGATACGTAGACATCTGGGAACGCTATTTCCTTGAAAGGAAGTGGCGCATTTACAATCATTTGAAGTGAATACGAGGTATACATAACACTCTACCATGTATATTATATCTTATCACGAAACATAGAAATGAAATGTGACATCTCGTTTTAAGAAGCATTAGAACTCTATTGCTACGATACGTGGACATCTGCAAACGCTATTTCCTAGCATGTAAGTGTCGCATTTACTTTCTTTTGAAGTGACTACAAGGTATACATAACACTCCATAATGAATATTATATCTTAACATGAAACATAGCAGTGACATGCGATATCGCGTTTTAAGAAGTATTAGAACTCTATTGCTACGATACGTAGACATCTGCAAACGCTATTTCCTAGCATGGAAGTGTCGCATCTACATTCTTTTGAAGTGAATACGAGGTATACATAACATTCCGCAATGAATATTATATCTTATTACGAAGCATAGAAATGAAATACGACTTCTCGTTTTAAGAAGCATTAGAACTCTATTGCTACGATACGTAGACATCTGCAAACAATATTTCCTAGCAAGGAAGTGTCGCATTTGCATTCTTTTGAAGTGACTACGGGGTATACATAACACTCCATAATGAATATTATATCTTAACATGAAACATAGCAGTGAGATGCGATATCGCGTTTTAAGAAGCATTAGAACTCTATTGCTACGATACGTAGACATCTGCAAACGCTATTTCCTAGCTTGGAGGTGTCGCATCTACATTCTTTTGAAGATAATACGAGGTATACATAACATTCCGCAATGAATATTATACCTTATCATGAGACATATAAGAGAGATGCGATATCGCGTTTTAGGAAGCATTAGAACTCTACTGCTACGATACGTAGACATCTGCAAAGGCTATTTCCTAGCATGGAAGGGTCGCATTTACATTCTTTTGAAGTGTGTACGAGGTATACATGACACTTCGCAATGAATATTATATCTGAACATGAAACATAGACGTGAGATGCAACATCTCGTTTTAAGAAGCATTAGAACTCTATTGCTACGATACGTAGGCATCTGCAAACGCTATTCCCTAGCATGGAAGTGTCGCATTTACATTCTTTTGAAGTGAATACGAGATATACATGACACTTCGCAATGGATACTATATCTTATCATGAAATATAGAAGCGAGATGCGATATCGCGTTTTAGGAAGCATTAGAACTCTATTGCTACGATACGTAGACATCTGCAAACAATATTTCCTAGCAAGGAAGTGTCGCATTTACATTCTTTTGAAGTGAATACGAGGTATACATAACATTCCGCAATGAATATTATATCTTATCACGAAACATAGAAATGAGATGCGACATCTCGTATTAAGAAGCATTAGAACTCTATTGCTACGATACGTAGACATCTGCAAACGCTATTTCCTAGCATGGAAGTGTCGCATTTACATTCTTCTGACGTGAATACGAGATATACATGACACTTCGCAATGAATATTATATCTTATCATGAAACATAGAAATGGGATGCGATATCGCTATTTAAGAAACATTAGAACTCTATTGCTTCGATACGTAGACATCTGGGAACGCTATTTCCTTGAAAGGAAGTGGCGCATTTACAATCATTTGAAGTGAATACGAGGTATACATAACACTCTACCATGTATATTATATCTTATCACGAAACATAGAAATGAAATGTGACATCTCGTTTTAAGAAGCATTAGAACTCTATTGCTACGATACGTAGACATCTGCAAACAATATTTCCTAGCAAGGAAGTGTCGCATTTACATTCTTTTGAAGTGAATACGAGGTATACATAACATTCCGCAATGAATATTATATCTTATCACGAAACATAGAAATGAGATGCGACATCTCGTATTAAGAAGCATTAGAACTCTATTGCTACGATACGTAGACATCTGCAAACGCTATTTCCTAGCATGGAAGTGTCGCATTTACATTCTTCTGATGTGAATACGAGATATACATGACACTTCGCAATGAATATTATATCTTATCATGAAACATAGAAATGGGATGCGATATCGCTATTTAAGAAACATTAGAACTCTATTGCTTCGATACGTAGAAATCTGGGAACGCTATTTCCTTGAAAGGAAGTGGCGCATTTACAATCATTTGAAGTGAATACGAGGTATACATAACACTCTACCATGTATATTATATCTTATCACGAAACATAGAAATGAAATGTGACATCTCGTTTTAAGAAGCATTAGAACTCTATTGCTACGATACGTGGACATCTGCAAACGCTATTTCCTAGCATGTAAGTGTCGCATTTACTTTCTTTTGAAGTGACTACAAGGTATACATAACACTCCATAATGAATATTATATCTTAACATGAAACATAGCAGTGACATGCGATATCGCGTTTTAAGAAGTATTAGAACTCTATTGCTACGATACGTAGACATCTGCAAACGCTATTTCCTAGCATGGAAGTGTCGCATCTACATTCTTTTGAAGTGAATACGAGGTATACATAACATTCCGCAATGAATATTATATCTTATTACGAAGCATAGAAATGAAATACGACTTCTCGTTTTAAGAAGCATTAGAACTCTATTGCTACGATACGTAGACATCTGCAAACAATATTTCCTAGCAAGGAAGTGTCGCATTTGCATTCTTTTGAAGTGACTACGGGGTATACATAACACTCCATAATGAATATTATATCTTAACATGAAACATAGCAGTGAGATGCGATATCGCGTTTTAAGAAGCATTAGAACTCTATTGCTACGATACGTAGACATCTGCAAACGCTATTTCCTAGCTTGGAGGTGTCGCATCTACATTCTTTTGAAGATAATACGAGGTATACATAACATTCCGCAATGAATATTATACCTTATCATGAGACATATAAGAGAGATGCGATATCGCGTTTTAGGAAGCATTAGAACTCTACTGCTACGATACGTAGACATCTGCAAAGGCTATTTCCTAGCATGGAAGGGTCGCATTTACATTCTTTTGAAGTGTGTACGAGGTATACATGACACTTCGCAATGAATATTATATCTGAACATGAAACATAGACGTGAGATGCAACATCTCGTTTTAAGAAGCATTAGAACTCTATTGCTACGATACGTAGGCATCTGCAAACGCTATTCCCTAGCATGGAAGTGTCGCATTTACATTCTTTTGAAGTGAATACGAGATATACATGACACTTCGCAATGGATACTATATCTTATCATGAAATATAGAAGCGAGATGCGATATCGCGTTTTAGGAAGCATTAGAACTCTATTGCTACGATACGTAGACATCTGCAAACAATATTTCCTAGCAAGGAAGTGTCGCATTTACATTCTTTTGAAGTGAATACGAGGTATACATAACATTCCGCAATGAATATTATATCTTATCACGAAACATAGAAATGAGATGCGACATCTCGTATTAAGAAGCATTAGAACTCTATTGCTACGATACGTAGACATCTGCAAACGCTATTTCCTAGCATGGAAGTGTCGCATTTACATTCTTCTGACGTGAATACGAGATATACATGACACTTCGCAATGAATATTATATCTTATCATGAAACATAGAAATGGGATGCGATATCGCTATTTAAGAAACATTAGAACTCTATTGCTTCGATACGTAGACATCTGGGAACGCTATTTCCTTGAAAGGAAGTGGCGCATTTACAATCATTTGAAGTGAATACGAGGTATACATAACACTCTACCATGTATATTATATCTTATCACGAAACATAGAAATGAAATGTGACATCTCGTTTTAAGAAGCATTAGAACTCTATTGCTACGATACGTAGACATCTGCAAACAATATTTCCTAGCAAGGAAGTGTCGCATTTACATTCTTTTGAAGTGAATACGAGGTATACATAACATTCCGCAATGAATATTATATCTTATCACGAAACATAGAAATGAGATGCGACATCTCGTATTAAGAAGCATTAGAACTCTATTGCTACGATACGTAGACATCTGCAAACGCTATTTCCTAGCATGGAAGTGTCGCATTTACATTCTTCTGATGTGAATACGAGATATACATGACACTTCGCAATGAATATTATATCTTATCATGAAACATAGAAATGGGATGCGATATCGCTATTTAAGAAACATTAGAACTCTATTGCTTCGATACGTAGAAATCTGGGAACGCTATTTCCTTGAAAGGAAGTGGCGCATTTACAATCATTTGAAGTGAATACGAGGTATACATAACACACTACCATGTATATTATATCTTATCACGAAACATAGAAATGAAATGTGACATCTCGTTTTAAGAAGCATTAGAACTCTATTGCTACGATGCGTAGACATCTGCAAATGTTATTTCCTAGCAAGGAAGTGTCGCATTTACATTCTTTTGACGTGAATACGAGGTAAACATAACATTCCACAATGAAAATTACACCATATTACGAAATATAGAAATGAAATGCGACTTCTCATTTTAAGAAGCATTGGAACTCTATTGCTACGATACGTAGACATCTGCAAACCCTATTTCCTAGCATGGAAGTGTCGCATTTTCATTCATTTGAAGTACATGCGTGGTATACATGACACTTCGCATTGAATATTATGTCTTATTAGGAAACATAGGAATGAGATGCGATATCGCGTTTTAGGAAGCGTTAGGACTCTATTGCTACGATACGTAGACACCTGCAAACGCTATTTCCTAGCAAGGAAGTGTCGTATTTACATTCTTTTGAAGTGAATACGAGGTATACATGACACTTCGCAATGAATATTATATCTTATCATGAAACGTAGGAGTGAGATGCGAAATGGCATTTTAAGAATCATTAGAACTCTATTGTTTCGACACGTAGTCATCTGAAAACGCTATTTCCTAGCAAGGAAGTGTCGCATTTACATTCTTTTGTAGTGACTACAAGGTATACATAACACTCCATAATAAATATTATATCTTAACATGAAACATAGGAGTGAGATGCGATATCGCGTTTTAAGAAGTATTAGAACTCTATTGCTACGATACGTAGACATTTGCAAACGCTATTTCCTAGCATGGAAGTGTCGCATTTGCATTCTTTTGAAGTGACTACGGGGTATACATAACACTCCATAATGAATATTATATCTTAACATGAAACATAGCAGTGAGATGCGATATCGCGTTTTAAGAAGCATTAGAACTCTATTGCTACGATACGTAGACATCTGCAAACGCTATTTCCTAGCTTGGAAGTGTCGCATCTACATTCTTTTGAAGATAATACGAGGTATACATAACATTCCGCAATGAATATTATACCTTATCATGAAACATATAAGAGAGATGCGATATCGCGTTTTAGGAAGCATTAGAACTCTACTGCTACGATACGTAGACATCTGCAAAGGCTATTTCCTAGCATCGAAGGGTCGCATTTACATTCTTTTGAAGTGAGTACGAGGTATACATGACACTTCGCAATGAATATTATATCTGAACATGAAACATAGACGTGAGATGCAACATCTCGTTTTAAGAAGCATTAGAACTCTATTGCTACGATACGTAGGCATCTGCAAACGCTATTCCCTAGCATGGAAGTGTCGCATTTACATTCTTTTGAAGTGAATACGAGATATACATGACACTTCGCAATGGATACTATATCTTATCATGAAATATAGAAGTGAGATGCGATATCGCGTTTTAGGAAGCATTAGAACTCTATTGCTACGATACGTAGACATCTGCAAACCCTATTTCCTAGCATGGAAGTGTCGCATTTTCATTCATTTGAAGTATATGCGTGGTATACATGACACTTCGCATTGAATATTATGTCTTATTAGGAAACATAGGAATGAGATGCGATATCGCGTTTTAGGAAGCGTTAGGACTCTATTGCTACGATGCGTAGACACCTGCAAACGCTATTTCCTAGCAAGGAAGTGTCGCATCTACATTCTTTTGAAGTGAATACGAGGTATACATAACATTCCGCAATGAATATTATATCTTATTACGAAGCATAGAAATGAAATACGACTTCTCGTTTTAAGAAGCATTAGAACTCTATTGCTACGATACGTAGACATCTGCAAACAATATTTCCTAGCAAGGAAGTGTCGCATTTGCATTCTTTTGAAGTGACTACGGGGTATACATAACACTCCATAATGAATATTATATCTTAACATGAAACATAGCAGTGAGATGCGATATCGCGTTTTAAGAAGCATTAGAACTCTATTGCTACGATACGTAGACATCTGCAAACGCTATTTCCTAGCATGGAAGTGTCGCATTTACATTATTTTGTAGTGAATACGAAGTATACATGACACTTCGCAATGAATATTATATCTTATCATGAAACATAGAAGTGAGATGCGATATCGCGTTTTAGGAAGCATTAGAACTCTATTGCTACGATATGTAGACATCTGCAAACGCTACTTCCTAGCATGGAAGTGTCGCATTTACATTCTTTTGAAGTGAATACGAGGTATACATAACACTTCGCAATGAATATTATATCTTATCTCGAAACATTGAAGTGAGATGCGATATCGCGATTTAAGGAGCACTAGAACTCTATTGCTACGATGCGTAGACATCTGCAAATGTTATTTCCTAGCAAGGAAGTGTCGCATTTACATTATTTTGAAGTGAATACGAGGTATACATAACACTCCACAATGAATATTACATCTTATCACAAAACATAGAAATGAAATGCGACATCTCGTTTTAAGTAGCATTAGAACTCTATTGCAACGATACGTATAAATCTGCAATCGCTATTTCCTAGCATGGAAATGACGCACTTGCATTCCATTAAAGCGAATACGAGGTATACATAACATTACACAATGCATATTATATCCTATTACGAAACATAGAAATGAAATACGACATCTCGTTTTAAGAAGCATTAGTACTCTATTGCTGTGATACGTAGACATCTGCAAACAATATTTCCTAGCATGTGAGTGTCGCATTTACATTCTTTTGAAGTGAGTACGAGGTATACATGACACTTCGCAATGAATATTATATCTTATCATGAAACATGGAAGTGAGATGCGATATCGCGTTCTAAGAAGCATTAGAACTCTATTGCTACGATACGTAGACATCTGCAAAGGCTATTTCCTAGCATGGAAGGGTCGCATTTACATTCTTTTGAAGTGAGTACGAGGTATACATAGCAATCCATAATGAATATTATATCTTATCATGAAATATACCAGTGAGATGCGATATCGCGTTATAAGAAGTATTAGAACTCTATTGCTACGATACGTAAACATCTGCAAACGCTATTTCCTAGCATGGAAGTGTCGCATTTACATTCTTTTGAAGTGAGTACGAGGTATACATGACACTTCGCAATGAATATTATATCTTAACATGAAACATAGCAGTGAGATGCGATATCGCGTTTTAAGGAGTATTAGAACTCTATTGCTACGATACGTAGACATCTGCAAACGCTATTTCCTAGCATGGAAGTGTCGCATCTACATTCTTTTGAAGATAATACGAGGTATACATAACATTCCGCAATGAATATTATACCTTATCATGAAACATATAAGAGAGATGCGATATCGCGTTTTAGGAAGCATTAGAACTCTACTGCTACGATACGTAGACATCTGCAAAGGCTATTTCCTAGCATGGAAGGGTCGCATTTACATTCTTTTGAAGTGAGTACGAGGTATACATGACACTTCGCAATGAATATTATATCTGAACATGAAACATAGGAGTGAGATGCAACATCTCGTTTTAAGAAGCATTAGAACTCTATTGCTACGATACGTAGGCATCTGCAAACGCTATTCCCTAGCATGGAAGTGTCGCATTTACATTCTTTTGAAGTGAATACGAGATATACATGACACTTCGCAATGGATACTATATCTTATCATGAAATATAGAAGTGAGATGCGATATGGCATTTTAAGAATCATTAGAACTCTATTGTTTCGACACGTAGTCATCTGAAAACGCTATTTCCTAGCAAGGAAGTGTCGCATTTACATTCTTTTGAAGTGACTACAAGGTATACATAACACTCAATAATGAATATTATATCTTAACATGAAACATAGCAGTGAGATGCGATATCGCGTTTTAGGAAGCATTAGAACTCTACTGCTACGATACGTAGACATCTGCAAAGGCTATTTCCTAGCATGGAAGTGTCGCATTTACATTCTTCTGATGTGAATACGAGATATACATGACACTTCGCAATGAATATTATATCTTATCATGAAACATAGAAATGGGATGCGATATCGCTATTTAAGAAACATTAGAACCCTATTGCTTCGATACGTAGACATCTGGGAACGCTATTTCCTTGAAAGGAAGTGGCGCATTTACAATCATTTGAAGTGAATACGAGGTATACATAACACTCTACCATGTATATTATATCTTATCACGAGACATAGAAATGAAATGTGACATCTCGTTTTAAGAAGCATTAGAACTCTATTGCTACGATACGTGGACATCTGCAAACGCTATTTCCTCCATGTAAGTGTCGCATTTACATTCTTTTGAAGTGAATACGAGGTATACATGACACATCGCAATGATTATTATATCTTATCATGAAGCATAGATGTGAGATGCGATATCGCGATTTAAGAAGCATTAGAACTCTATTGCTACGATACGTAGACATCTGCAAACAATATTTCCTAGCATGGAAGTGTCGCATTTACATTCTTTTGAAGTGAATACGAGGTATACATGACACTTCGCAATGAATATTATATCTTATCATGAAACATAGGAGTGAGATGCGATATGGCATTTTCAGAATCATTAGAACTCTATTGCTACGATACGTAGACATCTGCAAACCCTATTTCCCAGCATGGAAGTGTCGCATTTTCATTCATGTGAAGTATATGCGTGGTATACATGACACTTCGCATTGAATATTATGTCTTATTAGGAAACATAGGAATGAGATGCGATATCGCGCTTTAAGGAGCACTAGAACTCTATTGCTACGATGCGTAGACATCTGCAAATGTTATTTCCTAGCAAGGAAGTGTCGCATTTACATTATTTTGAAGTGAATACGAGGTATACATAACACTCCACAATGAATATTACATCTTATCACGAAACATAGATATGAAATGCGACATCTCGTTTTAAGTAGCATTAGAACTCTATTGCAACGATACGTATAAATCTGCAAACGCTATTTCCTAGCATGGAAATGACGCACTTACATTCCATTAAAGCGAATACGAGGTATACATAACATTATACAATGCATATTATATCCTATTACGAAACATAGAAATGAAATACGACATCTCGTTTTAAGAAGCATTAGTACTCTATTGCTGTGATACGTAGACATCTGCAAACAATATTTCCTAGCATGTGAGTGTCGCATTTACATTCTTTTGAAGTGAGTACGAGGTATACATGACACTTCGCAATGAATATTATATCTTATCATGAAACATAGGTATGAGGTGCTATATCGCATTTTAAGAAGCATTAGAACCCTATTGCTACGATACGTAGACATCTGCAAACGCCACTTCCTAGCATGGAAGTGTCGCATTTACATTCTTTTGAAGTGAATACGAGGTATACATGACACTTCGCAATGAATATTATATCTTATCATGAAACATGGAAGTGAGGTGCGATATCGCGTTCTAAGAAGCTTTAGAACTCTCTTGCTACGATACGTAGACATCTGCAAACCCTATTTCCTAGCAAGGAAGTGTCGCATTTACATTCATTTGAAGTGAATACGAGGTATACATGACACTTCCCAATGAATATTATATCTTATCATGAAACATAGGAGTGAGATGCGATATCGCGTTTTAAGAAGCATTAGAACTCTATTGCTACGATACGTAGACATCTGCAAACGCTATTTCCTAGCATGGAAGTGTCGCATCTACATTCTTTTGTAGTGAATACGAAGTATACATGACAATTCGCAATGAATATTATAACTTATCATGAAACATAGAAGAGAGATGCGACATCTCGTTTTATAATGCATTAGAATTCTATTGCTGCGATACGTAGACATCTGCAAACGCTATTTCCTAGCATGTAAGTGTCGCATTTACATTCTTTTGAAGTGAATACGAGGTATACATGACACTTCGCAATGAATATTATATCTTATCTCGAAACATTGAAGTGAGGTGCGATATCGCGATTTAAGGAGCACTAGAACTCTATTGCTACGATGCGTAGACATCTGCAAATGTTATTTCCTAGCATGGAAGTGTCGCATCTACATTCTTTTGAAGTGAATACGAAGTATACATGACAATTCGCAATGAATATTATAACTTATCATGAAACATAGAAGAGAGATGCGACATCTCGTTTTATAATGCATTAGAATTCTATTGCTGCGATACGTAGACATCAGCAAACGCTATTTCCTAGCATGTAAGTGTCGCATTTACATTCTTTTGAAGTGAATACGAGGTATACATGACACTTCGCAATGAATATTATATCTTATCTCGAAACATTGAAGTGAGGTGCGATATCGCGATTTAAGGAGCACTAGAACTCTATTGCTACGATGCGTAGACATCTGCAAATGTTATTTCCTAGCAAGGAAGTGTCGCATTTACATTATTTTGAAGTGAATACGAGGTATACATAACACTCCACAATGAATATTACATCTTATCACGAAACATAGAAATGCGATGCGACATCTCGTTTTAAGATGTATTAGAACTCTATTATTTCCATACGTAGTCGTCTGGAAACGCAATTTCCTAGCAAGGAAGTGTCGCACTTACATCCTTTTGATTTGAATACGAAGTATACATGACACTTCGCAATGAATATTATATCTTAGCATGAAACATAGAAATGCGATGCGACATCTCGTTTTAAGATGTATTAGAACTCTATTATTTCCATACGTAGTCGTCTGGAAACGCAATTTCCTAGCAAGGAAGTGTCGCACTTACATCCTTTTGAAGTGAATACGAAGTATACATAACACTTCGCACTGAATACTATATCTTATCATGAAACATAGAAATGAGATGCGGCATCTCGTTTTAAGAAGCATTAGAACACTATTGTTACGACACGTAGACATCTGCAAACGCTATTTCCCAGCATGGAAGCGTCGCATTTACATTCGTGTCATGTCAATACGAAGTATACATGACACTTCGCAATGAATATTATATCTTATCATGAAACATAGATGTGAGATGCGATATCGCGTTCTAAGAAGCATTAGAACTCTATTGCTGCGATACGTAGACATCTGCAAATGCTATTTCCTAGCATGTAAGTGTCGCATTTACATTCTTTTGAAGTGAATACAAGGTATACATGACACTTCGCAATGAATATTATATCTTATCATGAAACATAGAAGTGAGATGCGATATCGCGTTCTAAGAAGCATTAGAACTCTATTGCTACGATACGTAGACATCTGCAAACGCTATTTCCTAGCATGGAAGTGACTTATTTACGTTCTTTTGAAGTGAATACGAGGTATACATGACACTTCGCAATGAATATTATATCTTATCATGAAACATAGAAGTGAGATGCGATATCGCGTTCTAAGAAGCATTAGAAATCTATTGTTACGATACGTAGACATATGGAAACGCTATTCCCTAGCATGGAAGTGTCGCATTTACATTCTTTTGAAGTGAATACGAGATATACATGACACTTCGCAATGGATACTATATCTTATCATGAAATATAGAAGTGAGATGCGATATCGCGTTTTAGGAAGCATTAGAAATCTATTGCTACGATGCGTAGACATCTGCAAATGTTATTTCCTAGCAAGGAAGTGTCGCATTTACATTCTTTTGAAGTGAATACGAGGTATACATAACACTCCACAATGAATATTGTATCTTATCACGAAACATAGAAATGAAATGCGACATCTAGTTTTAAGTAGCATTAAAACTCTACTGCTACGATACGTAGACATCTGCAAACGCTATTTCCTAGCATGGAAGCGTCGCATTTACATTCTTGTCATGTGAATACGAAGTATACATGACACTTCGCAATGAATATTATATCTTATCATGAAACATAGATGTGAGATGCGATATCGCGTTCTAAGAAGCATTAGAACTCTATTGCTGCGATACGTAGACATCTGCAAATGCTATTTCCTAGCATGTAAGTGTCGCATTTACATTCTTTTGAAGTGAATACGAGGTATACATGACACTTCGCAATGAATATTATATCCTATCATGAAACATAGAAGTGAGATGCGATATCGCGTTCTAAGAAGCATTAGTACTCTATTGCTACGATACGTAGACATCTGCAAACTCTATTTCCTAGCATGGAAGTGACTTATTTACGTTCTTTTGAAGTGAATACGAGGTATACATGTCACTTCGCAATGAATATTATATCTTATCATGAAACATAGAAGTGAGATGCGATATCGCGTTCTAAGAAGCATTAAAAATCTATTGCTACGATACGTAGACATATGGAAACGCTATTCCCTAGCATGGAAGTGTCGCATTTACATTCTTTTGAAGTGAATACGAGATATACATGACACTTCGCAATGGATACTATATCTTATCATGAAATATAGAAGTGAGATGCGATATCGCGTTTTAGGAAGCATTAGAAATCTATTGCTACGATGCGTAGACATCTGCAAATGTTATTTCCTAGCAAGGAAGTGTCGCATTTACATTCTTTTGAAGTGAATGCGAGGTATACATAACTCTCCACAATGAATATTGTATCTTATCACGAAAGATAGAAATGAAATGCGACATCTAGTTTTAAGTAGCATTAAAACTCTACTGCTACGATACGTAGACATCTGCAAACGCTATTTCCTAGCATGGAAGTGTCGCTTTTACATTCCTTTGAAGTGAATACGTGATATACATGACACTTCGCAATGAATATTATATGTTATCTTGAAACATTGGAGTGAGATGCGATATCGCGTTTTAAGAAGCATTAGAACTCTATTGCTACGATACGTAGACATCTGCAAACCCTATATCCTAGCAAGGAAGTGTCGCATTTACATTCATTTGAAGTGAATACGAGGTATACATAATACTCTGCAATGAATATTATATCTTACCAAGAAACATAGAAATGAAATGCGACATCTCGTTTTAAGTAGCATTAGAACTCTATTGCAACGATACGTATAAATCTGCAAACGCTATTTCCTAGCATGGAAATGACGCACTTACATTCCATTAAAGCGAATACGAGGTATACATAACATTACACAATGCATATTATATCCTATTACGAAACATAGAAATGAAATACGACATCTCGTTTTAAGAAGCATTAGTACTCTATTGCTGTGATACGTAGACATCTGCAAACAATATTTCCTAGCATGTGAGTGTCGCATTTACATTCTTTTGAAGTGAGTACGAGGTATACATGACACTTCGCAATGAATATTATATCTGAACATGAAACATAGAAATGAGATGCGACATCTCGTTTTAAGAAGCATTAGAACTCTATTGCTAGGATACGTAGACACCTGCAAACGCTATTTCCTAGCATGTATGTGTCGCATTTACATTCTTTTGAAGTGAATACGAGGTATACATGACACTTCGCAAAGAATATTATATCTTATCATGAAACATGGAAGTGAGATGCGATATCGCGTTCTAAGAAGCATTAGAACTCTATTGCTACGATACGTAGACATCTGCAAAGGCTATTTCCTAGCATGGAAGGGTCGCATTTACATTCTTTTGAAGTGAGTACGAGGTATACATAGCAATCCATAATGAATATTATATCTTATCATGAAATATAGCAGTGAGATGCGATATCGCGTTATAAGAAGTATTAGAACTCTATTGCTACGATACGTAGACATCTGCAAACGCTATTTCCTAGCATGGAAGTGTCGCATCTACATTCTTTTGAAGTGAATACGAGGTATACATGACAATTCGCAATGAATATTATACCTTATCATGAAACATAGAAGAGAGATGCGATGTCGCGTCTTAGGAAGCATTAGAACTCTATTGCTACGATACGTAGACGTCTGCAAACGCTACTTCCTAGCATGGAGGTGTCGCATTTACATTCTTTTGAAGTGAATACGTGGTATACATGACACTTCGCAATGAATATTATATCTTATCATGAAACATGGAAGTGAGGTGCGATATCGCGTTCTAAGAAGCTTTAGAACTCTCTTGCTACGATACGTAGACATCTGCAAACCCTATTTCCTAGCAAGGAAGTGTCGCATTTACATTCATTTGAAGTGAATACGAGGTATACATGACACTTCGCAATGAATATTATATCTTATCATGAAACATAGGAGTGAGATGCGATATCGCGTTTTAAGAAGCATTAGAACTCTATTGCTACGATACGTAGACATCTGCAAACGCTAATTCCTAGCATGGAAGTGTCGCATCTACATTCTTTTGAAGTGAATACGAAGTATACATGACAATTCGCAATGAATATTATAACTTATCATGAAACATAGAAGAGAGATGCGACATCTCGTTTTAGAATGCATTAGAATTCTATTGCTGCGATACGTAGACATCTGCAAACGCTATTTCCTAGCATGTAAGTGTCGCATTTACATTCTTTTGAAGTGAATACGAGGTATACATAACACTTCGCAATGAATATTATATCTTATCTCGAAACATTGAAGTGAGGTGCGATATCGCGATTTAAGGAGCACTAGAACTCTATTGCTACGATGCGTAGACATCTGCAAATGTTATTTCCTAGCATGGAAGTGTGGCATTTACATTACTTTGAAGTGAACACGAGGTATACATAACACTCCACAATGAATATTACATCTTATCACGAAACATAGAAATGAAATGCGACATCTCGTTTTAAGTAGCATTAGAACTCTATTGCAACGATACGTATAAATCTGCAAACGCTATTTCCTAGCATGGAAATGACGCACTTACATTCCATTAAAGCGAATACGAGGTATACATAACATTACACAATGCATATTATATCCTATTACGAAACATAGAAATGAAATACGACATCTCGTTTTAAGAAGCATTAGTACTCTATTGCTGTGGTACGTAGACATCTGCAAACAATATTTCCTAGCATGTGAGTGTCGCATTTACATTCTTTTGAAGTGAGTACGAGGTATACATGACACTTCGCAATGAATATTATATCTTATCATGAAACATAGGTATGAGGTGCTATATCGCATTTTAAGAAGCATTAGAACCCTATTGCTACGATACGTAGACATCTGCAAACGCCACTTCCTAGCATGGAAGTATCGCATTTACATTCTTTTGAAGTGAATACGAGGTATACATGACACTTCGCAATGAATATTATATCTTATCATGAAACATAGACGTGAGATGCGACATCTCGTATTAAGAAGCATTAGAACTCTATTGCTACGATACGTAGACATCTGGTAACGCTATTTCCTAGCAAGGAAGTGTCGCATTCACATCCTTTTGAGGTGAATACGAGGTATACATGACACTTCGCAATGAATATTATATCTGAACATGAAACATAGAAATGAGATGCGACATCTCGTTTTAAGAAGCATTAGGACTCTATTGCTAGGATTCGTAGACACCTGCAAACGCTATTTCCTAGCATGTAAGCGTCGCATTTACATTCTTTTGAAGTGAGTACGAGGTATACATGACACTTCGCAAAGAATATTATATCTTATCATGAAACATGGAAGTGAGATGCGATATCGCGTTCTAAGAAGCATTAGAACTCTATTGCTACGATACGTAGACATCTGCAATGGCTATTTTCTAGCATGGAAGGGTCGCATTTACATTCTTTTGAAGTGAGTACGAGGTATACATAGCAATCCATAATGAATATTATATCTTATCATGAAATATAGCAGTGAGATGCGATATCGCGTTATAAGAAGTATTAGAACTCTATTGCTACGATACGTAGACATCTGCAAACGCTATTTCCTAGCATGGAAGTGTCGCATCTACATTCTTTTGAAGTGAATACGAGGTATACATGACAATTCGCAATGAATATTATACCTTATCATGAAACATAGAAGAGAGATGCGATATCGCGTCTTAGGAAGCATTAGAACTCTACTGCTACGATACGTAGACATCTGCAAACGCTACTTCCTAGCATGGAGGTGTCGCATTTACATTCTTTTGAAGTGAATACGAGGTATACATGACACTTCGCAATGAATATTATATCTTATCATGAAACATAGAAGTGAGATGCGATATCGCTTTCTAAGAAGCATTAGAACTCTATTGCTACGATACGTAGACATCTGCAAACGCTATTTCCTAGCATGGGAGTGACTTATTTACGTTCTTTTGAAGTGAATACGAGGTATACATGACACTTCGCAATGAATATTATATCTTATCATGAAACGTAGAAGTGAGATGCGATATCGCGTTTTAGGAAGCATTAGAAATCTATTGCTACGATGCGTAGACATCTGCAAATGTTATTTCCTAGCAAGGAAGTGTCGCATTTACATTCTTTTGAAGTGAATGCGAGGTATACATAACTCTCCACAATGAATATTGTATCTTATCACGAAAGATAGAAATGAAATGCGACATCTGGTTTTAAGTAGCATTAAAACTCTACTGCTACGATACGTAGACATCTGCAAACGCTATTTCCTAGCATGGAAGTGTCGCATTTACATTCCTTTGAAGTGAATACGAGATATACATGACACTTCGCAATGAATATTATATGTTATCATGAAACATTGGAGTGAGATGCGATATCGCGGTTTAAGAAGCATTAGAACTCTATTGCTACGATACGTAGACACCTGCAAACCCTATTTCCTAGCAAGGAAGTGTCGCATTTACATTCATTTGAAGTGAATACGAGGTATACATAATACTCTACAATGAATATTATATCTTACCAAGAAACATAGAAATGAAATGCGACATCTCGTTTTATAAAGCATTAGAATTCTATTGCTGCGATACGTAGACATCTGCAAACACTATTTCCTAGCATGTAAGTGTCGCATTTACATTCTTTTGAAGTGAATACGAGGTATACATGACACATCGCAATGATTATTATATCTTATCATGAAACATAGGTGTGAGATGCGATATCGCGTTTTAAGAAGCACTAGATCTCCCTTGCTACGATACGTAGACATCTGCAAACGCTATTTCCTAGCATGTAAGTGTCGCATTTACATTCTTTTGATGTGAATACGAGGTATACATGACACTTCGCAATGAATATTATATCTTATCATGAAACATGGAAATGCGATGCGACATCTCGTTTTAAGATGTATTAGAACTCTATTATTTCCATACGTAGTCGTCTGGAAACGCAATTTCCTAGCAAGGAAGTGTCGCACTTACATCCTTTTGAAGTGAATACGAAGTATACATAACACTTCGCACTGAATATTATATCTTATCATGAAACATAGAAATGAGATGGGCATCTCGTTTTAAGAAGCATTAGAACACTATTGTTACGACACGTAGACATCTGCAAACGCTATTTCCTAGCATGGAAGCGTCGCATTTACATTCTTGTCATGTGAATTCGAAGTATACATTGCACTTCGCAATGAATATTATATCTTATCATGAAACATAGATGTGAGATGCGATATCGCGTTCTAAGAAGCATTAGAACTCTATTGCTGCGATACGTAGACATCTGCAAATGCTATTTCCTAGCATGTAAGTGTCGCATTTACATTCCTTTGAAGTGAATACGAGATATACATGACACTTCGCAATGAATATTATATGTTATCATGAAACATTGGAGTGAGATGCGATATCGCGTTTTAAGAAGCATTAGAACTCTATTGCTACGATACGTAGACATCTGCAAACCCTATTTCCTAGCAAGGAAGTGTCGCATTTACATTCATTTGAAGTGAATACGAGGTATACATAATACTCTACAATGAATATTGTATCTTATCACGAAACATAGAAATGAAATGCGACATCTAGTTTTAAGTAGCATTAAAACTCTACTGCTACGATACGTAGACATCTGCAAACGCTATTTCCTAGCATGGAAGTGTCGCATTTACATTCCTTTCAAGTGAACACGAGATATACATGACACTTCGCAATGAATATTATATGTTATCATGAAACATTGGAGTGAGATGCGATATCGCGTTTTAAGAAGCATTAGAACTCTATTGCTACGATACGTAGACATGTGCAAACCCTATTTTCTAGCAAGGAAGTGTCGCATTTACATTCATTTGAAGTGAATACGAGGTATACATAATACTCTACAATGAATATTATATCTTACCAAGAAACATAGAAATGAAATGCGACATCTCGTTTTATAAAGCATTAGAATTCTATTGCTGCGATACGTAGACATCTGCAAACACTATTTCCTAGCATGTAAGTGTCGCATTTACATTCTTTTGAAGTGAATACGAGGTATACATGACACATCGCAATGATTATTATATCTTATCATGAAACATAGGTGTGAGATGCGATATCGCGTTTTAAGAAGCATTAGATCTCCCTTGCTACGATACGTAGACATCTGCAAACGCTATCTCCTAGCATGTAAGTGTCGCATTTACATTCTTTTGATGTGAATACGAGGTATACATGACACTTCGCAATGAATATTATATCTTATCATGAAACATGGAAATGCGATGCGACATCTCGTTTTAAGAAGCATTAGAACTCTATTGCTACGATACGTAGACATCTGCAAACCCTATTTCCTAGCAAGGAAGTGTCGCATTTACATTCATTTGAAGTGAATACGAGGTATACATAATACTCTACAATGAATATTGTATCTTATCACGAAACATAGAAATGAAATGCGACATCTAGTTTTAAGTAGCATTAAAACTCTACTGCTACGATACGTAGACATCTGCAAACGCTATTTCCTAGCATGGAAGTGTCGCATTTACATTCTTTTGAAGTGAATACGAGATATACATGACACTTCGCAATGAATATTATATGTTATCATGAAACATTGGAGTGAGATGCTATATCGCATTTTAAGAAGCATTAGAACTCTATTGCTACGATACCTAGACATCTGCAAACGCTATTTCCTAGCATGGATGTGTCGCATTTACATTCTTTTGAAGTGAATGCGATGTGTACATAACACTTCGCAATGAATATTATATCTTATCATGAAACATAGAAGTGAGATGCGATATAGCGTTCTAAGAAGCATTAGAAATTTATTGCTACGATACATAGACATATGGAAACGCTATTCCCTAGCATGGAAGTGACTTATTTACGTTCTTTTGAAGTGAATACGAGGTATACATGACACTTCGCAATGAATATCATATCTTATCATGAAACATAGAAGTGAGATGCGATATCGCGTTTTAGGAAGCATTAGAAATCTATTGCTACGATGCGTAGACATCTGCAAATGTTACTTCCTAGCAAGGAAGTGTCGCATTTACATTCTTTTGAAGTGAATGCGAGGTATACATAACTCTCCACAATGAATATTGTATCTTATCACGAAAGATAGAAATGAAATGCGACATCTAGTTTTAAGTAGCATTAAAACTCTACTGCTACGATACGTAGACATCTGCAAACGCTATTTCCTAGCATGGAAGTGTCGCATTTACATTCCTTTGAAGTGAACACGAGATATACATGACACTTCGCAATGAATATTATATGTTATCATGAAACATTGGAGTGAGATGCGATATCGCGTTTTAAGAAGCATTAGAACTCTATTGCTACGATACGTAGACATGTGCAAACCCTATTTCCTAGCAAGGAAGTGTCGCATTTACATTCATTTGAAGTGAATACGAGGTATACATAATACTCTACAATGAATATTATATCTTACCAAGAAACATAGAAATGAAATGCGACATCTCGTTTTATAAAGCATTAGAATTCTATTGCTGCGATACGTAGACATCTGCAAACACTATTTCCTAGCATGTAAGTGTCGCATTTACATTCTTTTGAAGTGAATACGAGGTATACATGACACATCGCAATGATTATTATATCTTATCATGAAACATAGGTGTGAGATGCGATATCGCGTTTTAAGAAGCATTAGATCTCCCTTGCTACGATACGTAGACATCTGCAAACGCTATCTCCTAGCATGTAAGTGTCGCATTTACATTCTTTTGATGTGAATACGAGGTATACATGACACTTCGCAATGAATATTATATCTTATCATGAAACATGGAAATGCGATGCGACATCTCGTTTTAAGATGTATTAGAACTCTATTATTTCCATACGTAGTCGTCTGGAAACGCAATTTCCTAGCAAGGAAGTGTCGCACTTACATCCTTTTGAAGTGAATACGAAGTATACATAACACTTCGCACTGAATATTATATCTTATCATGAAACATAGAAATGAGATGCGGCATCTCGTTTTAAGAAGCATTAGAACACTATTGTTACGACACGTAGACATCTGCAAATGCTATTTCCTAGCATGTAAGTGTCGCATTTACATTCTTTTGTAGTGAATACGAGGTAATCATGACACTTCGCAATGAATATTATATCTTATCATGAAACATAGAAGTGAGATGCGATATCGCGTTCTAAGAAGCATTAGAAATTTATTGCTACGATACATAGACATATGGAAACGCTATTCCCTAGCATGGAAGTGTAGCATTTACATTCTTTTGAAGTGAATGCGAGGTATACATAACACTCCACAGTGAATATTGTATCTTATCACGTAACATAGAAATGAAATGCGACATCTAGTTTTAAGTAGCATTAAAACTCTACTACTACGATACGTAGACATCTGCAAACGCTATTTCCTAGCATGGAAGTGTCGCATTTACATTCTTTTGAAGTGAATACGAGATATACATGACACTTCGCAATGAATATTATATGTTATCATGAAACATTGGAGTGAGATGCGATATCGCATTTTATGAAGCATTAGAACTCTATTGCTACGATACCTAGACGTCTGCAAACGCTATTTCCTAGCATGGATGTGTCGCATTTACATTCTTTTGAAGTGAATGCGATGTGTACATAACACTTCGCAATGAATATTTTATCTTATCATGAAACATAGAAGTGAGATGCGATATCGCGTTTTAAGAAGCATTAGAACTCTATTGCTACGATACGTAGACATCTGCAAACGCTATTTCCTAGCATGGAAGTGTCGCATTTACATTCTTTTGTAGTGAATACGAAGTATACATGACACTTCGCAATGAATATTATATCTTATCATGAAACATAGAAGTGAGATGCGATATCGCGTTTTAGGAAGCATTAGAACTCTTTTGCTACGATACGTAGACATCTGCAAACAATATTTCCTAGCAAGGAAATGTCGCACTTACATTCCATTGAAGTGTATACGAGGTATACATAACATTACACAATGAATATTCTATCTTATTACGAAACATAGAAATGAAATACGACATCTCGTTTTAAGAAGCATTAGTACTCTATTGCTAATATACGTAGACATCTGCAAACAATATTTCCTAGCAAGGAAATGTCGCAATTACATTCCATTGAAGTGAATACGAGGTATACATAACATTACACAATGAATATTATATCTTATTACGAAACATAGAAATGAGATGCGACATCTCGTATTAAGAAGCATTAGAACTCTATTGCTACGATACGTAGACATCTGCAAACGCTATTTCCTAGCATGGAAGTGTCGCATTTACATTCTTCTGATGTGAATACGAGATATACATGACACTTCGCAATGAATATTATATCTTATCATGAAACATAGAAATGGGATGCGATATCGCTACTTAAGAAACTTTAGAACTCTATTGCTTCGATACGTAGACATCTGGGAACGCTATTTCCTTGAAAGGAAGTGGCGCATTTACATTCATTTGAAGTGAATACGAGGTATACATAACACTCTACCATGTATATTATATCTTATCACGAAACATAGAAATGAAATATGACATCTCGTTTTAAGAAGCATTAGAACTCTATTGCTACGATACGTGGACATCTGCAAACGCTATTTCCTAGCATGTAAGTGTCGCATTTACATTCTTTTGAAGTGAATGCGAGGTATACATGACACATCGCAATGATTATTATATCTTATCATGAAACATAGGTGTGAGATACGATATCGCGTTTTAAGAAGCATTAGATCTCTCTTGCTACGATACGTAGACATCTGCAAACGCTATTTCCTAGCATGGAAGTGTCGCATTTACATTCTTTTGAAGTGACTACGGGGTATACATAACACTCCATAATGAATATTATATCTTAACATGAAACATAGCAGTGAGATGCGATATCGCGTTCTAAGAAGCATTAGAACTCTATTGCTACGATACGTAGACATCTGCAAACGCTATTTCCTAGCATGGAAGTGTCGCATCTACATTCTTTTGAAGTGAATACGAGGTATACATGACAATTCGCAATGAATATTATACCTTATCATGAAACATAGAAGAGAGATGCGATATCGCGTTTTAGGAAGCATTAGAACTCTACTGCTACGATACGTAGACATCTGCAAAGGCTATTTCCTAGCATGGAAGGGTCGCATTTACATTCTTTTGAAGTGAGTACGAGGTATACATGACACTTCGCAATGAATATTATATCTGAACATGAAACATAGAAGTGAGATGCAACATCTCGTTTTAAGAAGCATTAGAACTCTATTGCTACGATACGTAGGCATCTGCAAACGCTATTTCCTAGCATGAAAGTGTCGCATTTACATTCTTTTGAAGTGAATACGAGGTATACTTAACACTCCACAATGAATATTGTATCTTATCACGAAACATAGAAATGAAATGCGACATCTAGTTTTAAGTAGCAGTAAAACTCTACTGCTACGATGCGTAGACATCTGCAAACGCTATTTCCTAGCATGGAAGTGTCGCATCTACATTCTTTTGAAGTGAATACGAGGTATACATGACAATTCGCAATGAATATTATACCTCATCATGAAACATAGAAGTGAGATGCGATATCGCGTTCTAAGAAGCATTAGAACTCTATTGCTGCGATACGTAGACATCTGCAAACGCTATTTCCTAGCATGGAAGTGTCGCATTTACATTCTTTTGATGTGAATACGAGATATACATGACACTTCGCAATGAATATTATATCTTATCATGAAACATAGGAATGTGGTGCTATATCGCGTTTTGAGAAGCGTTAGAACTCTATTGCCTATATACGTAGACATCTGCAAACTCTATTTCCTAGCAAGGAAATTTCGCACTTACATTCCACTGAAGTGAATACGAGGTATACATAACATTACACATTGAATATTATATCTTGTTACGAAACATAGAAATGAAATACGACATCTCGTTTTAAGAAGCATTACTACCCTATTTCTGTGATACGTAGACATCTGCAAACAATATTTCCTAGCAAGGAAGTGTCGCATTTACATTCTTGTGAAGTGAAATCGAGGTATACATGACACTTCGCAATGAATATTATATCTTGTCATGAAACATAGAAGTGAGATGCGATATGGCATTTTAAGAATCATTAGAACTCTATTGTTTCGACACGTAGTCATCTGGTAATGCTACTTCCTAGCAAGGAAGTGTCGCATTAACATCCTTTTGAGGTGAATACGAGGTATACATGACACTTCGCAATGAATATTATATCTGAACATGAAACATAGAAATGAGATGCGACATCTCGTTTTAAGAAACATTAGAACTCTATTGCTAGGATACGTAGACACCTGCAAACGCTATTTCCTAGCATGTAAGTGTCGCATTTACATTCTTTTGAAGTGAATACGAGGTATACATGACACTTCGCAATGAATATTGTATCTTACCATGAAACATAGAAGTGAGATGCGATATCGCGTTCTAGGAAGCATTAGAACTCTATTGCTACGATACGTAGACATCTGCAAACGCTATTTCCTAGCATGGAAGTGACTTATTTACGTTCTTTTGAAGTGAATACGAGGTATACATGACACTTCGCAATGAATATTATATCTTATCATGAAACATAGAAGTGAGATGCGATATCGCGTTCTAAGAAGCATTAGAAATCTATTGCTACGATACGTAGACATATGGAAACGTTATTCCCTTGCATGGAAGTGTCGCATTTACATTCTTTTGAAGTGAATACGAGATATACATGACACTTCGCAATGAATATTATATGTTATCATGAAACATTGGAGTGAGATGCGATATCGCGTTTTAAGAAGCATTAGAACTCTATTGCTACGATACCTAGACATCTGCAAACGCTATTTCCTAGCATGGATGTGTCGCATTTACATTCTTTTGAAGTGAATACGATGTGTACATAACACTTCGCAATGAATATTTTATCTTATCATGATACATAGGAATGAGGTGCTATATCGCGTTTTGAGAAGCATTAGAACTCTATTGCTAATATACGTAGACATCTGCAAACAATATTTCCTAGCAAGGAAATGTCGCACTTACATTCCATTGAAGTCTATACGAGGTATACATAACATTACACAATGAATATTATATCTTATTACGAAACATAGAAATGAAATACGACATCTCGTTTTAAGAAGCATTAGTACTCTATTGCTGTGATGCGTAGACATCTGCAAAGGCTATTTCCAAGCATGGAAGGGTCGCATTTACATTCTTTTGTAGTGAATACGAGGTATACATAACACTCAATAATGAATATTATATCTTATCATGAAACATAGAAATGAAATACGACTTCTCAATTTAAGAAGCATTAGAACTCTATTGCTACGATACGTAGACATCTGCAAACGCTATTTCCTAGCATGGAAGTGCCGCATTTACATTCTTTTGAAGATAATACGAGGTATACATAACATTCCGCAATGAATATTATATCTTATTACGAAGCATAGAAATGAAATACGACTTCTCGTTTTAAGAAGCATTAGAACTCTATTGCTACGATACGTAGACATCTGCAAACAATATTTCCTAGCAAGGAAGTGTCGCATTTACATTCTTTTGAAGTGAATACGAGGTATACATAACATTCCGCAATGAATATTATATCTTATCACGAAACATAGAAATGAGATGCGACATCTCGTATTAAGAAGCATTAGAACTCTATTGCTACGATACGTAGACATCTGCAAACGCTATTTCCTAGCATGGAAGTGTCGCATTTACATTCTTCTGATGTGAATACGAGATATACATGACACTTCGCAATGAATATTATATCTTATCATGAAACATAGAAATGGGATGCGATATCGCTATTTAAGAAACATTAGAACTCTATTGCTTCGATACGTAGACATCTGGGAACGCTATTTCCTTGAAAGGAAGTGGCGCACTTACAATCATTTGAAGTGAATACGAGGTATACATAACACTCTACCATGTATATTATATCTTATCACGAAACATAGAAATGAAATGCGACATCTCGTTTTAAGAAGCATTAGAACTCTATTGCTGCGATACGTATACATCTGCAAACGGTATTTCCTAGCATGTAAGTGTCGCATTTACATTCCTTTTAAGTTTATACGAGGTATACATGACTCTTCGCAATGAATATTATATCTTATCATGAAACGTAGGAGTGAGATGCGATATGGCATTTTAAGAATCATTAGAACTCTATTGTTTCGACACGTAGTCATCTGAACACGCTATTTCCTAGCAAGGAAGTGTCGCATTTACATTCTTTTGAAGTGACTACAAGGTATACATAACACTCCATAATGAATATTATATCTTAACATGAAACATAGCAGTGAGATGCGATATCGCGTTTTAAGAAGTATTAGAACTCTATTGCTACGATACGTAGACATCTGCAAACGCTATTTCCCAGCATGGAAGTGTCGCATCTACATTCTTTTGAAGTGAATACGAGGTATACATAACATTCGGCAATGAATATTATATCTTATTACGAAGCATAGAAATGAAATACGACTTCTCGTTTTAAGAAGCATTAGAACTCTATTGCTACGATACGTAGACATCTGCAAACAATATTTCCTAGCAAGGAAGTGTCGCATTTACATTCTATTGAAGTGAATACGAGGTATACATAACATTCCGCAATGAATATTATATCTTATCACGAAACATAGAAATGAGATGCGACATCTCGTATTAAGAAGCATTAGAACTCTATTGCTACGATACGTAGACATCTGCAAACGCTATTTCCTAGCATGGAAGTGTCGCATTTACATTCTTCTGATGTGAATACGAGATATACATGACACTTCGCAATGAATATTATATCTTATCATGAAACATAGAAATGGGATGCGATATCGCTATTTAAGAAACATTAGAACTCTATTGCTTCGATACGTAGACATCTGGGAACGCTATTTCCTTGAAAGGAAGTGGCGCATTTACAATCATTTGAAGTGAATACGAGGTATACATAACACTCTACCATGTATATTATATCTTATCACGAAACATAGGAATGAAATGTGACATCTCGTTTTAAGAAGCATTAGAACTCTATTGCTACGATACGTGGACATCTGCAAACGCTATTTCCGAGCATGGAAGTGTCGCATTTACATTCTTTTGAAGTGAATACGAGGTATACATGACACTTCGCAATGAATATTATATCTTATCATGAAACATAGGAGTGAGATGCGATATGGCATTTTAAGAATCATTAGAACTCTATTGTTCCGACACGCTGTCATCTGGAAACGATATTTCCTTGCAAGGAAGTGTCGCATTTGCATTCTTTTGAAGTGACTACGGGGTATACATAACACTCCATAATGAATATTATATCTTAACATGAAACATAGCAGTGAGATGCGATATCGCGTTTTAAGAAGCATTAGAACTCTATTGCTACGATACGTAGACATCTGCAAATGCTATTTCCTAGCTTGGAAGTGTCGCATCTACATTCTTTTGAAGATAATACGAGGTATACATAACATTCCGCAATGAATATTATACCTTATCATGAAGCATATAAGAGAGATGCGATATCGCGTCTTAGGAAGCATTAGAACTCTATTGCTACGATATGTAGACATCTGCAAACGCTACTTCCTAGCATGGAAGTGTCGCATTTACATTCTTTTGAAGTGAATACGAGATATACATGATACTCCGCAATGAATATTATATCTTATCATGATACATAGGAATGAGGTGCTATATCGCCTTTTTAGAAGCATTAGAACTCTATTGCTAATATACGTAGACATCTGCAAACAATATTTCCTAGCAAGGAAATGTCGCACTTACATTCCATTGAAGTCTATACGAGGTATACATAACATTACACAATGAATATTATATCTTATTACGAAACATAGAAATGAAATACGACATCTCGTTTTAAGAAGCATTAGTACTCTATTGCTGTGATGCGTAGACATCTGCAAAGGCTATTTCCAAGCATGGAAGGGTCGCATTTACATACTTTTGTAGTGAATACGAGGTATACATAACACTCCATAATGAATATTATATCTTATCATGAAACATAGAAATGAAATACGACTTCTCATTTTAAGAAGCATTAGAACTCTATTGCTACGATACGTAGACATCTGCAAACGCTATTTCCTAGCATGGAAGTGCCGCATTTACATTCTTTTGAAGATAATACGAGGTATACATAACATTCCGCAATGAATATTATATCTTATTACGAAGCATAGAAATGAAATACGACTTCTCGTTTTAAGAAGCATTAGAACTCTATTGCTTCGATACGTAGACATCTGGGAACGCTATTTCCTTGAAAGGAAGTGGCGCATTTACAATCATTTGAAGTGAATACGAGGTATACATAACACTCTACCATGTACATTATATCTTATCACGAAACATAGAAATGACATGTGACATCTCGTTTTAAGAAGCATTAGAACTCTATTGCTACGATACGTGGACATCTGCAAACGCTATTTCCTAGCATGTAACTGTCGCATTTACATTCTTTTGAAGTGAATACGAGGTATACATGACACATCGCAATGATTATTATATCTTATCATGAGACATAGATGTGAGATGCGATATCGCGTTCCAAGAAGCATTAGATCTCCCTTGCTACGATACGTAGACATCTGCAAACGCTATTTCCTAGCATGGAAGTGACTTATTTACGTTCTTTTGAAGTGAATACGAGGTATACATGACACTTCGCAATGAATATTATATTTTATCATGAAACATAAAAGTGAGATGCGATATCGCGTTCTAAGAAGCATTAGAAATCTATTGCTACGATACGTAGACATCTGCAAACGCTATTTCCTAGAATGTAAGTGTCGCATTTACATTCTTTTGAAGTGAATACGAGGTATACATGACACATCGCAATGATTATTATATCTTATCATGAAACATAGGTGTGAGAGGCGATATCGCGTTTTAAGAAGCATTAGATCTCCCTTGCTACGATACGTAGACATCTGCAAACGCTATTTCCTAGCATGTAAGTGTCGCATTGACATTCTTTTGATGTGAATACGAGGTATACATGACACTTCGCAATGAATATTATATCTTATCATGAAACATAGAAATGCGATGCGACATCTCGTTTTAAGACGTATTAGAACTCTATTATTTCCATACGTAGTCGTCTGGAAACGCAATTTCCTAGCAAGGAAGTGTCGCACTTACATCCTTTTGAAGTGAATACGAAGTATACATAACACTTCGCACTGAATATTATATCTTATCATGAAACATAGAAATGAGATGCGGCATCTCGTTTTAAGAAGCATTAGAACACTATTGTTACGACACGTAGACATCTGCAAACGCTATTTCCTAGCATAGAAGCGTCGCATTTACATTCTTGTCATGTGAATACGAAGTATATATGACACTTCGCAATGAATATTATATCTTATCATGAAACATAGATGTGAGATGCGATATCGCGTTCTAAGAAGCATTAGAATTCCATTGCTGCGATACGTAGACATCTGCAAATGCTATTTCCTAGCATGTAAGTGTCGCATTCACATTCTTTTGAAGTGAATACGAGGTATACATGACACTTCGCAATGAATATTATATCTTATCGTGAAATATAGAAGTGAGATGCGATATCGCGTTCTAAGAAGCATTAGAACTCTATTGCTACGATACGTAGACATCTGCAAACGCTATTTCCTAGCATGGAAGTGACTTATTTACGATCTTTTGAAGTGAATACGAGGTATACATGACACATCGCAATGATTATTATATCTTATCATGAAACATAGGTGTGAGATGCGATATCGCGTTTTAAGAAGCATTAGATCACCCTTGCTACGATACGTAGACATCTGCAAACGCTATTTCCTAGCATGTAAGTGTCGCGTTTACATTCTTTTGATGTGAATACGAGGTATACATGACACTTCGCAATGAATATTATATCTTATCATGAAACATAGAAATGCGATGCGACATCTCGTTTTAAGATGTATTAGATCTCTATTATTTCCATACGTAGTCGTCTGGAAACGCAATTTCCTAGCAAGGAAGTGTCGCACTTACATCCTTTTGAAGTGAATACGAAGTATACATAACACTTCGCACTGAATATTATATCTTATCATGAAACATAGAAATGAGATGCGGCATCTCGTTTTAAGAAGCATTAGAACACTATTGTTACGACACGTAGACATCTGTAAACGCTATTTCCTAGCATGGAAGCGTCGCATTTACATTCTTGTCATGTGAATACGAAGTATACATGACACTTCGCAATGAATATTATATCTTATCATGAAACATAGATGAGAGATGCGATATCGCGTTCTAAGAAGCATTAGAACTCTATTGCTGCGATACGTAGACATCTGCAAATGCTATTTCTTAGCATGTAAGTGTCGCATTTACATTCTTTTGAAGTGAATACGAGGTATACATGACACTTCGCAATGAATATTACATCTTACCATGAAACATAGAAGTGAGATGCGATATCGCGTTCTAAGAAGCATTAGATCTCTATTGCTACGATACGTAGACATCTGCAAACGCTATTTCCTAGCATGGAAGTGACTTATTTACGTTCTTTTGAAGTGAATACGAGGTATACATGACACTTCGCAATGAATATTATATGTTATCATGAAACATAGAAGTGAGATGCGATATCGCGTTCTAAGAAGCATTAGAAATCTATTGCTACGATACGTAGACATATGGAAACGTTATTCCCTAGCATGGAAGTGTCGCATTTACATTCTTTTGAAGTGAATACGAGATATACATGACACTTCCCAATGAATATTATATGTTATCATGAAACATTGGAGTGAGATGCGATATCGCGTTTTAAGAAGCATTAGAACTCTATTGCTACGATACCTAGACATCTGCAAACGCTATTTCCTAGCATGGAAGTGTCGCATTTACATTCTTCTGATGTGAATACGAGATATACATGACACTTCGCAATGAATATTATATCTTATCATGAAACATAGGAATGGGATGCGATATCGCTATTTAAGAAACATTAGAACTCTATTGCTTCGATACGTAGACATCTGGGAACGCTATTTCCTTGAAAGGAAGTGGCGCATTTACAATCATTTGAAGTGAATACGAGGTATACATAACACTCTACCATGTATATTATATCTTATCACGAAACATAGAAATGAAATGTGACATCTCGTTTTAAGAAGCATTAGAACTCTATTGCTACGATACGTGGACATCTGCAAACGCTATTTCCTAGCATGTAAGTGTCGCATTTACATCCTTTTGAAGTGAATACGAGGTATACATGACACATCGCAATGATTATTATATCTTATCATGAAACATAGATGTGAGATGCGATATCGCGATTTAAGAAGCACTAGAACTCCATTGCTGCGATACGTAGACATCTGCAAATGCTATTTCCTAGCATGTAAGTGTCGCATTTACATTCTTTTGAAGTGAATACGAGGTATACATGACACTTCGCAATGAATATTATATCTTATCATGAAACATAGGAGTGAGATGCGATATGGCATTTTAAGAATCATTAGAACTCTATTGTTCCGACACGTAGTCACCTGGAAACGCTATTTCCTAGCAAGGAAGTGTCGCATTTGCATTCTTTTGAAGTGACTACGGGGTATACATAACACTCCATAATGAATATTATATCTTAACATGAAGCATAGCAGTGAGATGCGATATCGCGTTTTAAGAAGCATTAGAACTCTATTGCTACGATACGTAGACATCTGCAAACGCTATTTCCTAGCATGGAAGTGTCGCATCTACATTCTTTTGAAGATAATACGAGGTATACATAACATTCCGCAATGAATATTATACCTTATCATGAAACATATAAGAGAGATGCGATATCGCGTTTTAGGAAGCATTAGAACTCTACTGCTACGATACGTAGACATCTGCAAAGGCTATTTCCTAGCATGGAAGGGTCGCATTTACATTCTTTTGAAGTGAGTACGAGGTATACATGACACTTCGCAATGAATATTATATCTGAACATGAAACATAGAAGTGAGATGCAACATCTCGTTTTAAGAAGCATTAGAACTCTATTGCTACGATACGTAGGCATCTGCAAACGCTATTCCCTAGCATGGAAGTGTCGCATTTACATTCTTTTGAAGTGAATACGAGATATACATGACACTTCGCAATGGATACTATATCTTATCATGAAATATAGAAGTGAGATGCGATATCGCGTTTTAGGAAGCATTAGAACTCTATTGCTACGATACGAAGACATCTGCAAACGCTATTTCCTAGCATGGAAGTGTCGCATTTACATTCTTTTGTAGTGAATACGAAGTATACATGACACTTCGCAATGAATATTATATCTTATCATGAAACATAGAAGTGAGATGCGATATCGCGTTTTAGGAAGCATTAGAACTCTATTGCTACGATATGTAGACATCTGCAAACGCTACTTCCTAGCATTGAAGTGTCGCATTTACATTCTTTTGAAGTGAATACGAGATATACATGACACTCCGCAATGAATATTATATCTTATTACGAAACATAGAAATGAAATACGACATCTCGTTTTAAGAAGCATTAGTACTCTATTGCTGTGATGCGTAGACATCTGCAAAGGCTATTTCCAAGCATTGCAGGGTCGCATTTACATTCTTTTGTAGTGAATACGAGGTATACATAACACTCCATAATGAATATTATATCTTATCATGAAACATAGAAATGAAATACGACTTCTCATTTTAAGAAGCATTAGAACTCTATTGCTACGATACGTAGACATCTGCAAACGCTATTTCCTAGCATGGAAGTGCCGCATTTACATTCTTTTGAAGATAATACGAGGTATACATAACATTCCGCAATGAATATTATATCTTATTACGAAGCATAGAAATGAAATACGACTTCTCGTTTTAAGAAGCATTAGAACTCTATTGCTACGATACGTAGACTTCTGCAAACAATATTTCCTAGCAAGGAAGTGTCGCATTTACATTCTTTTGAAGTGAATACGAGGTATACATAACATTCCGCAATGAATATTATATCTTATCATGAAACATAGGAGTGAGATGCGATATGGCATTTTAAGAATCATTAGAACTCTATTGTTTCGACACGTAGTCATCTGAAAACGCTATTTCCTAGCAAGGAAGTGTCGCATTTATATTCTTTTGAAGTGACTACAAGGTATACATAACACTCCATAATGAATATTATATCTTAACATGAAACATAGCAGTGAGATGCGATATCGCGTTTTAGGAAGCATTAGAACTCTACTGCTACGATACGTAGACATCTGCAAAGGCTATTTCCTAGCATGGAAGTGTCGCATTTACATTCTTCTGATGTGAATACGAGATATACATGACACTTCGCAATGAATATTATATCTTATCATGAAACATAGAAATGGGATGCGATATCGCTATTTAAGAAACATTAGAACTCTATTGCTTCGATACGTAGACATCTGGGAACGCTATTTCCTTGAAAGGAAGTGGCGCATTTACAATCATTTGAAGTGAATACGAGGTATACATAACACTCTTCCATGTATATTATATCTTATCACGAAACATAGAAATGAAGTGTGACATCTCGTTTTAAGAAGCATTAGAACTCTATTGCTACGATACGTGGACATCTGCAAACGCTATTTCCTAGCATGTAAGTGTCGCATTTACATTCTTTTGAAGTGAATACGAGGTATACATGACACATCGCAATGATTATTATATCTTATCATGAAACATAGATGTGAGATGCGATATCGCGATTTAAGAAGCATTAGAACTCTATTGCTACGATACGTAGACATCTGCAAACAATATTTCCTAGCATGGAAGTGTCGCATTTACATTCTTTTGAAGTGAATACGAGGTATACATGACACTTCGCAATGAATATTATATCTTATCATGAAACATAGGAGTGAGATGCGACATGGCATTTTAAGAATCATTAGAACTCTATTGCTACGATACGTAGACATCTGCAAACCCTATTTCCTAGCATGGAAGTGTCGCATTTTCATTCATTTGAAGTATATGCGTGGTATACATGACACTTCGCATTGAATATTATGTCTTACTAGGAAACATAGGAATGAGATGCGATATCGCGTTTTAGGAAGCGTTAGGACTCCATTGCTACGATACGTAGACATCTGCAAACGCTATTTCCTAGCATGGAAGTGTCGCATCTACATTCTTTTGAAGATAATACGAGGTATACATAACATTCCGCAATGAATATTATACCTTATCATGAAACATATAAGAGAGATGCGATATCGAGTTTTAGGAAGCATTAGAACTCTACTGCTACGATACGTAGACATCTGCAAAGGCTATTTCCTAGCATGGAAGGGTCGCATTTACATTCTTTTGAAGTGAGTACGAGGTATACATGACACTTCGCAATGAATATTATATCTTAACATGAAACATAGCAGTGAGATGCGATATCGCGTTTTAAGGAGTATTAGAACTCTATTGCTACGATACGTAGACATCTGCAAACGCTATTTCCTAGCATGGAAGTGTCGCATCTACATTCTTTTGAAGATAATACGAGGTATACATAACATTCCGCAATGAATATTATACCTTATCATGAAACATATAAGAGAGATGCGATATCGCGTTTTAGGAAGCATTAGAACTCTACTGCTACGATACGTAGACATCTGCAAAGGCTATTTCCTAGCATGGAAGGGTCGCATTTACATTCTTTTGAAGTGAGTACGAGGTATACATGACACTTCGCAATGAATATTATATCTGAACATGAAACATAGGAGTGAGATGCAACATCTCGTTTTAAGAAGCATTAGAACTCTATTGCTACGATACGTAGGCATCTGCAAACGCTATTCCCTAGCATGGAAGTGTCGCATTTACATTCTTTTGAAGTGAATACGAGATATACATGACACTTCGCAATGGATACTATATCTTATCATGAAATATAGAAGTGAGATGCGATATGGCATTTTAAGAATCATTAGAACTCTATTGTTTCGACACGTAGTCATCTGAAAACGCTATTTCCTAGCAAGGAAGTGTCGCATTTACATTCTTTTGAAGTGACTACAAGGTATACATAACACTCCATAATGAATATTATATCTTAACATGAAACATAGCAGTGAGATGCGATATCGCGTTTTAGGAAGCATTAGAACTCTACTGCTACGATACGTAGACATTTGCAAAGGCTATTTCCTAGCATGGAAGTGTCGCATTTACATTCTTCTGATGTGAATACGAGATATACATGACACTTCGCAATGAATATTATATCTTATCATGAAACATAGAAATGGGATGCGATATCGCTATTTAAGAAACATTAGAACCCTATTGCTTCGATACGTAGACATCTGGGAACGCTATTTCCTTGAAAGGAAGTGGCGCATTTACAATCATTTGAAGTGAATACGAGGTATACATAACACTCTACCATGTATATTATATCTTATCACGAAACATAGAAATGAAATGTGACATCTCGTTTTAAGAAGCATTAGAACTCTATTGCTACGATACGTGGACATCTGCAAACGCTATTTCCTCCATGTAAGTGTCGCATTTACATTCTTTTGAAGTGAATACGAGGTATACATGACACATCGCAATGATTATTATATCTTATCATGAAACATAGATGTGAGATGCGATATCGCGATTTAAGAAGCATTAGAACTCTATTGCTACGATACGTAGACATCTGCAAACAATATTTCCTAGCATGGAAGTGTCGCATTTACATTCTTTTGAAGTGAATACGAGGTATACATGACACTTCGCAATGAATATTATATCTTATCATGAAACATAGGAGTGAGATGCGATATGGCATTTTCAGAATCATTAGAACTCTATTGCTACGATACGTAGACATCTGCAAACCCTATTTCCTAGCATGGAAGTGTCGCATTTTCATTCATGTGAAGTATATGCGTGGTATACATGACACTTCGCATTGAATATTATGTCTTATTAGGAAACATAGGAATGAGATGCGATATCGCGTTTTAGGAAGCGTTAGGACTCTATTGCTACGATACGTTGACATCTGCAAACGCTATTTCCTAGCATGGAAGTGTCGCATCTACATTCTTTTGAAGATAATACGAGGTATACATAACATTCCGCAATGAATATTATACCTTATCATGAAACATATAAGAGAGATGCGATATCGCGTTTTAGGAAGCATTAGAACTCTACTGCTACGATACGTAGACATCTGCAAAGGCTATTTCCTAGCATGGAAGGGTCGCATTTACATTCTTTTGAGGTGAGTACGAGGTATACATGACACTTCGCAATGAATATTATATCTGAACATGAAACATAGAAGTGAGATGCAACATCTCGTTTTAAGAAGCATTAGAACTCTATTGCTACGATACGTAGACATCTGCAAACGCTATTTCCTAGCATGGAAGTGTCGCACCTACATTCTTTTGAAGTGAATACGAGGTATACATAACATTCCGCAATGAATATTATATCTTATTACGAAGCATAGAAATGAAATACGAATTCTCGTTTTAAGAAGCATTAGAACTCTATTGCTACGATACGTAGACATCTGCAAACAATATTACCTAGCAAGGAAGTGTCGCATTTACATTCTTTTGAAGTGAATACGAGGTATACATGACACTTCGCAATGAATATTATATCTTATCATGAAACGTAGGAGTGAGATGCGATATGGCATTTTAAGAATCATTAGAACTCTATTGTTTCGACACGTAGTCATCTGAAAACGCTATTTCCTAGCAAGGAAGTGTCGCATTTACATTCTTTTGAAGTAACTACAAGGTATACATAACACTCCATAATGAATATTATATCTTAACATGAAACATAGCAGTGAGATGCGATATCGCGTTTTAGGAAGCATTAGAACTCTACTGCTACGATACGTAGACATCTGCAAAGGCTATTTCCTAGCATGGAAGTGTCGCATTTACATTCTTCTGATGTGAATACGAGATATACATGACACTTCGCAATGAATATTATATCTTATCATGAAACATAGAAATGGGATGCGATATCGCTATTTAAGAAACATTAGAACTCTATTGCTTCGATACGTAGACATCTGGGAACGCTATTTCCGTGAAAGGAAGTGGCGCATTTACAATCATTTGAAGTGAATACGAGGTATACATAACACTCTACCATGTATATTATATCTTATCACGAAACATAGAAATGAAATGTGACATCTCGTTTTAAGAAGCATTAGAACTCTATTGCTACGATACGTGGACATCTGCAAACGCTATTTCCTAGCATGTAAGTGTCGCATTTACATTCTTTTGAAGTGAATACGAGGTATACATGACACATCGCAATGATTATTACATCTTATCATGAAACATAGATGTGAGATGCGATATCGCGATTTAAGAAGCATTAGAACTCTATTGCTACGATACGTAGACATCTGCAAACAATATTTCCTAGCATGGAAGTGTCGCATTTACATTCTTTTGAAGTGAATACGAGGTATATATGACACTTCGCAATGAATATTGTATCTTATCATGAAACATAGGAGTGTGATGCGATATGGCATTTTAAGAATCATTAGAACTCTATTGCTACGATACGTAGACATCTGCAAACCCTATTTCCTAGCATGGAAGTGTCGCATTTTCATTCATTTGAAGTATATGCGTGGTATACATGACACTTCGCATTGAATATTATGTCTTATTAGGAAACATAGGAATGAGATGCGATATCGCGTTTTAGGAAGCGTTAGGACTCTATTGCTACGATACGTAGACATCTGCAAAGGCTATTTCCTAGCATGGAAGGGTCGCATTTACATTCTTTTGAAGTGAGTACGAGGTATACATGACACTTCGCAATGAATATTATATCTGAACATGAAACATAGAAGTGAGATGCAACATCTCGTTTTAAGAAGCATTAGAACTCTATTGCTACGATACGTAGGCATCAGCAAACGCTATTCCCTAGCATGGAAGTGTCGTATTTACATTCTTTTGAAGTGAATACGAGATATACATGACACTTCGCAATGGATACTATATCTTATCATGAAATATAGAAGTGAGATGCGATATCGCGTTTTAGGAAGCATTAGAACTCTATTGCTACGATACGTAGACATCTGCAAACGCTATTTCCTAGCAAGGAAGTGTCGCATTTACATTCTTTTGAAGTGAATACGAGGTATACATAACATTCCGCAATGAATATTATATCTCATAACGAAACATAGAAATGAGATGCGACATCTCGTATTAAGAAGCATTGGAACTCTATTGCTGCGATACGTATACATCTGCAAACGGTATTTCCTAGCATGTAAGTGTCGCATTTACATTCCTTTGAAGTTTATACGAGGTATACATGACTCTTCGCAATGAATATTATATCTTATCTCGGAACATAGATGTGAGATGCGATATCGGGATTTAAGAAGCACTAGATCTCTATTGCTACGATGCGTAGACATCTGCAAATGTTATTTCCTAGCAAGGAAGTGTCGCATTTACATTCTTTTGACGTGAATACGAGGTAAACATAACATTCCACAATGAAAATTACACCATATTACGAAATATAGAAATGAAATGCGACTTCTCATTTTAAGAAGCATTAGAACTCTATTGCTACGATACGTAGACATCTGCAAACCCTATTTCCTAGCATGGAAGTGTCGCATTTTCTTTCGTTTGAAGTATATGCGTGGTATACATGACACTTCGCATTGAATATTATGTCTTATTAGGAAACATAGGAATGAGATGCGATATCGCGTTTTAGGAAGCGTTAGGACTCTATTGCTACGGTACGTAGACATCTGCAAACAATATTTCCTAGCATGGAAGTGTCGCATTTACATTCTTTTGAAGTGAATACGAGGTATATATGACACTTCGCAATGAATATTGTATCTTATCATGAAACATAGGAGTGTGATGCGATATGGCATTTTAAGAATCATTAGAACTCTATTGCTACGATACGTAGACATCTGCAAACCCTATTTCCTAGCATGGAAGTGTCGCATTTTCATTCATTTGAAGTATATGCGTGGTATACATGACACTTCGCATTGAATATTATGTCTTATTAGGAAACATAGGAATGAGATGCGATATCGCGTTTTAGGAAGCGTTAGGACTCTATTGCTACGATACGTAGACATCTGCAAAGGCTATTTCCTAGCATGGAAGGGTCGCATTTACATTCTTTTGAAGTGAGTACGAGGTATACATGACACTTCGCAATGAATATTATATCTGAACATGAAACATAGAAGTGAGATGCAACATCTCGTTTTAAGAAGCATTAGAACTCTATTGCTACGATACGTAGGCATCAGCAAACGCTATTCCCTAGCATGGAAGTGTCGTATTTACATTCTTTTGAAGTGAATACGAGATATACATGACACTTCGCAATGGATACTATATCTTATCATGAAATATAGAAGTGAGATGCGATATCGCGTTTTAGGAAGCATTAGAACTCTATTGCTACGATACGTAGACATCTGCAAACGCTATTTCCTAGCAAGGAAGTGTCGCATTTACATTCTTTTGAAGTGAATACGAGGTATACATAACATTCCGCAATGAATATTATATCTCATAACGAAACATAGAAATGAGATGCGACATCTCGTATTAAGAAGCATTGGAACTCTATTGCTGCGATACGTATACATCTGCAAACGGTATTTCCTAGCATGTAAGTGTCGCATTTACATTCCTTTGAAGTTTATACGAGGTATACATGACTCTTCGCAATGAATATTATATCTTATCTCGGAACATAGATGTGAGATGCGATATCGGGATTTAAGAAGCACTAGATCTCTATTGCTACGATGCGTAGACATCTGCAAATGTTATTTCCTAGCAAGGAAGTGTCGCATTTACATTCTTTTGACGTGAATACGAGGTAAACATAACATTCCACAATGAAAATTACACCATATTACGAAATATAGAAATGAAATGCGACTTCTCATTTTAAGAAGCATTAGAACTCTATTGCTACGATACGTAGACATCTGCAAACCCTATTTCCTAGCATGGAAGTGTCGCATTTTCTTTCGTTTGAAGTATATGCGTGGTATACATGACACTTCGCATTGAATATTATGTCTTATTAGGAAACATAGGAATGAGATGCGATATCGCGTTTTAGGAAGCGTTAGGACTCTATTGCTACGGTACGTAGACACCTGCAAACGCTATTTCCTAGCAAGGAAGTGTCGCATTTACATTCTTTTGAAGTGAATACGAGGTATACATGACACTTCGCAATTAATATTATATCTTATCATGAAACGTAGGAGTGAGATGCGATATGGCATTTTAAGAATCATTAGAACTCTATTGTTTCGACACGTAGTCATCTGAAAACGCTATTTCCTAGCAAGGAAGTGTCGCATTTACATTCTTTTGAAGTGACTACAAGGTATACATAACACTCCATAATAAATATTATATCTTAACATGAAACATAGCAGTGAGATGCGATATCGCGTTTTAAGAAGCATTAGAACTCTATTGCTACGATACGTAGACATCTGCAAACGCTATTTCCTAGCATGGAAGTGTCGCATCTACATTCTTTTGAAGATAATACGAGGTATACATAACATTCCGCAATGAATATTATACCTTATCATGAAACATATAAGAGAGATGCGATATCGCGTTTTAGGAAGCATTAGAACTCTACTGCTACGATACGTAGACATCTGCAAAGGCTATTTCCTAGCATGGAAGGGTCGCATTTACATTCTTTTGAAGTGAGTACGAGGTATACATGACACTTCGCAATGAATATTATATCTGAACATGAAACATAGAAGTGAGATGCGATATCGCGTTTTAAGAAGTATTAGAACTCTATTGCTACGATACGTAGACATCTGCAAAGGCTATTTCCTAGCATGGAAGTGTCGCATTTACATTCTTCTGATGTGAATACGAGATATACATGACACTTCGCAATGAATATTATATCTTATCATGAAACATAGAAATGGGATGCGATATCGCTATTTAAGAAACATTAGAACTCTATTGCTTCGATACGTAGACATCTGGGAACGCTATTTCCTTGAAAGGAAGTGGCGCATTTACAATCATTTGAAGTGAATACGAGGTATACATAACACTCTACCATGTATATTATATCTTATCACGAAACATAGAAATGAAATGTGACATCTCGTTTTAAGAAGCATTAGAACTCTATTGCTACGATACGTGGACATCTGCAAACGCTATTTCCTAGCATGTAAGTGTCGCATTTACATTCTTTTGAAGTGAATACGAGGTATACATGACACATCGCAATGATTATTATATCTTATCATGAAACATAGATGTGAGATGCGATATCGCGATTTAAGAAGCATTAGAACTCTATTGCTACGATACGTAGACATCTGCAAACAATATTTCCTAGCATGGAAGTGTCGCATTTACATTCTTTTGAAGTGAATACGAGGTATACATGACACTTCGCAATGAATATTGTATCTTATCATGAAACATAGGAGTGAGATGCGATATGGCATTTTAAGAATCATTAGAACTCTATTGCTACGATACGTAGACATCTGCAAACCCTATTTCCTAGCATGGAAGTGTCGCATTTTCATTCATTTGAAGTATATGCGTGGTATACATGACACTTCGCATTGAATATTATGTCTTATTAGGAAACATAGGAATGAGATGCGATATCGCGTTTTAGGAAGCGTTAGGACTCTATTGCTACGATACGTAGACATCTGCAAACGCTATTTCCTAGCATGGAAGTGTCGCATCTACATTCTTTTGAAGATAATACGAGGTATACATAACATTCCGCAATGAATATTATACCTTATCATGAAACATATAAGAGAGATGCGATATCGAGTTTTAGGAAGCATTAGAACTCTACTGCTACGATACGTAGACATCTGCAAAGGCTATTTCCTAGCATGGAAGGGTCGCATTTACATTCTTTTGAAGTGAGTACGAGGTATACATGACACTTCGCAATGAATATTATATCTGAACATGAAACATAGAAGTGAGATGCAACATCTCGTTTTAAGAAGCATTAGAACTCTATTGCTACGATACGTAGGCATCTGCAAACGCTATTCCCTAGCATGGAAGTGTCGTATTTACATTCTTTTGAAGTGAATACGAGATATACATGACACTTCGCAATGGATACTATATCTTAACATGAAATATAGAAGTGAGATGCGATATCGCGTTTTAGGAAGCATTAGAACTCTATTGCTACGATACGTAGACATCTGCAAACGCTATTTCCTAGCAAGGAAGTGTCGCATTTACATTCTTTTGACGTGAGTACGAGGTAAACATAACATTCCACAATGAAAATTACACCATATTACGAAATATAGAAATGAAATGCGGCTTCTCATTTTAAGAAGCATTAGAACTCTATTGCTACGATACGTAGACATCTGCAAACGCTATTTCCTAGCATGGAAGTGTCGCATCTACATTCTTTTGAAGTGAATACGAGGTATACATAACATTCCGCAATGAATATTATATCTTATTACGAAGCATAGAAATGAAATACGACTTCTCGTTTTAAGAAGCATTAGAACTCTATTGCTACGGTACGTAGACATCTGCAAACAATATTTCCTAGCAAGGAAGTGTCGCATTTACATTCTTTTGAAGTGAATACGAGGTATGCATGACACTTCGCAGTGAATATTATATCTTATCATGAAACGTAGGAGTGAGATGCGATATGGCATTTTAAGAATCATTAGATCTCTATTGTTTCGACACGTAGTCATCTGAAAACGCTATTTCCTAGCAAGGAAGTGTCGCATTTACATTCTTTTGAAGTGACTACAAGGTATACATAACACTCCACAATAAATATTATATCTTAACATGAAACATAGCAGTGAGATGCGATATCGCGTTTTAAGAAGCATTAGAACTCTATTGCTACGATACGTAGACATCTGCAAACGCTATTTCCTAGCATGGAAGTGTCGCATCTACATTCTTTTGAAGATAATACGAGGTATACATAACATTCCGCAATGAATATTATACCTTATCATGAAACATATAAGAGAGATGCGATATCGCGTTTTAGGAAGCATTAGAACTCTACTGCTACGATACGTAGACATCTTCAAAGGCTATTTCCTAGCATGGAAGGGTCGCATTTACATTCTTTTGAAGTGAGTACGAGGTATACATGACACTTCGCAATGAATATTATATCTGAACATGAAACATAGAAGTGAGATGCAACATCTCGTTTTAAGAAGCATTAGAACTCTATTGCTACGATACGTAGGCATCTGCAAACGCTATTCCCTAGCATGGAAGTGTCGCATTTACATTCTTTTGAAGTGAATACGAGATATACATGACACTTCGCAATGGATACTATATCTTATCATGAAATATAGAAGTGAGATGCGATATGGCAATTTAAGAATCATTAGAACTCTATTGTTTCGACACGTAGTCATCTGAAAACGCTATTTCCTAGCAAGGAAGTGTCGCATTTACATTCTTTTGAAGTGACTACAAGGTATACATAACACTCCATAATGAATATTATATCTTAACATGAAACATAGCAGTGAGATGCGATATCGCGTTTTAGGAAGCATTAGAACTCTACTGCTACGATACGTAGACATCTGCAAAGGCTATTTCCTAGCATGGAAGTGTCGCATTTACATTCTTCTGATGTGAATAAGAGATATACATGACACTTCGCAATGAATATTATATCTTATCATGAAACATAGAAATGGGATGCGATATCGCTATTTAAGAAACATTAGAACTCTATTGCTTCGATACGTAGACATCTGGGAACGCTATTTCCTTGAAAGGAAGTGGCGCATTTACAATCATTTGAAGTGAATACGAGGTATACATAACACTCTACCATGTATATTATATCTTATCACGAAACATTGAAATGAAATGTGACATCTCGTTTTAAGAAGCATTAGAACTCTATTGCTACGATACGTGGACATCTGCAAACGCTATTTCCTCCATGTAAGTGTCGCATTTACATTCTTTTGAAGTGAATACGAGGTATACATGACACATCGCAATGATTATTATATCTTATCATGAAACATAGATGTGAGATGCGATATCGCGATTTAAGAAGCATTAGAACTCTATTGCTACGATACGTAGACATCTGCAAACAATATTTCCTAGCATGGAAGTGTCGCATTTACATTCTTTTGAAGTGAATACGAGGTATACATGACACTTCGCAATGAATATTATATCTTATCATGAAACATAGGAGTGAGATGCGATATGGCATTTTCAGAATCATTAGAACTCTATTGCTACGATACGTAGCCATCTGCAAACCCTATTTCCTAGCATGGAAGTGTCGCATTTTCATTCATTTGAAGTATATGCTTGGTATACATGACACTTCGCATTGAATATTATGTCTTGTTAGGAAACATAGGAATGAGATGCGATATCGCGTTTTAGGAAGCGTTAGGACTCTATTGCTACGATACGTTGACATCTGCAAACGCTATTTCCTAGCATGGAAGTGTCGCATCTACATTCTTTTGAAGATAATACGAGGTATACATAACATTCCGCAATGAATATTATACCTTATCATGAAGCATATAAGAGAGATGCGATATCGCGTTTTAGGAAGCATTAGAACTCTACTGCTACGATACGTAGACATCTGCAAAGGCTATTTCCTAGCATGGAAGGGTCGCATTTACATTCTTTTGAAGTGAGTACGAGGTATACGTAATACTCCACAATGAATATTATATCTTATTATGAAACATAGAAATGAGATGTAATATGGCGATTTAAGAAGCACTAGAACTCTATTGCTTCGATACGTAGACATCTGCAAACGCTACTTCCTAACAAGGAAGAGTCACATTTACATTCATTTGAAAGGAATACGAGGTATACATGACACTTCGCAATGAATATTATATCTTATCATGAAACATAGAAATGAGATTCGATATGACTATTTAAGAAGCATTTGAAAACTATTGCTACGATACGTAGACATCCGAATACGCTATTTCCCAGCAAGGATGTGTCGCATTTACATTCGTTTGGAGTGAATACGAGGTACACCTGACACTTCGCGATGAATATTATATCTTATCACGAAACATATAAATGAGATGCGATATCGCGATTTAAGTAGCATTAGAACTCTATTGCTACGATACGTAGACATCTGCAAACGCTATTTCCTAGCATGGAAGTGTCGCATCTACATTCTTTTGAAGTGAATACGAGGTATACATAACATTCCGCAATGAATATTATATCTTATTACGAAGCATAGAAATGAAATACGACTTCTCGTTTTAAGAAGCATTAGAACTCTATTGCTACGGTACGTAGACATCTGCAAACAATATTTCCTAGCAAGGAAGTGTCGCATTTACATTCTTTTGAAGTGAATACGAGGTATGCATGACACTTCGCAGTGAATATTATATCTTATCATGAAACGTAGGAGTGAGATGCGATATGGCATTTTAAGAATCATTAGATCTCTATTGTTTCGACACGTAGTCATCTGAAAACGCTATTTCCTAGCAAGGAAGTGTCGCATTTACATTCTTTTGAAGTGACTACAAGGTATACATAACACTCCACAATAAATATTATATCTTAACATGAAACATAGCAGTGAGATGCGATATCGCGTTTTAAGAAGCATTAGAACTCTATTGCTACGATACGTAGACATCTGCAAACGCTATTTCCTAGCATGGAAGTGTCGCATCTACATTCTTTTGAAGATAATACGAGGTATACATAACATTCCGCAATGAATATTATACCTTATCATGAAACATATAAGAGAGATGCGATATCGCGTTTTAGGAAGCATTAGAACTCTACTGCTACGATACGTAGACATCTTCAAAGGCTATTTCCTAGCATGGAAGGGTCGCATTTACATTCTTTTGAAGTGAGTACGAGGTATACATGACACTTCGCAATGAATATTATATCTGAACATGAAACATAGAAGTGAGATGCAACATCTCGTTTTAAGAAGCATTAGAACTCTATTGCTACGATACGTAGGCATCTGCAAACGCTATTCCCTAGCATGGAAGTGTCGCATTTACATTCTTTTGAAGTGAATACGAGATATACATGACACTTCGCAATGGATACTATATCTTATCATGAAATATAGAAGTGAGATGCGATATGGCAATTTAAGAATCATTAGAACTCTATTGTTTCGACACGTAGTCATCTGAAAACGCTATTTCCTAGCAAGGAAGTGTCGCATTTACATTCTTTTGAAGTGACTACAAGGTATACATAACACTCCATAATGAATATTATATCTTAACATGAAACATAGCAGTGAGATGCGATATCGCGTTTTAGGAAGCATTAGAACTCTACTGCTACGATACGTAGACATCTGCAAAGGCTATTTCCTAGCATGGAAGTGTCGCATTTACATTCTTCTGATGTGAATAAGAGATATACATGACACTTCGCAATGAATATTATATCTTATCATGAAACATAGAAATGGGATGCGATATCGCTATTTAAGAAACATTAGAACTCTATTGCTTCGATACGTAGACATCTGGGAACGCTATTTCCTTGAAAGGAAGTGGCGCATTTACAATCATTTGAAGTGAATACGAGGTATACATAACACTCTACCATGTATATTATATCTTATCACGAAACATTGAAATGAAATGTGACATCTCGTTTTAAGAAGCATTAGAACTCTATTGCTACGATACGTGGACATCTGCAAACGCTATTTCCTCCATGTAAGTGTCGCATTTACATTCTTTTGAAGTGAATACGAGGTATACATGACACATCGCAATGATTATTATATCTTATCATGAAACATAGATGTGAGATGCGATATCGCGATTTAAGAAGCATTAGAACTCTATTGCTACGATACGTAGACATCTGCAAACAATATTTCCTAGCATGGAAGTGTCGCATTTACATTCTTTTGAAGTGAATACGAGGTATACATGACACTTCGCAATGAATATTATATCTTATCATGAAACATAGGAGTGAGATGCGATATGGCATTTTCAGAATCATTAGAACTCTATTGCTACGATACGTAGCCATCTGCAAACCCTATTTCCTAGCATGGAAGTGTCGCATTTTCATTCATTTGAAGTATATGCTTGGTATACATGACACTTCGCATTGAATATTATGTCTTGTTAGGAAACATAGGAATGAGATGCGATATCGCGTTTTAGGAAGCGTTAGGACTCTATTGCTACGATACGTTGACATCTGCAAACGCTATTTCCTAGCATGGAAGTGTCGCATCTACATTCTTTTGAAGATAATACGAGGTATACATAACATTCCGCAATGAATATTATACCTTATCATGAAGCATATAAGAGAGATGCGATATCGCGTTTTAGGAAGCATTAGAACTCTACTGCTACGATACGTAGACATCTGCAAAGGCTATTTCCTAGCATGGAAGGGTCGCATTTACATTCTTTTGAAGTGAGTACGAGGTATACGTAATACTCCACAATGAATATTATATCTTATTATGAAACATAGAAATGAGATGTAATATGGCGATTTAAGAAGCACTAGAACTCTATTGCTTCGATACGTAGACATCTGCAAACGCTACTTCCTAACAAGGAAGAGTCACATTTACATTCATTTGAGAGGAATACGAGGTATACATGACACTTCGCAATGAATATTATATCTTATCATGAAACATAGAAATGAGATTCGATATGACTATTTAAGAAGCATTTGAAAACTATTGCTACGATACGTAGACATCTGAATACGCTATTTCCCAGCAAGGATGTGTCGCATTTACATTCGTTTGGAGTGAATACGAGGTACACCTGACACTTCGCGATGAATATTATATCTTATCACGAAACATATAAATGAGATGCGATATCGCGATTTAAGTAGCATTAGAACTCTATTGCTACGATACGTAGACATCTGCAAACGCTATTTCCTAGCATGGAAGTGTCGCACTTACATTCTTTAGAAGTGAATACGTGGTATACATGACACTTCGCAATGAATATTATATCTTATTACGAAACATATATATGAGTTGCGATATCGCGATTTAAGTAGCATTAGAACTCTATTGCTACGATACGTAGACATCTGCAAACGCTATTTCGTAGCAAGCAATAGTCGCATTTACATTCTTTAATAGTGAATACGAGGAGTACATAACACTTCGCAATGAATATTATATCTTATCACGAAACATAGAAATGAGATGCTATATCGCGATTTAAGTAGCATTAGTACTCTATTGCTACGATTCATAGACATCTACAAACGCTATTTCCTAGCAAGCAATAGTCGCATTTACATTCTTTTGAAGTGAATACGAGGTATACATGACACTTCGCAATGAATATTATATATTGTCATGAAACATAGAAGTGAGATGCGATATCGCGATTTAAGAATCATTAGAACACTATTGCTTCGATACGTAGGCATCTGCAAACGCTACTTCCTAGCAAGGACGTGTCGCATTTACATTCTTTTGAAACGAATACGAGGAATACATAACACTCCACACTGAATATTATATATTACCATGAAGCATAGTAATGAGTAGCGATATCGTGTTTTGAGAAGCATTAGAACTCTAATGCCACGATACGTAGACATCTGCAAACTCTACTTCCTAGCAAGAAAGTGTCGCATTTACATTCATTTTAAGTGTATGCGAGGTATACATGACCCTTCGCAATGAATATTATATATTGTCATGAAACATAGAAATGAGATGCGATATCGCAATTCAAGAATCATTAGAACACTATTGCTTCGATACGTAGGCATCTGGAAACGCTACTTCCTAGCAAGGACGTGTCGCATTTACATCCTTTTGAAACGAATACGAGGTATACATAAGACTCCACAATGAATATTATATCTTATCATGAAACATAGAAATGAGATGCGATATGGCGATCTAAGAAGCACTAGAACTCTACTGCTTCGATACGTAGACTTCTGCAAACGCCATTTACTAGCAAGGAAGTGTCGCATTTACATTCTTTTGAAGTAAATACGAGGTATACATAACACTCCACAATGAATATTATATCTTATCATGAAACATAGAAATGTGATGTAATATGGCGACTTAAGAAGCATTAGAACACTATTTCTTCGATACGTAGACATCTGCAAACGCTACTTCCTAGCAAGGAAGTGTCGGATTTACATTCTTTTGAAAGGAATACAAGGTATACATGACACTTCGCAATGAATATTATATCTTATCATGAAACATAGAAATGAGATGCGATATCGCGATTTAAGAAGCATTAGAGCTCTATTGCTTCGATACGTAGACATCTGCAAACGCTAGTTCCTAGCAAGGAAGTGTCGCATTTACATTTATTTGGTGTGTATGCGAGGTATACATGACACTGCGCAATGAATATTATATCTTATCAAGATAGATAGAAATGAGATTCGATATCGCGATTTAAGAAGCATTAGAACACTATTGCTTCGATACGTAGACATCTGCAAACGCTATTTCCTACCAAGGAAGTATCGCATTTACATTCACTTGAAGCGCATGCGAGGTATACATGACACTTCGCAATTAATATTATATCTTACCATGAGTATAGAAATGAGATGCGATATCGCGTTTTGAGAAGCGTTAGATCTCTGATGCTACGATACGTAGACATCTGCAAACGCTATTTCCTAGCAAGGAAGAGTCGCATTTACATTCATTTGAGGAGTATGCGAGGTATACAAGACACTTGGCAATGAATATTATATCTTATCATAAAACATAGAAAAGAGATGCGATAACTCTATTTAAGAGGCATTAGAACTCTATTGCTTCTGTCACGTCCTGGCGAACAAATTATTCGTATCCCAGGAGGCTGAATGACACAAGCCTTTTAGTCGCGAATTCGGTCCGGTATAAAACGCGTATGACCGGGTCCGTCGATTCTGGCAAGACGCGGGCACCGTAAACAATCGCGTACGCGTGTAAGGAGGGATTTTACTTACCTTTCGCTGATTTCTCTCTTCTGCTTTCAGATGTGGCGATCATCGAAGGTCGTTCTCGGGGGAGGAGTCGGCGTACGGCTGGCTGGAATCGGCGTTGTGACGGTGGAAGCTGCGATGAATGTCGCCGTCCGTCGATGAACGAAGAATTCTGGCGTTTTACCAACGTATTCCGCACGAGATAATGGATTAAATTCTTCCTCCCGGCGCGAATAGTTCGTTTGTAAACACTCAAGTTGTTACGAACTTGGAAGAATTTGTATTAAAATAAAATTGAATTTAGAAATGGAGTTGGAATGAACCAGAACTTGATGTGGTAGAAGAATAATAAAGTATATTCTAAATCAAAGAGTACAAGAACAATTATTTCTAAGTATTAAGACTAAGTTAACTATGAATTAGGAATTAGAACAAAGACTTTAGAACTAGGAACCTCATCGAGGCTGCGCGACGGCCCTAAGGCGCGACTTGGAAGAGACTTGGAATTAGAAGTGCCCGAAGGCGAGATAGAACTGTACCGTACTGACGGTACTGACTGACTGTGTCTGACTGTCCGTCATGACTGTCTGTAATTGACTGTCTGTAATTGACTGTGTCTCCCAAGATGCGCCTGCGACCTCTTCGACTCTCGGAGCGCTTCGGTCGCGTGCGAACGTAGGTGGGAGTATGTGGACGCCGGAGTGGGGTCTCGGCGTTGCGTGGTGGGGCTAGCGGCGCGTGCCGCTGAGGCGGTCGCGATTTCGCGCGTCGCGGCTTACTTAATTAGCGCAACTTATGAATATAGAGGTACAAGTATGAAATTAGAAACTACGCCTTAAATGTAAAATGTGTGTTGTTTGTGTCGTTATAAAGTTGTGTCGTGTAAATTCTATGAGCTAGGAATACAGAGTTTAGAATGTAGGAGTGTATATATAATGTTAATTAATAATCTTAGAAATAGTATTTTGGGCATGGCAGATCTGGGATGGTGAAATCGTAGAGTCCTTTGTACGGTGAGGGTTCCCGTCGTCGGATCTCGTAGAGGTTGATTCTCCTGGTACGTCCCTGGAGTGAGCGAGAGGGCGAGTTTCCCTGCAGGTAAGAGTGAGACGGTGGGTGACTCCTTGAGTGGGAGCGAGACAGCGCACATGGTCCTCGGTGCGAGTGGGACAGAGTGTGTTGCCCTTGGAGCGAGAGAGGTGGCGAACACCTCTGCGGGTGCGAGTGAGACGGAGGGTAGGTCCCTTGGAGTGAGAGAGACGGCGAGCACCTCTGCGGGTGCGAGCGAGTCGATGGTCGTAGCCCTTGGCCTGAGTGAGACGGCGAGTTGCGCCTGGGTGTTGCCTGTGGTGCAGGCGCGTGAGGGTGGTTGCTGTGGTGCGTCGAGAGGGTGGCAGGCGGCACGCCTGACGTCACACCTTCCCCCTTAGAAAAAGAATTTCGCCTATGGCGAAATCTCTGGACTGATGTGGCCTCGATGTGGGATGCTACTCGTTTCGTGTGCTGTGGAGGAGATTGGTCCTCCTTGGCGTGTATGCTGCTCTCATCTCGTGGATGCTGTGGTCTATCATCTCGTGGATGCTGTGGGCTCTCGTCTCGTGGATGCTGTGGTCTCTGCGTATGTTGTGCTGCTACGGCTGCACTCTGTTTGGTTGCACTTTTCTTCTGTGGTGCACTTTGTTCGTTTGTCACTGTCACCGATTCTTTTACTCTTTGTTCATTAAGATTTTCAGTTTTTGATTTCGACTTACACTTTTCACTGTCTCCTACATTCGATCGAACTCTCATACGTGCATTCATCGTTTGTAGGCGCTTACAATTTTTTAATTTATTTGAATACACAATCTTGTGCCTCCCCTTAACATTCATTTTTACATTATTGTTAGGTAGAATCTCCAAGATCTTATATGGGCCTGTGTATTGAGAATCGAATTTATGTCTAAGTGGTTCGCGGAGCAAATAAACCCATTGTCCGATTTGGAAATCCTTTACATTAAGTTTCTTATCGTAATAGAATTTAGGGCGTGTTTTTGCACAGTCTAAGTTTGTTTTCGCTATTTCTTGTGAAGTACGTATTCTATCGTTGAGTTCATCTAAATACGCGGCGTACGATTCGTTTTCTAATAATTGATCTATTTGACGTTGTATTTCTTCCTTGTGTATCGGCGGGAAGCGGTATTGTTTCACGTTTATTGGGTGATCGTTTATCGTTGGAATGCGGTGCTCGGTTACATTGGTAAATCCTAATTTATCGCCTGGGAGATGGAATAAATCTTGATTGTTAGAAATCAGTTTGTAGATATTATTTCTTTCTTCGCTGTTTAGATGATCTAGACGGAGTGACGCGACTATTTCCTCGAATCGGCTTTGAGGTCGCGTTACATTTTGAGTGGCGCGCGGAGTGTCGCGTTTCGAGTGTCGTTCGCTATCGCTTTTGAGAAGAGGTTTATTTTGTGTATCTTTCACGCGGATGTTTAAGTTACGTTGCGTACCTTCGATGGCACTTGAAAAAATTTTTGTGGATTTTGAGGTTGTTATTGGAAGATTTATCATGATTGGAAACTTTGTGTTGAATATCGCGTGACGATGGTAAGAGATTTTCGTTGGAATTCGTAGAATTTGAAGTGGATTTTGAAACAATGTTAGCATAAGATACAGTGGGATTTGGGAATACTCGTTTTAGAGTGGATACAGTGGATTTGGAATTAGTCGAGTTAGTACGCATGCTTAAGACAGTGGATTTAGTATTAATTGGATTAGTAGGCATGCTGGAAACAGTGGATTTAGTATTAGTAGAATTAGTAGGCATGCTTGAAACAGTGGATTTAGTATTCATTTTTGTATTAGAAACAGTGGATGTAGTATTGATTTTTGTATTAGAAACAGTGGATTTAGAAGTATTCGTAAATAACGAATATAACGCTGGTTCTCGTTTCAGCGATTCGAGAACGGGAAGCGGGTCCAGATGAATTCTGGGCACCGCGATCTCGATCTCGGTATCGGTCGCATTAATTATGCGTGCTATCGCATGGCCGTTTCGCACTTTAACGATAGCATCACCGAAATATACTCCCTTCGCGATCTGTGTTCGGGGGATTATTCCTTCGCCTACGCCTGAATTAATTATTCCGACGCGTATGCCCGAGTTAGTCCGCGGAGGAAGTATTATTTTATTTAAAACGTCTTCGCGACGTGCAAATAGGATCCTATTCCCGTGCCACAGGATATATTTATTTCTAAAAGATATATCCGCGTCTGCACAAAACCCGGATCCCAGGATCCCGGCGGTTTTAATTGGGAAGTCGGAACTGACGACATTAAACGGAACATCACGAGAAAATATCGGTAACGTAACCGTCCCTAAGGTGGCTACGGTACCCTGAGTTACTCCGGTAATAGTTAGGCGTTCTGCAGTGTTAATTAGAGTTTTAGGTTTTAGCGCGTTTTCCTTGATCACGTTGATCTCGGCTCCGGTGTCGATCATCATTACTACGGGTTCAATTAACGCGTTAGAATTTATGACAACCGTGGGGACGCTAGTTTTACCCGTTATGTTTACTGCTGCTCTTCTATTATCGAGGTTGACTCGTCGTTCGTTAAGGCGAGAACTCGGCGACCGTAGCCGGCCTCGCGTACCGTCTCGCGGCGGGTCGGGAGGCCGTTCGCGTTTCCCGGATTCGGGCGCGAAACGTTATTTCCGACATTATTAAATTATCGCTTTCGACATTCGTCTATGCTATGTCCCAGGTTTCGGCAGTACCTACAAACGATATCCCGTCGATCGGGCGGTGCGTACTGACCGCGTGGAGGTCCCGTTACAAGCGGTCGTTCCTGTCGAGGATACCTCGGGGTTTCTTCCCGTGGGTACGTGACTGACGGTCTATGACTTGCGTACTTGCAGTCGCAAGTGACATGACCGCGACTATTACAACGAGCGCAAACCGATTCTTGCCGGCGCTCGAAGTTAAAATTTTCCGTACGGGGACGCGACGAGAAGAGTATCTCTTTGTCTAATTCGTGTCGCCTGTACAACTCCTTAGCGTGAGCGAACGCGTCCGCGTATGTTTCGTACAATCGCGTGTTTATGGAATGTCGAATTTCCGGGATAAGCCCGTCGCAAAAACACCTAAGCGTAAGCGCGTCTATTCCGGAACGTGAATTTACTAATTCGGCGGAATCGAATCGTTCGCAGTCGATTGCTGCGTTACGTAGGTCTTTAATTCTACCTATGAAATCGAGGATATGTTCTCCTGGGCGCATGAAAGTATTAGTTAGTTCGCCCCTGTAATGGTCGGTTGACTTTGTATTTTCGATTGCGGCTCGTAGAATATCGGTCAGTTGTCCGACCGAAGAGCATTGCTCGTCCTCTACGGCCAGATATGCACGGCCGCGTAAACGATTGACAATGAGTTTGGTGAACGAGGGTTCTCCTTCGGGCGAAATCAACTCCCTTGCCCGTTTACAGGCCCGCACGAACTGTAATATTGGGAAGTTTTTGCCATCAAATATAGGGATGCTATCTATTGCTTCGCGAAAAATAAGCCTATCTGTTTGGGAGTTTGGTGAATCAGACCCTGAGCTACGTGTCGGTTGCAGGTGCGGAGTTCCGAAAGAGATAGTGTCGGCGTTTGCGGATTGTGCCGCGCGTAAGTATTCCAATTCCCGACGCATGAAATCTATTTGGCGATTTAACGTAGCGATCGCTTGTTCTTTATCCGTATTATCGTTTGAAGGTCCGGCGGCGTCGTTTGCAAGAGCATCGTGAAAATCTAACGTTCGGTGAGTATCGGATTCGGTTGCGGCGGCGTCCTTCTGTACCTGAAGCCGCGTTCGCTTTGTCGGCTTGCGCGTTGCCATGGCTGTTCGTACACTTATTCAGCAGAATTTCCGATAAGTTATACGCGAATATCCCACCGCTGCCACCAGAAATTTTGTCACGTCCTGGCGAAAAAATTATTGGTATCCCAGGAGGCTGAATGACACTTGCTATTTCCTAGCAAGGAAGTGTCGCATTTACATTCATTTGAAGTATAGACGAGATATACATAACACTGCACAATGAATATTATATCTTATCATGAAACAAAGAAATGAGATGCGATATCGCGATTTAAGAAGCTTTAGAACTCTTTTGCTTCGATACGTAGATATCTGCAAACGCTATTTCCTAGCAAGGATCTGTTGCATTTACATTCATTTGAAGTGTATGCGAGGTATACATGACACTTGGCAATGAATATTATATATTATCATGAACCATAGAAATGAGAAGCGATATCGCGTTTTGAGAAGCAGTGGATCTCTAATCCCACGATACGTAGACATCTGCAAACGCTATTTCCTAGCAAGGAAGTGTCGCATTTACATTCTTTTGAAGTGAATACGAAGTATACATAGCACTGCACAATGAATATTATATCTTATCATGAAACATAGAAATGAGATTCGATATCGCTATTTAAGAAGCTTTAGAACTCATTTGCTTCGATACGTAGATATCTGCAAACGCTATTTCCAAGCAAGGAACTGTCGCATTTACATTCATTTGAAGTGTATTCGAGGTATACATGACACTTCGCAATGAATATTATATATTATCATGAAACATGGAAATGAGATGCGATATCGCGAATTAGCAAGCTTTAGAACTCTATTGCTTCGATACGTAGACATCTCCAAACGCTACATCCTAGCACGGAAGTGTCGCATTTACATTCTTTTGAAAGGAATACGAGGTATACATGACACTTCCCAATGAATATTATATCTTATCATGAAACATAGAACTGAGATGCGTTATCGCGTTTTAAGAGTCATTAGAACTCTATTGCTACGATACGTAGATATCCGTAGGCGCCATTTCCTAGCAAGGAAGTGTCGCATTTACATTCTTTTGAAGTGAATGCGGGGTATACATGACACTTCGCAATGGATATTATATCTCATCATAAAACATTGAAACGAGATGCGATATCGCGTTTTAAGGAGCAATAGAACTCAATTGCTTCGATACGGAGACACCTGCAAACGCTATTTCCTAGCAAGGAAGTGTCGCATTTACATTCTTTTGTAGTGAATACGAAGTATACATGACACTTCGCAATGGATATTATATCTTGTCATGAAACATAGGAATGAGATGCGATATCACGTCTTAAGAAGCATTAGAACTCTATTGCTTGGATACGTAGACATGTGCAAACGCTATTTCCTAGCAAGGAAGTGTCGCATTTACATTCTTTTGAAGTGAATACCGTGTATACATGACACTTCGCAATGAATATTATATCTTATCACGAAACATAGAAATGAGATGCGATATCGCGTTTTAAGATGCATTAGAGCTCTATTGCTACGATACGTAGATATATGGAGACGCTATTTCCTAGCAAGGAAGTGTCGCATTTACATCCATTTGAAGTATAGACGAGATATACATGACACTTCGCAATGAATATTATATATTATCATGAAACGTAGAAATGAATTGCGATCTCGCGCTTGAAGAAGCGTTAGAACTCTATTGCCATGATACATAGACACCTGCAAACGCTGTTTCCTAGGAAGGAAGTGTTGCAATTACATTCATTTGAAGTGTATGCGAGGTATAAGTGACATTTCGCAATGAATATTATATCCTGTCACGAAACATAGAAACGAGATGCGATATCACGTTTTGAGAAGCATTAGAACTCTTTTGCTTCGATACGTAGACATCTACAAACGCTACTTCCTAGCAAGGAAGTGTCGCATTTACATTCTTTTGAAGTGAGTACGAGGTATACATCTCACTTCGCAGTGAATTTTATACCTTATCATGAAACATAGAAATGAGATGCGGTATATCTCATTTTATGAAGCATTAGAGCACTATTGTTTCGATACGTCGACATCTGGACCAGATATTTCCTAGCAAGGAAGTGTCGCATTTATATTCTTTTGAAGTGTTGACGACGAATACATGACAATGCACATTGAATATTATATCTCATCACGAAATATCGAAATGAGATGCGATGCCGCATTTTAAGAAGCATTAGAACTCTGCTGCTTCGATACGTAGACATCTGGACCAGCTATATCCTAGCAAGGAAGTGTCGCATTTACATCCATTTGAAGTATAGACGAGATATACATGACACTTCGCAATGAATATTATATATTATCATGAAACGTAGAAATGAGTTGCGATCTCGCGCTTGAAGAAGCGTTAGAACTCTATTGCCATGATACATAGACACCTGCAAACGCTATTTCCTAGGAAGGAAGTGCCGCAATTACATTCATTTGAAGTGTATGCGAGGTATAAGTGACACTTCGCAATGAATATTATATCTTATCACGAAACATAGAAAAGAGATGCGATATCGCGATTTAAGAAGTATTAGAACACTGATTCTTCGATACGGAGACATCTGCAAACGCTATTTCCTGGCAAGGTATTGTCGCATTCACTTTCTTTTGTAGTGAATACGAGGAGTACATAACACTGCACATTAAATATTATATCTTATCATGAAACATAGAAATGAGAAACGATATCGCGTTTTGAGAAGCATTAGAGCACTAATGCTACGATACGTAGGCATCTGCAAACGCTATTTCCTAGCAAGGAATTGTGGCATTCACTTTCTTTTGATGTGAATACGAGGAGTACATAACACTGCACATTAAATATTATATCTTATCATGAAACATAGAAATGAGAAACGATATCGCTTTTTGAGAAGCATTAGAACTCTATTGCTTCGATACGTAGACATCTGCAAACGCTACTTCCTAGCAAGAAAGTGTCGCATTTACATTCATTTGAAGTGAATACTAGGTGTACATAACACTGCACAGTGAATATTATATCTTATCATGAAACATAGAAATGAGATGCGATATCGCGATTTAAGAAGCATTAGAACACTATTGCTTCGATACGTAGAGATCTGCAACCGCTATTTCCCAGCAAGGAAGTGTCGCATTTACATACTTTGAAGTGAATACGAGGTATACATGACACTTCGCAATGAATATTATATCTTATCGTGAAACATAGAAATAAGATGCGATATCGCGATTTAAGAAGCATTAGAACACTATTGCTTAGATACGTAGACGTCTGCAAATGCTATTGCCTAGCAAGGAAGTGTCGCATTTACATTCTTTTGAAGTGAATACGAAATATTCATAACACTTCACAATGATTATTATATCTTATCATGAAACATAAAAATGAGATGCGATATCGCGATTTAAGAAGCATTAGAACAGTATTGCTTCGACACGTAGATATCTGCAAACGCTATATCCCAGCAAGGAAATGTCGAATTTACATTCTTTTGAGGTGAGTACGAGGTATACATAACACTGCACAATGAATATTATATCTTATCATGAAACAAAGAAATGAGATGCGATATGGCGATTTAAGAAGCACAAGAAATCTATTGGTTCGATACGTAGGCATCTGCAAACGCTACTTCCTAGCAAGGAAGTGTCGCATTTACATTCTTTTGAAAGGAATACGAGGTATACATGATAATTCGCAATGAATATTATATATTATTATGAAACATAGAAATGCGAAGCGATATCGCGATTTAAGAAGCATTAGATCCGTATTGCTTCCATACGTAGACAACTGCAAGCGCTACTTCCAACAAGGAAGTGTCGCATTTACATTCCTTTGAAAGGAATACGAGGTATACATGACACTTCGCAATGGATATTATATCTTATCATGAAACGTAGATATGAGATGCGATATGACGATGTAAGAAGCAATAGAAAACTATTGCATCGATAAGTAGTCATCTGCAAACGCTATTTCCAAGCAAGGAAGTGTCGCATTTACATTCTTTTGAAGTGAATACGAGGTAGTCATAACACTGCGCAATGAATATTACATCTTATCATGAAACATAGAAATGAGATGCGTTATCGCGATATAAGAAGCATTAGAAATCTATTGCTTCGATACGTGGATATCTGTAGGCACTATTTCCTAGCAAGGAACTGTCGCATTCACATCCATTTGAAGTGTATGCGAGGTATACATGACACTTCGCAATGAATATTATATATTATCATGAAACATATATATGAGATGCGATTTCGCGAATTAGCAAGCTTTAGAAATCTATTGCTTCGATACGTAGACATCTGCAAACGCTGTTTCCTAGCAGGGAAGTGTCGCATTTACATTCATTTGAAGTGTATGCGAGGTATACATGACACTTCGCAGTGAATATTATATATTATCATGAAACATAGAAATGAGAAGCGATATGGCGATTTAAGAAGCATTAGATCCCTATTGCTTCGATACGTATACATCTGCAATCGCTACTTCCTAGCAAGGAAGTGTCGCATTTACATTCTTTTCAACTGAATACGAGGTATGCATAACACTGCACAATGAATATTATATCTTATCATGAAACATAGGAATGAGATGCGATATCGCTTTCTGAGAAGCACTAGAACTCTATTGCTTCGATACTTAGACATCTGCAAACGCTATTTCCTAGCATGGAAGTGACGCATTTACATTCTTTTCAAGTGAATACAAGGTATACATGACACTTCGCAATGAATATTATATCTTATCGTGAAACGTAGGAGTGAGATGCGATATCGCGTCTTAACAAGCATTAGAACTCCATGGCTTCTATTGTCACGTCACGAGGGTGGAAAATTTCCGCTTTACTCGGAGACGACACGCAGCCAATTTGCGGAAACGGCTCGCTTAATTGCGACTAATGCCGGGTTCTTCCCGTGGGACAACGAACGCTTTTAGGAACACGCTAACGCTGTAAATGTGGAAAAATCCTACCATTGCCATCTTGATAGCGAACAAATCAATATTCTTTCTTGAGATATCTCTGCTTACACTGTACTTTCCCTAAGACTAAGTTAAAAGTAGACTTAATTGTTTAAAATTGGAATTAGAACTAGACTCGATGATTGGAATTGAACTTGAATTTAGAATAGAGTTACGAACACCTCTGACTAAGGTGGATAATAGCCCGTAGGCATTAGAGCTGTCTAATGAAAAAAGCTTGGAACGAGGCTCGGAGAAGACTGACTCTCCGATCGCGGGTCCGCAACCTCCTTAGGTCGCGTGGCGCGCGAGTCGCTGGAGCCCGGAGTGGGGTGGCCGCTCGGCCCGCGCAGTGGGGCGGCCGGTCGGAGTGGAGCGCGGCTCGCGTTACGCGTGAGCCGCGCGCGTCGGACGCTCGCTCGAACGTAACGCAACCTATAATTACAGATATTTACGTTGATCTTAGAAGCTATGTGTGTGTTGTCTGCGTATGTACAATGTATGTGTCGAGTACTTAGATCTAGAGTACGATTTACGAATATATACTTTGGAAATAGGAATAACGCTGTAATGGTGTAGGTGATTCGCTGCTGTGCCCAGTGGTCCAGTCGTCTGGTTGGATGCTGCATCTTTCCTGGCTCTGGAAATGCTGCACGTTGTCACACGGTCGATCGGTCGAACTCCTAGGTCTTCGTACCTTGACAGCAGCCTTGGCTCGGCGGACGTGGTGTATGTTTGGTTGTGGTGGCGCTCGTCCCGTGTGCTTAGGTGCAGCTACGGTGAGTACGTCGCTGCCGGAGCTGTGGGAGGCGCTGGGGGATGGAAGGCAGTACGCGAGACGTTACACTAGGAAATAGCGTTTGCAGATGTCCACGTACCGAAGCAATAGAGTTCTAATGCTTCTTAAATCGTCATACCGCATCTCGTTTCTATGTTTCATAATAAGATATAATATTCATTGCGAAGTGTCATGTATACCTCGTATTCCTTTAAAAAAAATGTAAATGCGACACTTCCTTGCAAGGAAATAGCGTTTGCAGACGTCTACGTATCGTGGCATTAGAGTTCTAATGCTTCTTAAATCGCAATATCGCATCTCATTTCTATGTTTTATAATAAGATATAATATTCATTGCGAAGTGTCATGTATACCTCGTATTCCTTTAAAAAGAATGTAAATGCGACACTTCCTTGCAAGGAAATAGCGTTTGCAGACGTCTACGTAACGTGGCATTAGAGTTCTAATGCTTCTTAAATCGCAATATCGCATCTCATTTCTATGTTTCATGATAAGATATAATATTCATTGTGCAGTGTTATGTATACCTCGTATTCACTTCAAAAGAATGTAAATGCGACACTTCCTTGCTAGGAAGTAGCGTTTGCAGATGTCTACGTATCGAAGTAATAGAGTTCTAATGCTTCTTAAATCGTCATACCGCATCTCATTTCTATGTTTCATGATAAGATATAATATTCATTGTGAAGTGTCATGTATACCTCGTATTCCTTTCAAAAGAATGTAAATGTGACACTTCCTTGCTAGGAAGTAGCGTTTGCAGATGCCTTCGTATCGAACCAATAGACATCTAATGCTTCTTAAATCGCCATATCGCATCTCATTTCCATGTTTCATGATAAGATATAATATTCATTGTGCAGTGTTATGTATACCTCATATTCACTTCAAATGAATGTAAATGCGACACTTCCTTGCTTGGAACTAGCGTTTGCAGATGTCTACGTATCGAAGCAATAGTTTTCTAATGCTTCTTAAATCGTCATATCGCATCTCATATCTACGTTTCATGATAAGATATAGAATTCATTGCGAAGTGTCATGTATAGATCGTATTCCATTCAAAAGAATGTAATTGCGACACTTCCTTGCTAGGAAATAGCGTCTGCAGATGTCTACGTATAGAAGCAATAAGGATTTAATGCTTCTTAAATCGCCATATCGCTTCCCATTTCTATGTTTCATGATAATATATAATATTCACTGCGAAGTGTCATGTATACCTCGCATACACTTCAAACGAACGAAAATGCGACATTTCCTTGCTAGGAAATAGCGTTTGCAGATGTCTACGTATCGAAGCAATAGTGTTCTAATGCTTCTTAAATCGCGATTTCTCATCTGATTTCTATGTTTCATGATAAGATATAGAATTCATTGCGAAGTGTCATGTATAGCTCGCATACACTTCAATTGAATGTAAATGCGACACGACCTTGCTAGGAAATATCGTTTGCAGATGTCTGCGTGTCGAAGCAATAGGGATCTAATGCCTCTTAAATCGCCATATCGCTTCTCATTTCTATGCTTCATGATAAGATATAATATTCATTGCTAAGTGTCACGCATGCCACGCATACACTGAAAAAGAGTGTAAATGCGACACTTCCTTAATATTAAATATCGTTTGCAGATGTCTCCGTATCGAAGCCATAGGGGTCTAATGTTTCATAAAACGCGATATCGCATCTCCATTCTGTGTTTCATGATAAGATATAATATTCATTATGCAGTGTAAATCTGTACCTCGTATTCACTTCAATTGAATGTAAATGCGACAATTCCTTGCTACTAAATAGCGTTTCCAGATGTCTACGTATCGCAGCATTAGAGTTCTTGTGCTTTCTAAATCGCGATATCGCATCGCATTACTATATTTCAAGATAAGATATAATATTCATTGTGAATCGTTATGTATACCTCGTATTCACCTCAAGCGAATGTAATTGCGACACTTGCCTGGTAAGAAATAGGGTTTGCAGATGTCTACGTACCGAAGCAATAGAGTTCTAATGCCTCTTAAAACGCGCTATCGCATCTCATTTCTATGTTTCATGATAAGATATAATATTCGCTGTTCAGCGTTATGTATACCTCGTATTCACTTCAAAAAAATGTAAAGGCTACAATTCCTTCCTTGGAAATAGCGCTTGCATATGTCTACGTATCGAAGCAATAGGTTTCTAAATCTTGCTAATTCGCGATATCGCATCTCATATCTATGTTTCATGATAATATATAATATTCATTGCGAAGTGTCATGTATACCTCGCATAAACTTCAAATGAATGTGAATGCGACAGTTCCTTGCTAGGAAATAGTGTTTGCAGATTTCTACGTATCGAAGCAATAGAGTTCTAAAGCTTCTCAGATCGCGATATCGCATCTCATTTCTATGTTTCATGATAAGACACAATATTCATTGTGCAGTGTTATGAATACCTCGTATTCACTTCAAAAGTATGTAAATGCGACACTTCCTTGCTTGGAAATAGCGTTTGCAGATGTCTACGTATCGAAGCAATAGAGCTCAAACGCTTCTTAAATCGTCATACTGCATCTCATTTCTATGCTTCATGATAAGATATAATATTCATTGCGAAGTGTCATGTACACCTCGTATTCACTTCAATAGAATGTAAATGCGACTAATGCTTGCTAGGAAATAGCGTTTGCAGATGTCTACGTATCGTAGCAATAGCGTTCTAATGCTACTTAAATCGCGATATCGCATCTCATTTATATGTTTCGTGATAAGATATAATATTCATTGCGAAGTGTCGTGTATACCTCGTGTTCACTTCAAAAGATTGTAAATGCGACACTTCCTTGCTAGGATATAGCGTTTGCAGATGTCTACGTATCGAGGCAATAGAATTCTAAACTTCTTAATTCGCGATATCGCATCTCATATCTATGTTTCATGATAATATATAATATTCATTGCGAAGTGTCATGTATACCTCGCATACGCTTCAAATGAATGTAAATGCGACACTTCCTTCCTAGGAAATAGCGTTTGCAGGTGTCTACGCATCGAAGCAATAGAGTTCTAATGATTCTTATATCGTCATACAGCTTCTCATATCTACGTTCCTCGATAAGATATAATATTCATTGGGAAGTGTCATGTATACCTCGCATACACTTCAAGTGAATGTAAATGCGACACTTCCTTGCTAGGAAGTAGCGTTTGCAGATGTCTACGTATCGAAAATATAGAGTTCTAGTGCTTTTTAAATCGCGATATCGCATCTCATTTCTATGTTTCATGATAAGATATAATATTCATTGTGCAGTGTTATGTATATCTCGTCTATACTTCAAATTGAATGTAAATGCGACACTTCCTTGCTAGGAAATAGCGTTTGCAGATGTCTACGTATCGAAGCAATAGTGTTCTACTGCTTCTTATATCGCGATATCGCATCTCATTTCTATGTCTCATGATAAGATACGATATTCATTGCTAAGTGTTATGTATTCCTCGTCTACACTTCAAATGAATGTAAATGCGAGGCTTCCTTGCTAGGAAGTAGCGTTACCAGATGTCTATGTATCGAAACAATAGAGTTCTAACGCTTCTTAAGTCGCGATATCGCATCTCATTTCTATGTTTCATAATAAGATATAATATTCATTGTGCGATGTTATGTATACTTCGTATTCACTTGAAAAGAATGTAAATGCGACACTTCCTTGCTAGGAAGTAGCGTTTACAGATATCTACGCATCGGTGCAATAGAGTTGTAATGCTTCATAAATCGTCATATCGCATCTCATATCTACGTTTCATGATAAGATATAATATTCATTGCGAAGTGTCATGTATACCTCGTACTCACTTCAAAATAATGTACATGCGTCACTTCCTTGTTAGGAAGTAGCGTTTGCAGATGTCTACATATCGAAGCAATAGAATTCTAATGCTTCTTAAATCGCCATATTACATCTCATATCAATGTTTCATGATAAGATATAATATTCATTGTGGAGTGTTATGTATACCTCGTATTCACTTCAAAAGAATGTAAATGCGACACTTCCTTGCTAGGAAATAGCGTTTGCAGATGTCTACGTTTCGTGGCATTAGAGTTCTAATGCTTCTCAAAACGCGATATCGCTTCTCATTTCTATGTTTCATGATAATATATAATATTCATTGCGAAATGTCATGTATACCTCGCATACACTTAAAATGAATGAAAATGCGACACTTCCATCCTTGGAAATAGAGTTTGCAGATGTCTACATATCGAAGCAATAGATTTCTAAAGCTTGCTAATTCGGGATATCGCATCTCATATCTATGTTTCATGATAATTTATAATATTCATTGCTAAGTGTCATGTATACCGCGCATACACTTCAAATGAATGTGAATGCGACCGTTCCTTGCTAGGAAATAGCGTTTGGAGATATCTACGTATCGATGAAATAGAGTTCTAAAGCTTCTTATATCGCGATAACCTCATCTCATTTCTATGTTTCATGATAAGATATAACATTCATTGTGCAGTGTTATGAATACCTCGTATTCACTTCAAAAGAATGTAAATGCGACACTTCCTTGCTTGGAAATAGCGTTTGCAGATGTCAACGTATCGAAAAAATAGAGTTCTAATGCTTCTTAAATCGCGATATCGCATCTCATTTCTATGTTTCATGATAAGATATAATATTCATTATGCAGTGTTATGTATATCCCGTCTATACTTCAAATTGAATGTAATTGCGACACTTCTTTGCTTGGAAATAGCGTTTGTAGATTTCTACGTATCGAAGCAATAGATTTCTAATGCTTCTTAAATCGTCATATCGTATCTCATTTCTATGTTTCATGATAAGATATAATATTCATTGTGCAGTGTCATGTATATTTCGTATTCACTTCAAAAGAACGTAATCGCGACACTTCCTTGCCAGAAAGTAGCGTTTGCAGATGTCTACGTATCGCAGCATTAGAGTTCTAATGCTTCTCAAAACGCGATATCGCTACTCATTGCTATGTTTCATGATAATATATAATATTCATTGTGGAGTGTTATGTATACCTCGTATTCACTTCACAAGAATGTAAATGCGACACTCCCTTGCTTGGAAATAGCGTTTGCAGATATCTACGTATCGTAGCAATAGAATTCTAATGCTTCTTAAATCGCGATATTGCATCTCATTTCTATGTTTCATGATACGATATAATATTCATTACGAAGTGTCATGTGTACCCCGTATTCACATCAAATGAATGTAAATGCGACACTTCCTTGCTAGGAAATAACGTTTACAGATGTCTACGTATCGAGGCAGTATAGTTCTAATGCTTCATAAAAAGCGATATCGCATCCCATTTCTATGTTTCATGTTAAGATATAATATACATTGCGAAGTGTCACTTATACCTCGCATACATTTCAAATGAATGTAAATACGACACTTCCTTGCTAGGAAGTTGCTTCTGCAGATGTTTATGTATCGAAGCAATAGAGCTCTAATGCTTCTTAAAACGGGATATCGCATCTCATTCTTATGTTTCATGATAAGATATAATATTCATTGCGAAGTGTCATGTATACCTCGCTTACACTTGAAATGAATGTAAATGCGACACTTCCTTCCAAGGAACTAGAGTTTGCAGATGTCTACGTTTCCAAGCAATAGATTTCTAGAGCTTGCTAATTCGCGATATCGCATCTCATATCTATGTTTCATGATAATTTATAATATTCATTGCGAAGTGTCATGTATACCTCGCATACACTTAAAATGAATGAAAATGCGTCACTTCCATCCTTGGAAATAGAGTTTGCAGATGTCTACATATCGAAGCAATAGATTTCTAAAGCTTGCTAATTCGGGATATCGCATCTCATATCTATGTTTCATGATAATTTATAATATTCATTGCTAAGTGTCATGTATACCGCGCATACACTTCAAATGAATGTGAATGCGACCGTTCCTTGCTAGGAAATAGCGTTTGGAGATATCTACGTATCGATGAAATAGAGTTCTAAAGCTTCTTATATCGCGATAACCTCATCTCATTTCTATGTTTCATGATAAGATATAACATTCATTGTGCAGTGTTATGAATACCTCGTATTCACTTCAAAAGAATGTAAATGCGACACTTCCTTGCTTGGAAATAGCGTTTGCAGATGTCAACGTATCGAAAAAATAGAGTTCTAATGCTTCTTAAATCGCGATATCGCATCTCATTTCTATGTTTCATGATAAGATATAATATTCATTATGCAGTGTTATGTATTTCCCGTCTATACTTCAAATTGAATGTAATTGCGACACTTCTTTGCTTGGAAATAGCGTTTGTAGATTTCTACGTATCGAAGCAATAGATTTCTAATGCTTCTTAAATCGTCATATCCTATCTCATTTCTATGTTTCATGATAAGATATAATATTCATTGTGCAGTGTCATGTATATTTCGTATTCACTTCAAAAGAATGTAATCGCGACACTTCCTTGCCAGAAAGTAGCGTTTGCAGATGTCTACGTATCGTAGCATTAGAGTTCTAATGCTTCTCAAAACGCGATATCGCTACTCATTGCTATGTTTCATGATAATATATAATATTCATTGTGGAGTGTTATGTATACCTCGTATTCACTTCACAAGAATGTAAATGCGACACTCCCTTGCTTGGAAATAGCGTTTGCAGATATCTACGTATCGTAGCAATAGAATTCTAATGCTTCTTAAATCGCGATATTGCATCTCATTTCTATGTTTCATGATACTATATAATATTCATTACGAAGTGTCATGTGTACCCCGTATTCACATCAAATGAATGTAAATGCGACACTTCCTTGCTAGGAAATAACGTTTACAGATGTCTACGTATCGAGGCAGTATAGTTCTAATGCTTCATAAAAAGCGATATCGCATCCCATTTCTATGTTTCATGTTAAGATATAATATACATTGCGAAGTGTCACTTATACCTCGCATACATTTCAAATGAATGTAAATACGACACTTCCTTGCTAGGAAGTTGCTTCTGCAGATGTTTATGTATCGAAGCAATAGAGCTCTAATGCTTCTTAAAACGGGATATCGCATCTCATTCTTATGTTTCATGATAAGATATAATATTCATTGCGAAGTGTCATGTATACCTCGCTTACACTTGAAATGAATGTAAATGCGACACTTCCTTCCAAGGAACTAGAGTTTGCAGATGTCTACGTTTCCAAGCAATAGATTTCTAGAGCTTGCTAATTCGCGATATCGCATCTCATATCTATGTTTCATGATAATTTATAATATTCATTGCGAAGTGTCATGTATACCTCGCATACACTTCAAATGAATGTGAGTGTGACAGTTCCGTGCTAGGAAATAGCGTTTGCAGATATCTACGTATCAAAGCAATAGAGTTCTAAAGCTTCTTAAATCGCGATATCGCATCTCATTTCTATGTTTCATGAATGTAAATGCGACACTCCCTTTCTTGGAAATAGCGTTTTCAGATGTCTACGTATCGAAGCAATAGTTTTCTAATGCTTCTTACATCGTCATATCGCATCTCATATCTACGTTTCGTGATAAGATATAATAATCATTGCGGAGTGTCATGTATACCTCGTATTCACTTCAAAAGAATGTAAATGCGACACTTCCTTGCTAGGTAATAGCGTTTGCAGATGTCTACGTATCGAAGCAACAGATTTCTAAAGCTTGCTAATACGCGACATCGCACCTCATACCTATGTTTCATGATAATATATAATATTCATTGCGAAGTGTCATGTATACCTCGCATACACTTCAAATGAATGTGAATGCGACAGTTCCTTGCTAGGAAATAGTGTTTGCAAATGTCTACGTATCGAAGCAATAGAGTTCTAAAGCTTCTTAAATCGCGATATCGCATCTCATTTCTATGTTTCATGATAAGATGTAATATTCATTGAGAAGTGATATGTACACCTCGTATTCACTTCAAAAGAATGTAAATGCGACACTTCCTTGCTGGGAAATTGCGTTTGCCGAAGTCTACGTATCGTAGCAGAAGAGTTCCAATGCTTCTCAAAAAGCGATATCGCATTTCATTTCTATGTTTCATGATAAGATATAATATCATTGCGAAGTGTCATGTATACCTCGTATTCACTTCAAAAGAATGTAAATGCGACACTTCCTTGCTAGGAAGTAGCGTTTACGGATGTCTACGTATCGAAGCAATAGAGTTCTAATGCTTCTTAAAACAGGATATCGCATCTCATTTCTATGTTTCATGATAAGATGTAATATTCATTGCGATGTGTTATGTATACCTCACATACACTTCCAATGAATGTAAATGCGACACTTCCTTGATACGAAATAGCGATTGCAGATGTCTACGTATAGTGTAACGTCTCGCGTACTGCCTTCCATCCCCCAGCGCCTCCCACAGCATCCGGCAGCGACGTACTCACCGTCAGCTGCACCTAAGCACACGGGACGAGCGCCACCACAACCAAACATACACCACGTCCGCCGAGCCAAGGCTGCTATCAAGGTACGAAGACCTAGGAGTTCGACCGTTCGACCGTGTGACAACGTGCAGCATTTCCAAAGCCAGGAAAGATGCAGCATTCAACCAGGCGACTGGACCACTGGGCACAGCAGCGAATCAGCTACACCATTACAGCGTTATTCCTATTTCCAAAGTATATATTCGTAACTCGTACTCTAGATCTAAGTACTCGACACATACATTGTACATACGCATACAACACACACATAGCTTCTAAGATCAACGTAAATATCTATAATTATATGTTGCGATACGCTCGAGCGGTCGTCCGACGAGCGCGACTCACGCGTGACGCGAGCCGCGCCCCACTCCGACCGGCCGCCCCACTGCGCGGGCCGAGCGGCCACCCCACTCCGGGCTCCAGCGACTCGCGCGCCACGCGACCTAAGGAGGTCGCGGACCCGCGATCGGAGAGTCAGTTTTCTCCGAGCCTCGTTCCAAGCTTTCTTCATTAGACAGCTCTAATGCCTACGGGCTATTATCCACCTTAGTCAGAGGTGTTCGTAATTCTATTCTAAATTCAAGTTCAATTCCAATCATCGAGTCTAGTTCTAATTCCAATTTTAAACAATTAAGTCTACTTTTAACTTAGTCTTAGGGAAAGTACAGTGTAAGCTTAGGATTAACTTAGAATATACTTTGATTTTACCTCCTAACTACTAGTTCAGTTATTGATAATTTCCATTAACTTCATTCTTATCCTGCGAGTTCTTCCACGAGCCAACGCGTGGATATTTTACATTCAATCCAATCGTTAGTCGATCATTGGTAATCAGCTGGTTAGAGCGGACCGCCGCTTAGCTTCGCTGACCCATACGTGAGACTGCGTGCAGATAACGCCGATATTTCATTCTCTGGACCGACAGGCTAGAGCGGACCGCCGCTTACCCGAGTCGTATCTAGTCTGCTGAAATTAGACGCGAATGTGCAGTAATTCGAAGCGAAAGGCTCGACGTGCGGGAAGGAAGAACTTCCTACGCCGTCTCGTACGTGAATACGTGGGCACCAAAGCCTTACCGTCGATCAGTGCATCCGCCACCGTACTCGTGGCTTCTCAACGATCCACGCCGACAACCTTATCCGATCCAGGGAAGCCGAACATTGCTGAATCCCCGCAACGCTGGGCGCTCATCCCTTTGGCCATTCAGCCTCGCAGTCCTTACGCAGCATCGATACCAGACTACGATCCACGGAAGCAGAGATATCTCAAGAAAGAATATTGATTTGTTAGCTATCAAGACGGCAAAGGTAGGATTTTTCCACATTTACAGCGTTAGCGTGTTCCTAAAAGCGTTCGTTGTCCCATGGAAAGAACCCGGCATTAGTCGCAATTAAGCGAGCCGTTTCCGCGAATTGGCTGGGTGTCGTCTCCGAGTAAAGCGGATATTTTCCACCCTCGTGACGTGACACCTAGCAAGGAAGTGTCGCATTTACATTCATTTGAAGTGTATGCGAGGTATACATGACACTTCGCAGTGAATATTATATATTGCCATGAAACATAGAAATGAGAAGGGATATGGAGATTTAAGAAGAATTAGATCCCTATTGCTTCGATACGTAGACATCTGCAAACGCCACTTCCTAGCAAGGAAGTATCGCTTTTATATTCTTTAGAAAGGAATACGAGGTATATACGGCACTTCGCAATGAATATTATATCTTATCATGAAACGTAGATATGAGATGCGATATGACCATTTAAGAAGCATTAGAACTCTATTGCTTCGATACGTAGACATCTGCAAACGCTATTTCTTAGCAAGGATGTGTCGCATTTACATTCTTTTGAAGTGAATACGAGGTATTCATAACACTGCAAAATGAATATTATATCTTATCATGAAACATAGAAATGAGATGCGATATCGCGATTTAAGAAGCTTTAGAACTCTATTGCTTGGATACGTAGATATTTGCAAACGCTATTTCCTAGCAAGAAACTGTCGCATTCACATTCATTTGAAGTCTATGCGAGGTATACATGACACTTCGCAATGAATATTATAAATTCTCATGAAACATAGAAATGGGATGCGATTCGCGAATTAAGAAGCATTAGAACACTATTGCTTCGATACGTAGACATCTGCAAACGCTATTTCCTAGCAAGGAAGTGTCGCATTTACATTCATTTTAAGTGTATGCGAGGTATATATGACACTTCGCAATGAATATTATATATCATCATGAAACATAGAAATGAGAAGCGATATCGCGTTTTGAGAAGCATTAGAACTCTAATGCCACGATACGTAGACATCTGCGAACGATATTTCCTAGCAAGGAAGTGTCGCATTTACATTCATTTGAAGTATAGACGAGATATACATAACACTGCACAATGAATATTATACCTTATCATGAAACATGGAAATGAGATCGATATGGCGATTTAAGAAGCATTAGAAATCTATTGGTTCGATACGTAGACATCTGCAAACACTATTTCCTAGCAAGGAACTGTCGCATTCACATTCATTTGAAGTGTATGCGAGGTATACGTGACACTTCGCAATGAATATTATATATTATCATGAAACATAGATATGAGATGCGATATCGTGAAATAGCATGTTTTAGAAATCTATTGCTTCGATACGTAGACATCTGCAAACGCTATTTCCTAGGAAGGTAGTGTCGCATTTACATTCTTTTGAAGTGAATACGAGGTATAAATTCCACTTCGCAATGAATATTATATCTTATCATGAAACATAGAAATGTGATGCGATATGACGATTTAAGAAGCATTAGAATACTATTGCCTCGATACGTAGACATCTGCAACCGCTATTTCCAAGCAAGGAAGTGTCGCATTTACATTCTTTTGAAGTGAATACGAGGTATTCATAACACTGCAAAATGAATATTATATCTTATCATGAAACATAGAAATGAGATGCGATATCGCGATTTAAGAAGCTTTAGAACTCTATTGCTTGGATACGTAGATATTTGCAAACGCTATTTCCTAGCAAGAAACTGTCGCATTCACATTCATTTGAAGTCTATGCGAGGTATACATGACACTTCGCAATGAATATTATATATTGTCATGAAACATAGGTATGAGATGCGATATCGTGAATTAGCAAGCTTTAGAGATCTATTGCTTCGATAAGTAGACATCTGCAAACGCTATTTCCTAGGAAGGAAGTGTCGCATTTACATTCTTTTGAAAGGAATACGAGGCATACATGACACCTCGCAATGAATATTATATCTTATCATGAAACATAGAAATGAGATGCGATATGACGATATAAGAAGCATTAGAATTCTATTGCTTCGATACGTAGACATCTGCAAACGCTATTTCCTAGCAAGGAAGTGTCGCATGTACATTCAGTTGGAGTGTATGCGAGGTATACATGGCACTTCGCAATGAATATTATATCTTATCATGAAACATAGAAATGAGATGCGATATGGCGATTTATGAAGCATTAGATGTCTACCGGTTCGATACGTAGTCATCTGCAAACGCTACTTCCTAGCAAGGAAGTGTCGCATTTACATTCTTTTGAAGTGAATACGAGGTATTCATAACACTGCACAATGAATACTATATCTTATCATGAAACATAGAAATGAGATGCGATATGGCGATTTAAGAAGCATAGAACTCTATTGCTTCGATACGTAGACATCTGCAAACGCTACTTCCTAGCAAGGAAGTGTTGCATTTACATTCTTTTGAAAGGAATACGAGGTATACATGGCACTTCGCAATGAAAATTATATCTTATCATGAAACATAGAAATGAGATGCGATATGACGATTTAAGAAGCATTAGAATTCTATTGCTTGGATATGTAGACATCGGCAAACTCTACTTCCTAGCAAGGAAGTGTCGCATGTACATTCAATTAAAGTGTATGCGAGGTATACATGACACTTCGCAATGAATATTATATATTGTCATGAAACATAGATATGAGATGCGATATCGCGAATTAGCAAGCTTTAGAAACCTATTGCTTTGATACGTAGACATCTGCAAACGCTATTTCCTAGCAAGGAATTGTAGCATTTACATTCTTTTGATGTGAATACGAGGTATACATAACACTGCACAATGAATATTATACCTTATCATGAAACATAGAAATGAGGTGCGATATCGCGAATTAACAAGCGTTAGAACTCTATAGCTATGATGCGTAGACACGTGCAAACGCTATTTCCTAGGAAGGAAGTGTCGCATTCACATTCTTTTGAAGTGAATACGAGTTATACATGACACTTCGCAATGCATATTATATCCTATCATGGAACATAGAAGAGAGATGCGATATCTCATTTTAAGAAGCATTAGAGCTCTATTGCTTCGATACGTATACATCTGCAAACGCTACTTCGTGGCAAGGAAGTGTCGCATTTACATTCTTTTGCAGTGAATACGGGGTATACATGACACTTCCCAATGAATATTGTATCTTATAATGAAACATAGAAATGAGATCTGATATCTCATTTTAATAAGCATTAGGACTCTATTGATTCGATACGTAGACATCTGCAAACGCTATTTCCTAGGAAGGATGTGTCGCAATTACATTCATTTGATGTGAATTAGAGGTATACATAACACTGCTCAATGAATATTATATCTTATCACGAAACATAGAAATGACATGCGAAATCGCGATTTAAAAGGCATTAGAACTCTCTTGCATCGATACGTAGACATCTGCAAACGCTACGTCCTAGCAAGGAAGTGTCGCATTTACATTCTTTTGAAGTGAATACGATGTATACATGACACTTCGCAATGAATATTATATCTTATCTCGAAACATAGATATGACATGCGAAATCGCGATTTAAAAAGCATTAGAACTCTCTTGCTTCGATACGTAGACATGTGCAAACGCTACGTCCTAGCAAGGAAGTGTCGCATTTACATTCTTTTGAAGTGAATACGAGGTATACATGACACTTCGCAATGAATATTATATCTTATCATGAAACATAGAAATGAGACGCGATATCGCGCTTTAAGAAGCATTAGTACACTATTACTTCGATACGTAGACATCTGCAAACGCTATTTCCTAGGAAGGAAGTGTCGCATTTACATTCATTTGATATGTAGACGAGGAATACATAACACCTCGCAATGAATATTATATCTTATCATGAGACATAGAGATGAGGTGCGATATCGCGTTTTAAGGAGAATTAGAACTCTATAGCTTCGATACAGAGATATATTGGGAACTGAATTTCCTAGAGCGGAAGTGTCGCATTTTGTGACGTCAGGCGTACCGCCTGCCACCCATCAACCTTCTCGCACCCCCCAGCATCAACCCCTGGACGCATGCAACCAGCCAAACTCGCCTGCAGAACCAGCAACTGTAAGTTTTCGCACGCGCATACCTACACGCGCTCACTCACACCGAGTTCCGCTGCCTCACTCGCACCACCGAGTATACCTGTCTCGCCCGCACCAAGGACGGGCAGCCCTATCTCCCTCGCACCGAGGATTCCGTCCAGCAGGAAGTCGTAGCCGCAGCCCATCACCTGAATGGGGTCTTTTCCAATTCGGGGAACAGGATCTGCTAGAACCTATATATTACATCTAAGCTAGGACATACATACCATATCATGACGCATATATAAGAATTCCTAGATCTAAGTTACACTAAGTAAGATGCGTCCGGCATGCGGCATGCGCCGCTAGCCCCACCACGAGCCGCGGGTCCCCACTCGCTGGACCGGGCGCTCTCCGCCTCGAGACGCGAGTCCCCCACTCGCGGGACCGCGATCTCCCTACAACGAGCGTTCGCGAACATAGCGTCCCGCGAACCGAGGAGGTCAGAGACGCGTCTCCAGAGCACACACTCTGACTCAAGATCTCCTGCCGAGGAGTCGAAACCTCTAGTTCTAGATCGTTAGCCACCTCAATGTGAGGTTCAGGCATCGTATTTCTATTTCCGAAAAATAGGCTCGTGTCGTAAAGCCTCCGGAGCAACGGAAAATAGTTTCACCGGACGTGGTACCTCGTATTCACCTCAAAAGAATGTAAATGCGACACTACCTTCCTAGGAAATAAGGTTAGCAGATATCTACGTATCGAAGAAATAGAGCTCTAATGCTTCTTGAAACGCCATATCGTATCTCATTTCTATGTTTTATCATAAGATATAATATTCAATACGTTCAAAAGAATGTAAGTACGACATTTCCTTGCTAGGAAATAGAGGTTGCAGATGTCTACGTATCGTAGCAATAGAGTTCTAATGCATCTTAAAACGAGACACCGCATCTCATATCTATGTTTCATGATAAGATATAATATTCATTGCGAAGTGTCATGTATACCTCGTACTTACTTCAAAAGAATGTAAATGCGACACTTCCATGCCAGGAAATAGCAATTGCAGATGTCTATCTCATTTCTATGTTTGTCTATGTCGCATCTCATTTCTATGTTTCATGGTAAGAGATAATATTGATTGTGGAGACTTAGGTATACCTCGTATTCACTTCTTTCGAATGTAAATGCGACACTTCTCTTCTGGGAAATAGCGTTTCCAGATGTCTACGTATCGTAGAAATGGAGTTCTTGTGCTTTTCAAGACGCGATATCGCATCTCATTTCTATGTTTCATGATAAGATATAACATCCATTGCGAAGTGTCATGGATACCTCGTATTCACTTCAATGGAATGTGAATGCGACATTTCCTTGCTAGGAAATACAGTTTGCAGATGTCTACGTATATTAGCAAGAGAGTTCTAATGTTTCTCAAAACGCGATATAGCACCTCATTCCTATGTTTCATGATAAGATATTATATTCATTGCGAAGTGTCATGTATATCTCGTCTTAACTGCAAAAGAATGTAAATGCGGCATTTCCATGCTTGGAAATAGCGTTTGCAAACGTCTACGTATCGTAGCAATAGAGTTCTAATGCTTCTTAAAACGCGATATCGCATCTCATTACTATGTTTCATGATAAGATATAATATTCATTGCGAAGTGTCATGTATACCTCGTATTCACTTCAAAAGAATGTAAATGCGACACTTCCATGCTAGGAAATAGCGTTTGCAGATGTCTACGTATCGTTGCAATAGATTTCTAATGCTACTTAAAACGAGATGGCGCATTTCATTTCTATGTTTCGTGATAAGATATAATATTCATTGTGGAGTGTAATGTAAACCTCGTATTTACTTCAAAAGAATGTAAATGCGACACTTCCTTGCTAGGATATAACATTTACAGATGTCTACGCATCGTAGCAATAGAGTTCTAATGCTACTTAAAACGAGATGTCGCATTTCATTACTATGTTACGTGATAAGATATAATATTCATTGTGGAGTGTTACGTATACCTCGTATTCACTTCAAAAGAATGTAAATGCGACACTTCCTTGCTAGGATATAACATTTACAGATGTCTACGCATCGTAGCAATAGAGTTCTAATGCTACTTAAAACGAGATGTCGCATTTCATTACTATGTTACGTGATAAGATATAATATTCATTGTGGAGTGTTACGTATACCTCGTATTCACTTCAAAAGAATGTAAATGCGACACTTCCTTGCTAGGAAATAGCCTTTGCAGATGTCTACGTATCGTAAGAATAGAGTACTAATACTTCTTAAAACGAGATGTCGCATCTCATTTCTGTTTTTCATGATAAGATATAATATCCATTGCGAATTGTTATGCATACCTCGTATTCACTTCAATGGAATGTAAATGCGACACTTCCATGCTAGGAAATAGCGTTCGCAGGTGTCTACGTACAGTAGCAATAGAGTTCTAATGCTTTTTAGAACGCGATATCGCATCCAACTTCTATGTTTCATGATAAGATATAATATCCGTTGCGAAGTGTCATGTATACCTCGTATTCACTAAAGAAGAATGTAAATGCGACACTTGCATGCTAGGAAATAGCGTTTCCAGATGTCTACGTATCGTAGCAATAGAGTTCTAATCCTTCTTAGAACGCGAAATCGCATCTCACTTCCATGTTTCATGACAAGATATAATATTCATTGCCAAGTGTCATGTATACCTCGTATTCACTACAAAAGAATGTAAATGCGACACTTCCATGCTAGGAAATTGCGTTTGCAGATGTCTTCGTATCGTAGCAATAGAGTTCTAATGCATCTTAAAACGAGATGTCGCTTCTCATTTCTATGTTTCATGATAAGATATAATATTCATTGCGAAGTGTCATGTATACCTCGTGTTCACTTCAATGGAATGTAAATGCGACATTTCCTACCTAGGAAATAGAGTTTGCAGATGTCTACGTATATTAGCAATAGAGTTCTAATGCTTCTCAAAACGCGATATAGCACCTAATACCTATGTTTCATGATAAGATATAATATTCATTGCGAACTGTCATGTATATCTCGTATTCAGTTCAAAAGAATGTAAATGTGACACTTCCATGCTAGGAAATAGCGTTTGCAGATGTCTACGTATCGTAGCAATAGAGTTCTAATGCTTCTTAAAACGCGATATCGCATCTCACGTCTATGTTTCATGATAAGATATAATATTCATTGCGAAGTGTCATGTATACCTCGATTTCACTACACAAGAATGTAAATGCGACACTTCCATGCTAGGAAATAGCGTTTGCAGATGTCTTCGTATCGAAGCAATAGGGTTCTAATGCTTCTCAAAACGCGATGTCGCATCTCATTTCTATGTTTCATGATCAGATATAATATTCATTGCGAAGTGTCATGTATACCTCGTATTCACTTCAAAAGAATGTTAATATGACACTTCCATGCTAGGAAATAGCGTTTGCAGATGTCTACGTATCGTAGCAATAGAGTCCTAATGCGTCTTAAAACGAGATGCCGCATTTCATTTCTATGTTTCGTGATAAGATATAATATCCATTGTGGAGTGTTATGTATACCTCGTATTCACTTCAGTGGAATGTAAGTGGATTGTAAGTGTAATGCTAGGAAATAGCGTTTGCAGATGTCTACGTATCGCAGCAATAGAGTTCTAATGCTTACTAAAACGCGATATCGCATATCCCTACTATGTTTCATGATAAGGTATAATATTCATTGCGAAGTGTCATGTATATTTCGTATTCACTTCAAAAAAATGTATATGCGACACTTCCATGCTAGGAAACAGTGTTTGCAGATGTCTACGTGTCGTAACAATAGTGTTCTAATGCTTCTTAAAACGAGATGCCGCATCTCATTTCTATGTTTCATGATAAGATATAATATTCAGTGCGAAGTGTTATGTATACTTCGTATTCACTTCAAAAGGATGTAAGTGCGACACTTCCTTGCTAGGAAATTGCGTTTCCAGACGAGTACGTATGGAAATAATAGAGTTCTAATACATCTTAAAACGAGATGTCGCATCGCATTTCTATGTTTCATGATAAGATATAATATTCATTGCGAAGTGTCATGTATACCTCGTATTCACATCAAAAGAATGTCAATGCGACACTTACATGCTAGGAAATAGCGTTTGCAGATGTCTACGTATCGTAGCAAGGGAGATCTAATGCTTCTTAAATCGCGATATCGCATCTCACACCTATGTTTCATGATAAGATATAATAATCATTGCGATGTGTCATGTATACCTCGTATTCACTTCAAAAGAATGTAAATGCGACACTTACATGCTAGGAAATAGCGTTCGCAGATGTCTACGTATCGCAGCAATAGAATTCTAATGCTTTATAAAACGAGATGTCGCGTTTCATTTCTATGTTTCTTGGTAAGATATAATATTCATTGTAGAGTATTATGTATACCTCGTATTCACTTCAAATGAATGTAAATGCGACACTTCCTTGCTAGGAAATAGGGTTTGCAGATGTCTACGTATCGTAGAAAAGAGAGTCCTAAAGCTTCTTAGAAAGCGATATCGCATCTCACTTCCATGTTTCATGATAAGATATAATATTCATTGCGAAGTGTCATGTATACCTCGTATTCACTTCAAAAGGATGTAAATGCGACACTTACATGCTAGGAAATAGCGTTTGCAGATGTCTACGTATCCCAGCAATAGAGTTCTAATGCTTCTTAAAACGAGATGTTGCATCTCACTTACATGTTTCATGATAAGGTATAATATTCATTGCGAATTGTCATGTATACCTCGTATTCACTTCAAAAGAATGTAAATGCGACACCTCCATGCTAGGACGTAGCGTTTGCAGATGTCTACGTATCGTAGCAATAGAGTTCTGATGCTTCCTAAGACGCGATATCGCATCTCTCTTCTATGTTTCATGATAAGATATAATATTCATTGCGAAGTGTCATGTATACTTCGTATTCACATGACAAGAATGTAAATGCGACGCTTCCATGCTAGGAAATAGCGTTTGCAGATGTCTACGTGTCGTAACAATAGTGTTCTAATGCTTCTTAAAACGAGATGCCGCATCTCATTTCTATGTTTCATGATAAGATATAATATTCAGTGCGAAGTGTTATGTATACTTCGTATTCACTTCAAAAGGATGTAAGTGTGACACTTCCTTGCTAGGAAATTGCGTTTCCAGACGACTACGTATGGAAATAATAGAGTTCTAATACATCTTAAAACGAGATGTCGCATCGCATTTCTATGTTTCATGATAAGATATAATATTCATTGCGAAGTGTCATGTATACCTCGTATTCACATCAAAAGAATGTCAATGCGACACTTACATGCTAGGAAATAGCGTTTGCAGATGTCTACGTATCGTAGCAAGAGAGTCCTAAAGCTTCTTAGAAAGCGATATCGCATCTCACTTCCATGTTTCATGATAAGATATAATATTCATTGCGAAGTGTCATGTATACCTCGTATTCACTTCAAAAGGATGTAAATGCGACACTTACATGCTAGGAAATAGCGTTTGCAGATGTCCACGTATCGTAGCAATAGAGTTCTAATACTTCTTATAACGCGATATCGCATCTCACTGCTATATTTCATGATAAGATATAATATTCATTGCGAAGTGTCATGTATACCTCGTATTCACATCAAAAGAATGTCAATGCGACACTTACATGCTAGGAAATAGCGTTTGCAGATGTCTACGTATCGTAGCAAGGGAGATCTAATGCTTCTTAAATCGCGATATCGCATCTCACACCTATGTTTCATGATAAGATATAATAATCATTGCGATGTGTCATGTATACCTCGTATTCACTTCAAAAGAATGTAAATGCGACACTTACATGCTAGGAAATAGCGTTCGCAGATGTCTACGTATCGCAGCAATAGAATTCTAATGCTTTATAAAACGAGATGTCGCGTTTCATTTCTATGTTTCTTGGTAAGATATAATATTCATTGTAGAGTATTATGTATACCTCGTATTCACTTCAAATGAATGTAAATGCGACACTTCCTTGCTAGGAAATAGGGTTTGCAGATGTCTACGTATCGTAGAAAAGAGAGTCCTAAAGCTTCTTAGAAAGCGATATCGCATCTCACTTCCATGTTTCATGATAAGATATAATATTCATTGCGAAGTGTCATGTATACCTCGTATTCACTTCAAAAGGATGTAAATGCGACACTTACATGCTAGGAAATAGCGTTTGCAGATGTCTACGTATCCCAGCAATAGAGTTCTAATGCTTCTTAAAACGAGATGTTGCATCTCACTTACATGTTTCATGATAAGGTATAATATTCATTGCGAATTGTCATGTATACCTCGTATTCACTTCAAAAGAATGTAAATGCGACACCTCCATGCTAGGACGTAGCGTTTGCAGATGTCTACGTATCGTAGCAATAGAGTTCTGATGCTTCCTAAGACGCGATATCGCATCTCTCTTCTATGTTTCATGATAAGATATAATATTCATTGCGAAGTGTCATGTATACTTCGTATTCACATGACAAGAATGTAAATGCGACGCTTCCATGCTAGGAAATAGCGTTTGCAGATGTCTACGTGTCGTAACAATAGTGTTCTAATGCTTCTTAAAACGAGATGCCGCATCTCATTTCTATGTTTCATGATAAGATATAATATTCAGTGCGAAGTGTTATGTATACTTCGTATTCACTTCAAAAGGATGTAAGTGTGACACTTCCTTGCTAGGAAATTGCGTTTCCAGACGACTACGTATGGAAATAATAGAGTTCTAATACATCTTAAAACGAGATGTCGCATCGCATTTCTATGTTTCATGATAAGATATAATATTCATTGCGAAGTGTCATGTATACCTCGTATTCACATCAAAAGAATGTCAATGCGACACTTACATGCTAGGAAATAGCGTTTGCAGATGTCTACGTATCGCAGCAGTAGAATTCTAATGCTTTATAAAACGAGATGTCGCATTTCATTTCTATGTTTCTTGGTAAGATATAATATTCATTGTAGAGTATTATGTATACCTCGTATTCACTTCAAATGAATGTAAATGCGACACTTCCCTGCTAGGAAATAGGGTTTGCAGATGTCTACGTATCGTAGCAAGAGAGTCCTAAAGCTTCTTAGAAAGCGATATCGCATCTCACTTCCATGTTTCATGATAAGATATAATATTCATTGCGAAGTGTCATGTATACCTCGTATTCACTTCAAAAGGATGTAAATGCGACACTTACATGCTAGGAAATAGCGTTTGCAGATGTCCACGTATCGTAGCAATAGAGTTCTAATACTTCTTATAACGCGATATCGCATCTCACTGCTATATTTCATGATAAGATATAATATTCATTATGGATTGTTATGTATACCTCGTACTCACTTCAAAAGAATGTAAATGCGACACTTACATGCTAGGAAATAGCGTTTGCAGATGTCTACGTATCCTAGCAATAGAGTTCTAATGCTTCTTAAAACGAGATGTTGCATCTCACTTCCATGTTTCATGATAAGGTATAATATTCATTGCGAATTGTCATGTATACCTCGTATTCACTTCAAAAGAATGTAAATGCGACACCTCCATGCTAGGAAGTAGCGTTTGCAGATGTCTACGTATCGTAGCAATAGAGTTCTAATGCTTCCTAAGACGCGATATCGCATCTCTCTTCTATGTTTCATGATAAGGTATAATATTCATTGCGAATTGTCATGTATACTTCGTATTCACTTCAAAAGAATGTAGATGCGACACTTCCATGCTAGGAAATAGCGTTTGCAGATGTCTACGTATCGTAGCAATAGAGTTCTAATACTTCTTATAACGCGATATCGCATCTCACTGCTATATTTCATGATAAGATATAATATTCATTATGGATTGCTATGTATACCTCGTACTCACTTCAAAAGAATGTAAATGCGACTCTTCCATGCTAGGAAATAGCCTTTGCAGATGTCTACGTATCGCAGCAATAGAGTTCTAGTGCTTCTTAAAAGGCGATATCGGATCTCACTGCTATGTTTCATGATAAGATATAATATTCATTATGGAGTGATAAGTATACCTCGTACTCACTTCAAAAGAATGGAAATGCGACCCTTCCATGCTAGTGAATAGCCATTGCAAATGTCTACGTATCGTAGCAATAGAGTTCTAATGCTTACTAAAACGCGATATCGCATATCTCTTCTATGTTTCATGATAAGGTATAATATTCATTGCGAATTGTCATGTATACCTCGTATTCACTTCAAAAGAATGTAGATGCGACACTTCCATGCTAGGAAATAGCGTTTGCAGATGTCCACGTATCGTAGCAATAGAGTTCTAATGCTTCTTAAAACGAGATGTCATATTTCATTTCTATGTTTCGTGATAAGATATAATATACATGGTAGAGTGTTATGTATACCTCGTATTCACTTCAAATGAATGTAAATGCGCCACTTCCTTTCAAGGAAATAGCGTTCCCAGATGTCTACGTATCGAAGCAATAGAGTTCTAATGTTTCTTAAATAGCGATATCGCATCCCATTTCTATGTTTCATGATAAGATATAATATCCATTGCGAAGTGTCATGTATATCTCGTATTCACATCAGAAGAATGTAAATGCGACACTTCCATGATAGGAAATAGCGTTTGCAGATGTCTACGTATCGTAGCAATAGAGTTCTAATGCTTCTTAATACGAGATGTCGCATCTCATTTCTATGTTTCGTAATAAGATATAATATTCATTGTGTAATGTTATGTATACCTCGTATTCACTTCAATGGAATGTAATTGCGACATTTTCTTGCTAGGAAATATTGTTTGCAGATGTCTACGTATATTAGCAATAGAGTACTAATGCTTCTTAATACGAGATGTCGTATTTCATTTCTATGTTTCGTAATAAGATATAATATTCATTGTGTAATGTTATGTATACCTCGTATACACTTCAATGGAATGTAAGTGCGACATTTCCTTGCTAGGAAATATTGTTTGCAGATGTCTACGTATATTAGCAATAGAGTTCTAATGCTTCTCAAAGCGCGATATAGCACCTCATTCCTATGTATCATGATAAGATATAATATTCATTGCGAAGTGTCATGTATATCTCGTATTCACTTCAAAAGAATGTAAATGCGACACTTCCATGCTAGGAAGTAGCGTTTGCAGATGTCTACATATCGTAACAAAAGAGTTCTAATGCTTCCTAAAACGCGATATCGCATCTCACTTCTATGTTTCATGATAAGATATAATATTCATTGCGAAGTGTCATGTATACTTCGTATTCACTACAAAAGAATGTAAATGCGACACTTCCATGCTAGGAAATAGCGTTTGCAGATGTCTACGTATCGTAGCAATAGAGTTCTAATGCTTCTTAAAACGCGATATCGCATCTCACTTCTATGTTTCATGATAAGATAAAATATTCATTGCGAAGTGTTATGTACACATCGCATTCACTTCAAAAGAATGTAAATGCGACACATCCATGCTAGGAAATAGCGTTTGCAGATGTCTAGGTATCGTAGCAATAGAGTTCTAATGCTTCTTAAAATGCGATATCGCATCTCACTCCAATGTTTCATGATAACATATAATATTCATTGCGAAGTGTCATGTATATCTCGTATTCACTTCAAAAGAATGTAAATGCGACACTTCCATGCTAGGAAATAGCGTTTGCAGATGTCTACGTATCGTAGCAGTGGAGTTTTAATGCTACTTAAAACTAGATGTCGCATTTCATTTCTATGTTTCGTGATAAGATACAATATTCATTGTGGAGTGTTATGTATACCTCGCATTCACTTCAAAAGAATGTAAATGCGACACTTCCATGCTAGGGAATAGCGTTTCCATATGTCTATGTATCGTAGCAATAAATTTCTAATGCTTCTTAGAACGCGATATCGCATCTCACTTCTATGTTTCGTGATAAGATATAATATTCATTGCGAAGTGTCATGATTACCTCGTATTCACTTCAAAAGAATGTAAATGCGACACTTACATGCTAGGAAATAGCATTTGCAGATGTCTACGTTTCGCAGCAATAGAGTTCTAATGCTTCTTAGAACGCGATATCGCATCTCACATCTATGTTTCATGATGAGATGTAATATTCATTGCGAAGTGTAATGTATACTTCGTATTCACATGACAAGAATGTAAATGCGACGCTTCCATGCTAGGAAATAGCGTTTGCAGATGTCTACGTGTCGTAACAATAGTGTTCTAATGCTTCTTAAAACGAGATGCCGCATCTCATTTCTATGTTTCATGATAAGATATAATATTCAGTGCGAAGTGTTATGTATACTTCGTATTCACTTCAAAAGGATGTAAGTGCGACACTTCCTTGCTAGGAAATTGCGTTTCCAGACGACTACGTATGGAAATAATAGAGTTCTAATACATCTTAAAACGAGATGTCGCATTTCATATCTATGTTTCGTGGTAAGATATAATATTCATTGTAGAGTGTTATGTATACCGCGTAATAAATTCAAAAGAATGTAAATGCGACACTTCCGTGCTAGGAAATAGCGTTTGCAGATGTCTACGTATCGTAGCAAGAGAGATCTAATGCTTCTTAAAACGCGATATCGTATCTCACACCTATGTTTCATGATAAGATATAATAATCATTGCGATGTGTCATGTATACCTCGTATTCACTTCAAAAGAATGTAAATGCGACACTTATATGCTAGGAAATAGCGTTTGCAGATGTCTACGTATCGTAGCAATAGAGTTCTAATGCTTCTTAAAACGCGATATCGCATCTCACTTCTATGTTTCATGTTAAGATATAATATTCATTATGGAGTGTTATGTATACCCCGTAGTCACTTCAAAAGAATGTAAATGCGACACTTCCTTGCTAGGAACTAGCGTTTCCAGATGACTACGTGTCGAAACAATAGAGTTCTAATGATTCTTAAAATGCCATATCGCATCTCACTCCTATGTATCATGATAAGATACAATTTACATTGCGATGTGTCATGTATACCTCGTATTCACTTCAAAAGAATGTAAATGCGCCACTTCCTTTCAAGGAAATAGCGTTCCCAGATGTCTACGTATCGAAGCAATAGAGTTCTAATGTTTCTTAAATAGCGATATCGCATCCCATTTCTATGTTTCATGATAAGATATAATATTCATTGCGAAGTGTCATGTATATCTCGTATTCACATCAGAAGAATGTAAATGCGACACTTCCATGCTAGGAAATAGCGTTTGCAGATGTCTACGTATCGAAGCAATAGAGTTCTAATGCTTCTTAATACGAGATGTCGCATCTCATTTCTATGTTTCGTAATAAGATATAATATTCATTGCGGAATGTTATGTATACCTCGTTTTCACTTCAAAAGAATGTAAATGCGACACTTCCTTGCTAGGAAATATTGTTTGCAGATGTCTACGTATCGTAGCAATAGAGTTATAATGCTTCTTAAAACGAGAAGTCGTATTTCATTTCTATGTTTCGTAATAAGATATAATATTCATTGCGGAATGTTATGTATACCTCGTATTATCTTCAAAAGAATGTAAATGCGACACTTCCATGCTAGGAAATAGCGTTTGCAGATGTCTACGTATCGTAGCAATGGAGTTCTAATGCTTCTTAAAACGCGATATCGCATCTCACTCCTATGTTTCATGATAAGATATAATATTCATTGCGAAGTGTCATGAATATCTCGTATTCACTTCAAAAGAATGTAAATGCGACACTTCCATGCTAGTAAGTAGCGTTTGCAGATGTCTACATATCGTAGCAATAGAGTTCTAATGCTTCCTAAAACGCGATATCGCATCTCACTTCTATGTTTCATGATAAGATATAATATTCATTGCGAAGTGTCATGTACACTTCGTATTCACTTCAAAAGAATGTAAATGCGACACATCCATGCTAGGAAATAGCGTTTGCAGATGTCTAGGTATCGTAGCAATAGAGTTCTAGTGCTTCTTAAAACGCGATATCGCATCTCACTCCAATGTTTCATGATAACATATAATATTCATTGCGAAGTGTCATGTATATCTCGTATTCACTTCAAAAGAATGTAAATGCGACACTTCCATGCTAGGAAATAGCGTTTGCAGATGTCTACGTATCGTAGCAGTAGAGTTTTAATGCTACTTAAAACTAGATGTCGCATTTCATTCCTATGTTTCCTAATAAGACATAATATTCAATGCGAAGTGTCATGTATACCACGCATATACTTCAAATGAATGAAAATGCGACACTTCCATGCTAGGAAATAACATTTGCAGATGTCTACGCATCGTAGCAATAGAGTTCTAATGCTTCTTAAAATGAGAAGTCGCATTTCATTTCTATATTTCGTAATATGGTGTAATTTTCATTGTGGAATGTTATGTTTACCTCGTATTCACGTCAAAAGAATGTAAATGCGACACTTCCCTGCTAGGAAATAACATTTGCAGATGTCTACGCATCGTAGCAATAGAGTTCTAGTGCTTCTTAAATCGCGATATCGCATCTCACATCTATGTTTCGAGATAAGATATAATATTCATTGCGAAGAGTCATGTATACCTCGTATTAACTTCAAAGGAATGTAAATGCGACACTTACATGCTACGAAATACCGTTTGCAGATGTATACGTATCGCAGCAATAGAGTTCTAATGCTTCTTAAAACGAGATGTCGCATTTCATATCTATATTTCGTGGTAAGATATAATATTCATCGTAGAGTGTTATGTATACCGCGTATTCACTTCAAATGAATGTAAATGCGCCACTTCCTTTCAAGGAAATAGCGTTCCCAGATGTCTACGTATCGAAGCAATAGAGTTCTAATGTTTCTTAAATAGCGATATCGCATCCCATTTCTATGTTTCATGATAAGATATAATATTCATTGCGAAGTGTCATGTATATCTCGTATTCACATCAGAAGAATGTAAATGCGACACTTCCATGCTAGGAAATAGCGTTTGCAGATGTCTACGTATCGTAGCAATAGAGTTCTAATGCTTCTTAATACGAGATGTCGCATCTCATTTCTATGTTTCGTGATAAGATATAATATTCATTGCGGAATGTTATGTATACCTCGTATTCAATTCAAAAGAATGTAAATGCGACACTTCCTTGCTAGGAAATATTGTTTGCAGATGTCTACGTATCGTAGCAATAGAGTTCTAATGCTTCTTAAAACGAGAAGTCGTATTTCATTTCTATGCTTCGTAATAAGATATAATATTCATTGCGGAATGTTATGTATACCTCGTATTATCTTCAAAAGAATGTAAATGCGGCACTTCCATGCCAGGAAATAGCGTTTGCAGATGTCTACGTATCGTAGCAATAGAGTTCTAATGCTTCTTAAATTGAGAAGTCGTATTTCATTTCTATGTTTCATGATAAGATATAATATTCATTATTGAGTGTTATGTATACCTCGTATTCACTACAAAAGAATGTAAATGCGACCCTTCCATGCTTGGAAATAGCCTTTGCAGATGTCTACGCATCACAGCAATAGAGTACTAATGCTTCTTAAAACGAGATGTCGTATTTCATTTCTATGTTTCGTAATAAGATATAATATTCATTGTGTAATGTTATGTATACCTCGTATAGACTTCAATGGAATGTAAGTGCGACATTTCCTTGCTAGGAAATATTGTTTGCAGATGTCTACGTATATTAGCAATAGAGTTCTAATGCTTCTCAAAACGCGATATAGCACCTCATTCCTATGTATCATGATAAGATATAATATTCATTGCGGAGTGTCATGTATATCTCGTATTCACTTCAAAAGAATGTAAATGCGACACTTCCATGCTAGGAAGTAGCGTTTGCAGATGTCTACATATCGTAGCAATAGAGTTCTAATGCTTCCTAAAACGCGATATCGCATCTCACTTCTATGTTTCATGATAAGATATAATATTCAATGCGAAGTGTCATGTATACTTCGTATTCACTACAAAAGAATGTAAATGCGACACTTCCATGCTAGGAAATAGCGTTTGCAGATGTCTACGTATCGTAGCAATAGATTTCAAATGCTTCTTAAAACGCGATATCGCATCTCACTTCTATGTTTCATGATAAGATAAAATATTCATTGCGAAGTGTTATGTACACATCGTATTCACTTCAAAAGAATGTAAATGCGACACATCCATGCTAGGAAATAGCGTTTGCAGATGTCTAGGTATCGTAGCAATAGAGTTCTAATGCTTCTTAGAACGCGATATCGCATCTCACTCCAATGTTTCATGATAACATATAATATTCATTGCGAAGTGTCATGTATATCTCGTATTCACTTCAAAAGAATGTAAATGCGACACTTCCATGCTAGGGAATAACGTTTCCATATGTCTACGTATCGTAGCAATAGATTTCTAATGCTTCTTAGAACGCGATATCGCATCTCACTTCTATGTTTCATGATAAGATATAATATTCATTGCGAAGTGTCATGTATACCTCGTATTCACTTCAAAAGAACGTAAATAAGTCACTTCCATGCTAGGAAATAGCGTTTGCAGATGTCTACGTATCGTAGCAATAGAGTTCTAATGCTTCTTAGAACGCGATATCGCATCTCACTTCTATGTTTCATGGTAAGATATAATATTCATTGCGAAGTGTCATGTATACCTCGTATTCACTTCAAAAGAATGTAAATGCGACACTTACATGCTAGGAAATAGCATTTGCAGATGTCTACGTATCGCAGCAATAGAGTTCTAATGCTACTTAAAACGAGATGCCGCATCTCATTTCTATGTTTCATGATAAGATATAATATTCAGTGCGAAGTGTTATGTATACTTCGTATTCACTTCAAAAGGATGTAAGTGCGACACTTCCTTGCTAGGAAATTGCGTTTCCAGACGACTACGTATGGACATAATAGAGATCTAATACATCTTAAAACGAGATGTCGCATCGCATTTCTATGTTTCATGATAAGATATAATATTCATTGCGAAGTGTCATGTATACCTCGTATTCACATCAAAAGAATGTAAACGCGACACTTACATGCTAGGAAATAGCGTTTGCAGATGTCTACGTATCGTAGCAAGGGTGATCTAATGCTTCTTAAAACGCGATATCGCATCTCACACCTATGTTTCATGATAAGATATAATAATCATTGCGATGTGTCATGTATACCTCGTATTCACTTCAAAAGAATGTAAATGCGACACTTACATGCTAGGAAATAGCGTTTGCAGATGTCTACGTATCGCAGCAATAGAATTCTAATGCTTTATAAAACGAGATGTCGCATTTCATTTCTATGTTTCTTGGTAAGATGTAATATTCATTGTAGAGTATTATGTATACCTCGTATTCACTTCAAATGAAAGTAAATGCGACACTTCCTTGCTAGGAAATAGGGTTTGCAGATGTCTACGTATCGTAGCAATAGAGTTCTAATGCTTCTTAGAACGCGATATCGCATCTCACTTCTATGTTTCATGGTAAGATATAATATTCATTGCGAAGTGTCATGTATACCTCGTATTCACTTCAAAAGAATGTAAATGCGACACTTACATGCTAGGAAATAACATTTGCAGATGTCTACGTATCGCAGCAATAGAGTTCTAATGCTTCTTAAAACGAGATGCCGCATCTCATTTCTATGTTTCATGATAAGATATAATATTCAGTGCGAAGTGTTATGTATACTTCGTATTCACTTCAAAAGTATGTAAGTGCGACACTTCCTTGCTAGGAAATTGCGTTTCCAGACGACTACGTATGGACGTAATAGAGATCTAATACATCTTAAAACGAGATGTCGCATCGCATTTCTATGTTTCATGATAAGATATAATATTCATTGCGAAGTGTCATGTATACCTCGTATTCACATCAAAAGAATGTAAACGCGACACTTACATGCTAGGAAATAGCGTTTGCAGATGTCTACGTATCGTAGCAAGGGTGATCTAATGCTTCTTAAAACGCGATATCGCATCTCACACCTATGTTTCATGATAAGATATAATAATCATTGCGATGTGTCATGTATACCTCGTATTCACTTCAAAAGAATGTAAATGCGACACTTACATGCTAGGAAATAGCGTTTGCAGATGTCTACGTATCGCAGCAATAGAATTCTAATGCTTTATAAAACGAGATGTCGCATTTCATTTCTATATTTCTTGGTAAGATATAATATTCATTGTAGAGTATTATGTATACCTCGTATTCACTTCAAATGAAAGTAAATGCGACACTTCCTTGCTAGGAAATAGGGTTTGCAGATGTCTACGTATCGTAGCAATAGAGTTCTAATGCTTCTTAGAACGCGATATCGCATCTCACTTCTATGTTTCATGGTAAGATATAATATTCATTGCGAAGTGTCATGTATACCTCGTATTCACTTCAAAAGAATGTAAATGCCACACTTACATGCTAGGAAATAGCGTTTGCAGATGTCTACGTATCCTAGCAATAGAGTTCTAATGCTTCTTAAAACGAGATGTTGCATCTCACTTCCATGTTTCATGATAAGGTATAATATTCATTGCGAATTGTCATGTATACCTCGTATTCACTTCAAAAGAATGTAAATGCGACACCTCCATGCTAGGAAGTAGCGTTTGCAGATGTCTACGTATCGTAGCAATAGAGTTCTAATGCTTCCTAAGACGCGATATCGCATCTCTCTTCTATGTTTCATGATAACGTATAATATTCATTGCGAATTGTCATGTATACTTCGTATTCACTTCAAAAGAATGTAGATGCGACACTTCCATGCTAGGAAATAGCGTTTGCAGATGTCTAGGTATCGTAGCAATAGAGTTCTAATGCTTCTTAAAATGCGATATCGCATCTCACTCCAATGTTTCATGATAACATATAGTATTCATTGCGAAGTGTCATGTATATCTCGTATTCACTTCAAAAGAATGTAAATGCGACACTTCCATGCTAGGAAATAGCGTTTGCAGATGTCTACGTATCGTAGCAGTAGAGTTTTAATGCTACTTAAAACTAGATGTCGCATTTCATTTCTATGTTTCGTGATAAGATACAATATTCATTGTGGAGTGTTATGTATACCTCGTATTCACTTCAAATGAATGTAAATGCGCCACTTCCTTTCAAGGAAATAGCGTTCCCAGATGTCTACGTATCGAAGCAATAGAGTTCTAATGTTTCTTAAATAGCAATATCGCATCCCATTTCTATGTTTCATGATAAGATATAATATTCATTGCGAAGTGTCATGTATATCTCGTATTCACATCAGAAGAATGTAAATGCGACACTTCCATGCTAGGAAATAGCGTTTGCAGATGTCTACGTATCGTAGCAATAGAGTTCTAATGCTTCTTAATACGAGATGTCGCATCTCATTTCTATGTTTCGTAATAAGATATAATATTCATTGTGTAATGTTATGTATACCTCGTATTCACTTCAATGGAATGTAATTGCGACATTTCCTTGCTAGGAAATATTGTTTGCAGATGTCTACGTATATTAGCAATAGAGTACTAATGCTTCTTAAAACGAGATGTCGTATTTCATTTCTATGTTTCGTAATAAGATATAATATTCATTGTGTAATGTTATGTATACCTCGTATACACTTCAATGGAATGTAAGTGCGACATTTCCTTGCTAGGAAATATTGTTTGCAGATGTCTACATATCGTAGCAAAAGAGTTCTTATGCTTCCTAAAACGCGATATCGCATCTCACTTCTATGTTTCATGATAAGATATAATATTCATTGCGAAGTGTCATGTATACTTCGTATTCACTACAAAAGAATGTAAATGCGACACTTCCATGCTAGGAAATAGCGTTTGCAGATGTCTACGTATCGTAGCAATAGAGTTCTAATGCTTCTTAAAACGCGATATCGCATCACACTTCTATGTTTCATGATAAGATAAAATATTCATTGCGAAGTGTTATGTACACAACGCATTCACTTCAAAAGAATGTAAATGCGACACATCCATGCTAGGAAATAGCGTTTGCAGATGTCTAGGTATCGTAGCAATAGAGTTCTAATGCTTCTTAAAATGCGATATCGCATCTCACTCCAATGTTTCACGATAACATATAGTACTCATTGCGAAGTGTCATGTATATCTCGTATTCACTTCAAAAGAATGTAAATGCGACACTTCCATGCTAGGAAATAGCGTTTGCAGATGTCTACGTATCGTAGCAGTAGAGTTTTAATGCTACTTAAAACTAGATGTCGCATTTCATTTCTATGTTTCGTGATAAGATACAATATTCATTGTGGAGTGTTATGTATACCTCGCATTCACTTCAAAAGAATGTAAATGCGACACTTCCATGCTAGGGAATAGCGTTTCCATATGTCTATGTATCGTAGCAATAAATTTCTAATGCTTCTTAGAACGCGATATCGCATCTCACTTCTATGTTTCATGATAAGATATAATATTCATTGCGAAGTGTCATGATTACCTCGTATTCACTACAAAAGAATGTAAATGCGACACTTACATGCTAGGAAATAGCATTTGCAGATGTCTACGTATCGCAGCAATAGAGTTCTAATGCTTCTTAGAACGCGATATCGCATCTCACATCTATGTTTCATGATAAGATATAATATTCATTGCGAAGTGTAATGTATACTTCGTATTCACATGACAAGAATGTAAATGCGACGCTTCCATGCTAGGAAATAGCGTTTGCAGATGTCTACGTGTCGTAACAATAGTGTTCTAATGCTTCTTAAAACGAGATGCCGCATCTCATTTCTATGTTTCATGATAAGATATAATATTCAGTGCGAAGTGTTATGTATACTTCGTATTCACTTCAAAAGGATGTAAGTGCGACACTTCCTTGCTAGGAAATTGCGTTTCCAGACGACTACGTATGGAAATAATAGAGTTCTAATACATCTTAAAACGAGATGTCGCATCGCATTTCCATGTTTCATGATAAGATATAATATTCATTGCGAAGTGTCATGTATACCTCGTATTCACATCAAAAGAATGTAAATGCGACACTTACATGCTAGGAAATAGCGTTTGCAGATGTCTACGTATCGTAGCAAGGTAGATCTAATGCTTCTTAAAACGCGATATCGCATCTCACACGTATGTTTCATGATAAGATATAATAATCATTGCGATTTGTCATGTATACCTCGTATTCACTTCAAAAGAATGTAAATGCGACACTTACATGCTAGGAAATAGTGTTTGCAGATGTCTACGTATCGCAGCAATAGAATTCTAATGCTTTATAAAACGAGATGTCGCATTTCATTTCTATGTTTCTTGGTAAGATATAATATTCATTGTAGAGTATTATGTATACCTCGTATTCACTTCAAATGAATGTAAATGCGACACTTCCTTGCTAGGAAATAGGGTTTGCAGATGTCTACGTATCGTAGCAATAGAGTTCTAATGCTTCTTAAAACGCGATATCGCATCTCACTCCAATGTTTCATGATAACATATAATATTCATTGCGAAGTGTCATGTATATCTCGTATTCACTTCAAAGGAATGTAAATGCGACACTTCCATGCTAGGAAATAGCGTTTGCAGATGTCTACGTATCGTAGCAGTAGAGTTTTAATGCTACTTAAAACTAGATGTCGCATTTCATTTCTATCTTTCGTGATAAGATACAATATTCATTGTGGAGAGTTATGTATACCTCGCATTCACTTCAAAAGAATGTAAATGCGACACTTCCTTGCTAGGAAATAACATTTGCAGATGTCTACGCATCGTAGCAATAGATTTCTAATGCTTCCTAAAACGCGATATCGCATCTCACTTCTATATTTCATGATAAGATATAGTATCCATTGCGAAGTGTCATGTATATCTCGTATTCACTTCAAAAGAATGTAAATGCGACACTTCCATGCTAGGGAATAGCGTTTCCATATGTCTACGTATCGTAGCAATAGATTTCTAATGCTTCTTAGAACGCGATATCGCATCTCACTTCTATGTTTCATGATAAGATATAATATTCATTGCGAAGTGTCATGTATACTTCGTATTCACATGACAAGAATGTAAATGCGACGCTTCCATGCTTGGAAATAGCGTTTGCAGATGTCTACGTATCGTAGCAGAAGAGTTTTAATGCTACTTAAAACTAGATGTCGCATTTCATTTCTATGTTTCGTGATAAGATACAATATTCATTGCGGAGTGTTATGTATACCTCGTATTCACTTCAAAAGAATGTAAATGCGACACTTCCTTGTTAGGAAATAACATTTGCAGATGTCTACGCATCGTAGCAATAGATTTCTAATGCTTCCTAAAACGCGATATCGCATCTCACTTCTATATTTCATGATAAGATATAGTATCCATTGCGATGTGTCATGTATATCTCGTATTCACTTCAAAAGAATGTAAATGCGACACTTCCATGCTAGGGAATAGCGTTTCCATATGTCTACGAATCGTAGCAATAGATTTCTAATGCTTCTTAGAACGCGATATCGCATCTCACTTCTATGTTTCATGATAAGATATAATATTCATTGCGAAGTGACATGTATACCTCGTATTCACTTCAAAAGAACGTAAATAAGTCACTTCCATGCTAGGAAATAGCGTTTGCAGATGTCTACGTATCGTAGCAGTAGAGTTTTAATGCTACTTAAAACTAGATGTCGCATTTCATTTCTATGTTTCGTGATAAGATTCAATATTCATTGTGGAGTGTTATGTATACCTCGTATTCACTTCAAAAGAATGTAAATGCGACACTTCCTTGCTAGGAAATAACATTTGCAGGTGTCTACGCATCGTAGCAATAGATTTCTAATGCTTCCTAAAACGCGATATCGCATCTCACTTCTATATTTCATGATAAGATATAGTATCCATTGCGAAGTGTCATGTATATCTCGTATTCACTTCAAAAGAATGTAAATGCGACACTTCCATGCTAGGGAATAGCGTTTGCAGATGTCTACGTATCGTAGCAATAGAGTTCTAATGCTTCTTAGAACGCGATATCGCATCTCACTTCTATGTTTCATGATAAGATATAATATTCATTGCGAAGTGTCATGTATACCTCGTATTCACTTCAAAAGAATGTAAATGCGACACTTACATGCTAGGAAATAGCATTTGCAGATGTCTACGTATCGCAGCAATAGAGTTCTAATGCTTCTTAGAACGCGATATCGCATCTCACATCTATGTTTCATGATAAGATATAATATTCATTGCGAAGTGTCATGTATACTTCGTATTCACATGACACGAATGTAAATGCGACGCTTCCATGCTGGGAAATAGCGTTTGCAGATGTCTACGTGTCGTAACAATAGAATTCTAATGCTTTATAAAACGAGATGTCGCATTTCATTTCTATGTTTCTTGGTAAGGTATAATATTCATTGTAGAGTATTATGTATACCTCGTATTCACTTCAAATGAATGTAAATGCGACACTTCCTTGCTAGGAAATAGGGTTTGCAGATGTCTACGTATCGTAGCAAGTGAGTTCTAAAGCTTCCTAAGACGCGATATCGCATCTCACTTCCATGTTTCATGATAAGATATAATATTCTTTGCGAAGTGTCATGTATACCTCGTATTCACTTCAAAAGAATGTAAATGCGACACTTACATGCTAGGAAATAGCGTTTGCAGGTGTCTACGTATCCTAGCAATAGAGTTCTAATGCTTCTTAAAACGAGATGTCGCATCTCATTTCTATGTTTCATGTTCAGATATAATATTCATTGCGAAGTGTCATGTATACCTCGTATTCACCTCAAAAGGATGTGAATGCGACACTTCCTTGCTAGGAAATAGCGTTACCAGATGACTACGTGTCGAAACAATAGAGTTCTAATGATTCTTAAAATGCCATGTCGCATCTCACTTCTATGTTTCATGATAAGATATAATATTCATTGCGAAGTGTCATGTATACCTCGTATTCACTTCAAAAGAATGTAAATGCGACACTTCCATGCTGGGAAGTGGCGTTTGCAGATGTCTACGTATCGTAGCAATAGGGTTCTAATGCTTCTTAAAATGCGATATAGCACCTCATACCTATGTTTCATGATAAGATATAATATTCATTGCGAAGTGTCATGTATACTTCGTATTCACATGACACGAATGTAAATGCGACGCTTCCATGCTGGGAAATAGCGTTTGCAGATGTCTACGTGTCGTAACAATAGAATTCTAATGCTTTATAAAACGAGATGTCGCATTTCATTTCTATGTTTCTTGGTAAGGTATAATATTCATTGTAGAGTATTATGTATACCTCGTATTCACTTCAAATGAATGTAAATGCGACACTTCCTTGCTAGGAAATAGGGTTTGCAGATGTCTACGTATCGTAGCAAGTGAGTTCTAAAGCTTCCTAAGACGCGATATCGCATCTCACTTCCATGTTTCATGATAAGATATAATATTCTTTGCGAAGTGTCATGTATACCTCGTATTCACTTCAAAAGAATGTAAATGCGACACTTACATGCTAGGAAATAGCGTTTGCAGGTGTCTACGTATCCTAGCAATAGAGTTCTAATGCTTCTTAAAACGAGATGTCGCATCTCATTTCTATGTTTCATGTTCAGATATAATATTCATTGCGAAGTGTCATGTATACCTCGTATTCACCTCAAAAGGATGTGAATGCGACACTTCCTTGCTAGGAAATAGCGTTACCAGATGACTACGTGTCGAAACAATAGAGTTCTAATGATTCTTAAAATGCCATGTCGCATCTCACTTCTATGTTTCATGATAAGATATAATATTCATTGCGAAGTGTCATGTATACCTCGTATTCACTTCAAAAGAATGTAAATGCGACACTTCCATGCTGGGAAATATTGTTTGCAGATGTCTACGTATCACAGCAATAGAGTACTAATGCTTCTTAAAACGAGATGTCGTATTTCATTTCTATGTTTCGTAATAGGATATAATATGCATTGTGTAATGTTATGTATACCTCGTATTCGCTTTAATGGAATGTAAGTGCGTCATTTCCATGCTAGGAAATAGCGTTTGCAGATTTATACGTATCGTTGCAATAGAGTTCTAATGCTACTTAAAACGAGATGTCGCATTTCATTTCGATGTTTCGTGATAAGATGTAATATTCATTGTGGAGTGTTATGTATACCTCGTATTCACTTCAGAATAATGTAAATGCGACACTTCCTTGCTAGGAAATAACATTTGCAGATGTCTACGCATCGTAGCAATAGAGTTCTAGTGCTCCTTAAATCGCGATATCGCACCTCACTTCAATGTTTCGAGATAAGATATAATATTCATTGCGAAGTGTCATGTATACCTCGTATTCACTTCAAAAGAATGTAAATGCGACACTTACATGCTAGGAAATAGTGTTTGCAGATGTCTACGTATCGCAGCAATAGAATTCTAATGCTTTATAAAACGAGATGTCGCATTTCATTTCTATGTTTCTTGGTAAGATATAATATTCATTGTAGAGTATTATGTATACCTCGTATTCACTTCAAATGAATGTAAATGCGACACTTCCTTGCTAGGAAATAGGGTTTGCAGATGTCTACGTATCGTAGCAACAGAGTTCTAATGCTTCTTAAAACGCGATATCGCATCTCACTCCAATGTTTCATGATAACATATAATATTCATTGCGAAGTGTCATGTATATCTCGTATTCACTTCAAAGGAATGTAAATGCGACACTTCCATGCTAGGAAATAGCGTTTGCAGATGTCTACGTATCGTAGCAGTAGAGTTTTAATGCTACTTAAAACTAGATGTCGCATTTCATTTCTATCTTTCGTGATAAGATACAATATTCATTGTGGAGAGTTATGTATACCTCGCATTCACTTCAAAAGAATGTAAATGCGACACTTCCTTGCTAGGAAATAACATTTGCAGATGTCTACGCATCGTAGCAATAGATTTCTAATGCTTCCTAAAACGCGATATCGCATCTCACTTCTATATTTCATGATAAGATATAGTATCCATTGCGAAGTGTCATGTATATCTCGTATTCACTTCAAAAGAATGTAAATGCGACACTTCCATGCTAGGGAATAGCGTTTCCATATGTCTACGTATCGTAGCAATAGATTTCTAATGCTTCTTAGAACGCGATATCGCATCTCACTTCTATGTTTCATGATAAGATATAATATTCATTGCGAAGTGTCATGTATACTTCGTATTCACATGACAAGAATGTAAATGCGACGCTTCCATGCTTGGAAATAGCGTTTGCAGATGTCTACGTATCGTAGCAGAAGAGTTTTAATGCTACTTAAAACTAGATGTCGTATTTCATTTCTATGTTTCGTGATAAGATACAATATTCATTGCGGAGTGTTATGTATACCTCGTATTCACTTCAAAAGAATGTAAATGCGACACTTCCTTGTTAGGAAATAACATTTGCAGATGTCTACGCATCGTAGCAATAGATTTCTAATGCTTCCTAAAACGCGATATCGCATCTCACTTCTATATTTCATGATAAGATATAGTATCCATTGCGATGTGTCATGTATATCTCGTATTCACTTCAAAAGAATGTAAATGCGACACTTCCATGCTAGGGAATAGCGTTTCCATATGTCTACGAATCGTAGCAATAGATTTCTAATGCTTCTTAGAACGCGATATCGCATCTCACTTCTATGTTTCATGATAAGATATAATATTCATTGCGAAGTGACATGTATACCTCGTATTCACTTCAAAAGAACGTAAATAAGTCACTTCCATGCTAGGAAATAGCGTTTGCAGATGTCTACGTATCGTAGCAGTAGAGTTTTAATGCTACTTAAAACTAGATGTCGCATTTCATTTCTATGTTTCGTGATAAGATTCAATATTCATTGTGGAGTGTTATGTATACCTCGTATTCACTTCAAAAGAATGTAAATGCGACACTTCCTTGCTAGGAAATAACATTTGCAGATGTCTACGCATCGTAGCAATAGATTTCTAATGCTTCCTAAAACGCGATATCGCATCTCACTTCTATATTTCATGATAAGATATAGTATCCATTGCGAAGTGTCATGTATATCTCGTATTCACTTCAAAAGAATGTAAATGCGACACTTCCATGCTAGGGAATAGCGTTTCCATATGCCTACGTATCGTAGCAATAGATTTCAAATGCTTCTTAGAACGCGATATCGCATCTCACTTCTATGTTTCATGATAAGATATAATATTCATTGCGAAGTGTCATGTATACCTCGTATTCACTTCAAAAGAACGTAAATAAGTCACTTCCATGCTAGGAAATAGCGTTTGCAGATGTCTACGTATCGTAGCAATAGAGTTCTAATGCTTCTTAGAACGCGATATCGCATCTCACTTCTATGTTTCATGATAAGATATAATATTCATTGCGAAGTGTCATGTATACCTCGTATTCACTTCAAAAGAATGTAAATGCGACACTTACATGCTAGGAAATAGCATTTGCAGATGTCTACGTATCGCAGCAATAGAGTTCTAATGCTTCTTAGAACGCGATATCGCATCTCACATCTATGTTTCATGATAAGATATAATATTCATTGCGAAGTGTCATGTATACTTCGTATTCACATGACACGAATGTAAATGCGACGCTTCCATGCTGGGAAATAGCGTTTGCAGATGTCTACGTGTCGTAACAATAGAATTCTAATGCTTTATAAAACGAGATGTCGCATTTCATTTCTATGTTTCTTGGTAAGGTATAATATTCATTGTAGAGTATTATGTATACCTCGTATTCACTTCAAATGAATGTAAATGCGACACTTCCTTGCTAGGAAATAGGGTTTGCAGATGTCTACGTATCGTAGCAAGTGAGTTCTAAAGCTTCCTAAGACGCGATATCGCATCTCACTTCCATGTTTCATGATAAGATATAATATTCTTTGCGAAGTGTCATGTATACCTCGTATTCACTTCAAAAGAATGTAAATGCGACACTTACATGCTAGGAAATAGCGTTTGCAGGTGTCTACGTATCCTAGCAATAGAGTTCTAATGCTTCTTAAAACGAGATGTCGCATCTCATTTCTATGTTTCATGTTCAGATATAATATTCATTGCGAAGTGTCATGTATACCTCGTATTCACCTCAAAAGGATGTGAATGCGACACTTCCTTGCTAGGAAATAGCGTTACCAGATGACTACGTGTCGAAACAATAGAGTTCTAATGATTCTTAAAATGCCATGTCGCATCTCACTTCTATGTTTCATGATAAGATATAATATTCATTGCGAAGTGTCATGTATACCTCGTATTCACTTCAAAAGAATGTAAATGCGACACTTCCATGCTGGGAAGTGGCGTTTGCAGATGTCTACGTATCGTAGCAATAGGGTTCTAATGCTTCTTAAAATGCGATATAGCACCTCATACCTATGTTTCATGATAAGATATAATATTCATTGCGAAGTGTCATGTATACTTCGTATTCACATGACACGAATGTAAATGCGACGCTTCCATGCTGGGAAATAGCGTTTGCAGATGTCTACGTGTCGTAACAATAGAATTCTAATGCTTTATAAAACGAGATGTCGCATTTCATTTCTATGTTTCTTGGTAAGGTATAATATTCATTGTAGAGTATTATGTATACCTCGTATTCACTTCAAATGAATGTAAATGCGACACTTCCTTGCTAGGAAATAGGGTTTGCAGATGTCTACGTATCGTAGCAAGTGAGTTCTAAAGCTTCCTAAGACGCGATATCGCATCTCACTTCCATGTTTCATGATAAGATATAATATTCTTTGCGAAGTGTCATGTATACCTCGTATTCACTTCAAAAGAATGTAAATGCGACACTTACATGCTAGGAAATAGCGTTTGCAGGTGTCTACGTATCCTAGCAATAGAGTTCTAATGCTTCTTAAAACGAGATGTCGCATCTCATTTCTATGTTTCATGTTCAGATATAATATTCATTGCGAAGTGTCATGTATACCTCGTATTCACCTCAAAAGGATGTGAATGCGACACTTCCTTGCTAGGAAATAGCGTTACCAGATGACTACGTGTCGAAACAATAGAGTTCTAATGATTCTTAAAATGCCATGTCGCATCTCACTTCTATGTTTCATGATAAGATATAATATTCATTGCGAAGTGTCATGTATACCTCGTATTCACTTCAAAAGAATGTAAATGCGACACTTCCATGCTGGGAAATATTGTTTGCAGATGTCTACGTATCACAGCAATAGAGTACTAATGCTTCTTAAAACGAGATGTCGTATTTCATTTCTATGTTTCGTAATAGGATATAATATGCATTGTGTAATGTTATGTATACCTCGTATTCGCTTTAATGGAATGTAAGTGCGTCATTTCCATGCTAGGAAATAGCGTTTGCAGATTTATACGTATCGTTGCAATAGAGTTCTAATGCTACTTAAAACGAGATGTCGCATTTCATTTCTATGTTTCGTGATAAGATGTAATATTCATTGTGGAGTGTTATGTATACCTCGTATTCACTTCAGAATAATGTAAATGCGACACTTCCTTGCTAGGAAATAACATTTGCAGATGTCTACGCATCGTAGCAATAGAGTTCTAGTGCTCCTTAAATCGCGATATCGCACCTCACTTCAATGTTTCGAGATAAGATATAATATTCATTGCGAAGTGTCATGTATACCTCGTATTCACTTCAAAAGAATGTAAATGCGACACTTGCATGCTAGGAAATAGCGTTTGCAGATGTCTACGTATCGCAGCAATAGAATTCTAATGCATTATAAAACGAGATGTCGCATCTCTCTTCTATGTTTCATGATAAGTTATAATATTCATTGCGAATTGTCATGTATACTTCGTATTCACTTCAAAAGAATGTAGATGCGACACTTCCATGCTAGGAAATAGCGTTTGCAGATGTCTACGTATCGTAGCAATAGAGTTCTAATGCTTCTTAAAACGCGATATCGCATCTCACTCCTATGTTTCATGATAAGATATAATATTCATTGCGAAGTGTCATGTATACCTCGTATTCACTTCAAATGAATGTAAATGCGACACTTCCTTGCTAGGAAATAGGGTTTGCAGATGTCTACGTATCGTAGCAAGAGAGTTCTAAAGCTTCTTAGAACGCGATATCGCACCTCACTTCCATGTTTCATGATAAGATATAATATTCATTGCGAAGTGTCATGTATACCTCGTATTCACTTCAAAAGAATGTAAATGCGACACTTACATGCTAGGAAATAGCGTTTGCAGATGTCTACGTATCGTAGCAATAGAGTTCTAATGCTTCCTAAGACGCGATATCGCATCTCTCTTCTATGTTTCATGATAAGGTATAATATTCATTGCGAATTGTCATGTATACCTCGTATTCACTTCAAAAGAATGTAGATGCGACACTTCCATGCTAGGAAATAGCGTTTGCAGATGTCTACGTATCGTAGCAATAGAGTTCTAATACTTCTTATAACGCGATATCGCATCTCACTGCTATATTTCATGATAAGATATAATATTCATTATGGATTGCTATGTATACCTCGTACTCACTTCAAAAGAATGTAAATGCGACCCTTCCATGCTAGGAAATAGCCTTTGCAGATGTCTACGTATCGTAGCAATAGAGTTCTAATGCTTCTTAGAACGCGATATCGCATCTCACTTCTATGTTTCATGATAAGATACAATATTCATTGCGAAGTGTCATGTATACTTCGTATTCACTACAAAATAATGTAAATGCGACACTTCCATGCTAGGAAATAGCGTTTGCAGATGTCTACGTATCGTGGCAATAGAGTTCTAATGCTTCTTAAATCGCGATATCGCATCTCACATCTATGTTTCGTGATAAGATATAATATACATGGTAGAGTGTTATGTATACCTCGTATTCACTTCAAATGAATGTAAATGCGCCACTTCCTTTCAAGGAAATAGCGTTCCCAGATGTCTACGTATCGAAGCAATAGTGTTCTAATGTTTCTTAAATAGCGATATCGCATCCCATTTCTATGTTTCATGATAAGATATAATATTCATTGCGAAGTGTCATGTATATCTCGTATTCACATCAGAAGAATGTAAATGCGACACTTCCATGCTAGGAAATAGCGTTTGCAGATGTCTAGGTATCGTAGCAATAGAGTTCTAATGCTTCTTAAAACGAGATGTCACATTTCATTTCTATGTTTCGTGATAAGATATAATATACATGGTAGAGTGTTATGTATACCTCGTATTCACTTCAAATGAATGTAAATGCGCCACTTCCTTTCAAGGAAATAGCGTTCCCAGATGTCTACGTATCGAAGCAATAGAGTTCTAATGTTTCTTAAATAGCGATATCGCATCCCATTTCTATGTTTCATGATAAGATATAATATTCATTGCGAAGTGTCATGTATATCTCGTATTCACATCAGAAGAATGTAAATGCGACACTTCCATGCTAGGAAATAGCGTTTGCAGATGTCTAGGTATCGTAGCAATAGAGTTCTAATGCTTCCTAATACGAGATGTCGCATCTCATTTCTATGTTTCGTAATAAGATATAATATTCATTGCGGAATGTTATGTATACCTCGTATTATCTTCAAAAGAATGTAAATGCGACACTTCCATGCTAGGAAATACCGTTTGCAGATGTATACGTATCGCAGCAATAGAGTTCTAATGCTTCTTAAAACGAGATGTCGCATTTCATATCTATGTTTCGTGGTAAGATATAATATTCATTGTAGAGTGTTATGTATACCGCGTAATAAACTCAAAAGAATGTAAATGCGACACTTCCATGCTAGGAAATAGCGTTTGCGGATGTCCACGTATCGTAGCAATAGAGTTCTAATGCTTCTTAAAACGAGATGTCACATTTCATTTCTATGTTTCGTGATAAGATATAATATACATGGTAGAGTGTTATGTATACCTCGTATTCACTTCAAATGAATGTAAATGCGCCACTTCCTTTCAAGGAAATAGCGTTCCCAGATGTCTACGTATCGAAGCAATAGAGTTCTAATGTTTCTTAAATAGCGATATCGCATCCCATTTCTATGTTTCATGATAAGATATAATATTCATTGCGAAGTGTCATGTATATCTCGTATTCACATCAGAAGAATGTAAATGCGACACTTCCATGCTAGGAAATAGCGTTTGCAGATGTCTAGGTATCGTAGCAATAGAGTTCTAATGCTTCCTAATACGAGATGTCGCATCTCATTTCTATGTTTCGTGATAAGATATAATGTTCATTGCGGAATGTTATGTATACCTCGTATTCGCTTCAAAAGAATGTAAATGCGACACTTCCTTGCTAGGAAATATTGTTTGCAGATGTCTACGTATCGCAGCAATAGAGTTCTAATGCTTCTTAAAATGAGAAGTCGTATTTCATTTCTATGTTTCGTAATAAGATATAATATTCATTGCGGAATGTTATGTATACCTCGTATTATCTTCAAAAGAATGTAAATGCGACACTTCCATGCTAGGAAATAGCGTTTGCAGATACCTACGTATCGTAGCAATAGAGTTCTAATGCTTCTTAAAACGAGATGTTGCATCTCACTTCTATGTTTCATGTTCAGATATAATATTCATTGCGAAGTGTCATGTATACCTCGTACTCACTTCAAAAGAATGTAAATGCGACCCTTCCATGCTAGGAAATAGCCTTTGCAGATGTCTACGTATCGTAGGAGTAGAGTTCTAATGCTTCCTAAAACGCGATATCGCATCTCTCTTCTATGTTTCATGATAAGGAATAATATTCATTGCGAATTGTCATGTATACCTCGTATTGACTTCAAAAGAATGTAGATGCGACACTTCCATGCTAAGAAATAGCGTTTGCAGATGTCTACGTATCGTAGCAATAGAGTTCTAATGCTTCTTAAAACGCGATATCGCATCTCACTGCTATGTTTCATGTTAAGATATAATATTCATTATGGAATGTTATGTATACCCCGTAGTCACTTCAAAAGAATGTAAATGCGACACTTCCTTGCTAGGAAATAGAGTTTCCAGATGACTACGTGTCGAAACAATAGAGTTCTAATGATTCTTAAAATGCCATATCGCATCTCACTCCTATGTTTCATGATAAGATATAATATTTATTGCGAAGTGTCATATATACCTCGTATTCACTTCAAAAGAATGTAAATGCGACACTTCCATGCTAGGAAATAGCGTTTGCAGATGTCTACGTATCGTAGCAATAGAGTTCTAATGCTTCTTAAAACGCGATATCGCATCTCACATCTATGTTTCGAGATAAGATATAATATTCATTGCGAAGAGTCATGTATATCTCGTATTAACTTCAAAGGAATGTAAATGCGACACTTACATGCTAGGAAATACCGTTTGCAGATGTATACGTATCGCAGCAATAGAGTTCTAATGCTTCTTAAAACGAGATGTCGCATTTCATATCTCTGTTTCGTGGTAAGATATAATATTCATTGTAAAGTGTTATGTATTCCGCGTAATAAATTCAAAAGAATGTAAATGCGACACTTCCATGCTAGGAAATAGCGTTTGCAGATGTCTACGTATCGTAGCAAGAGAGATCTAATGCTTCTTAAAACGCGATATCGTATCTCACACCTATGTTTCATGATAAGATATAATAATCATTGCGATGTGTCATGTATACCTCGTATTCACTTCAAAAGAATGTAAATGCGACACTTACATGCTAGGAAATACCGTTTGCAGATGTCTACGTATCGTAGCAATAGAGTTCTAATGCTTCTTAAAACGCGATATCGCATCTCACTTCTATGTTTCATGTTAAGATATAATATTCATTATGCAGTGTTATGTATACCCCGTAGTCACTTCAAAAGAATGTAATGCGACACTTCCTTGCTAGGAAATAGCGTTTCCAGATGACTACGTGTCGAAACAATAGAGTTCTAATGATTCTTAAAATGCCATATCGCATCTCACTCCTATGTATCATGATAAGATATAATTTACATTGCGAAGTGTCATGTATACCTCGTATTCACTTCAAAAGAATGTAAATGCGCCACTTCCTTTCAAGGAAATAGCGTTCCCAGATGTCTACGTATCGAAGCAATAGAGTTCTAATGTTTCTTAAATAGCGATATCGCATCCCATTTCTATGTTTCATGATAAGATATAATATTCATTGCGAAGTGTCATGTATATCTCGTATTCACATCAGAAGAATGTAAATGCGACACTTCCATGCTAGGAAATAGCGTTTGCAGATGTCTACGTATCGTAGCAATAGAGTTCTAATGCTTCTTAATACGAGATGTCGCATCTCATTTCTATGTTTCGTAATAAGATATAATATTCATTGCGGAATGTTATGTATACCTCGTTTTCACTTCAAAAGAATGTAAATGCGACACTTCCTTGCTAGGATATATTGTTTGCAGATGTCTACGTATCGTAGCAATAGAGTTCTAATGCTTCTTAAAACGCGATATCGCATCTCACTCCTATGTTTCATGATAAGATATAATATTCATTGCGAAGTGTCATGTATACCTCGTATTCACTTCAAAAGAATGTAAATGCGGCACTTCCATGCTAGGAAATAGGGTTTGCAGATGTCTACGTGTCGTAGCAATAGAGTTCTAATGCTTCTTAAAATGAGAAGTCGCATTTCATTTCTATATTTCGTAATAAGGTGTAATTTTCATTGTGGAATGTTATGTTTACCTCGTGTTCACGTCAAAAGAATGTAAATGCGACACTTCCTTGCTAGGAAATGACATTTGCAGATGTCTACGCATCGTAGCAATAGAGTTCTAGTGCTTCTTAAATCGCGATATCGCATCTCACATCTATGTTTCGTGATAAGATATAATATACATGGTAGAGTGTTATGTATACCTCGTATTCACTTCAAATGAATGTAAATGCGCCACTTCCTTTCAAGGAAATAGCGTTCCCAGATGTCTACGTATCGAAGCAATAGAGTTCTAATGTTTCTTAAATAGCGATATCGCATCCCATTTCTATGTTTCATGATAAGATATAATATTCATTGCGAAGTGTCATGTATATCTCGTATTCACATCAGAAGAATGTAAATGCGACACTTCCATGCTAGGAAATAGCGTTTGCAGATGTCTAGGTATCGTAGCAATAGAGTTCTAATGCTTCCTAATACGAGATGTCGCATCTCATTTCTATGTTTCGTGATAAGATATAATGTTCAATGCGGAATGTTATGTATACCTCGTATTCGCTTCAAAAGAATGTAAATGCGACACTTCCTTGCTAGGAAATATTGTTTGCAGATGTCTACGTATCGCAGCAATAGAGTTCTAATGCTTCTTAAAATGAGAAGTCGTATTTCATTTCTATGTTTCGTAATAAGATATAATATTCATTGCGGAATGTTATGTATACCTCGTATTATCTTCAAAAGAATGTAAATGCGACACTTCCATGCTAGGAAATAGCGTTTGCAGATACCTACGTATCGTAGCAATAGAGTTCTAATGCTTCTTAAAACGAGATGTTGCATCTCACTTCTATGTTTCATGTTCAGATATAATATTCATTGCGAAGTGTCATGTATACCTCGTACTCACTTCAAAAGAATGTAAATGCGACCCTTCCATGCTAGGAAATAGCCTTTGCAGATGTCTACGTATCGTAGCAGTAGAGTTCCAATGCTTCCTAAAACGCGATATCGCATCTCTCTTCTATGTTTCATGATAAGGTATAATATTCATTGCGAATTGTCATGTATACCTCGTATTGACTTCAAAAGAATGTAGATGCGACACTTCCATGCTAGGAAATAGCGTTTGCAGATGTCTACGTATCGTAGCAATAGAGTTCTAATGCTTCTTAAAACGCGATATCGCATCTCACTGCTATGTTTCATGTTAAGATATAATATTCATTATGGAGTGTTATGTATACCCCGTAGTCACTTCAAAAGAATGTAAATGCGACACTTCCTTGCTAGGAAATAGAGTTTCCAGATGACTACGTGTCGAAACAATAGAGTTCTAATGATTCTTAAAATGCCATATCGCATCTCACTCATATGTTTCATGATAAGATATAATATTCATTGCGTAGTGTCATATATACCTCGTATTCACTTCAAAAGAATGTAAATGCGCCACTTCCTTTCAAGGAAATAGCGTTCCCAGATGTCTACGTATCGAAGCAATAGAGTTCTAATGTTTCTTAAATAGCGATATCGCATCCCATTTCTATGTTTCATGATAAGATATAATATTCATTGCGAAGTGTCATGTATATCTCGTATTCACATCAGAAGAATGTAAATGCGACACTTCCATGCTAGGAAATAGCCTTTGCAGATGTCTACGTATCGTAGCAGTAGAGTTCTAATGCTTCCTAAAACGCGATATCGCATCTCTCTTCTATGTTTCATGATAAGGTATAATATTCATTGCGAATTGTCATGTATACCTCGTATTGACTTCAAAAGAATGTAGATGCGACACTTCCATGCTAGGAAATAGCGTTTGCAGATGTCTACGTATCGTAGCAATAGAGTTCTAATGCTTCTTAAAACGCGATATCGCATCTCACTGCTATGTTTCATGTTAAGATATAATATTCATTATGGAGTGTTATGTATACCCCGTAGTCACTTCAAAAGAATGTAAATGCGACACTTCCTTGCTAGGAAATAGAGTTTCCAGATGACTACGTGTCGAAACAATAGAGTTCTAATGATTCTTAAAATGCCATATCGCATCTCACTCCTATGTTTCATGATAAGATATAATATTCATTGCGAAGTGTCATATATACCTCGTATTCGCTTCAAAAGAATGTAAATGCGACACTTCCATGCTAGGAAATAGCGTTTGCAGATGTCTACGTATCGTAGCAATAGAGTTCTAATGCTTCTTAAAACGCGATATCGCATCTCACATCTATGTTTCGAGATAAGATGTAATATTCATTGCGAAGAGTCATGTATACCTCGTATTATCTTCAAAGGAATGTAAATGCGACACTTACATGCTAGGAAATACCGTTTGCAGATGTATACGTATCGCAGCAATAGAGTTCTAATGCTTCTTAAAACGAGATGTCGCATTTCATATCTATGTTTCGTGGTAAGATATAATATTCATTGTAGAGTGTTATGTATACCGCGTAATAAATTCAAAAGAATGTAAATGCGACACTTCCATGCTAGGAAATAGCGTTTGCAGATGTCTACGTATCGTAGCCATAGAGATCTAATGCTTCTTAAAACGCGATATCGTATCTCACACCTATGTCTCATGATAAGATATAATAATCATTGCGATGTGTCATGTATACCTCGTATTCACTTCAGAAGAATGTAAATGCGACACTTACATGCTAGGAAATACCGTTTGCAGATGTATACGTATCGCAGCAATAGAGTTCTAATGCTTCTTAAAACGAGATGTCGCATTTCATATCTATGTTTCGTGGTAAGATATAATAATCATTGCGATGTGTCATGTATACCTCGTATTCACTTCAAAAGAACGTAAATGCGACACTTACATGCTAGGAAATAGCGTTTGCAGATGTCTACGTATCGTAGCAAGAGAGATCTAATGCTTCTTAAAACGCGATATCGTATCTCACACCTATGTTTCATGATAAGATATAATAATCATTGCGATGTGTCATGTATACCTCGTATTCACTTCAAAAGAATGTAAATGCGACACTTACATGCTAGGAAATACCGTTTGCAGATGTCTACGTATCGTAGCAATAGAGTTCTAATGCTTCTTAAAACGCGATATCGCATCTCACTTCTATGTTTCATGTTAAGATATAATATTCATTATGGAGTGTTATGTATACCCCGTAGTCACTTCAAAAGAATGTAAATGCGACACTTCCTTGCTAGGAAATAGCGTTTCCAGATGACTACGTGTCGAAACAATAGTGTTCTAATGATTCTTAAAATGCCATATCGCATCTCACTCCTATGTATCATGATAAGATATAATTTACATTGCGAAGTGTCATGTATACCTCGTATTCACTTCAAAAGAATGTAAATGCGCCACTTCCTTTCAAGGAAATAGCGTTCCCAGATGTCTACGTATCGAAGCAATAGAGTTCTAATGTTTCTTAAATAGCGATATCGCATCCCATTTCTATGTTTCATGATAAGATATAATATTCATTGCGAAGTGTCATGTATATCTCGTATTCACATCAGAAGAATGTAAATGCGACACTTCCATGCTAGGAAATAGCGTTTGCAGATGTCTACGTATCGTAGCAATAGAGTTCTAATGCTTCTTAATACGAGATGTCGCATCTCATTTCTATGTTTCGTAATAAGATATAATATTCATTGCGGAATGTTATGTATACCTCGTTTTCACTTCAAAAGAATGTAAATGCGACACTTCCTTGCTAGGAAATATTGTTTGCAGATGTCTACGTATCGTAGCAATAGAGTTATAATGCTTCTTAAAACGAGAAGTCGTATTTCATTTCTATGTTTCGTAATAAGATATAATGTTCATTGCGGAATGTTATGTATACCTCGTATTATCTTCAAAAGAATGTAAATGCGACACTTGCATGCTAGGAAATAGCGCTTGCAGATGCCTAAGTATCGTAGCAATAGAGTTCTAATGCTTCTTAAAACGAGATGTTGCATCTCACTTCTATGTTTCATGTTCAGATATAATATTCATTGCGAAGTGTCATGTATACCCCGTACTCACTTCAAAAGAATGTAAATGCGACCCTTCCATGCTAGGAAATAGCCTTTGCAGATGTCTACGTATCGTAGCAGTAGAGATCTAATGCTTCCTAAAACGCGATATCGCATCTCTCTTCTATGTTTCATGATAAGGTATAATATTCATTGCGTATTGTCATGTATACCTCGTATTCACTTCAAAAGAATGTAGATGCGACACTTCCATGCTAGGAAATAGCGTTTGCAGATGTCTACGTATCGTAGCAATAGAGTTCTAATGCTTCTAAAAACGCGATATCGCATCTCACTGCTATGTTTCATGTTAAGATATAATATTCATTATGGAGTGTTATGTATACCCCGTAGTCACTTCAAAAGAATGTAAATGCGACACTTCCTTGCTAGGAAATAGCGTTTCCAGATGACTACGTGTCGAAACAATAGAGTTCTAATGATTCTTAAAATGCCATATCGCATCTCACTCCTATGTTTCATGATAAGATATAATATTCATTGCGAAGTGTCATATATACATCGTATTCACTTCAAACGAATGTAAATGCGACACTTCCATGCTAGGAAATAGCGTTTGCAGATGTCTACGTATCGTAGCAATAGAGTTCTAATGCTTCTTAAAATGCGATATCGCATCTCACTCCTATGTTTCATGATAAGATATAATATTCATTGCGAAGTGTCATGTATACCTCGTATTCACTTCAAAAGAATGTAAATGCGGCACTTCCATGCTAGGAAATAGGGTTTGCAGATGTCTACGTGTCGTAGCAATAGAGTTCTAATGCTTCTTAAAATGAGAAGTCGCATTTCATTTCTATATTTCGTAATAAGGTGTAATTTTCATTGTGGAATGTTATGTTTACCTCGTGTTCACGTCAAAAGAATGTAAATGCGACACTTCCTTGCTAGGAAATGACATTTGCAGATGTCTACGCATCGTAGCAATAGAGTTCTAATGCTTCTTAAAACGAGATGTCACATTTCATTTCTATGTTTCGTGATAAGATATAATATACATGGTAGAGTGTTATGTATACCTCGTATTCACTTCAAATGAATGTAAATGCGCCACTTCCTTTCAAGGAAATAGCGTTCCCAGATGTCTACGTATCGAAGCAATAGAGTTCTAATGTTTCTTAAATAGCGATATCGCATCCCATTTCTATGTTTCGTGATAAGATATAATATACATGGTAGAGTGTTATGTATACCTCGTATTCACTTCAAATGAATGTAAATGCGCCACTTCCTTTCAAGGAAATAGCGTTCCCAGATGTCTACGTATCGAAGCAATAGAGTTCTAATGTTTCTTAAATAGCGATATCGCATCCCATTTCTATGTTTCATGATAAGATATAATATTCATTGCGAAGTGTCATGTATACCTCGTACTCACTTCAAAAGAATGTAAATGCGACCCTTCCATGCTAGGAAATAGCCTTTGCAGATGTCTACGTATCGTAGCAGTAGAGTTCTAATGCTTCCTAAAACGCGATATCGCATCTCTCTTCTATGTTTCATGATAAGGTATAATATTCATTGCGAATTGTCATGTATACCTCGTATTGACTTCAAAAGAATGTAGATGCGACACTTCCATGCTAAGAAATAGCGTTTGCAGATGTCTACGTATCGTAGCAATAGAGTTCTAATGCTTCTTAAAACGCGATATCGCATCTCACTGCTATGTTTCATGTTAAGATATAATATTCATTATGGAGTGTTATGTATACCCCGTAGTCACTTCAAAAGAATGTAAATGCGACACTTCCTTGCTAGGAAATAGAGTTTCCAGATGACTACGTGTCGAAACAATAGAGTTCTAATGATTCTTAAAATGCCATATCGCATCTCACTCCTATGTTTTATGATAAGATATAATATTCATTGCGAAGTGTCATATATACCTCGTATTCACTTCAAAAGAATGTAAATGCGACACTTCCATGCTAGGAAATAGCGTTTGCAGATGTCTACGTATCGTAGCAATAGAGTTCTAATGCTTCTTAAAACACGATATCGCATCTCACATCTATGTTTCGAGATAAGATATAATATTCATTGCGAAGAGTCATGTATATCTCGTATTAACTTCAAAGGAATGTAAATGCGACACTTACATGCTAGGAAATACCGTTTGCAGATGTATACGTATCGCAGCAATAGAGTTCTAATGCTTCTTAAAACGAGATGTCGCATTTCATATCTCTGTTTCGTGGTAAGATATAATATTCATTGTAGAGTGTTATGTATTCCGCGTAATAAATTCAAAAGAATGTAAATGCGACACTTCCATGCTAGGAAATAGCCTTTGCAGATGTCTACGTATCGTAGCAAGAGAGATCTAATGCTTCTTAAAACGCGATATCGTATCTCACACCTATGTTTCATGATAAGATATAATAATCATTGCGATGTGTCATGTATACCTCGTATTCACTTCAAAAGAATGTAAATGCGACACTTACATGCTAGGAAATACCGTTTGCAGATGTCTACGTATCGTAGCAATAGAGTTCTAATGCTTCTTAAAACGCGATATCGCATCTCACTTCTATGTTTCATGTTAAGATATAATATTCATTATGGAGTGTTATGTATACCCCGTAGTCACTTCAAAAGAATGTAAATGCGACACTTCCTTGCTAGGAAATAGCGTTTCCAGATGACTACGTGTCGAAACAATAGAGTTCTAATGATTCTTAAAATGCCATATCGCATCTCACTCCTATGTATCATGATAAGATATAATTTACATTGCGAAGTGTCATGTATACCTCGTATTCACTTCAAAAGAATGTAAATGCGCCACTTCCTTTCAAGGAAATAGCGTTCCCAGATGTCTACGTATCGAAGCAATAGAGTTCTAATGTTTCTTAAATAGCGATATCGCATCCCATTTCTATGTTTCATGATAAGATATAATATTCATTGCGAAGTGTCATGTATATCTCGTATTCACATCAGAAGAATGTAAATGCGACACTTCCATGCTAGGAAATAGCGTTTGCAGATGTCTACGTATCGTAGCAATAGAGTTCTAATGCTTCTTAATACGAGATGTCGCATCTCATTTCTATGTTTCGTAATAAGATATAATATTCATTGCGGAATGTTATGTATACCTCGTTTTCACTTCAAAAGAATGTAAATGCGACACTTCCTTGCTAGGATATATTGTTTGCAGATGTCTACGTATCGTAGCAATAGAGTTATAATGCTTCTTAAAACGAGAAGTCGTATTTCATTTCTATGTTTCGTAATAAGATATAATATTCATTGCGGAATGTTATGTATACCTCGTATTATCTTCAAAAGAATGTAAATGCGACACTTCCATGCTAGGAAATAGCGCTTGCAGATACCTAAGTATCGTAGCAATAGAGTTCTAATGCTTCTTAAAACGAGATGTTGCATCTCACTTCTATGTTTCATGTTCAGATATAATATTCATTGCGAAGTGTCATGTATACCCCGTACTCACTTCAAAAGAATGTAAATGCGACCCTTCCATGCTAGGAAATAGCCTTTGCAGATGTCTACGTGTCGTAGCAGTAGAGATCTAATGCTTCCTAAAACGCGATATCGCATCTCTCTTCTATGTTTCATGATAAGGTATAATATTCATTGCGAATTGTCATGTATACCTCGTATTCACTTCAAAAGAACGTAGATGCGACACTTCCATGCTAGGAAATAGCGTTTGCAGATGTCTACGTATCGTAGCAATAGAGTTCTAATGCTTCTAAAAACGCGATATCGCATCTCACTGCTATGTTTCATGTTAAGATATAATATTCATTATGGAGTGTTATGTATACCCCGTAGTCACTTCAAAAGAATGTAAATGCGACACTTCCTTGCTAGGAAATAGCGTTTCCAGATGACTACGTGTCGAAACAATAGAGTTCTAATGATTCTTAAAATGCCATATCGCATCTCACTCCTATGTTTCATGATAAGATATAATATTCATTGCGAAGTGTCATATATACATCGTATTCACTTCAAACGAATGTAAATGCGACACTTCCATGCTATGAAATAGCGTTTGCAGATGTCTACGTATCGTAGCAATAGAGTTCTAATGCTTCTTAAAACGCGATATCGCATCTCACTCCTATGTTTCATGATAAGATATAATATTCATTGCGAAGTGTCATGTATACCTCGTATTCACTTCAAAAGAATGTAAATGCGGCACTTCCATGCTAGGAAATAGGGTTTGCAGATGTCTACGTGTCGTAGCAATAGAGTTCTAATGCTTCTTAAAATGAGAAGTCGCATTTCATTTCTATATTTCGTAATAAGGTGTAATTTTCATTGTGGAATGTTATGTTTACCTCGTGTTCACGTCAAAAGAATGTAAATGCGACACTTCCTTGCTAGGAAATGACATTTGCAGATGTCTACGCATCGTAGCAATAGAGTTCTAGTGCTTCTTAAATCGCGATATCGCATCTCACATCTATGTTTCGTGATAAGATATAATATACATGGTAGAGTGTTATGTATACCTCGTATTCACTTCAAATGAATGTAAATGCGCCACTTCCTTTCAAGGAAATAGCGTTCCCAGATGTCTACGTATCGAAGCAATAGAGTTCTAATGTTTCTTAAATAGCGATATCGCATCCCATTTCTATGTTTCAAGATAAGATATAATATTCATTGCGAAGTGTCATGTATATCTCGTATTCACATCAGAAGAATGTAAATGCGACACTTCCATGCTAGGAAATAGCGTTTGCAGATGTCTAGGTATCGTAGCAATAGAGTTCTAATGCTTCTTAAAACGAGATGTCACATTTCATTTCTATGTTTCGTGATAAGATATAATATACATGGTAGAGTGTTATGTATACCTCGTATTCACTTCAAATGAATGTAAATGCGCCACTTCCTTTCAAGGAAATAGCGTTCCCAGATGTCTACGTATCGAAGCAATAGAGTTCTAATGTTTCTTAAATAGCGATATCGCATCCCATTTCTATGTTTCATGATAAGATATAATATTCATTGCGAAGTGTCATGTATATCTCGTATTCACATCAGAAGAATGTAAATGCGACACTTCCATGCTAGGAAATAGCGTTTGCAGATGTCTAGGTATCGTAGCAATAGAGTTCTAATGCTTCCTAATACGAGATGTCGCATCTCATTTCTATGTTTCGTGATAAGATATAATGTTCATTGCGGAATGTTATGTATACCTCGTATTCGCTTCAAAAGAATGTAAATGCGACACTTCCTTGCTAGGAAATATTGTTTGCAGATGTCTACGTATCGCAGCAATAGAGTTCTAATGCTTCTTAAAATGAGAAGTCGTATTTCATTTCTATGTTTCGTAATAAGATATAATATTCATTGCGGAATGTTATGTATACCTCGTATTATCTTCAAAAGAATGTAAATGCGACACTTCTATGCTAGGAAATACCGTTTGCAGATGTATACGTATCGCAGCAATAGAGTTCTAATGCTTCTTAAAACGAGATGTCGCATTTCATATCTATGTTTCGTGGTAAGATATAATATTCATTGTAGAGTGTTATGTATACCGCGTAATAAACTCAAAAGAATGTAAATGCGACACTTCCATGCTAGGAAATAGCGTTTGCGGATGTCCACGTATCGTAGCAATAGAGTTCTAATGCTTCTTAAAACGAGATGTCACATTTCATTTCTATGTTTCGTGATAAGATATAATATACATGGTAGAGTGTTATGTATACCTCGTATTCACTTCAAATGAATGTAAATGCGCCACTTCCTTTCAAGGAAATAGCGTTCCCAGATGTCTACGTATCGAAGCAATAGAGTTCTAATGTTTCTTAAATAGCGATATCGCATCCCATTTCTATGTTTCATGATAAGATATAATATTCATTGCGAAGTGTCATGTATATCTCGTATTCACATCAGAAGAATGTAAATGCGACACTTCCATGCTAGGAAATAGCGTTTGCAGATGTCTAGGTATCGTAGCAATAGAGTTCTAAAGCTTCCTAATACGAGATGTCGCATCTCATTTCTATGTTTCGTGATAAGATATAATGTTCATTGCGGAATGTTATGTATACCTCGTATTCGCTTCAAAAGAATGTAAATGCGACACTTCCTTGCTAGGAAATATTGTTTGCAGATGTCTACGTATCGCAGCAATAGAGTTCTAATGCTTCTTAAAATGAGAAGTCGTATTTCATTTCTATGTTTCGTAATAAGATATAATATTCATTGCGGAATGTTATGTATACCTCGTATTATCTTCAAAAGAATGTAAATGCGACACTTCCATGCTAGGAAATAGCGTTTGCAGATACCTACGTATCGTAGCAATAGAGTTCTAATGCTTCTTAAAACGAGATGTTGCATCTCACTTCTATGTTTCATGTTCAGATATAATATTCATTGCGAAGTGTCATGTATACCTCGTACTCACTTCAAAAGAATGTAAATGCGACCCTTCCATGCTAGGAAATAGCCTTTGCAGATGTCTACGTATCGTAGCAGTAGAGTTCTAATGCTTCCTAAAACGCGATATCGCATCTCTCTTCTATGTTTCATGATAAGGTATAATATTCATTGCGAATTGTCATGTATACCTCGTATTGACTTCAAAAGAATGTAGATGCGACACTTCCATGCTAAGAAATAGCGTTTGCAGATGTCTACGTATCGTAGCAATAGAGTTCTAATGCTTCTTAAAACGCGATATCGCATCTCACTGCTATGTTTCATGTTAAGATATAATATTCATTATGGAATGTTATGTATACCCCGTAGTCACTTCAAAAGAATGTAAATGCGACACTTCCTTGCTAGGAAATAGAGTTTCCAGATGACTACGTGTCGAAACAATAGAGTTCTAATGATTCTTAAAATGCCATATCGCATCTCACTCCTATGTTTCATGATAAGATATAATATTCATTGCGAAGTGTCATATATACCTCGTATTCACTTCAAAAGAATGTAAATGCGACACTTCCATGCTAGGAAATAGCGTTTGCAGATGTCTACGTATCGTAGCAATAGAGTTCTAATGCTTCTTAAAACGCGATATCGCATCTCACATCTATGTTTCGAGATAAGATATAATATTCATTGCGAAGAGTCATGTATATCTCGTATTAACTTCAAAGGAATGTAAATGCGACACTTACATGCTAGGAAATACCGTTTGCAGATGTATACGTATCGCAGCAATAGAGTTCTAATGCTTCTTAAAACGAGATGTCGCATTTCATATCTCTGTTTCGTGGTAAGATATAATATTCATTGTAGAGTGTTATGTATTCCGCGTAATAAATTCAAAAGAATGTAAATGCGACACTTCCATGCTAGGAAATAGCGTTCGCAGATGTCTACGTATCGTAGCAAGAGAGATATAATGCTTCTTAAAACGCGATATCGTATCTCACACCTATGTTTCATGATAAGATATAATAATCATTGCGATGTGTCATGTATACCTCGTATTCGCTTCAAAAGAATGTAAATGCGACACTTACATGCTAGGAAATACCGTTTGCAGATGTCTACGTATCGTAGCAATAGAGTTCTAATGCTTCTTAAAACGCGATATCGCATCTCACTTCTATGTTTCATGTTAAGATATAATATTCATTATGGAGTGTTATGTATACCCCGTAGTCACTTCAAAAGAATGTAAATGCGACACTTCCTTGCTAGGAAATAGCGTTTCCAGATGACTACGTGTCGAAACAATAGAGTTCTAATGATTCTTAAAATGCCATATCGCATCTCACTCCTATGTATCATGATAAGATATAATTTACATTGCGAAGTGTCATGTATACCTCGTATTCACTTCAAAAGAATGTAAATGCGCCACTTCCTTTCAAGGAAATAGCGTTCCCAGATGTCTACGTATCGAAGCAATAGAGTTCTAATGTTTCTTAAATAGCGATATCGCATCCCATTTCTATGTTTCATGATAAGATATAATATTCATTGCGAAGTGTCATGTATATCTCGTATTCACATCAGAAGAATGTAAATGCGACCCTTCCATGCTAGGAAATAGCCTTTGCAGATGTCTACGTATCGTAGCAGTAGAGATCTAATGCTTCCTAAAACGCGATATCGCATCTCTCTTCTATGTTTCATGATAAGGTATAATATTCATTGCGAATTGTCATGTATACCTCGTATTCACTTCAAAAGAATGTAGATGCGACACTTCCATGCTAGGAAATAGCGTTTGCAGATGTCTACGTATCGTAGCAATAGAGTTCTAATGCTTCTAAAAACGCGATATCGCATCTCACTGCTATGTTTCATGTTAAGATATAATATTCATTATGGAGTGTTATGTATACCCCGTAGTCACTTCAAAAGAATGTAAATGCGACACTTCCTTGCTAGGAAATAGCGTTTCCAGATGACTACGTGTCGAAACAATAGAGTTCTAATGATTCTTAAAATGCCATATCGCATCTCACTCCTATGTATCATGATAAGATATAATTTACATTGCGAAGTGTCATGTATACCTCGTATTCACTTCAAAAGAATGTAAATGCGCCACTTCCTTTCAAGGAAATAGCGTTCCCAGATGTCTACGTATCGAAGCAATAGAGTTCTAATGTTTCTTAAATAGCGATATCGCATCCCATTTCTATGTTTCATGATAAGATATAATATTCATTGCGAAGTGTCATGTATATCTCGTATTCACATCAGAAGAATGTAAATGCGACCCTTCCATGCTAGGAAATAGCCTTTGCAGATGTCTACGTATCGTAGCAGTAGAGATCTAATGCTTCCTAAAACGCGATATCGCATCTCTCTTCTATGTTTCATGATAAGGTATAATATTCATTGCGAATTGTCATGTATACCTCGTATTCACTTCAAAAGAATGTAGATGCGACACTTCCATGCTAGGAAATAGCGTTTGCAGATGTCTACGTATCGTAGCAATAGAGTTCTAATGCTTCTAAAAACGCGATATCGCATCTCACTGCTATGTTTCATGTTAAGATATAATATTCATTATGGAGTGTTATGTATACCCCGTAGTCACTTCAAAAGAATGTAAATGCGACACTTCCTTGCTAGGAAATAGCGTTTCCAGATGACTACGTGTCGAAACAATAGAGTTCTAATGATTCTTAAAATGCCATATCGCATCTCACTCCTATGTTTCATGATAAGATATAATATTCATTGCGAAGTGTCATGTATACCTCGTATTCACTTCAAAAGAATGTAAATGCGGCACTTCCATGCTAGGAAATAGGGTTTGCAGATGTCTACGTGTCGTAGCAATAGAGTTCTAATGCTTCTTAAAATGAGAAGTCGCATTTCATTTCTATATTTCGTAATAAGGTGTAATTTTCATTGTGGAATGTTATGTTTACCTCGTGTTCACGTCAAAAGAATGTAAATGCGACACTTCCTTGCTAGGAAATGACATTTGCAGATGTCTACGCATCGTAGCAATAGAGTTCTAGTGCTTCTTAAATCGCGATATCGCATCTCACATCTATGTTTCGTGATAAGATATAATATACATGGTAGGGTGTTATGTATACCTCGTATTCACTTCAAATGAATGTAAATGCGCCACTTCCTTTCAAGGAAATAGCGTTCCCAGATGTCTACGTATCGAAGCAATAGAGTTCTAATGTTTCTTAAATAGCGATATCGCATCCCATTTCTATGTTTCATGATAAGATATAATATTCATTGCGAAGTGTCATGTATATCTCGTATTCACATCAGAAGAATGTAAATGCGACACTTCCATGCTAGGAAATAGCGTTTGCAGATGTCTAGGTATCGTAGCAATAGAGTTCTAATGCTTCCTAATACGAGATGTCGCATCTCATTTCTATGTTTCGTGATAAGATATAATGTTCATTGCGGAATGTTATGTATACCTCGTATTCGCTTCAAAAGAATGTAAATGCGACACTTCCTTGCTAGGAAATATTGTTTGCAGATGTCTACGTATCGCAGCAATAGAGTTCTAATGCTTCTTAAAATGAGAAGTCGTATTTCATTTCTATGTTTCGTAATAAGATATAATATTCATTGCGGAATGTTATGTATACCTCGTATTATCTTCAAAAGAATGTAAATGCGACACTTCCATGCTAGGAAATAGCGTTTGCAGATACCTACGTATCGTAGCAATAGAGTTCTAATGCTTCTTAAAACGAGATGTTGCATCTCACTTCTATGTTTCATGTTCAGATATAATATTCATTGCGAAGTGTCATGTATACCTCGTACTCACTTCAAAAGAATGTAAATGCGACCCTTCCATGCTAGGAAATAGCCTTTGCAGATGTCTACGTATCGTAGCAGTAGAGTTCTAATGCTTCCTAAAACGCGATATCGCATCTCTCTTCTATGTTTCATGATAAGGTATAATATTCATTGCGAATTGTCATGTATACCTCGTATTGACTTCAAAAGAATGTAGATGCGACACTTCCATGCTAAGAAATAGCGTTTGCAGATGTCTACGTATCGTAGCAATAGAGTTCTAATGCTTCTTAAAACGCGATATCGCATCTCACTGCTATTTTTCATGTTAAGATATAATATTCATTATGGAGTGTTATGTATACCCGTAGTCACTTCAAAAGAATGTAAATGCGACACTTCCTTGCTAGGAAATAGAGTTTCAGATGACTACGTGTCGAAACAATAGAGTTCTAATGATTCTTAAAATGCCATATCGCATCTCACTCCTATGTTTCATGATAAGATATAATATTCATTGCGAAGTGTCATATATACCTCGTATTCACTTCAAAAGAATGTAAATGCGACACTTCCATGCTAGGAAATAGCGTTTGCAGATGTCTACGTATCGTAGCAATAGAGTTCTAATGCTTCTTAAAACGCGATATCGCATCTCACATCTATGTTTCGAGTTAAGATATAATATTCATTGCGAAGAGTCATGTATATCTCGTATTAACTTCAAAGGAATGTAAATGCGACACTTACATGCTAGGAAATACCGTTTGCAGATGTATACGTATCGCAGCAATAGAGTTCTAATGCTTCTTAAAACGAGATGTCGCATTTCATATCTATGTTTCGTGGTAATATATAATATTCATTGTAGAGTGTTATGTATTCCGCGTAATAAATTCAAAAGAATGTAAATGCGACACTTCCATGCTAGGAAATAGCGTTTGCAGATGTCTACGTATCGTAGCAAGAGAGATCTAATGCTTCTTAAAACGCGATATCGTATCTCACACCTATGTTTCATGATAAGATATAATAATCATTGCGATGTGTCATGTATACCTCGTATTCACTTCAAAAGAATGTAAATGCGACACTTACATGCTAGGAAATACCGTTTGCAGATGTCTACGTATCCTAGCAATAGAGTTCTAATGCTTCTTAAAACGCGATATCGCATCTCACTTCTATGTTTCATGTTAAGATATAATATTCATTATGAAGTGTTATGTATACCCCGTAGTCACTTCAAAAGAATGTAAATGCGACACTTCCTTGCTAGGAAATAACGTTTCCAGATGACTACGTGTCGAAACAATAGAGTTCTAATGATTCTTAAAATGCCATATCGCATCTCACTCCTATGTATCATGATAAGATATAATTTACATTGCGAAGTGTCATGTATACCTCGTATTCACTTCAAAAGAATGTAAATGCGCCACTTCCTTTGAAGGAAATAGCGTTCCCAGATGTCTACGTATCGAAGCAATAGAGTTCTAATGTTTCTTAAATAGTGATATCGCATCCCATTTCTATGTTTCATGATAAGATATAATATTCATTGCGAAGTGTCATGTATATCTCGTATTCACATCAGAAGAATGTAAAAGCGACACTTCCATGCTAGGAAATAGCGTTTGCAGATGTCTAGGTATCGTAGCAATAGAGTTCTAATGCTTCCTAATACGAGATGTCGCATCTCATTTCTATGTTTCGTGATAAGATATAATGTTCATTGCGGAATGTTATGTATGCCTCGTATTCGCTTCAAAAGAATGTAAATGCGACACTGCCATGCTAGGAAATAGCGTTTGCAGATACCTACGTATCGTAGCAATAGAGTTCTAATGCTTCTTAAAACGAGATGTTGCATCTCACTTCTATGTTTCATGTTCAGATATAATATTCATTGCGAAGTGTCATGTATACCTCGTACTCACTTCAAAAGAATGTAAATGCGACCCTTCCATGCTAGGAAATAGCCTTTGCAGATGTCTACGTATCGTAGCAGTAGAGTTCCAATGCTTCCTAAAACGCGATATCGCATCTCTCTTCTATGTTTCATGATAAGGTATAATATTCATTGCGAATTGTCATGTATACCTCGTATTGACTTCAAAAGAATGTAGATGCGACACTTCCATGCTAGGAAATAGCGTTTGCAGATGTCTACGTATCGTAGCAATAGAGTTCTAATGCTTCTTAAAACGCGATATCGCATCTCACTGCTATGTTTCATGTTAAGATATAATATTCATTATGGAGTGTTATGTATACCCCGTAGTCACTTCAAAAGAATGTAAATGCGACACTTCCTTGCTAGGAAATAGAGTTTCCAGATGACTACGTGTCGAAACAATAGAGTTCTAATGATTCTTAAAATGCCATATCGCATCTCACTCCTATGTTTCATGATAAGATATAATATTCATTGCGAAGTGTCATATATACCTCGTATTCACTTCAAAAGAATGTAAATGCGACACTTCCATGCTAGGAAATAGCGTTTGCAGATGTCTACGTATCGTAGCAATAGAGTTCTAATGCTTCTTAAAACGCGATATCGCATCTCACATCTATGTTTCGAGATAAGATGTAATATTCATTGCGAAGAGTCATGTATACCTCGTATTATCTTCAAAGGAATGTAAATGCGACACTTACATGCTAGGAAATACCGTTTGCAGATGTATACGTATCGCAGCAATAGAGTTCTAATGCTTCTTAAAACGAGATGTCGCATTTCATATCTATGTTTCGTGGTAAGATATAATATTCATTGTAGAGTGTTATGTATACCGCGTAATAAATTCAAAAGAATGTAAATGCGACACTTCCATGCTAGGAAATAGCGTTTGCAGATGTCTACGTATCGTAGCCATAGAGATCTAATGCTTCTTAAAACGCGATATCGTATCTCACACCTATGTCTCATGATAAGATATAATAATCATTGCGATGTGTCATGTATACCTCGTATTCACTTCAAAAGAATGTAAATGCGACACTTACATGCTAGGAAATACCGTTTGCAGATGTATACGTATCGCAGCAATAGAGTTCTAATGCTTCATAAAACGAGATGTCGCATTTCATATCTATGTTTCGTGGTAAGATATAATAATCATTGCGATGTGTCATGTATACCTCGTATTCACTTCAAAAGAACGTAAATGCGACACTTACATGCTAGGAAATAGCGTTTGCAGATGTCTACGTATCGTAGCAAGAGAGATCTAATGCTTCTTAAAACGCGATATCGTATCTCACACCTATGTTTCATGATAAGATATAATAATCATTGCGATGTGTCATGTATACCTCGTATTCACTTCAAAAGAATGTAAATGCGACACTTACATGCTAGGAAATACCGTTTGCAGATGTCTACGTATCGTAGCAATAGAGTTCTAATGCTTCTTAAAACGCGATATCGCATCTCACTTCTATGTTTCATGTTAAGATATAATATTCATTATGGAGTGTTATGTATACCCCGTAGTCACTTCAAAAGAATGTAAATGCGACACTTCCTTGCTAGGAAATAGCGTTTCCAGATGACTACGTGTCGAAACAATAGAGTTCTAATGATTCTTAAAATGCCATATCGCATCTCACTCCTATGTATCACGATAAGATATAATTTACATTGCGAAGTGTCATGTATACCTCGTATTCACTTCAAAAGAATGTAAATGCGCCACTTCCTTTCAAGGAAATAGCGTTCCCAGATGTCTACGTATCGAAGCAATAGAGTTCTAATGTTTCTTAAATAGCGATATCGCATCCCATTTCTATGTTTCATGATAAGATATAATATTCATTGCGAAGTTCATGTATATCTCGTATTCACATCAGAAGAATGTAAATGCGACACTTCCATGCTAGGAAATAGCGTTTGCAGATGTCTACGTATCGTAGCAATAGAGTTCTAATGCTTCTTAATACGAGATGTCGCATCTCATTTCTATGTTTCGTAATAAGATACAATATTCATTGCGGAATGTTATGTATACCTCGTTTTCACTTCAAAAGAATGTAAATGCGACACTTCCTTGCTAGGAAATATTGTTTGCAGTTGTCTACGTATCGTAGCAATAGAGTTATAATGCTTCTTAAAACGAGAAGTCGTATTTCATTTCTATGTTTCGTAATAAGATATAATATTCATTGCGGAATGTTATGTATACCTCGTATTATCTTCAAAAGAATGTAAATGCGACACTTCCATGCTAGGAAATAGCGCTTGCAGATGCCTAAGTATCGTAGCAATAGAGTTCTAATGCTTCTTAAAACGAGATGTTGCATCTCACTTCTATGTTTCATGTTCAGATATAATATTCATTGCGAAGTGTCATGTATACCCCGTACTCACTTCAAAAGAATGTAAATGCGACCCTTCCATGCTAGGAAATAGCCTTTGCAGATGTCTACGTATCGTAGCAGTAGAGATCTAATGCTTCCTAAAACGCGATATCGCATCTCTCTTCTATGTTTCATGATAAGGTATAATATTCATTGCGTATTGTCATGTATACCTCGTATTCACTTCAAAAGAATGTAGATGCGACACTTCCATGCTAGGAAATAGCGTTTGCAGATGTCTACGTATCGTAGCAATAGAGTTCTAATGCTTCTAAAAACGCGATATCGCATCTCACTGCTATGTTTCATGTTAAGATATAATATTCATTATGGAGTGTTATGTATACCCCGTAGTCACTTCAAAAGAATGTAAATGCGACACTTCCTTGCTAGGAAATAGCGTTTCCAGATGACTACGTGTCGAAACAATAGAGTTCTAATGATTCTTAAAATGCCATATCGCATCTCACTCCTATGTTTCATGATAAGATATAATATTCATTGCGAAGTGTCATATATACATCGTATTCACTTCAAACGAATGTAAATGCGACACTTCCATGCTATGAAATAGCGTTTGCAGATGTCTACGTATCGTAGCAATAGAGTTCTAATGCTTCTTAAAACGCGATATCGCATCTCACTCCTATCTTTCATGATAAGATATAATATTCATTGCGAAGTGTCATGTATACCTCGTATTCACTTCAAAAGAATGTAAATGCGGCACTTCCATGCTAGGAAATAGGGTTTGCAGATGTCTACGTGTCGTAGCAATAGAGTTCTAATGCTTCTTAAAATGAGAAGTCGCATTTCATTTCTATATTTCGTAATAAGGTGTAATTTTCATTGTGGAATGTTATGTTTACCTCGTGTTCACGTCAAAAGAATGTAAATGCGACACTTCCTTGCTAGGAAATGACATTTGCAGATGTCTACGCATCGTAGCAATAGAGTTCTAGTGCTTCTTAAATCGCGATATCGCATCTCACATCTATGTTTCGTGATAAGATATAATATACATGGTAGAGTGTTATGTATACCTCGTATTCACTTCAAATGAATGTAAATGCGCCACTTCCTTTCAAGGAAATAGCGTTCCCAGATGTCTACGTATCGAAGCAATAGAGTTCTAATGTTTCTTAAATAGCGATATCGCATCCCATTTCTATGTTTCATGATAAGATATAATATTCATTGCGAAGTGTCATGTATATCTCGTATTCACATCAGAAGAATGTAAATGCGACACTTCCATGCTAGGAAATAGCGTTTGCAGATGTCTAGGTATCGTAGCAATAGAGTTCTAATGCTTCTTAAAACGAGATGTCACATTTCATTTCTATGTTTCGTGATAAGATATAATATACATGGTAGAGTGTTATGTATACCTCGTATTCACTTCAAATGAATGTAAATGCGCCACTTCCTTTCAAGGAAATAGCGTTCCCAGATGTCTACGTATCGAAGCAATAGAGTTCTAATGTTTCTTAAATAGCGATATCGCATCCCATTTCTATGTTTCATGATAAGATATAATATTCATTGCGAAGTGTCATGTATATCTCGTATTCACATCAGAAGAATGTAAATGCGACACTTGCATGCTAGGAAATAGCGTTTGCAGATGTCTAGGTATCGTAGCAATAGAGTTCTAATGCTTCCTAATACGAGATGTCGCATCTCATTTCTATGTTTCGTGATAAGATATAATGTTCATTGCGGAATGTTATGTATACCTCGTATTCGCTTCAAAAGAATGTAAATGCGACACTTCCTTGCTAGGAAATATTGTTTGCAGATGTCTACGTATCGCAGCAATAGAGTTCTAATGCTTCCTAAAATGAGAAGTCGTATTTCATTTCTATGTTTCGTAATAAGATATAATATTCATTGCGGAATGTTATGTATACCTCGTATTATCTTCAAAAGAATGTAAATGCGACACTTCCATGCTAGGAAATACCGTTTGCAGATGTATACGTATCGCAGCAATAGAGTTCTAATGCTTCTTAAAACGAGATGTCGCATTTCATATCTATGTTTCGTGGTAAGATATAATATTCATTGTAGAGTGTTATGTATACCGCGTAATAAATTCAAAAGAATGTAAATGCGACACTTCCATGCTAGGAAATAGCGTTTGCGGATGTCCACGTATCGTAGCAATAGAGTTCTAATGCTTCTTAAAACGAGATGTCACATTTCATTTCTATGTTTCGTGATAGGATATAATATACATGGTAGAGTGTTATGTATACCTCGTATTCACTTCAAATGAATGTAAATGCGCCACTTCCTTTCAAGGAAATAGCGTTCCCAGATGTCTACGTATCGAAGCAATAGAGTTCTAATGTTTCTTAAATAGCGATATCGCATCCCATTTCTATGTTTCATGATAAGATATAATATTCATTGCGAAGTGTCATGTATACCTCGTACTCACTTCAAAAGAATGTAAATGCGACCCTTCCATGCTAGGAAATAGCCTTTGCAGATGTCTACGTATCGTAGCAGTAGAGTTCTAATGCTTCCTAAAACGCGATATCGCATCTCTCTTCTATGTTTCATGATAAGGTATAATATTCATTGCGAATTGTCATGTATACCTCGTATTGACTTCAAAAGAATGTAGATGCGACACTTCCATGCTAAGAAATAGCGTTTGCAGATGTCTAGGTATCGTAGCAATAGAGTTCTAATGCTTCTTAAAACGCGATATCGCATCTCACTGCTATGTTTCATGTTAAGATATAATATTCATTATGGAGTGTTATGTATACCCCGTAGTCACTTCAAAAGAATGTAAATGCGACACTTCCTTGCTAGGAAATAGAGTTTCCAGATGACTACGTGTCGAAACAATAGAGTTCTAATGATTCTTAAAATGCCATATCGCATCTCACTCCTATGTTTCATGATAAGATATAATATTCATTGCGAAGTGTCATATATACCTCGTATTCACTTCAAAAGAATGTAAATGCGACACTTCCATGCTAGGAAATAGCGTTTGCAGATGTCTACGTATCGTAGCAATAGAGTTCTAATGCTTCTTAAAACGCGATATCGCATCTCACATCTATGTTTCGAGATAAGATATAATATTCATTGCGAAGAGTCATGTATATCTCGTATTAACTTCAAAGGAATGTAAATGCGACACTTACATGCTAGGAAATACCGTTTGCAGATGTATACGTATCGCAGCAATAGAGTTCTAATGCTTCTTAAAACGAGATGTCGCATTTCATATCTCTGTTTCGTGGTAAGATATAATATTCATTGTAGAGTGTTATGTATTCCGCGTAATAAATTCAAAAGAATGTAAATGCGACACTTCCATGCTAGGAAATAGCGTTTGCAGATGTCTACGTATCGTAGCAAGAGAGATCTAATGCTTCTTAAAACGCGATATCGTATCTCACACCTATGTTTCATGATAAGATATAATAATCATTGCGATGTGTCATGTATACCTCGTATTCACAACAAAAGAATGTAAATGCGACACTTACATGCTAGGAAATACCGTTTGCAGATGTCTACGTATCGTAGCAATAGAGTTCTAATGCTTCTTAAAACGCGATATCGCATCTCACTTCTATGTTTCATGTTAAGATATAATATTCATTATGGAGTGTTATGTATACCCCGTAGTCACTTCAAAAGAATGTAAATGCGACACTTCCTTGCTAGGAAATAGCGTTTCCAGATGACTACGTGTCGAAACAATAGAGTTCTAATGATTCTTAAAATGCCATATCGCATCTCACTCCTATGTATCATGATAAGATATAATTTACATTGCGAAGTGTCATGTATACCTCGTATTCACTTCAAAAGAATGTAAATGCGCCACTTCCTTTCAAGGAAATAGCGTTCCCAGATGTCTACGTATCGAAGCAATAGAGTTCTAATGTTTCTTAAATAGCGATATCGCATCCCATTTCTATGTTCATGATAAGATATAATATTCATTGCGAAGTGTCATGTATATCTCGTATTCACATCAGAAGAATGTAAATGCGACACTTCCATGCTAGGAAATAGCGTTTGCAGATGTCTACGTATCGTAGCAATAGAGTTCTAATGCTTCTTAATACGAGATGTCGCATCTCATTTCTATGTTTCGTAATAAGATATAATATTCATTGCGGAATGTTATGTATACCTCGTTTTCACTTCAAAAGAATGTAAATGCGACACTTCCTTGCTAGGATATATTGTTTGCAGATGTCTACGTATCGTAGCAATAGAGTTATAATGCTTCTTAAAACGAGAAGTCGTATTTCATTTCTATGTTTCGTAATAAGATATAATATTCATTGCGGAATGTTATGTATACCTCGTATTATCTTCAAAAGAATGTAAATGCGACACTTCCATGCTAGGAAATAGCGCTTGCAGATGCCTAAGTATCGTAGCAATAGAGTTCTAATGCTTCTTGAAACGAGATGTTGCATCTCACTTCTATGTTTCATGTTCAGATATAATATTCATTGCGAAGTGTCATGTATACCCCGTACTCACTTCAAAAGAATGTAAATGCGACCCTTCCATGCTAGGAAATAGCCTTTGCAGATGTCTACGTATCGTAGCAGTAGAGATCTAATGCTTCCTAAAACGCGATATCGCATCTCTCTTCTATGTTTCATGATAAGGTATAATATTCATTGCGAATTGTCATGTATACCTCGTATTCACTTCAAAAGAATGTAGATGCGACACTTCCATGCTAGGAAATAGCGTTTGCAGATGTCTACGTATCGTAGCAATAGAGTTCTAATGCTTCTAAAAACGCGATATCGCATCTCACTGCTATGTTTCATGTTAAGATATAATATTCATTATGGAGTGTTATGTATACCCCGTAGTCACTTCAAAAGAATGTAAATGCGACACTTCCTTGCTAGGAAATAGCGTTTCCAGATGACTACGTGTCGAAACAATAGAGTTCTAATGATTCTTAAAATGCCATATCGCATCTCACTCCTATGTTTCATGATAAGATATAATATTCATTGCGAAGTGTCATATATACATCGTATTCACTTCAAACGAATGTAAATGCGACACTTCCATGCTATGAAATAGCGTTTGCAGATGTCTACGTATCGTAGCAATAGAGTTCTAATGCTTCTTAAAACGCGATATCGCATCTCACTCCTATGTTTCATGATAAGATATAATATTCATTGCGAAGTGTCATGTATACCTCGTATTCACTTCAAAAGAATGTAAATGCGGCACTTCCATGCTAGGAAATAGGGTTTGCAGATGTCTACGTGTCGTAGCAATAGAGTTCTAATGCTTCTTAAAATGAGAAGTCGCATTTCATTTCTATATTTCGTAATAAGGTGTAATTTTCATTGTGGAATGTTATGTTTACCTCGTGTTCACGTCAAAAGAATGTAAATGCGACACTTCCTTGCTAGGAAATGACATTTGCAGATGTCTACGCATCGTAGAAATAGAGTTCTAGTGCTTCTTAAATCGCGATATCGCATCTCACATCTATGTTTCGTGATAAGATATAATATACATGGTAGAGTGTTATGTATACCTCGTATTCACTTCAAATGAATGTAAATGCGCCACTTCCTTTCAAGGAAATAGCGTTCCCAGATGTCTACGTATCGAAGCAATAGAGCTCTAATGTTTCTTAAATAGCGATATCGTATCCCATTTCTATGTTTCATGATAAGATATAATATTCATTGCGAAGTGTCATGTATATCTCGTATTCACATCAGAAGAATGTAAATGCGACACTTCCATGCTAGGAAATAGCGTTTGCAGATGTCTAGGTATCGTAGCAATAGAGTTCTAATGCTTCCTAATACGAGATGTCGCATCTCATTTCTATGTTTCGTGATAAGATATAATGTTCATTGCGGAATGTTATGTATACCTCGTATTCGCTTCAAAAGAATGTAAATGCGACACTTCCTTGCTAGGAAATATTGTTTGCAGATGTCTACGTATCGCAGCAATAGAGTTCTAATGCTTCTTAAAATGAGAAGTCGTATTTCATTTCTATGTTTCGTAATAAGATATAATATTCATTGCGGAATGTTATGTATACCTCGTATTATCTTCAAAAGAATGTAAATGCGACACTTCCATGCTAGGAAATAGCGTTTGCAGATACCTACGTATCGTAGCAATAGAGTTCTAATGCTTCTTAAAACGAGATGTTGCATCTCACTTCTATGTTTCATGTTCAGATATAATATTCATTGCGAAGTGTCATGTATACCTCGTACTCACTTCAAAAGAATGTAAATGCGACCCTTCCATGCTAGGAAATAGCCTTTGCAGATGTCTACGTATCGTAGCAGTAGAGTTCTAATGCTTCCTAAAACGCGATATCGCATCTCTCTTCTATGTTTCATGATAAGGTATAATATTCATTGCGAATTGTCATGTATACCTCGAATTGACTTCAAAAGAATGTAGATGCGACACTTCCATGCTAGGAAATAGCGTTTGCAGATGTCTACGTATAGTAGCAATAGAGTTCTAATGCTTCTTAAAACGCGATATCGCATCTCACTGCTATGTTTCATGTTAAGATATAATATTCATTATGGAGTGTTATGTATACCCCGTAGTCACTTCAAAAGAATGTAAATGCGACACTTCCTTGCTAGGAAATAGAGTTTCCAGATGACTACGTGTCGAAACAATAGAGTTCTAATGATTCTTAAAATGCCATATCGCATCTCACTCATATGTTTCATGATAAGATATAATATTCATTGCGTAGTGTCATATATACCTCGTATTCACTTCAAAAGAATGTAAATGCGCCACTTCCTTTCAAGGAAATAGCGTTCCCAGATGTCTACGTATCGAAGCAATAGAGTTCTAATGTTTCTTAAATAGCGATATCGCATCCCATTTCTATGTTTCATGATAAGATATAATATTCATTGCGAAGTGTCATGTATATCTCGTATTCACATCAGAAGAATGTAAATGCGACACTTCCATGTTAGGAAATAGCGTTTGCAGATGTCTAGGTATCGTAGCAATAGAGTTCTAATGCTTCCTAATACGAGATGTCGCATCTCATTTCTATGTTTCGTGATAAGATATAATGTTCATTGCGGAATGTTATGTATACCTCGTATTCGCTTCAAAAGAATGTAAATGCGACACTTCCATGCTAGGAAATAGCGTTTGCAGATACCTACGTATCGTAGCAATAGAGTTCTAATGCTTCTTAAAACGAGATGTTGCATCTCACTTCTATGTTTCATGTTCAGATATAATATTCATTGCGAAGTGTCATGTATACCTCGTACTCACTTCAAAAGAATGTAAATGCGACCCTTCCATGCTAGGAAATAGCCTTTGCAGATGTCTACGTATCGTAGCAGTAGAGTTCTAATGCTTCCTAAAACGCGATATCGCATCTCTCCTCTATGTTTCATGATAAGGTATAATATTCATTGCGAATTGTCATGTATACCTCGTATTGACTTCAAAAGAATGTAGATGCGACACTTCCATGCTAGGAAATAGCGTTTGCAGATGTCTACGTATCGTAGCAATAGAGTTCTAATGCTTCTTAAAACGCGATATCGCATCTCACTGCTATGTTTCATGTTAAGATATAATATTCATTATGGAGTGTTATGTATACCCCGTAGTCACTTCAAAAGAATGTAAATGCGACACTTCCTTGCTAGGAAATAGAGTTTCCAGATGACTACGTGTCGAAACAATAGAGTTCTAATGATTCTTAAAATGCCATATCGCATCTCACTCCTATGTTTCATGATAAGATATAATATTCATTGCGAAGTGTCATATATACCTCGTATTCACTTCAAAAGAATGTAAATGCGACGCTTCCATGCTAGGAAATAGCGTTTGCAGATGTCTACGTATCGTAGCAATAGAGTTCTAATGCTTCTTAAAACGCGATATCGTATCTCACACCTATGTCTCATGATAAGATATAATAATCATTGCGATGTGTCATGTATACCTCGTATTCACTTCAAAAGAATGTAAATGCGACACTTACATGCTAGGAAATACCGTTTGCAGATGTATACGTATCGCAGCAATAGAGTTCTAATGCTTCTTAAAACGAGATGTCGCATTTCATATCTATGTTTCGTGGTAAGATATAATAATCATTGCGATGTGTCATGTATACCTCGTATTCACTTCAAAAGAACGTAAATGCGACACTTACATGCTAGGAAATAGCGTTTGCAGATGTCCACGTATTGTAGCAATAGAGTTCTAATGCTTCTTAAAACGAGATGTCACATTTCATTTCTGTTTCGTGATAAGATATAATATACATGGTAGAGTGTTATGTATACCTCGTATTCACTTCAAATGAATGTAAATGCGCCACTTCCTTTCAAGGAAATAGCGTTCCCAGATGTCTACGTATCGAAGCAATAGAGTTCTAATGTTTCTTAAATAGCGATGTCGCATCCCATTTCTATGTTTCATTATGAGATATAATATTCATTGCGAAGTGTCATGTATATCTCTTATTCACATCAGAAGAATGTAAATGCGACACTTCCATGCTAGGAAATAGCGTTTGCAGATGCCTACGTATCGTAGCAATAGAGTTCTAATGCTTCTTAATACGAGATGTCGCATCTCATTTCTATGTTTCGTAATAAGATATAATATTCATTGCGGAATGTTATGTATACCTCGTATTCACTTCAAAAGAATGTAAATGCGACACTTCCTTGCTAGGAAATATTGTTTGCAGATGTCTACGTATCGTAGCAATAGAGTTCTAATGCTTCTTAAAACGCGATATCGCATCTCACTGCTATGTTTCATGTTAAGATATAATATTCATTATGGAGTGTTATGTATACCCCGCAGTCACTTCAAAAGAATGTAAATGCGACACTTCCTTGCTAGGAAATAGCGTTTCCAGATGACTACGTGTCGAAACAATAGAGTTCTAATGATTCTTAAAATGCCATATCGCATCTCACTCCTACGTTTCATGATAAGATATAATATTCATTGCGAAGTGTCATGTGTACCTCGTATTCACTTCAAAAGAATGTAAATGCGACACTTACATGCTAGGAAATAGCGTTTGCAGATGTCTACGTATCGCAGCAATAGAATTCTAATGCATTATAAAACGAGATGTCGCATTTCATTTCTATGTTTCTTGGTATGATATAATATTCATTGTAGAGTATTATGTATACCTCGTATTCACTTCAAATGAATGTAAATGCGACACTTCCTTGCTAGGAAATAGCCTTTGCAGATGTCTACGTATCGCAGCAGTAGAGTTCTAATGCTTCCTAAAACTCGATATCGCATCTCTCTTCTATGTTTCATGATAAGGTATAATATTCATTGCGAATTGTCATGTATACCTCGTATTCACTTCAAAAGAATGTAGATGCGACACTTCCATGCTAGGAAATAGCGTTTGCAGATGTCTACGTATCGTAGCAATAGAGTTCTAATACTTCTTAAAACGCGATATCGCATCTCACTGCTATGTTTCATGTTAAGATATAATATTCATTATGGAGTGTTATGTATACCCCGTAGTCACTTCAAAAGAATGCAAATGCGACACTTCCTTGCTAGGAAATAGCGTTTCCAGATGACTGCGTGTCGGAACAATAGAGTTCTAATGATTCTTAAAATGCCATATCGCATCTCACTCCTATGTTTCATGATAAGATATAATATTCATTGCGAAGTGTCATGTATACCTCGTATTCACTTCAAAAGAATGTAAATGCGACACTTCCATGCTAGGAAATATTGTTTGCAGATGTCTACGTATCGTAGCAATAGAGTTCTAATGCTTCTTGAAACGCGATATCGCATCTCACTCCTATGTTTCATGATAAGATATAATATTCATTGCGAAGTGTCATGTATACCTCGTATTCACTTCAAAAGAATGTAAATGCGGCACTTCCATGCTAGGAAATAGGGTTTGCAGATGTCTACGTATCGTAGCAATAGAGTTCTAATGCTTCTTAAAATGAGAAGTCGCATTTCATTTCTATATTTCGTAATAAGGTGTAATTTTCATTGTGGAATGTTATGTTTACCTCGTATTCACGTCAAAAGAATGTAAATGCGACACTTCCTTGCTAGGAAATAACATTTGCAGATGTCTACGCATCGTAGCAATAGAGTTCTAGTGCTTCTTAAATCGCGATATCGCATCTCACATCTATGTTTCATGATAAGATATAATAATCATTGCGATGTGTCATGTATACCTCGTATTCACTTCAAAAGAATGTAAATGCGACACTTACATGCTAGGAAATAGCGTTTGCAGATGTCCACGTATCGTAGCAATAGAGTTCTAATGCTTCTTAATACGAGATGTCGCATCTCATTTCTATGCTTCGTGATAAGATATAATATTCATTGCGGAATGTTATGTATACCTCGTATTCACTTCAAAAGAATGTAAATGCGACACTTCCTTGCTAGGAAATATTGTTTGCAGATGTCTACGTATCGTAGCAATAGAGTTCTAATGCTTCTTAAAACGAGAAGTCGTATTTCATTTCTATGCTTCGTAATAAGATATAATATTCATTGCGGAATGTTATGTATACCTCGAATTCACTTCAATGGAATGTAATTGCGACATTTCCTTGCTAGGAAATATTGTTTGCAGATGTCTACGTATATTAGCAATAGAGTACTAATGCTTCTTAAAACGCGATATCGCATCTCACTGCTATGTTTTATGTTAAAATATAATATTCACTATGGAGTGTTATGTATACCTTGTAGTCACTTCAAAAGAATGTAAATGCGACACTTCCTTGCTAGGAAATAGCGTTTTCAGATGACTACGTGTCGAAACAATAGAGTTCTAATGATTCTTAAAATGCCATATCGCATCTCACTCCTACGTTTCATGATAAGATATAATATTCATTGCGAAGTGTCATGTATACCTCGTATTCACTTCAAAAGAATGTAAATGCGACACTTCCTTCCTAGGAAATAGCGTTTGCAGGTGTCTACGTATCGTAGCAATAGAGTCCTAACGCTTCCTAAAACGCGATATCGCATCTCATTCCTATGTTTCCTAATAAGACATAATATTCGATGCGAAGTGTCATGTATACCACGCATATACTTCAAATGAATGAAAATGCGACACTTCCATGCTAGGAAATAGGGTTTGCAGATGTCTACGTATCGTAGCAATAGAGTTCTAATGCTTCTTAAAATGAGAAGTCGCATTTCACTTCTATATTTCGTAATATGGTGTAATTTTCATTGTGGAATGTTATGTTTACCTCGTATTCACGTCAAACGAATGTAAATGCGACACTTCCTTGCTAGGAAATAACATTTGCAGATGTCTACGCATCGTAGCAATAGAGATCTAGTGCTTCTTAAATCGCGATATCGCATCTCACATCTATGTTTCGAGATAAGATATAATATTCATTGCGGAATGTTATGTATACCTCGTATTCACTTCAAAAGAATGTAGATGCGACACTTCCATGCTAGGAAATAGCGTTTGCAGATGTCTACGTATCGTAGCAATAGAGTTCTAATACTTCTTAAAACGCGATATCGCATCTCACTGCTATGCTTCATGTTAAGATATAATATTCATTATGGAGTGTTATGTATACCTTGTAGTCACTTCAAAAGAATGTAAATGCGACACTTCCTTGCTAGGAAATAGCGTTTTCAGATGACTACGTGTCGAAACAGTAGAGTTCTAATGATTCTTAAAATGCCATATCGCATCTCACTCCTACGTTTCATGATAAGATATAATATTCATTGCGAAGTGTCATGTATACCTCGTATTCACTTCAAAAGAATGTAAATGCGACACTTCCATGCTAGGGAATAGCGTTTGCAGATGCCTACGTATCGTAGCAATAGAGTTCTAATGCTTCTTAAAACGAGATGTTGCATCTCACTTCTATGTTTCATGTTCAGATATAATATTCATTGCGAAGTGTCATGTATACCTCGTACTCACTTCAAAAGAATGTAAATGCGACCCTTCCATGCTAGGAAATAGCCTTTGCAGATGTCTACGTATCGTAGCAGTAGAGTTCTAATGCTTCCTAAAACGCGATATCGCATCTCTCTTATATGTTTCACGATAAGGTATAATATTCATTGCGGAATGTTATGTATACCTCGTATTATCTTCAAAAGAATGTAGATGAGATACTTCCATGCTAGGAAATAGCGTTTGCAGATGTCTACGTATCGTAGCAATAGAGTTCTAATGCTTCTTAAAACGCGATATCGCATCTCACTGCTATGTTTCATGTTAAGATATAATATTCATTGTGGAGTGTTATGTATACCTTGTAGTCACTTCAAAAGAATGTAAATGCGACACTTCCTTGCTAGGAAATAGCGTTTTCAGATGACTACGTGTCGAAACAATAGAGTTCTAATGGTTCTTAAAATGCCATATCGCAACTCACTCCTACGTTTCATGATAAGATATAATATTCATTGCGAAGTGTCATGTATACCTCGTATTCACTTCAAAAGAATGTAAATGCGGCACTTCCATGCTAGGAAATAGGGTTTGCAGATGTCTACGTATCGTAGCAATAGAGTTCTAATGCTTCTTAAAATGAGAAGTCGCATTTCATTTCTATATTTCGTAATAAGGTGTAATTTTCATTGTGGAATGTTATGTTTACCTCGTATTCACGTCAAAAGAATGTAAATGCGACACTTCCTTGCTAGGAAATAACATTTGCAGATGTCTACGCATCGTAGCAATAGAGTTCTAGTGCTTCTTAAATCGCGATATCGCATCTCACATCTATGTTTCATGATAAGATATAATAATCATTGCGATGTGTCATGTATACCTCGTATTCACTTCAAAAGAATGTAAATGCGACACTTACATGCTAGGAAATAGCGTTTGCAGATGTCCACGTATCGTAGCAATAGAGTTCTAATGCTTCCTAAAACGCGATATCGCATCTCATATCTATGTTTCGTGATAAGATATAATATTCATTGCGGAATGTTATGTATACCTCGTATTATCTTCAAAAGAATGTAGATGCGACACTTCCAAGCTAGGAAATAGCGTTTGCAGATGTCTACGTATCGTAGCAATAGAGTTCTAATGCTTCTTAAAACGCGATATCGCATCTCACTGCTATGTTTCATGTTAAGATATAATATTCATTATGGAGTGTTATGTATACCCCGTAGTCACTCCAAAAGAATGCAAATGCGACACTTCCTTGCTAGGAAATAGCGTTTCCAGATGACTGCGTGTCGAAACAATAGAGTTCTAATGATTCTTAAAATGCCATATCGCATCTCACTCCTACGTTTCATGATAAGATATAATATTCATTGCGAAGCGTCATGTGTACCTCGTATTCACTTCAAAAGAATGTAAATGCGACACTTACATGCTAGGAAATAGCGTTTGCAGATGTCTACGTATCGCAGCAATAGAATTCTAATGCATTATAAAACGAGATGTCGCATTTCATTTCTATGTTTCTTGGTAAGATATAATATTCATTGTAGAGTATTATGTATACCTCGTATTCACTTCAAATGAATGTAAATGCGACACTTCCTTGCTAGGAAATAGCCTTTGCAGATGTCTACGTATCGCAGCAGTAGAGTTCTAATGCTTCCTAAAACTCGATATCGCATCTCTCTTCTATGTTTCATGATAAGGTATAATATTCATTGCGAATTGTCATGTATACCTCGTATTCACTTCAAAAGAATGTAGATGCGACACTTCCATGCTAGGAAATAGCGTCTGCAGGTGTCTACGTATCGTAGCAATAGAGTTCTAATACTTCTTAAAACGCGATATCGCATCTCACTGCTATGTTTCATGCTAAGATATAATATTCATTATGGAGTGTTATGCATACCTTGTAGTCACTTCAAAAGAATGTAAATGCGACACTTCCTTGCTAGGAAATAGCGTTTTCAGTTGACTACGTGTCGAAACAATAGAGTTCTAATGATTCTTAAAATGCCATATCGCATCTCACTCCTACGTTTCATGATAAGATATAATATTCATTGCGAAGTGTCATGTATACCTCGTATTCGCTTCAAAAGAATGTAAATGCGACACTTCCTTGCTAGGAAATAGCGTTTGCAGGTGTCTACGTATCGTAGCAATAGAGTCCTAACGCTTCCTAAAACGCGATATCGCATCTCATTCCTATGTTTCCTAATAAGACATAATATTCAATGCGAAGTGTCATGTATACCACGCATATACTTCAAATGAATGAAAATGCGACACTTCCATGCTAGGAAATAGGGTTTGCAGATGTCTACGTATCGTAGCAATAGAGTTCTAATGCTTCTTAAAATGAGAAGTCGCATTTCATTTCTATATTTCGTAATATGGTGTAATTTTCATTGTGGAATGTTATGTTTACCTCGTATTCACGTCAAAAGAATGTAAATGCGACACTTCCTTGCTAGGAAATAACATTTGCAGATGTCTACGCATCGTAGCAATAGAGTTCTAGTGCTTCTTAAATCGCGATATCGCATCTCACATCTATGTTTCGAGATAAGATATAATATTCATTGCGAAGAGTCATGTATACCTCGTATTAACTTCAAAGGAATGTAAATGCGACACTTACATGCTAGGAAATACCGTTTGCAGATGTATACGTATTGCAGCAATAGAGTTCTAATGCTTCTTAAAACGAGATGTCGCATTTCATATCTATATTTCGTGGTAAGATATAATATTCATTGTAGAGTGTTATGTATACCGCGTATTCACTTCAAATGAATGTAAATGCGCCACTTCCTCTCAAGGAAATAGCGTTCCCAGATGTATACGTATCGAAGCAATAGAGTTCTAATGTTTCTTAAATAGCGATATCGCATCCCATTTCTATGTTTCATGATAAGATATAATATGCATTGCGAAGTGTCGTGTATATCTCGTAATCACATCAGAAGAATGTAAATGCGACACTTCCATGCTAGGAAATTGCGTTTGCAGATGTCTACGTATCGTAGCAATAGAGTTCTAATGCTTCCTAAAACGCGATATCGCATCTCATATCTATGTTTCGTGATAAGATATAATATTCATTGCGGAATGTTATGTATACCTCGTATTATCTTCAAAAGAATGTAGATGCGACACTTCCAAGCTAGGAAATAGCGTTTGCAGATGTCTACGTATCGTAGCAATAGAGTTCTAATGCTTCTTAAAACGCGATATCGCATCTCACTGCTATGTTTCATGTTAAGATATAATATTCATTATGGAGTGTTATGTATACCCCGTAGTCACTCCAAAAGAATGCAAATGCGACACTTCCTTGCTAGGAAATAGCGTTTCCAGATGACTGCGTGTCGGAACAATAGAGTTCTAATGATTCTTAAAATGCCATATCGCACCTCACTCCTATGTTTCATGATAAGATATAATATTCATTGCGAAGTGTCATGTATACCTCGTATTCACTTCAAAAGAATGTAAATGCGACACTTCCATGCTAGGAAATATTGTTTGCAGATGTCTACGTATCGTAGCAATAGAGTTCTAATGCTTCTTGAAACGCGATATCGCATCTCACTCCTATGTTTCATGATAAGATATAATATTCATTGCGAAGTGTCATGTATACCTCGTATTCACTTCAAAAGAATGTAAATGCGGCACTTCCATGCTAGGAAATAGGGTTTGCAGATGTCTACGTATCGTAGCAATAGAGTTCTAATGCTTCTTAAAATGAGAAGTCGCATTTCATTTCTATATTTCGTAATAAGGTGTAATTTGCATTGTGGAATGTTATGTTTACCTCGTATTCACGTCAAAAGAATGTAAATGCGACACTTCCTTGCTAGGAAATAACATTTGCAGATGTCTACGCATCGTAGCAATAGAGTTCTAGTGCTTCTTAAATCGCGATATCTCATCTCACATCTATGTTTCATGATAAGATATAATAATCATTGCGATGTGTCATGTATACCTCGTATTCACTTCAAAAGAATGTAAATGCGACACTTACATGCTAGGAAATAGCGTTTGCAGATGTCCACGTATCGTAGCAATAGAGTTCTAATGCTTCTTAATACGAGATGTCGCATCTCATTTCTATGTTTCGTGATAAGATATAATATTCATTGCGGAATGTTATGTATACCTCGTATTCACTTCAAAAGAATGTAAATGCGACACTTCCTTGCTAGGAAATATTGTTTGCAGATGTCTACGTATCGTAGCAATAGAGTTCTAATGCTTCTTAAAACGAGAAGTCGTATTTCATTTCTATGCTTCGTAATAAGATATAATATTCATTGCGGAATGTTATGTATACCTCGAATTCACTTCAATGGAATGTAATTGCGACATTTCCTTGCTAGGAAATATTGTTTGCAGATGTCTACGTATATTAGCAATAGAGTACTAATGCTTCTTAAAACGCGATATCGCATCTCACTGCTATGTTTCATGTTAAGATATAATATTCACTATGGAGTGTTATGTATACCTTGTAGTCACTTCAAAAGAATGTAAATGCGACACTTCCTTGCTAGGAAATAGCGTTTTCAGATGACTACGTGTCGAAACAATAGAGTTCTAATGATTCTTAAAATGCCATATCGCATCTCACTCCTACGTTTCATGATAAGATATAATATTCATTGCGAAGTGTCATGTATACCTCGTATTCACTTCAAAAGAATGTAAATGCGACACTTCCTTCCTAGGAAATAGCGTTTGCAGGTGTCTACGTATCGTAGCAATAGAGTCCTAACGCTTCCTAAAACGCGATATCGCATCTCATTCCTATGTTTCCTAATAAGACATAATATTCGATGCGAAGTGTCATGTATACCACGCATATACTTCAAATGAATGAAAATGCGACACTTCCATGCTAGGAAATAGGGTTTGCAGATGTCTACGTATCGTAGCAATAGAGTTCTAATGCTTCTTAAAATGAGAAGTCGCATTTCACTTCTATATTTCGTAATATGGTGTAATTTTCATTGTGGAATGTTATGTTTACCTCGTATTCACGTCAAACGAATGTAAATGCGACACTTCCTTGCTAGGAAATAACATTTGCAGATGTCTACGCATCGTAGCAATAGAGATCTAGTGCTTCTTAAATCGCGATATCGCATCTCACATCTATGTTTCGAGATAAGATATAATATTCATTGCGGAATGTTATGTATACCTCGTATTCACTTCAAAAGAATGTAGATGCGACACTTCCATGCTAGGAAATAGCGTTTGCAGATGTCTACGTATCGTAGCAATAGAGTTCTAATACTTCTTAAAACGCGATATCGCATCTCACTGCTATGTTTCATGTTAAGATATAATATTCATTATGGAGTGTTATGTATACCTTGTAGTCACTTCAAAAGAATGTAAATGCGACACTTCCTTGCTAGGAAATAGCGTTTTCAGATGACTACGTGTCGAAACAATAGAGTTCTAATGATTCTTAAAATGCCATATCGCATCTCACTCCTACGTTTCATGATAAGATATAATATTCATTGCGAAGTGTCATGTATACCTCGTATTCACTTCAAAAGAATGTAAATGCGACACTTCCATGCTAGGGAATAGCGTTTGCAGATGCCTACGTATCGTAGCAATAGAGTTCTAATGCTTCCTAAAACGCGATATCGCATCTCTCTTATATGTTTCACGATAAGGTATAATATTCATTGCGGAATGTTATGTATACCTCGTATTATCTTCAAAAGAATGTAGATGAGACACTTCCATGCTAGGAAATAGCGTTTGCAGATGTCTACGTATCGTAGCAATAGAGTTCTAATGCTTCTTAAAACGCGATATCGCATCTCACTGCTATGTTTCATGTTAAGATATAATATTCATTGTGGAGTGTTATGTATACCTTGTAGTCACTTCAAAAGAATGTAAATGCGACACTTCCTTGCTAGGAAATAGCGTTTTCAGATGACTACGTGTCGAAACAATAGAGTTCTAATGGTTCTTAAAATGCCATATCGCATCTCACTCCTACGTTTCATGATAAGATATAATATTCATTGCGAAGTGTCATGTATACCTCGTATTCACTTCAAAAGAATGTAAATGCGACACTTCCTTGCTAGGAAATAGCGTTTGCAGGTGTCTACGTATCGTAGCAATAGAGTCCTAACGCTTCCTAAAACGCGATATCGCATCTCATTCCTGTGTTTCCTAATAAGACATAATATTCAATGCGAAGTGTCATGTATACCACGCATATACTTCAAATGAATGAAAATGCGACACTTCCATGCTAGGAAATAGGGTTTGCAGATGTCTACGTATCGTAGCAATAGAGTTCTAATGCTTCTTAAAATGAGAAGTCGCATTTCATTTCTATATTTCGTAATATGGTGTAATTTTCATTGTGGAGTGTTATGTTTACCTCGTATTCACGTCAGAAGAATGTAAATGCGACACTTCCTTGCTAGGAAATAACATTTGCAGATGTCTACGCATCGTAGCAATAGAGATCTAGTGCTTCTTATATCGCGATATCGCATCTCACATCTATGTTTCGAGATAAGATATAATATTCATTGCGAAGAGTCATGTATACCTCGTATAAACTTCAAAGGAATGTAAATGCGACAGTTACATGCTAGGAAATACCGTTTGCAGATGTATACGTATCGCAGCAATAGAGTTCTAATGCTTCTTAAAACGAGATGTCGCCTTTCATATCTATATTTCGTGGTAAGATATAATATTCATTGTAGAGTGTTATGTATACCGCGTATTCACTTCAAATGATTGTAAATGCGCCACTTCCTTTCAAGGAAATAGCGTTCCCAGATGTCTACGTATCGAAGCAATAGAGTTCTAATGTTTCTTAAATAGCGATATCGCATCCCATTTCTATGTTTCATGATAAGATATAATATGCATTGCGAAGTGTCATGTATATCTCGTATTCACATCAGAAGAATGTAAATGCGACACTTCCATGCTAGGAAATTGCGTTTGCAGATGTCTACGTATCGTCGCAATAGAGTTCTAATACTTCTTAAAACGCGATATCGCATCTCACTGCTATGTTTCATGTTAAGATATAATATTCATTATGGAGTGTTATGTATACCTTGTAGTCACTTCAAAAGAATGTAAATGCGACACTTCCTTGTTAGGAAATAGCGTTTTCAGATGACTACGTGTCGAAACAATAGAGTTCTAATGATTCTTAAAATGCCATATCGCATCTCACTCCTACGTTTCATGATAAGATATAATATTCATTGCGAAGTGTCATGTATACCTCGTATTCACTTCAAAAGAATGTAAATGCGACACTTCCTTGCTAGGAAATAGCGTTTGCAGATGTCTACGTATCGTAGCAATAGAGTTCTAATGCTTCCTAAAACGCGATATCGCATCTCACTTCTATATTTCATAATAAGATATAGTATCCATTGCGAAGTGTCATGTATATCTCGTATTCACTTCAAAAGAATGTAAATGCGACACTTCCATGCTAGGGAATAGCGTTTGCAGATGCCTACGTATCGTAGCAATAGAGTTCTAATGCTTCTTAAAACGAGATGTTGCATCTCACTTCTATGTTTCATGTTCAGATATAATATTCATTGCGAAGTGTCATGTATACCTCGTACTCACTTCAAAAGAATGTAAATGCGACCCTTCCATGCTAGGAAATAGCCTTTGCAGATGTCTACGTATCGTAGCAGTAGAGTTCTAATGCTTCCTATAACGCGAAATCGCATCTCTCTTATATGTTTCACGATAAGGTATAATATTCATTGCGGAATGTTATGTATACCTCGTATTATCTTCAAAAGAATGTAGATGAGACACTTCCATGCTAGGAAATAGCGTTTGCAGATGTCTACGTATCGTAGCAATAGAGTCCTAACGCTTCCTAAACCGCGATATCGCATCTCATTCCTATGTTTCCTAATAAGACATAATATTCAATGCGAAGTGTCATGTATACCACGCATATACTTCAAATGAATGAAAATGCGACACTTCCATGCTAGGAAATAGCGTTTGCAGATGTCTACGTATCGTAGCAATAGATTTCTAATGCTCCTTAGAACGCGATATTGCATCGTACCGCTATGTTTCATAAAAAGATTTAATATTCATTATGGAGTGTTATGTATGCCTCGTACTCACTTCAAAAGAGTGTAAATGCGACCCTTCCATGCTAGGAAATAGCGTTTGCAGATGTCTACGTATCGTAGCAATAGAGTCCTAATGCGTCTTCAAACGAGATGCCGCATTTCATTTCTATGTTTCGTAATAAGATATAATATTCATTGTGTAATGTTACGTATACCTCGTATTCACTTCAGTGGAATGTAAGTGCGAAATTTCCTTGCTAGGAAATAGAGTTTGCAGATATCTACGTATATTAGCAATAGAGTTCTAATGCTTCTCAAAACGCGATATAGCACCTCATTTCTATGTTTCAAGATAAGATATAATATTCATTGCGAAGTGTCATTTATATCTCGTATTCACTTCAAAAGTATGTAAATGCGACACTTCCATGCTAGGAAATAGCGTTTGCAGATGTCTACGTATCGCAGCAATAGAGTTCTAATGCTTACTAAAACGCGATATCGCATCTCTCTTCTGTGTTTCATGATAAGGTATAATATTCATTGCGAAGTGTCATGTATACCTCGTACTCACTTTAAAAGAATGTAAATAAGACACTTCCATGCTAGGAAATAGCGTTTGCAGATGTCTACGTATCGTAGCAATAGAGTTCTAATGCTTCTTAGAACGCGATATCGCATCTCACTTCTATGTTTCATGATAAGATATAATATTCATTGCGAAGTGTCATGTATACCTCGTATTCACTTCAATAGAATGTTAATATGACACTTCCATGCTAGGAAATAGCGTTTGCAGATGTCTACGTATCGTAGCAATAGAGTCCTAATGCGTCTTAAAACGAGATGCCGCATTTCATTTCTATGTTTCGTGATAAGATATAATATTCATTGTGGAGTGTTATGTATACCTCGTATTCACTTCAGTGGAATGTAAGTGGATTGTACGTGTAATGCTAGGAAATAGCGTTTGCAGATGTCTACGTATCGCAGCAATAGAGTTCTAATGCTTACTAAAACGCGATATCGCATATCTCTTCTATGTTTCATGATAAGGTATAATATTCAATGCGAAGTGTCATGTATACCTCGTACTCACTTCAAAAGAATGTAAATGCGACACTTCCATGCTAGGAAATAGTGTTTGCAGATGTCTACGTACCGTAGCAATAGGGTTCTAATGCTTCTTAGAACGCGATATCGCATCTCACTTCTATGTTTCATGATAAGATATAATATTCATTGCGAAGTGTCATGTATATTTCGTATTCACTTCAAAAAAATGTATATGCGACACTTCCATGCTAGGAAACAGTGTCTGCAGATGTCTACGTATCGTAGCAATAGAGTTCTAATGCTTCTTAGAACGCGATATCGCATCTCACTTCTATGTTTCATGATGAGGTATAATATTCATTGCGAATTGTCATGTATACCTCGTATTCACTTCAAAAGAATGTAGATGCGACACTTCCATGCTAGGAAATAGCGTTTGCAGATGTCTACGTAACGTAGCAATAGAGTTCTAATGCTTCTTAAAACGAGAAGTCGTATTTCATTTCTATGTTTCGTAATAAGATATAATATTCATTGCGGAATGTTATGTATTCCTCGTATTATCTTCAAAAGAATGTAAATGCGACACTTTCATGCTAGGAAATAGCGTTTGCAGATGCCTACGTATCGTAGCAATAGAGTTATAATGCTTCTTAAAACGAGATGTTGCATCTCACTTCTATGTTTCATGTTCAGATATAATATTCATTGCGAAGTGTTACGTATATCTCGTATTCACTTCAAAAGAATGTAAATGCGACACTTCCATGCTAGGAAGTATCGTTTGCAGATGTCTACATATCGTAGCAAAAGATATCTAATGCTTCCTAAAACGCGATATCGCATCTCACTTCTATGTTTCATGATAAGATATAATATTCATTGCGAAGTGACATGTATACTTCGTATTCACTACAAAAGAATGTAAATGCGACACTTCCATGCTAGGAAATAGCGTTTGCAGATGTCTACGTATCGTAGCAATAGAGTTCTAATGCTTCTTAAAACGCGATATCGCATCTCACTTCTATGTTTCATGATAAGATAAAATATTCATTGCGAAGTGTTATGTACACATCGTATTCACTTCAAAAGAATGTAAATGCGACACATCCATGCTAGGAAATAGCGTTTGCAGATGTCTAGGTATCGTAGCAATAGAGTTCTAATGCTTCTTAAAACGCGATATCGCATCTCACTCCAATGTTTCATGATAACATATAATATTCATTGCGAAGTGTCATGTATATCTCGTATTCACTTCAAAAGAATGTAAATGCGACACTTCCATGCTAGGAAATAGCGTTTGCAGATGTCTACGTATCCTAGCAGTAGAGTTTTAATGCTACTTAAAACTAGATGTCGCATTTCATTTCTATGTTTCGTGATAAGATACAATATTCATTGTGGAGTGTTATGTATACCTCGCATTCACTTCAAAAGAATGTAAATGCGACACTTCCATGCTAGGGAATAGCGTTTCCATATGTCTACGTATCGTAGCAATAAATTTCTAATGCTTCTTAGAACGCGATATCGCATCTCACTTCTATGTTTCATGATAAGATATAATAGTCATTGCGAAGTGTCATGATTACCTCGTATTCACTTCAAAAGAATGTAAATGCGACACTTACATGCTAGGAAATAGCATTTGCAGATGTCTACGTATCGTAGCAATAGAGTTCTAATGCTTCTTAATACGAGATGTCGCATCTCATTTCTATGTTTCGTAATAAGATATAATACTCATTGTGTAATGTTATGTATACCTCGTATTCACTTCAATGGAATGTAATTGCGACATTTCCTTGCTAGGAAATATTGTTTGCAGATGTCTACGTATATTAGCAATAGAGTACTAATGCTTCTTAAAACGAGATGTCGTATTTCATTTCTATGTTTCGTAATAAGATATAATATTCATTGTGTAATGTTATGTATACCTCGTATACACTTCAATGGAATGTAAGTGCGACATTTCCTTGCTAGGAAATATTGTTTGCAGATGTCTACGTATATTAGCAATAGAGTTCTAATGCTTCTCAAAGCTCGATATAGCACCTCATTACTAGGTATCATGATAAGATATAATATTCATTGCGAAGTGTCATGTATATCTCGTATTCACTTCAAAAGAATGTAAATGCGACACTTCCATGCTAGGAAGTAGCGTTTGCAGATGTCTACATATCGTAGCAAAAGTGTTCTAATGCTTCCTAAAACGCGATATCGCATCTCACTTCTATGTTTCATGATAAGATATAATATTCATTGCGAAGTGTCATGTATACTTCGTATTCACTACAAAAGAATGTAAATGCGACACTTCCATGCTAGGAAATATCGTTTGCAGATGTCTACGTATCGTGGCAATAGAGTTCTAATGCTTCTTAAAACGCGATATCGCATCTCACTTCTATGTTTCATGATAAGATAAAATATTCATTGCGAAGTGTTATGTACACATCGTATTCACTTCAAAAGAATGTAAATGCGACCCTTCCATGCGAGGAAATAGCCTTTGCAGATGTCTACGTATCGTAGCAGTAGAGTTCTAATGCTTCCTAAAACGCGATATCGCATCTCTCTTCTATGTTTCATGATAAGGTATAATATTCATTGCGAATTGTCATGTATACCTCGTATTCACTTCAAAAGAATGTAGATGCGACACTTCCATGCTAGGAAATAGCGTTTGCAGATGTCTACGTATCGTAGCAATAGATTTCTAATGCTTCTTAAAACGCGATATCGCATCTCACTGCTATGTTTCATGTTAAGATATAATATTCATTATGGAGTGTTATGTATACCCCGTAGTCACTTCAAAAGAATGTAAATGCGACACTTCCTTGCTAAGAAATAGCGTTTCCAGATGACTACGTGTCGAAACAATAGAGTTCTAATGATTCTTAAAATGCCATATCGCATCTCACTCCTATGTTTCATGATAAGATATAATATTAATTGCGAAGTGTCATGTATACCTCGTATACACTTCAAAAGAACGTAAATGCGACACTTCCATGCTAGGAAATAGCGTTTGCAGATGTCTACGTATCGTAGCAAGGGAGATCTAATGCTTCTTAAAACGCGATATCGTATCTCACACCTATGTTTCATGATAAGATATAATAATCATTGCGATGTGTCATGTATACCTCGCATTCACTTCAAAAGAATGTAAATGCGACACTTACATGCTAGGAAATAGCGTTTGCAGATGTCCACGTATCGTAGCAATAGGGTTCTAATGCTTCTTAAAACGAGATGTCATATTTCATTTCTATGTTTCGTGATAAGATATAATATACATGGTAGAGTGTTATGTATACCTCGTATTCACTTCAAATGAATGTAAATGCGCCACTTCCTTTCAAGGAAATAGCGTTCCCAGATGTCTACGTATCGAAGCAATAGAGTTCTAATGTTTCTTAAATAGCGATATCGCATCCCATTTCTATGTTTCATGATAAGATATAATATTCATTGCGAAGTGTCATGTATATCTCGTATTCACATCAGAGGAATGTAAATGCGACACTTCCATGCTAGGAAATAGCGTTTGCAGATGTCTACGTATCGTAGCAAGAGAGTTCTAAAGATTCTTAGAACACGATATCGCACCTCACTTCCATGTTTCATGATAAGATATAATATTCATTGCGAAGTGTCATGTATACCTCGTATTCACTTCAAAAGAATGTAAATGCGACACCTCCATGCTAGGAAGTAGCGTTTGCAGATGTCTACGTATCGTAGCAATAGAGTTCTAATGCTTCCTAAGACGCGATATCGCATCTCTCTTCTATGTTTCATGATAAGGTATAATATTCATTGCGAATTGTCATGTATACCTCGTATTCACTTCAAAAGAATGTAGATGCGACACTTCCATGCTAGGAAATAGCGTTTGCAGATGTCTACGTATCGTAGCAATAGAGTTCTAATGCTTCTTAAAACGCGATATCGCATCTCACTCCTATGTTTCATGATAAGATATAATATTCATTGCGAAGTGTCATGTATACCTCGTATTCACTTCAAATGAATGTAAATGCGACACTTCCTTGCTAGGAAATAGGGTTTGCAGATGTCTACGTATCGTAGCAAGAGAGTTCTAAAGATTCTTAGAACGCGATATCGCACGTCACTTCCATGTTTCATGATAAGATATAATATTCATTGCGAAGTGTCATGTATACCTCGTATTCACTTCAAAAGAATGTAGATGCGACACTTCCATGCTAGGAAATAGCGTTTGCAGATGTCTACGTATCGTAGCAATAGAGTTCTAATACTTCCTATAACGCGATATCGCATCTCACTGCTATATTTCATGATAAGATATAATATTCATTATGGATTGCTATGTATACCTCGTACTCACTTCAAATGAATGTAAATGCGACCCTTCCATGCTAGGAAATAGCCTTTGCAGATGTCTACGTATCGTAGCAATAGAGTTCTAATGCTTCTTAGAACGCGATATCGCATCTCACTTCCATGTTTCATGATAAGATATAATATTCTTTGCGAAGTGTCATGTATACCTCGTATTCACTTCAAAAGAATGTAAATGCGACACTTCCATGCTAGGAAGTGGCGTTTGCAGATGTCTACGTATCGTAGCAATAGGGTTCTAATGCTTCTTAAAATGCGATATAGCACCTCATACCTATGTTTCATGATAAGATATAATATTCATTGCGAAGTGCCATGTATACCTCGTACTCACTTCAAAAGAATGTAAATGCGACGCTCACATGCTAGGAAATATTGTTTGCAGATGTCTACGTATCACAGCAATAGAGTACTAATGCTTCTTAAAACGAGATGTCGTATTTCATTTCTATGTTTCGTAATAGGATATAATATGCATTGTGTAATGTTATGTATACCTCGTATTCGCTTTAATGGAATGTAAGTGCGTCATTTCCATGCTAGGAAATAGCGTTTGCAGAATTATACGTATCGTTGCAATAGAGTTCTAATGCTACTTAAAACGAGATGTCGCATTTCATTTCTATGTTTCGTGATAAGATGTAATATTCATTGTGGAGTGTTATGTATACCTCGTATTCACTTCAAAATAATGTAAATGCGACACTTCCTTGCTAGGAAATAACATTTGCAGATGTCTACGCATCGTAGCAATAGAGTTCTAGTGCTCCTTAAATCGCGATATCGCACCTCACTTCAATGTTTCGAGATAAGATATAATATTCATTGCGAAGTGTCATGTATACCTCGTATTCACTTCAAAAGAATGTAAATGCGACACTTACATGCTAGGAAATAGCGTTTGCAGATGTCTACGTATCGCAGCAATAGAATTCTAATGCATTATAAAACGAGATGTCGCATCTCTCTTCTATGTTTCATGATAAGTTATAATATTCATTGCGAATTGTCATGTATACTTCGTATTCACTTCAAAAGAATGTAGATGCGACACTTCCATGCTAGGAAATAGCGTTTGCAGATGTCTACGTATCGTAGCAATAGAGTTCTAATGCTTCTTAAAACGCGATATCGCATCTCACTCCTATGTTTCATGATAAGATATAATATTCATTGCGAAGTGTCATGTATACCTCGTATTCACTTCAAATGAATGTAAATGCGACACTTCCATGCTAGGAAATAGCGTTTGCAGATGTCTACGCATCGTAGCAATAGAGTTCTAATGCTTCTTAAAACGCGATATCGCATCTCACTTCTATGTTTCATGATAAGATAAAATATTCATTGCGAAGTGTTATGTACACATCGTATTCACTTCAAAAGAATGTAAATGCGACACATCCATGCTAGGAAATAGCGTTTGCAGATGTCTAGGTATCGTAGCAATAGAGTTCTAATGCTTCTTAAAACGCGATATCGCATCTCACTCCAATGTTTCATGATAACATATAATATTCATTGCGAAGTGTCATGTATATCTCGTATTCACTTCAAAAGAATGTAAATGCGACACTTCCATGCGAGGAAATAGCGTTTGCAGATGTCTACGTATCCTAGCAGTAGAGTTTTAATGCTACTTAAAACTAGATGTCGCATTTCATTTCTATGTTTCGTGATAAGATACAATATTCATTGTGGAGTGTTATGTATACCTCGCATTCACTTCAAAAGAATGTAAATGCGACACTTCCATGCTAGGGAATAGCGTTTCCATATGTCTACGTATCGTAGCAATAAATTTCTAATGCTTCTTAGAACGCGATATCGCATCTCACTTCTATGTTTCATGATAAGATATAATAGTCATTGCGAAGTGTCATGATTACCTCGTATTCACTTCAAAAGAATGTAAATGCGACACTTACATGCTAGGAAATAGCATTTGCAGATGTCTACGTATCGTAGCAATAGAGTTCTAATGCTTCTTAATACGAGATGTCGCATCTCATTTCTATGTTTCGTAATAAGATATAATACTCATTGTGTAATGTTATGTATACCTCGTATTCACTTCAATGGAATGTAATTGCGACATTTCCTTGCTAGGAAATATTGTTTGCAGATGTCTACGTATATTAGCAATAGAGTACTAATGCTTCTTAAAACGAGATGTCGTATTTCATTTCTATGTTTCGTAATAAGATATAATATTCATTGTGTAATGTTATGTATACCTCGTATACACTTCAATGGAATGTAAGTGCGACATTTCCTTGCTAGGAAATATTGTTTGCAGATGTCTACGTATATTAGCAATAGAGTTCTAATGCTTCTCAAAGCTCGATATAGCACCTCATTCCTATGTATCATGATAAGATATAATATTCATTGCGAAGTGTCATGTATATCTCGTATTCACTTCAAAAGAATGTAAATGCGACACTTCCATGCTAGGAAGTAGCGTTTGCAGATGTCTACATATCGTAGCAAAAGTGTTCTAATGCTTCCTAAAACGCGATATCGCATCTCACTTCTATGTTTCATGATAAGATATAATATTCATTGCGAAGTGTCATGTATACTTCGTATTCACTACAAAAGAATGTAAATGCGACACTTCCATGCTAGGAAATATCGTTTGCAGATGTCTACGTATCGTAGCAATAGAGTTCTAATGCTTCTTAAAACGCGATATCGCATCTCACTTCTATGTTTCATGATAAGATAAAATATTCATTGCGAAGTGTTATGTACACATCGTATTCACTTCAAAAGAATGTAAATGCGACACATCCATGCTAGGAAATAGCGTTTGCAGATGTCTAGGTATCGTAGCAATAGAGTTCTAATGCTTCTTAAAATGCGATATCGCATCTCACCCCAATGTTTCATGATAACATATAATATTCATTGCGAAGTGTCATGTATATCTCGTATTCACTTCAAAAGAATGTAAATGCGACACTTCCATGCTAGGAAATAGCGTTTGCTGATGTCTACGTATCGTAGCAGTAGAGTTTTAATGCTACTTAAAACTAGATGTCGCATTTCATTTCTATGTTTCTTGGTAAGATATAATATTCATTGTAGAGTATTATGTATACCTCGTATTCACTTCAAATGAATGTAAATGCGACACTTCCTTGCAAGGAAATAGGGTTTGCAGATGTCTACGTATCGTAGCAATAGAGTTCTAATGCTTCTTAAAACGCGATATCGCATCTCACTCCAATGTTTCATGATAACATATAATATTCATTGCGAAGTGTCATGTATATCTCGTATTCACTTCAAAAGAATGTAAGTGCGACACTTCCATGCTAGGAAATAGCGTTTGCAGATGTCTACGTATCGTAGCAGTAGAGTTTTAATGCTACTTAAAACTAGATGTCGCATTTCATTTCTATCTTTCGTGATAAGATACAATATTCATTGTGGAGAGTTATGTATACCTCGCATTCACTTCAAAAGTATGTAAATGCGACACTTCCTTGCTAGGAAATAACATTTGCAGATGTCTACGCATCGTAGCAATAGATTTCTAGTGCTTCCTAAAACGCGATATCGCATCTCACTTCTATATTTCATGATAAGATATAGTATCCATTGCGAAGTGTCATGTATATCTCGTATTCACTTCAAAAGAATGTAAATGCGACACTTCCATGCTAGGGAATAGCGTTTCCATATGTCTACGTATCGTAGCAATAGATTTCTAATGCTTCTTAGAACGCCATATCGCATCTCACTTCTATGTTTCATGATAAGATATAATATTCATTGCGAAGTGTCATGTATACTTCGTATTCACATGACAAGAATGTAAATGCGACGCTTCCATGCTAGGAAAGAGCGTTTGCAGATGTCTACGTATCGTAGCAGTAGAGTTTTAATGCTACTTAGAACTAGATGTCGCATTTCATTTCTATGTTTCGTGATAAGATACAATATTCATTGTGGAGTGTTATGTATACCTCGTATTCACTTCAAAAGAATGTAAATGCGACACTTCCTTGCTAGGAAATAACATTTGCAGATGTCTACGCATCGTAGCAATAGATTTCTAATGCTTCCTAAAACGCGATATCGCATCTCACTTCTATATTTCATGATAAGATATAGTATCCATTGCGAAGTGTCATGTATATCTCGTATTCACTTCAAAAGAATGTAAATGCGACCCTTCCATGCTAGGAAATAGCCTTTGCAGATGTCTACGTATCGTAGCAATAGAGTTCTAATGCTTCTTAGAACGCGATATCGCATCTCACTTCCATGTTTCATGATAAGATATAATATTCTTTGCGAAGTGTCATGTATACCTCGTATTCACTTCAAAAGAATGAAAATGCGACACTTACATGCTAGGAAATAGCGTTCGCAGGTGTCTACGTATCCTAGCAATAGAGTTCTAATGCTTCTTAAAACGAGATGTCGCATCTCATTTCTATGTTTCATGTTCAGATATAATATTCATTGCGAAGTGTCATGTATACCTCGTATTCACCTCAAAAGGATGTGAATGCGACACTTCCTTGCTAGGAAATAGCGTTACCAGATGACTACGTGTCGAAACAATAGAGTTCTAATGATTCTTAAAATGCCATATCGCATCTCACTTCTATGTTTCATGATAAGATATAATATTCATTGCGAAGTGTCATGTATACCTCGTATTCACTTCAAAAGAATGTAAATGCGACACTTCCATGCTAGGAAGTGGCGTTTGCAGATGTCTACGTATCGTAGCAATAGGGTTCTAATGCTTCTTAAAATGCGATATAGCACCTCATACCTATGTTTCATGATAAGATATAATATTCATTGCGAAGTGTCATGTATACCTCGTACTCACTTCAAAAGAATGTAAATGCGACACTCACATGCTAGGAAATATTGTTTGCAGATGTCTACGTATCACAGCAATAGAGTACTAATGCTTCTTAAAACGAGATGTCGTATTTCATTTCTATGTTTCGTAATAGGATATAATATGCATTGTGTAATGTTATGTATACCTCGTATTCGCTTTAATGGAATGTAAGTGCGTCATTTCCATGCTAGGAAATAGCGTTTGCAGATTTATACGTATCGTTGCAATAGAGTTCTAATGCTACTTAAAACGAGATGTCGCATTTCATTTCTATGTTTCGTGATAAGATGTAATATTCATTGTGGAGTGTTATGTATACCTCGTATTCACTTCAAAATAATGTAAATGCGACACTTCCTTGCTAGGAAATAACATTTGCAGATGTCTACGCATCGTAGCAATAGAGTTCTAGTGCTCCTTAAATCGCGATATCGCACCTCACTTCAATGTTTCGAGATAAGATATAATATTCATTGCGAAGTGTCATGTATACCTCGTATTCACTTCAAAAGAATGTAAATGCGACACTTACATGCTAGGAAATAGCGTTTGCAGATGTCTATGTATCGCAGCAATAGAATTCTAATGCATTATAAAACGAGATGTCGCATCTCTCTTCTATGTTTCATGATAAGTTATAATATTCATTGCGAATTGTCATGTATACTTCGTATTCACTTCAAAAGAATGTAGATGCGACACTTCCATGCTAGGAAATAGCGTTTGCAGATGTCTACGTATCGTAGCAATAGAGTTCTAATGCTTCTTAAAACGCGATATCGCATCTCACTCCTATGTTTCATGATAAGATATAATATTCATTGCGAAGTGTCATGTGTACCTCGTATTCACTTCAAATGAATGTAAATGCGACACTTCCTTGCTAGGAAATAGGGTTTGCAGATGTCTACGTATCGTAGCAAGAGAGTTCTAAAGATTCTTAGAACACGATATCGCACCTCACTTCCATGTTTCATGATAAGATATAATATTCATTGCGAAGTGTCATGTATACCTCGTATTCACTTCAAAAGAATGTAAATGCGACACCTCCATGCTAGGAAGTAGCGTTTGCAGATGTCTACGTATCGTAGCAATAGAGTTCTAATGCTTCCTAAGACGCGATATCGCATCTCTCTCCTATGTTTCATGATAAGGTATAATATTCATTGCGAATTGTCATGTATACCTCGTATTCACTTCAAAAGAATGTAGATGCGACACTTCCATGCTAGGAAATAGCGTTTGCAGATGTCTACGTATCGTAGCAATAGAGTTCTAATACTTCCTATAACGCGATATCGCATCTCACTGCTATATTTCATGATAAGATATAATATTCATTATGGATTGCTATGTATACCTCGTACTCACTTCAAATGAATGTAAATGCGACCCTTCCATGCTAGGAAATAGCCTTTGCAGATGTCTACGTATCGTAGCAATAGAGTTCTAATGCTTCTTAGAACGCGATATCGCATCTCACTTCCATGTTTCATGATAAGATATAATATTCTTTGCGAAGTGTCATGTATACCTCGTATTCACTTCAAAAGAATGTAAATGCGACACTTCCATGCTAGGAAGTGGCGTTTGCAGATGTCTACGTATCGTAGCAATAGGGTTCTAATGCTTCTTAAAATGCGATATAGCACCTCATACCTATGTTTCATGATAAGATATAATATTCATTGCGAAGTGTCATGTATACCTCGTACTCACTTCAAAAGAATGTAAATGCGACACTCACATGCTAGGAAATATTGTTTGCAGATGTCTACGTATCACAGCAATAGAGTACTAATGCTTCTTAAAACGAGATGTCGTATTTCATTTCTATGTTTCGTAATAGGATATAATATGCATTGTGTAATGTTATGTATACCTCGTATTCGCTTTAATGGAATGTAAGTGCGTCATTTCCATGCTAGGAAATAGCGTTTGCAGATTTATACGTATCGTTGCAATAGAGTTCTAATGCTACTTAAAACGAGATGTCGCATTTCATTTCTATGTTTCGTGATAAGATGTAATATTCATTGTGGAGTGTTATGTATACCTCGTATTCACTTCAAAATAATGTAAATGCGACACTTCCTTGCTAGGAAATAACATTTGCAGATGTCTACGCATCGTAGCAATAGAGTTCTAGTGCTCCTTAAATCGCGATATCGCACCTCACTTCAATGTTTCGAGATAAGATATAATATTCATTGCGAAGTGTCATGTATACCTCGTATTCACTTCAAAAGAATGTAAATGCGACACTTACATGCTAGGAAATAGCGTTTGCAGATGTCTACGTATCGCAGCAATAGAATTCTAATGCATTATAAAACGAGATGTCGCATCTCTCTTCTATGTTTCATGATAAGTTATAATATTCATTGCGAATTGTCATGTATACTTCGTATTCACTTCAAAAGAATGTAGATGCGACACTTCCATTATAGGAAATAGCGTTTGCAGATGTCTACGTATCGTAGCAATAGAGTTCTAATGCTTCTTAAAACGCGATATCGCATCTCACTCCTATGTTTCATGATAAGATATAATATTCATTGCGAAGTGTCATGTATACCTCGTATTCACTTCAAATGAATGTAAATGCGACACTTCCTTGCTAGGAAATAGGGTTTGCAGATGTCTACGTATCGTAGCAAGAGAGTTCTAAAGATTCTTAGAACGCGATATCGCACGTCACTTCCATGTTTCATGATAAGATATAATATTCATTGCGAAGTGTCATGTATACCTCGTATTCACTTCAAAAGAATGTAGATGCGACACTTCCATGCTAGGAAATAGCGTTTGCAGATGTCTACGTATCGTAGCAATAGAGTTCTAATACTTCCTATAACGCGATATCGCATCTCACTGCTATATTTCATGATAAGATATAATATTCATTATGGATTGCTATGTATACCTCGTACTCACTTCAAATGAATGTAAATGCGACCCTTCCATGCTAGGAAATAGCCTTTGCAGATGTCTACGTATCGTAGCAATAGAGTTCTAATGCTTCTTAGAACGCGATATCGCATCTCACTTCCATGTTTCATGATAAGATATAATATTCTTTGCGAAGTGTCATGTATACCTCGTATTCACTTCAAAAGAATGTAAATGCGACACTTCCATGCTAGGAAGTGGCGTTTGCAGATGTCTACGTATCGTAGCAATAGGGTTCTAATGCTTCTTAAAATGCGATATAGCACCTCATACCTATGTTTCATGATAAGATATAATATTCATTGCGAAGTGCCATGTATACCTCGTACTCACTTCAAAAGAATGTAAATGCGACGCTCACATGCTAGGAAATATTGTTTGCAGATGTCTACGTATCACAGCAATAGAGTACTAATGCTTCTTAAAACGAGATGTCGTATTTCATTTCTATGTTTCGTAATAGGATATAATATGCATTGTGTAATGTTATGTATACCTCGTATTCGCTTTAATGGAATGTAAGTGCGTCATTTCCATGCTAGGAAATAGCGTTTGCAGAATTATACGTATCGTTGCAATAGAGTTCTAATGCTACTTAAAACGAGATGTCGCATTTCATTTCTATGTTTCGTGATAAGATGTAATATTCATTGTGGAGTGTTATGTATACCTCGTATTCACTTCAAAATAATGTAAATGCGACACTTCCTTGCTAGGAAATAACATTTGCAGATGTCTACGCATCGTAGCAATAGAGTTCTAGTGCTCCTTAAATCGCGATATCGCACCTCACTTCAATGTTTCGAGATAAGATATAATATTCATTGCGAAGTGTCATGTATACCTCGTATTCACTTCAAAAGAATGTAAATGCGACACTTACATGCTAGGAAATAGCGTTTGCAGATGTCTACGTATCGCAGCAATAGAATTCTAATGCATTATAAAACGAGATGTCGCATCTCTCTTCTATGTTTCATGATAAGTTATAATATTCATTGCGAATTGTCATGTATACTTCGTATTCACTTCAAAAGAATGTAGATGCGACACTTCCATGCTAGGAAATAGCGTTTGCAGATGTCTACGTATCGTAGCAATAGAGTTCTAATGCTTCTTAAAACGCATTATCGCATCTCACTCCTATGTTTCATGATAAGATATAATATTCATTGCGAAGTGTCATGTATACCTCGTATTCACTTCAAATGAATGTAAATGCGACACTTCCTTGCTAGGAAATAGGGTTTGCAGATGTCTACGTATCGTAGCAAGAGTGTTCTAAAGATTCTTAGAACGCGATATCGCACCTCACTTCCATGTTTCATGATAAGATATAATATTCATTGCGAAGTGTCATGTATACCTCGTATTCACTTCAAAAGAATGTAAATGCGACACCTCCATGCTAGGAAGTAGCGTTTGCAGATGTCTACGTATCGTAGCAATAGAGTTCTAATGCTTCCTAAGACGCGATATCGCATCTCTCTTCTATGTTTCATGATAAGGTATAATATTCATTGCGGATTGCTATGTATACCTCGTACTCACTTCAAATGAATGTAGATGCGACACTTCCATGCTAGGAAATAGCGTTTGCAGATGTCTACGTATCGTAGCAATAGAGTTCTAATACTTCCTATAACGCGATATCGCATCTCACTGCTATATTTCATGATAAGATATAATATTCATTATGGATTGCTATGTATACCTCGTACTCACTTCAAATGAATGTAAATGCGACCCTTCCATGCTAGGAAATAGCCTTTGCAGATGTCTACGTATCGTAGCAATAGAGTTCTAATGCTTCTTAGAGCGCGATATCGCATCTCACTTCCATGTTTCATGATAAGATATAATATTCTTTGCGAAGTGTCATGTATACCTCGTATTCACTTCAAAAGAATGTAAATGCGACACTTCCATGCTAGGAAGTGGCGTTCCCAGATGTCTACGTATCGTAGCAATAGGGTTCTAATGCTTCTTAAAATGCGATATAGCACCTCATACCTATGTTTCATGATAAGATATAATATTCATTGCGAAGTGTCATGTATACCTCGTACTCACTTCAAAAGAATGTAAATGCGACACTCACATGCTAGGAAATATTGTTTGCAGATGTCTACGAATCACAGCAATAGAGTACTAATGCTTCTTAAAACGAGATGTCGTATTTCATTTCTATGTTTCGTAATAGGATATAATATGCATTGTGTAATGTTATGTATACCTCGTATTCGCTTTAATGGAATGTAAGTGCGTCATTTCCATGCTAGGAAATAGCGTTTGCAGATTTATACGTATCGTTGCAATAGAGTTCTAATGCTACTTAAAACGAAATGTCGCATTTCATTTCTATGTTTCGTGATAAGATGTAATATTCATTGTGGAGTGTTATGTATACCTCGTATTCACTTCAAAATAATGTAAATGCGACACTTCCTTGCTAGGAAATAACATTTGCAGATGTCTACGCATCGTAGCAATAGAGTTCTAGTGCTCCTTAAATCGCGATATCGCACCTCACTTCAATGTTTCGAGATAAGATATAATATTCATTGCGAAGTGTCATGTATACCTCGTATTCACTTCAAAAGAATGTAAATGCGACACTTACATGCTAGGAAATAGCGTTTGCAGATGTCTACGTATCGCAGCAATAGAATTCTAATGCATTATAAAACGAGATGTCGCATCTCTCTTCTATGTTTCATGTTAAGTTATAATATTCATTGCGAATTGTCATGTATACTTCGTATTCACTTCAAAAGAGTGTAGATGCGACACTTCCATGCTAGGAAATAGCGTTTGCAGATGTCTACGTATCGTAGCAATAGAGTTCTAATGCTTCTTAAAACGCGATATCGCATCTCACTCCTATGTTTCATGATAAGATATAATATTCATTGCGAAGTGTCATGTATACCTCGTATTCACTTCAAATGAATGTAAATGCGACACTTCCTTGCTAGGAAATAGGGTTTGCAGATGTCTACGTATCGTAGCAAGAGAGTTCTAAAGCTTCTTAGAACGCGATATCGCACCTCACTTCCATGTTTCATGATAAGATATAATATTCATTGCGAAGTGTCATGTATACCTCGTATTCACTTCAAAAGAATGTAAATGCGACACCTCCATGCTAGGAAGTAGCGTTTGCAGATGTCTACGTATCGTAGCAATAGAGTTCTAATGCTTCCTAAAACGCGATATCGCATCTCACTTCTATATTTCATGATAAGATATAGTATCCATTGCGAAGTGTCATGTATATCTCGTATTCACTTCAAAAGTATGTAAATGCGACACTTCCATGCTAGGGAATAGCGTTTCAATATGTCTACGTATCGCAGCAATAGAGTTATAATGCTTCTTAAAACGCGATATCGCATCTCACTTTTAAGTTTCATGATAAGATATAATATATTCATTGCGAAGTGTCATGTATACCTCGTATTAACTTCAAAAGAATGTAAATGCGACACTTTCTTGCTAAGAAATAACGTTTGCAGATGTCTACGCATCGTAGCAATATGGTTCTAATGCTTCCTAAAACGCGATATCGCATCTCACTGCTATGTTTCATGATAAGATGTAATATTCATTGCGAAGTGTCATGTATACCTCGTATTCACTTCAAAATAATGTAAATGCGACACTTCCTTGCTAGGAAATAACATTTGCAGATGTCTACGCATCGTAGCAATAGAGTTCTAGCGCTCCTTAAATCGCGATATCGCATCTCACTTCAATGTTTCGAGATAAGATATAATATTCATTGCGAAGTGTTATGTATACCTCGTATTCACTTCAAATGAATGTAAATGCGACACTTCCATGCTAGGAAATAGCGTTTGCAGATGTCTACGTATCGTAGCAATAAAGTTCTAATGCTTCTTAAAACAAGATGTCGCATTTCATTTCTATGTTTCGTGAAAAGATATAATATTCATTGTGGAGTGCTATGTATACCTCGTATTCACTTGAAAAGAATGTAAATGCTACACTTCCTTGCTAGGAAATACTGTTTGCAGATGTCTACGTATCGTAGCAATAGAGTTCTAATGCTTCTTAAAACGCGATATCGCATCTCACTTCTATGTTTCATGATAAGATATAATATTCATTGCGAAGTGTCATGTATAACTCGTATTCACTTCAAAAGAATGTAAATGCGACACTCACATGCTAGGAAATATTGTTTGCAGATATCTACGTATCACAGCAATAGAGTACTAATGCTTCTTAAAACGAGATATCGTATTTCATTTCTATGTTTCGTAATAAGATATAATATTCATTGTGTAATGTTATGTATACCTCGTATTCACTTCAATGGAATGTAATTGCGACATTTCCTTGCTAGGAAATATTGTTTGCAGATGTCTACGTATATTAGCAATAGAGTACTAATGCTTCTTAAAACGAGATGTCGTATTTCATTCCTATGTTTCGTAATAAGATATAATATTCATTGTGTAATGTTATGTATACCTCGTATACACTTCAATGGCATCAAAGTGCGACATTTCCTTGCTAGGAAATATTGTTTGCAGATGTCTACGTATATTAGCAGTAGAGTTCTAATGCTTCTCAAAACGCGATATAGCACCTCATTCCTATGTATCATGATAAGATATAGTATCCATTGCGAAGTGTCATGTATATCTCGTATTCACTTCAAAAGAATGTAAATGCGACACTTACATGCTAGGAAATAGCGTTTGCAGATGTCTACGTATCGTAGCAATAGAGTTCTAATGCTTCTTAATACGAGATGTCGCATCTCATTTCTATGTTTCGTAATAAGATATAATATTCATTGCGGAATGTTATGTATACCTCGTATTCACTTCTAAAGAATGTAAATGCGGCACTTCCATGCTAGGAAATAGGGTTTGCAGATGTCTACGTATCGTAGCAATAGAGTTCTAATGCTTCTTAAAATGAGAAGTCGCATTTCATTTCTATATTTCGTAATAAGGTGTAATTTTCATTGTGGAATGTTATGTTTACCTCGTATTCACGTCAAAAGAATGTAAATGCGACACTTCCTTGCTAGGAAATAACATTTGCAGATGTCTACGCATCGTAGCAATAGATTTCTAGTGCTTCTTAAATCGCGATATCGCATCTCACATCTATGTTTCGAGATAAGATATAATATTCATTGCGAAGAGTGATGTATACCTCGTATTAACTTCAAAGGAATGTAAATGCGACACTTACATGCTAGGAAATACCGTTTGCAGATGTATACGTATCGCAGCAATAGATTTCTAATGCTTCTTAAAACGAGATGTCGCATTTCATATCTATGTTTCGTGGTAATATATAATATTCATTGTAGAGTGTTATGTATACCGCGTAATAAATTCAAAACAATGTAAATGCGACCCTTCCATGCTAGGAAATAGCCTTTGCAGATGTCTACGTGTCGTAGCAGTAGAGTTCTAATGCTTCCTAAAACGCGATATCGCATCTCTCTTCTATGTTTCATGATAAGGTATAATATTCATTGCGAATTGTCATGTATACCTCGTATTCACTTCAAAAGAATGTAGATGCGACACTTCCATGCTAGGAAATAGCGTTTGCAGATGTCTACGTATCGTAGCAATAGAGTTCTAATGCTTCTAAAAACGCGATATCGCATCTCACTCCTATGTTTCATGTTAAGATATAATATTCATTATGGAGTGTTATGTATACCCCGTAGTCACTTCAAAAGAATGTAAATGCGACACTTCCTTGCTAGGAAATAACATTTGCAGATGTCTACGCATCGTAGCAATAGAGTTCTAGTGCTCCTTAAATCGCGATATCGCACCTCACATCAATGTTTCGAGATAAGATATAATATTCATTGCGAAGTGTCATGTATACCTCGTATTCACTTCAAAAGAATGTAAATGCGACACTTACATGCTAGGAAATAGTGTTTGCAGATGTCTACGTATCGCAGCAATAGAATTCTAATGCATTATAAAACGAGATGTCGCATCTCTCTTCTATGTTTCATGATAAGTTATAATATTCATTGCGAATTGTCATGTATACTTCGTATTCACTTCAAAAGAATGTAGATGCGACACTTCCATGCTAGGAAATAGCGTTTGCAGATGTCTACGTATCGTAGCAATAGAGTTCTAATGCTTCTTAAAACGCGATATCGCATCTCACTCCTATGTTTCATGATAAGATATAATATTCATTGCGAAGTGTCATGTATACCTCGTATTCACTTCAAATGAATGTAAATGCGACACTTCCTTGCTAGGAAATAGGGTTTGCAGATGTCTACGTATCGTAGCAAGAGAGTTCTAAAGCTTCATAGAACGCGATATCGCACCTCACTTCCATGTTTCATGATAAGATATAATATTCATTGCGAAGTGTCATGTATAACTCGTATTCACTTCAAAAGAATGTAAATGCGACACTCACATGCTAGGAAATATTGTTTGCAGATATCTACGTATCACAGCAATAGAGTACTAATGCTTCTTAAAACGAGATATCGTATTTCATTTCTATGTTTCGTAATAAGATATAATATTCATTGTGTAATGTTATGTATACCTCGTATTCACTTCAATGGAATGTAATTGCGACATTTCCTTGCTAGGAAATATTGTTTGCAGATGTCTACGTATATTAGCAATAGAGTACTAATGCTTCTTAAAACGAGATGTCGTATTTCATTCCTATGTTTCGTAATAAGATATAATATTCATTGTGTAATGTTATGTATACCTCGTATACACTTCAATGGCATCAAAGTGCGACATTTCCTTGCTAGGAAATATTGTTTGCAGATGTCTACGTATATTAGCAGTAGAGTTCTAATGCTTCTCAAAACGCGATATAGCACCTCATTCCTATGTATCATGATAAGATATAGTATCCATTGCGAAGTGTCATGTATATCTCGTATTCACTTCAAAAGAATGTAAATGCGACACTTACATGCTAGGAAATAGCGTTTGCAAATGTCTACGTATCGTAGCAATAGAGTTCTAATGCTTCTTAATACGAGATGTCGCATCTCATTTCTATGTTTCGTAATAAGATATAATATTCATTGCGGAATGTTATGTATACCTCGTATTCACTTCTAAAGAATGTAAATGCGGCACTTCCATGCTAGGAAATAGGGTTTGCAGATGTCTACGTATCGTAGCAATAGAGTTCTAATGCTTCTTAAAATGAGAAGCCGCATTTCAATTCTATATTTCGTAATAAGGTGTAATTTTCATTGTGGAATGTTATGTTTACCTCGTATTCACGTCAAAAGAATGTAAATGCGACACTTCCTTGCTAGGAAATAACATTTGCAGATGTCTACGCATCCTAGCAATAGAGTTCTAGTGCTTCTTAAATCGCGATATCGCATCTCACATCTATGTTTCGAGATAAGATATAATATTCATTGCGAAGAGTCATGTATACCTCGTATTAACTTCAAAGGAATGTAAATGCGACACTTACATGCTAGGAAATACCGTTTGCAGATGTATACGTATCGCAGCAATAAATTTCTAATGCTTCTTAAAACGAGATGTCGCATTTCATATCTATGTTTCGTGGTAAGATATAATATTCATTGTAGAGTGTTATGTATACCGCGTAATAAATTCAAAAGAATGTAAATGCGACACTTCCATGCTAGGAAATAGCGTTTGCAGATGTCTACGTATCGTAGCAATAGAGTTCTAATGCTTCTTAAAACGCGATATCGCATCTCACTTCTATGTTTCATGTTAAGATATAATATTCATTATGGAGTGTTATGTATACCCCGTAGTCACTTCAAAAGAATGTAAATGCGACACTTCCTTGCTAGGAAATAGCGTTTCCAGATGACTACGTGTCGAAACAATAGAGTTCTAATGATTCTTAAAATGCCATATCGCATCTCACTCCTATGTTTCATGATAAGATATAATATTCATTGCGAAGTGTCATGTATACCTCGTATTCACTTCAAAAGTATGTATATGCGCCACTTCCTTTCAAGGAAATAGCGTTCCCAGATGTCTACGTATCGAAGCAATAGAGTTCTAATGTTTCTTGAATAGCGATATCGCATCCCATTTCTATGTTTCATGATAAGATATAATATTCATTGCGAAGTGTCATGTATATCTCGTATTCACATCAGAAGAATGTAAATGCGACACTTCCATGCTAGGAAATAGCGTTTGCAGATGTCTACGTATCGTAGCAATAGAGTTCTAATGCTTCTTAAAACGCGATATCGCATCTCACTCCTATGTTTCATGATAAGATATAATATTCATTGCGAAGTGTCATGTATACCTCGTATTCACTTCAAATGAATGTAAATGCGACACTTCCTTGCTAGGAAATAGGGTTTGCAGATGTCTACGTATCGTAGCAAGAGAGTTCTAAAGCTTCTTAGAACGCGATATCGCACCTCACTTCCATGTTTCATGATAAGATATAATATTCATTGCGAAGTGTCATGTATACCTCGTATTCACTTCAAAAGAATGTAAATGCGACACCTCCATGCTAGGAAGTAGCGTTTGCAGATGTCTACGTATCGTAGCAATAGAGTTCTAATGCTTCCTAAGACGCGATAATCTCTCTTCTATGTTTCATGATAAGGTATAATATTCATTGCGAATTGTCATGTATACCTCGTATTCACTTCAAAACAATGTAGTTGCGACACTTCCGTGCTAGGAAATAGCGTTTGCAGATGTCTACGTATCGTAGCAATAGAGTTCTAATACTTCCTATAACGCGATATCGCATCTCACTGCTATATTTCATGATAAGATATAATATTCATTATGGATTGCTATGTATACCTCGTACTCACTTCAAAAGAATGTAAATGCGACCCTTCATGCTAGGAAATAGCCTTTGCAGATGTCTACGTATCGTAGCAATAGAGTTCTAATGCTTCTTAGAACGCGATATCGCATCTCACTTCCATGGTTTCATGATAAGATATAATATTCTTTGCGAAGTGTCATGTATACCTCGTATTCACTTCAAAAGAATGTAAATGCGACACTTCCATGCTAGGAAGTGGCGTTTGCAGATGTCTACGTATCGTAGCAATAGGGTTCTAATGCTTCTTAAAATGCGATATAGCACCTCATACCTATGTTTCATGATAAGATATAATATTCATTGCGAAGTGTCATGTATACCTCGTACTCACTTCAAAAGAATGTAAATGCGACACTCACATGCTAGGAAATATTGTTTGCAGATGTCTACGTATCACAGCAATAGAGTACTAATGCTTCTTAAAACGAGATGTCGTATTTCATTTCTATGTTTCGTAATAGGATATAATATGCATTGTGTAATGTTATGTATACCTCGTATTCGCTTTAATGGAATGTAAGTGCGTCATTTCCATGCTAGGAAATAGCGTTTGCAGATTTATACGTATCGTTGCAATAGAGTTCTAATGCTACTTAAACGAGATGTCGCAATTCATTTCTATGTTTCGTGATAAGATGTAATATTCATTGTGGAGTGTTATGTATACCTCGTATTCACTTCAAAATAATGTAAATGCGACACTTCCATGCTAGGAAATAGCGTTTGCAGATGTCTACGTATCGTAGCAATAGAGTTCTAATGCTTCTAAAAACGCGATATCGCATCTCACTGCTATGTTTCATGTTAAGATATAATATTCATTATGGAGTGTTATGTATACCCCGTAGTCACTTCAAAAGAATGTAAATGCGACACTTCCTTGCTAGGAAATAGCGTTTCCAGATGACTACGTGTGTCGAAACAATAGAGTTCTAATGCTTCTTAATACGAGATGTCGCATCTCATTTCTATGTTTCATGATAAGGTATAATATTCATTGCGAAGTGTCATGTATATCTCGTATTCACATCAGAAGAATGTAAATGCGACACTTCCATGCTAGGAAATAGCGTTTGCAGAGATGTCTACGTATCGTAGCAATAGAGTTCTAATGCTTCTTAATACGAGATGTCGCATCTCATTTCTATGTTTCATGATAAGGTACAATATTCATTGCGAATTGTCATGTATACCTCGTATTCACTTCAAAAGAATGTAGATGCGACACTTCCATGCTGGAAATAGGGTTTGCAGATGTTTACGTATCGTAGCAATAGAGTTCCAATGCTTCTTAAAATGAGAAGTCGCATTTCATTTCTATATTTCGTAATAAGGTGTAATTTTCATTGTGGAATGTTATGTTTACCTCGTATTCACGTCAAAAGAATGTAAATGCGACACTTCCTTGCTAGGAAATAACATTTGCAGATGTCTACGCATCGTAGCAATAGAGTTCTAGTGCTTCTTAAATCGCGATATCGCATCTCACATATATGTTTCGAGATAAGATATAATATTCATTGCGATGTGTCATGTATACCTCGTATTCACTTCAAAAGAACGTAAATGCGACACTTACATGCTAGGAAATAGCGTTTGCAGATGTCCACGTATTGTAGCAATAGAGTTCTAATGCTTCTTAAAACGAGATGTCACATTTCATTTCTATGTTTCGTGATAAGATATAATATACATGGTAGAGTGTTATGTATACCTCGTATTCACTTCAAATGAATGTAAATGCGCCACTTCCTTTCAAGGAAATAGCGTTCCCAGATGTCTACGTATCGAAGCAATAGAGTTCTAATGTTTCTTAAATAGCGATGTCGCATCCCATTTCTATGTTTCATTATGAGATATAATATTCATTGCGAAGTGTCATGTATATCTCTTATTCACATCAGAAGAATGTAAATGCGACACTTCCATGCTAGGAAATAGCGTTTGCAGATGCCTACGTATCGTAGCAATAGAGTTCTAATGCTTCTTAAAACGCGATATCGCATCTCACTGCTATGTTTCATGTTAAGATATAATATTCATTATGGAGTGTTATGTTAACCACGTAGTCACTTCAAAAGAATGTAAATGCGACACTTCCTTGCTAGGAAATAGCGTTTCCAGATGACTACGTGTCGAAACAATAAAGTTCTAATGATTCTTAAAATGCCATATCGCATCTCACTCCTATGTTTCATGATAAGATATAACATTCAGTGCGAAGTGTTATGTATACTTCGTATTCACTTCAAAGGATGTAAGTGCGACACTTCCTTGCTAGGAAATTGCGTTTCCAGACGACTACGTATGGAAATAATAGAGTTCTAATACATCTTAAAACGAGATGTCGCATCGCATTTCTATGTTTCACGATAAGATATAGTATTCATTGCGAAGTGTCATGTATACCTCGTATTCACTTCAAAAGAATGTAAATGCGACACTTCCATGCTAGGAAATAGCATTCGCATATGTCTACGTATCGTAGCAATAGAGTTGTAATGCTTCCCAAAACGCGATATAGCACCTCATTCCTATGTTTAATGATAAGATATAATATTCATTGCGAAGTGTCATGTATATCTCGTATTCACATCAAAAGAGTATAAATGGGACACTTCCATGCTAGGAAATAGCATTTGCAGATGTCTACGTATCGCAGCAATAGAGTTCCAATGCTTCCTAAAACGCGATATCGCATCTCCCTTCTATGTTTCATGATAAGGTATAATATTCATAGCGAAGTGTCATGTATACCTCGTATTCACTTCAAATGAATGTAAATGCGACACTTCCATGCTAGGAAATAGCGTTTGCAGATGTCTACGTATCGTAGCAATAGCGTAATAATGCTTCTTAAAACGAGATGTCGCATCTCACTGCTATGTTTCATGATAAGATATAATATTCATTATGGAGTGATATGTATACCTAGTACTCACTTCAAAGAATGTAAATGCGACCCTTCCATGCTAGGGAATAGCCTTTGCAGATGTCTACGTATCGTAGCAATAGAGTTCTAATGCTTCTTAGAACGCGATATCGCATCTCACTTTTATGTTTCACGATAAGATATAATATTCATTGCGAAGTGTCATGTATACCTCGTATTCACTTCAAAAGAATGTAAATGCGACACTTCCATGCTAGGAAATAGCGTTTGCAGATGTCTACGTATCGTAGCAATAGAGTTCTAATGCTTCTTAAAACGCGATATCGCTTCTCTCTTCTATGTTTCATGATAAGGTATAATATTCATGCGAAGCGTCATGTATACCTCGTATTCACTTCAAATGTATGTAAATGCGACACTTCCATGCTAGGAAATAGCGTTTGCAGATGTCTATGTATCGCAGCAATAGAGTTCCGATGCTTCCTAAAACGCGATATCGCATCTGCCTTCTATGTTTCATGATAAGGTATAATATTCATTGCGAAGTGTCATGTATACCTCGTATTCACTTCAAATGCATGTAAATGCACCACTTCCATGCTAGGAAATAGCGTTTGCAGATGTCTACGTATCGTAGCAATAGAGTTCTAATGCTTCTTAAAACGCGATATCGCATCTCACTGCTATGTTTCATGATAAGATATAATATTCATTATGGAGTGATATGTATACCTCGTACTCACTTCAAAAGAATGTAAATGCGACCATTCCATGCTAGGGAATAGCCTTTGCAGATGTCTACGTATCGTAGCAATAGAGTTCCAATGCTTCTTAGAACGCGATATCGCATCTCACTTTTATGTTTCATGATAAGATATAATATTCATTGCGAAGTGTCATGTATACCTCGTTCTCACTTCAAAAGAATGTAAATGCGACACTTCCAAGCTAGGAAATAGCGTTTGCAGATGTGTACGTTTCGTAGCAATAGAGTTCAAATGCTTCTCAAAACGCGATATAGCACCTCATTCCTATGTTTCATGATAAGATATAATATTCATTGCGAAGTGTCATGTATATCTCGTATTCACTTCAAACGAATGTAAATGCAACACTTCCATGCTAGAAATAGCGTTTGCAGATGTCTACGTATCGTAGCAATAGAGTTCTAATGCATCTTAAAACGCGATATCGCATCTCACTGCTATAATACATGAGAAGATATAATTTTCATTGGGAAGTGTCATGTATATCTCGTATTCACATCAAAAGAATGTAATTGCGACACTTCCATGCTAGGAAATAGCGTTTGCAGATGTCTACGTATCGTAGCAATAGAGTTCTAATGCTTCTTATAACGAGATGCCTCATTTCATTTCTATGTTCCGTGATAAGATATAATATTCATTGTGGAGTGTCATGTATACCTCGTATTCACTTGATATGAATGTAAGTGCGACACTTCCATGCTAGAAAATAGCGTTTGCAGATATCTACGTATCGTAGCAATAGAGTTCTAATGCTTCTTAAAACGCGATATCGCACCTCTCTTCTATGTTTCATGATAAGGTATAATATTCATTGCGAAGCGTCATGTATACCTCGTATTCACTTCAAATGAATGTAAATGCGACACTTCCATGCTAGGAAATAGCGTTTGCAGATGTCTACGTATCGTAGCAATAGAGTTCTAATGCTTCTTAAAACGAGATGCCTCATTTCATTTCTATGTTCCGTGATAAGATATAATATTCATTGTGGAGTGTCTTGTATACCTCGTATTCACATCAAAAGAATGTAAATGCGACACATCCATGCTAGGAAATAGCGTTTGCAGACTTCTATGTATCGCAGCAATAGAGTTCCAATGCTTCCTAAAACGCGATATCGCATCTCCCTTCTATGTTCCATGATAAGATACAATATTCATTGCGAAGTGTCGTGTATTCCTCGTATTCACTTTCTAAAGAACGTAAATAAGACACTTCCATGCCAGGAAATAGCGTTTGCAGATGTCTTCGTATCGTAGCAATAGAGTTCTAATGCTTCTCAAAACGCGATATAGCACCTCATTCCTATGTTTCATGATAAGATATAATATTCATTGCGAAGTGTCATGTATATCTCGTATTCACTTCAAACGAATGTAAATGCGACACTTCCATGCTAGGAAATAGCGTTTGCAGATGTCTACGTATCGTAGCAATAGAGTTCTAATGCTTCTTGAAACGCGATATCGCATCTCATTCCTATGTTTCATGATAAGATATAATATTCATTGCGAAGTGTCATGTATATCTCGTATTCACTTCAAACGTATGTAAATGCGACACTTCCATGCTAGGAAATAGCGTTGCAGATGTCTACGTATCGTAGCAATAGAGTTCTAGTGCTTCTTAGAACGCGATATCGCATCTCACCTCTATGTTTCATGATAAGATATAATAATCATTGCGAAGTGTCATGTATACCTCTTATTCACTTCAAACGAATGTAAATGCGACACTTCCATGCTAGGAAATAGCGTTTGCAGATGTCTACGTATCGTAGCAATAGAGTTCTAATGCTTCTTAAAACGCGATATCGCATCTCATTCCTATGTTTCATGATAAGATATAATATTCATTGCGATGTGTCATGCATACCTCGTATTCACTTCAAAAGAATGTAAATGCGACACTTCCATGCTAGGAAACAGCATTTGCAGATGTCTACGTATCGTAGCAATAGAGTTGTAATGCTTCCCAAAACGCGATATAGCACCTCATTCCTATGTTTCATGATAAGATATAATATTCATTGCGAAGTGTCATGTATATCCCGTATTCACATCAAAAGAATGTAAATGGGACACTTCCATGCTAGGAAATAGCGTTTGCAGATGTCTACGTATCGCAGCAATAGAGTTCCTATGCTTCCTAAAACGCGATATCGCATCTCCCTTCTATGTTTCGTGATAAGGTATAATATTCATTGCGAAGTGTCATGTATACCTCGTATTCACTTCAAATGAATGTAAATGCGATACTTCCATGCTAGGAAATAGCGTTTGCAGATGTCTACGTATCGTAGCAATAGAGTTCTAATGCTTCTCAAAACGCGATATAGCACCTCATTCCTATGTTTCATGAGAAGATATAATATTCATTGCGATGTGTCATGTATATCTCGTATTCACTTCAAACGAATGTAAATGCGACACTTCCATGCTAGGAAATAGCGTTTGCAGATGTCTACGCATCGTAGCAATAAAGTTCTAATGCTTCTTAAAACGCGATATCGCATCTCACTGCTATATTTCATGAGAAGATATAATATTCATTGTGGAGTGTCATGTATACCTCGTATTCACATCAAAAGAATGTAAATGCGACACTTCCATGCTAGGAAATAGCGATTGCAGATGTCTACGTATCGCAGCAATAGAGTTCCAATGCTTCCTAAAACGCGATATCGCATCTCCCTTCTATGTTCATGATAAGGTATAATATTCATTGCGAAGTGTCATGTATACCTCGTATTCACTTCAAATGCATGTCAATGCGACACTTCCATGCTAGGAAATAGCGTTTGCACATGTCTACGTATCGTAGCAATAGAGTTCTAATGCTTCTTAAAACGCGAAATCGCACCTCTCTTCTATGTTTCATGATAAAGTATAATATTCATTGCGAAGCGTCATGTATACCTCGTATTCACTTCTAATGAATGTAAATGCGACACTTCCATGCTAGGAAATAGCGTTTGCAGATGTCTACGTATCTTAGCAATAGAGTTCTAATGCTTCTTAAAACGAGATACCTCCTTTCATTTCTATGTTCCGTGATAAGATATAATACTCATTGTGGAGTGTCATGTATACCTCGTATTCACATCAAAAGAATGTAAATGCGACACATCCATGCTAGGAAATAGCGTTTGCAGATGACTACGTATCGCAGCAATAGAGTTCTAATGCTTCTTAAAACGCGATATCGCATCTCACTGCTATATTTCATGAGAAGATATAATATTCATTGTGGAGTGTCATGTATACCTCGTATTCACATCAAAAGAATGTAAATGCGACACTTCCATGCTAGGAAATAGCGTTTGCAGATGTCTACGTATCGCAGCAATAGAGTTCCAATGCTTCCTAAAATGCGATATCGCATCTCCCTTCTATGTTTCATGATAAGGTATAATATTCATTGCGAAGTGTCATGTATACCTCGTATTCACTTCAAATGAATGTAAATGCGACACTTCCATGCTAGGAAATAGCGTTTGCAGATGTCTACGTATCGTAGCAATAGCGTAATAATGCTTCTTAAAACGAGATGTCGCATCTCACTGCTATGTTTCATGATAAGATATAATATTCATTATGGAGTGATATGTATACCTCGTACTCACTTCAAAAGAATGTAAATGCGACACTTCCATGCTAGGAAATAGCGTTTGCAGATGTCTACGTATCGTAGCAATAGAGTTCTAATGCTTCTTAAAACGAGATGCCTCATTTCATTTCTATGTTCCGTGATAAGATATAATATTCATTGTGGAGTGTCTTGTATACCTCGTATTCACATCAAAAGAATGTAAATGCGACACATCCATGCTAGAAATAGCGTTTGCAGACTTCTATGTATCGCAGCAATAGAGTTCCAATGCTTCCTAAAACGCGATATCGCATCTCCCTTCTATGTTCCATGATAAGATACAATATTCATTGCGAAGTGTCGTGTATTCCTCGTATTCACTTTCAAAAGAACGTAAATAAGACACTTCCATGCTAGGAAATAGCGTTTGCAGATGTCTACGTATCGTAGCAATAGAGTTCTAATGCTTCTTAAAACGCGATATCGCATCTCATTCCTATGTTTCATGATAAGATATAATAATCATTGCGAAGTGTCATGTATACCTCGTATTCACTTCAAACGAATGTAAATGCGACACTTCCATGCTAGGAAATAGCGTTTGCAGATGTCTACGTATCGTAGCAATAGAGTTCTAATGCTTCTTAAAACGCGATATCGCATCTCATTCCTATGCTTCATGACAAGTTATAATAATCATTGCGAAGTGTCATGTATATCTCGTATTCACTTCAAACGAATTTAAATGCGACACTTCCATGCTAGGAAATAGCGTTTGCAGACGTCTACGTATCGTAGCAATAGAGTTCTAATGCTTCTCAAAACGCGATATAGCACCTCATTCTTGTGTTTCATGGTAAGATATAATATTCATTGCGAAGTGTCATGTATATCTCGCATTCACATCAAAAGAATGTAAATGCGACACTTCCATGCTAGGAAATAGCGTTTGCAGATATCTCCGCATCGAGGAAATAGGGTTCTAATTCTTCTTAAGACGCGATATCGCATCTCACTTTTATGTTACATGATAAGATATAATGTTCATTGCGAAGTGTCATATATACCTCGTATTCACTTCAAAAGAATGTAAATGCTAATCTTCCTTGCTAGGAAATAGCGTTTGCAGATGACTACGTATCGTAGCAATGGAGTTCTAATACTTCTCAAAACGAGATATCGCATCTCATTCCTATGCTTCATGATAAGATATAATATTCATTGCGAAGTGTCATGTATACCTGGTATTCACTCCAAACGAATGTAAATGCGACACTTCCCTGCTAGGAAATAGCGTATTCAGATGTCTACGTATGGTAGCTATAGATTTCTAATGCTACTTAAATCTCGATATCGCATCTCATTTCTATGTTTCATGATAAGATATAATATTCATTGCGATGTGTCATGTACACCTCGTATTCACTTCAAAAGAATGTAAATGTGACATTTCCATGCTAGGAAATAGCCTTTGCAGATATCTCCGCATCGAGGCAATAGGGTTCCAATGCTTCTTAAAACGCGATATCGCATCTCACCTTTATGATACATGATAAGATATAATGTTCATTGCGAAGTATCATGTATACCTCGTATTTACTTCAAAACAATGTAAATGCGACGTTTCCACCCTAGGAAATAGCCTTCGCAGATGTCTACGTATCGTAGCAATAGAGTTCCAATGCTACTCAAATCGCGATATCGCATCTCATTTATATGTTTCGTGATAAGATATAATATTCATTGCGAAGTGTCATGTATACCTCGTATTCACTTCTAAAGAATGTAAATGCTATTATTGCTTGCTAGGAAATAACGTTTGCAGATGTCTACATATCGCAGCAATAGAGTTCTAATGCTACTTATATCGCGATATGACACCTCATTTATATGTTTCGTCATAAGAAATAATGTTCATTGTGGAGTGTTATGTATACCTCGTATTCACTTCAAAAGAATGTAAATGCAACACTTCCTTGCTAGGAAATATTGTTTGCAGATGTCTACGTATCGAAGCAATGGTATTCTAATGCTTCTCAAAACGCGATATCGCAACTCATTCCTATGTTTCATGATAAGATATAATATTCATTCCGATGTGTCATGTATACCTCGTATTCACTTCAAAAGAATGTAAATGCGACACTTCCATGCTCGGAAATAGCGTTTGCAGATGTCTACGCATCGTAGCAATAGTGTTCTAATGCTTCTTAAAACGAGATGACGCATTTCATTTCTATGTTTCGTGACAAGATATAATATTCTTTGTGGAGTGTTATGTATCCTCGTCTACACTTCAAAAAAATGTAAATGCAACACTTCCTTGCTAGGGAATAGCGTTTCAAGATGTCTACGTATCGAAGCAATAGAGTTCTAATGGGGAGGGGTAGAGGTCCGTCTCACACCCGGGATCCATCCTGTTTGTCTCCATGGACTATGGCAGCGGTCTTATTTTTGCAGAGCTCTGGATCCTATCCTTCGGGCTTCAGGGTCTCTTCTTGTTCACTTCCCGACTCCTCCACCGTCGAGCCCGTCAGGCTACCTCGGCGCACAGCCCTACCGCGAACCTGCGGTCTTATTATCCGCCGAAGAGGCGTCTTATGTGTCGCTTCTTCCATCAGCTCGCCAGTCTAATCCGTAGAACGGAGAGAGAGAAACGAACGGTTGGGGGGGGGGGGGGGGGGGGGGGAGGTTCTACCATCGTGTATTTCACGCTCCTCGCAAATACAGCAATCGCGATGGTCCGTGTCGCTCTTCTCGCATGGGTGGTGATCTGTGAGCTAGTCTAACCGAAGCAGGGGGGTGGGGGGTGAGCGAGCCTTGTGACTTCACCACGTCACAGTACATACAAATTAGCGATTAAGTAGCTATGTGTTCAAATTCAATTCCGAATAATGCACTAAAAAGCATCCCAGATAACAAACGGCAAGATGGTAGCGACACCATGCCGGCACTATATTGCCACTTCCGAGGAGTGTCAACTGATTCGTAGTCATCTGTGACCGGATTCGTTGACTAAAATGCCAGAACGTGTTACCAGCACGTTCTAGACAAGCGAATCGCGCAGAACCAGCACCATGGTGACACGCGTATCATCGCTCCATTCATGAATCTCCTCAGCAATGACGCAGGATCACATTTGGCATTGGAGAACCTGTGCTTTCATACAAATTAGAACCGTTAGATGTCAGTAGATGTTCAGCATATGAGTATTGATAGATATTTTGATGATCGTTTTCATATATTTATAGTTATTGAGCGAGTCGTATATATTTCTTTCAATCCATCATAGACTAAAAATATTATTTATAAAAAAATATTACTTATAAAATGAAAATTCATGGTGTTGCGTCCCTAACTTCGCCTTGTGTAATTTTTGAAATAACATGCTGTCATCGTATTTAATGTAACCCTCAATTGCATGAATTTGTAACAATAAATTGAAGAAAATATATATAAAATAAGTGTATATATTTTTATGACAAAATAATTATCGACTTTATGGAAAAAATCGCCCTATCGAGCTAGTTTATAGAAAATAATAAAATCGAGTTCTTATATCTTTGTTTTGTGCCGGTGTATCTATTTTGGAATCAAAATAAATAAATTGCACAGTTTAGTCATTTTTCATATTTGCTTATAATTTTTATGGAAACAGCTTCCCCATTAGTAAATGTCAGCCTACGCCACAACCACGCGTGTAGCTATGGTGAGCTGATAGTGTCATTGTCACGGCCGTGTAGCCCGTGTGCTATATCTCGGTGCTTTAATAGTGCCGTGATACGAATGCCGCCCCAGTACTAACAGTATGCCATTTCGAAAGCTGAGTAGGAGCACTTTGTTAGTTCTGTCACGGAATTCGTTCCATCCGTTGTCATTGGCGTGCCAATCGCTGGCTGTTTGGGATATTGTAGTGCATGAGGCAGACTTGTTCCTTATCATCGTCAAGGAGATGGATTTTCACTCCCCCCTTTTTGAATTTTTTAAATTATTGTTTGGAATTTTTGCCGTTTCTGTATCTCTATGACCGCATTGTGGATTCAACTTATGTACGATCTTTTTGGTCTTCATCTTCTGTTACATGTAATACTATATATGCGATGCACGTTTGTTATGTAATGCTCCGATTTGTAAGCCTCAGATACTTTTATTCTTAGGTAAAGCAACTTATTCGATTAATATATATTTATTAGACATAGATGTAAACAATTAGAAAAATGTTATTAAATCGCTATTAAATATGTTGTTGCAATAATATATTTAAGGTCTGAAGATGTAGATGCAATTAATGTCCGATATTTTACGTGATCCAATCGACGTATCAAGTGAGGCTATGAAATATAAAAATCTTTTATTATTCTTCGACCCCTTTACATGTTACACGAAGTTCTACAAGACAAGAAGCCTGAATTAGTGAGATATCTAGGAACATAAGCAATTTGTAAGTAACACATCTTTTCTCTTTGAAATATTTGCCTTTGCATAGAATAGAACGTATAGATATAATTGCCTGTTTTGTACCCATTTCGGTCCAATTCTATTATAGCCTTTGAGCAGAAGTAATATTGATTATACCTGATTTTTGCAATAGTTCTTTAATTAACAGATTTTATTAACCTAGAATCATCATTTGACGGATGTATCAATCTACTTTGTAGCTCCATCAGTTTCTTTTTCTGCTCGCTACTTTCCATTTTCAGTTCCGTATACTTATCCTTTATCACCATCATATATGTTGCGTAAAATTACAATAACTTTTTGTCCTCAAATTTTGCGGATATTTCAATTAAATTTCCTTTGATTAAATAAACGGAAATTAAAAAACAGTGGCACGTACCATTTCTTGGAAACGTTGCATCGTAATTTGCATCTGACTGTTTTGAAAGGCACGCACTTTACTTAACGTTTGCAATGATTCGGTTAGCGAAGTAAAGTAATATTCTACTTTCGAAATTGTTGGCTCTTGTAATTCTAAGGCAAATATATTCATCTGTCGACATCGTGAACATTGTTTTTTGGCAAAATTCCAGAAAAACAAATATACTATAAGTAAAATAATAAACATCATAATATTAAATTTAACTCTGTTCATCGTTGCCTTGTTGGACACATCCATAGCAATATACAGGGTGGGGCAGTAATAATTAGCACCTCAGATATCCACGAAACTATAAGCTTCATAGAAGTTTTTGCTAATATAAAATTGCACAGTACAAAGGGGCCATCCGTTGATGAATATAGTTTTTTTGTAAGTGGAGTTATGTTGGACATATGAAGGTTACCTTCATTTTTTAAAATGAATTGGTATGTCCATTCTTCCGTAATACGATAGAGCATTTTAAAGCAAGTTTAACGATCTGTAACATGAAGGCATTGAAGGTTACAAAGAGTAAAGAAAGGCGATAATACTCACGGTTTTGATAGTAAATGAAACATACGTATTGTAAACAGTGGTGGAAGGCGTAATACTTACCGTTTACTTCACTGTGAATAAACACTTTTCGAAGGGCATTTCAATAGTTTGCAGCATAAGTTAAACATGATAAGATTAGTATTGAAAAATCGGTTCGAATACGTTTGGTTAGGCTGTTCTTTGTGTCGTTCATTTTATAAGTACAGAGCTGCGGATTCCTGAGGACAGCTCACAAAATTGTTGAACTATGGAAGATTATCATTGTGAATTTGAATCAAAAGGTAATTAAATTCCATTAGATTGTAAACAGATCTCAATGTTTCATTTTAGATAGTAAGATTAAATACTCTTTACAAAACTACAAGAATGGATACATACCTTTCTGTTATTATTACTTCATAAAGAATTATAATTGCAATTATATAGTTCATTACGATAAAAAATATTTCTCAGAAAATTCTAAATATTAAATAAAAGAATCAAGTAAAACATTTTTAATAATAACGAATATGAAAAATACTTGAACATTCCAATGGAAAGATGTCTAAACAGGAGCTAGAAAAGTCAAACATTCAATTTCAATTCCAGAATTCACCTATAAGAGGTAAAGTGATTCGAAAGCTTTAATTACAGTCTTTAATGCAAGCAGTTGGGCAGTATTTCAATTTTTAAGAAAATTGATGAAAGTCAACCATTTTGAAGTGGTCAGAATCTTTGTCGTTTGAGCAATAAGTGAATAACAAATAACTGCATAAATTCCAGGCTTAAAAACTTATGGATTAAATCCTATGCAGACTCGTTTATGAGCGAGTTACTAAATAATAATCCACACTAAGTAATCATTTTAAAACTTGAACGATTACATCTCGCGAACTTTCAAAGATATCAGAAGCGTGAAAAGTATGTGGTTTATCAAAAATTCTTCTAAAAGAACGGACGAAGCCAATAGAAATCTTTGTTGAAGTAAGCAAGTTCTAAAGTTTTAAGCAACGCGATGGCCCTTATCTGCCTATGTCTCATAGCAAGTAAGTTCTGAATTTCTATGAAATCCGATGGAATTTCTCACTACTAACGTTTCAACGTAAGTTCTCAAATTCTCAGTTCTACGTTTAAAACTATGTGTGTTCTATATATCTATGTAAAGTGATGGTTCCTATTAGTTGTGACGGAAACCTATATATAGTAAGTCAGGGAAGCTCGAAGGGGTTAATTATCTAAATGCTTTAAGGTGTAAAACGTACTTTAATCTAAAGCGATCTATCGTTCCAAGGTATCCGCTCACGTACAACTTTTCTTGGGCGCCAGCTGCTCAGAAAGTAGCAAAGGGGATAGACTACACGACCCCGGGAACCCTGGGGCGGAACAACCCTTGAAACTTCGAAATGCTCCTCCTCTCGACTACGCCTAGCCAAGTACACACACTCAGGTCGCGAGATACTGAAGTCACGGCATGTCTATTTATGGTCTCGACGTGGGTTTAACTAACAAGGGCTACGGGAAACTACGAAACACGCCGCAAATTACTGGGTAGTATCTTTGGAAGTGTAGTCGAGGTATACATAATACTTCGCAATGAATATTATAACTTATCTTGAAACCCAGAAATGAGATGCGATATTGCGTTTTAGAAGCACTAGAACTCTAATGCTTCGATACGTAGATATCTGGAAACGCATTTTCCTAGCAAGGAAATAAGTCATTTACATCCTTCTGAAGTGTAGACGAGGTAAACATAATACTTCTCAGTGAATATTACATCATATCATGGAACATAGAAATGAGAAGCCATATCGCGTTTTAAGAAGAATTAGAACTCTATTTCCTCCATACGTAGACATCTCGAGACGCATTTCCTAGCAAGGGTGTGTGGCATTTACATCCATTTGAAGTGTATACGAAGTATACATAACACTTCGCAATAAATATTATAACTTATAATGAAACATAGAAATGAGATGCGATATCGCGATTTAAGAAGCGCAAGAATTCTATTGCTACGATACGTAGACATCTGCAAACGCTATTTCCTAGCATGGAAGTGTCTTATTTACATTCTTTTTAAGTGAATACGAGGTATACATGACACTTCGCAATGAATATTATATCTTATCATGAAACATAGAAGTGAGATGCGATATCGCGTTCTAAGAAGCATTAGAACTCTATTGCCATGATACGTAGACATCTGCAAACTCTATTTCCTAGCATGGACATGTCGCACTTACATTCCACTGAAGTGAAAACGGGGTATACATAACATTACGCAATGAGTATTATATCTTATCGCGAAACTTAGAAGTGAGATGCGATATCGCGATTTAAAAAGCGCTTGAACTCTATTGCTACGATGCGTAGACATCTGCAAACGCTATTTCCTAGCATGGAAGTGTCGCGTTTACATTCTTTTGAAGTGAATGCGAGATATACATGACACTTCGCAATGAATATTATATCTTATCATGAAACATAGGAATGAGGTGCTATATCGCGGTTTGAGAAGCGTTAGAACTCTATTGCTAATATACGTACACTTTTGCAAACTCTATTTCCTAGCAAGGAAATTTCGCACTTACATTCCACTGAAGTGAATACGAGGTATACATAACATTACACAATGAATATTATATCTTATTACGAGACATAGAAATGAAATACGACATCTCGCTTTAAGAAGCATTAGTACTCTATTGCTGTGATACGTAGACATCTGCAAACAATATTTCCTAGCAAGGAAGTGTCGCATTTACATTCTTGTGAAGTGAATACGAGGTGTACATAACACTCCACAATGAATATTATATCTTATCACGAAACATAGAAATGAAATGCGACATCTCGTTTTAAGAATTATTAGAACTCTATTGCTACGATACGTAGACATCTGCAAACGCTATTTCCTAGCATGGAAGTGTCATATTTACATTCTTTTGAAGAGAATACGAGGTATACATGACACTTCACAATGAATATTATATCTTATCATGAAACATAGAAGTGAGATGCGATATCGCGTTCTAAGAAGCATTAGAACTCTATTGCTACGATACGTAGACATCTGCAAACGCTATTTCCTAGCATGGAAGTGTCGCATTTACATTCTTTTGAAGTGAATACGAGATATACATGACACTTCGCAATGAATATTATACCTTATCATGAAACATAGGAATGAGGTGCTATATCGCGTTTTGAGAAGCATTAGAACTCTATCGCTAATATACGTAGACATCTGCAAACTCTATTTCCTTGCATGGACATGTCGCACTTACATTCCACTGAAGCGAATACGAGGTATACATAACACTCCACAATGAATATTATACCTTATCACGAATCATAGAAATGAAATGCGACATCTCGTTTTAAGAAGCATTAGAACCCTATTGCTACGATAAGTAGACATCTGCAAACGCTATTTCCTAGCATGGAAGTGTCGCATTTACATTCTTTTGAAGTGAATACGAGATATACATGACACATCGCAATGAATATTATATCTTGTCATGGAACATATGAATAAGGTACTGTATCGCGTTTTGAGAAGCATTAGAACTCTATTGCTAATATACGTAGACATCTGCAAAACTCTAATTCCTAGCATGGACATGTCGCACTTACATTACACTGAAGTGAATACGAGGTATACATAACATTACACAATGAATATTATATCTTATTACGAAACATAAAAATGAAATACGGCATCTCGTTTTAAGAAGCATTAGATCCCTATTGCTACGATACGTAGACATCTGCAAACGCTGTTTCCTAGCATGGAAGTGTCGCATTTACATTCTTTTGAAGTGAGTACGGGGTATACACAACAATCTACAATGAATATTATATCTTATCACGAAACATAGAAGTGAGATGCGATATCGCGATTTAAGAAGCGCTTGAACTCTATTGCTACGATGCGTAGACATCTGTGAATGTTATTTGCTAGCATGGAAGTGTCGCATTTACATTCTTTTGAAGTGAATACGAGATATACATGACACTTCGCAGTGAATATTATATCTTATCATGAAACATAGGAATGAGGTGCTATATCGCGTTTTGAGAAGCATTATAACTCTATTGCTAATATACGTAGACATCTGCAAACTCTATTTCCTAGCATGGACATGTCGCACTTACATTCCACTGAAGTGAAAACGGGGTATACATAACATTACGCAATGAGTATTATATCTTATTACGAATCATAGAAATGAAATACGACATCTCGTTTTAAGAAGCATTAGTACTCAATTGCTGTGATACGTAGACATCTGCAAACAACATTTCCTAGCATGGAAGTGTCGCATTTACATTCTTTTGAAGTGAGTAGGAGGTATGTATAACACTCCATAATGAATATTATATCTTCTCATGAAGCAAAGCAGTGAGATGCGATATCGCGTTTTAGGAAGCATTAGAACTCTATTGCTACGATACGTAGACATCTGCAAACGCTATTTCCTAGCATGGAAGTGTCGCATTTACATTCTTTTGAAGTGAATACGAGGTATACATGACACTTCGCAATGAATATTATATCTTCTCATGAAACATAGCAGTGATATGCGATATCGCGTTCTAAGAAGCATTAGAACTCTATTGCTACGACACGTAGGAATCTGCAAATGCTATTTCCAAGCATGGAAGTGTCGCATTTACATTCTTTTGAAGTGAATACTAGGTATACATGACACTTCGCAATGAATATTATACCTTGTCATGAAACATAGAAGAGAGATGCGATATCGCGTTTTAGGAAGCATTGGAACTCTATTGCTGCGATACGTAGACATCTGCAAACGCTATTTCCTAGCAAGGAAGTGTCGCATTTACATTCTTGTGAAGAGAAATCGAGGTATACATGACACTTCGCAATGAATATTATATCTTATCATGAAACATAGAAGTGAGATGCGATATCGCGTCTTAAGAAGCATTAGAACCCTATTGCTACGATACGTAGACATCTGCAACCGCTACTTCCTAGCATGGAAGTGTCACATTTACATTCATTTGAAGTGAATACGAGGTATACATGGCACTCCACAATGAATATTATATCTTATCACGGAACATAGAAATGAAATGAGGCATCTCGTTTTAAGAAGCATTAGAACTCTATTGCTACGATACGTAGACATCTGCAAACGCTATTTCCTAGCATGGAAGTGTCGTATTTACATTCTTTTGAAGTGAATACGAGGTATACATGACACTTCGCAATGAATATTATATCTTATCATGAAACATAGGACTGAGGTGCTATGTCGCGTTTTGAGAAGCATTAGAACTCTATTGCTACGATACGTAGACATCTGCAAAGTCTATTCCCTAGCATGGAAGGGTCGCATTTACATTCTTTTGAAGTGGGTACGAGGTATACATATCACTCCATAATGAATATTATATCTTATCATGAAACATAGCAGTGAGATGCGATATCGCGTTTTAAGAAGCATTAGAACTCTATTGCTACGATACGTAGACAACTGCAAACTCTATTTCCTTGCAAGGAAATTTCGCACTTACATTCCACTGAAGTGAATACGAGGTATACATAACATTACACAATGAATATTATATCTTATTACGAAACATAGAAGTGAAATACGACATCTCGTTTTAAGAAGCATTAGTACTCTATTGCTGTGATACGTAGACATCTGCAAACACTATTTCCTAGCATGGAAGTGTCGCATTTACATCCTTTTGAAGTGATTGCGAGGTATAGATGACACTTCGCAATGAATATTATATCTTATCATGGAACATAGTAGTCAGATGCGATATGGCGCTCTAAGAAGCATTAGAACTCTATTGCTACGATACTTAGACATCAGCAAACGCTATTTCCTAGCATGGAAGGGTCGCATTTACATTCTTTTGGAGTGAGTACGAGGTATACATGACACTTCGCAATGAATATTATACCTTATCATGAAACATAGAAGAGAGATGCGATATCGAGTTTTAGTAAGCATTAGAACTCTATTGCTGCGATACGTAGATATCTGCAAACGCTATTTCCTAGCAAGGAAATTTCGCACTTACATTCCACTGAAGTGAATACGAGGTATACATAACATTACACAATGAATATTATATCTTATTACGAAACATAGAAGTGAAATACGACATCTCGTTTTAAGAAGCATTAGTACTCTATTGCTGTGATACGTAGACATCTGCAAACACTATTTCCTAGCATGGAAGTGTCGCATTTACATCCTTTTGAAGTGATTGCGAGGTATAGATGACACTTCGCAATGAATATTATATCTTATCATGGAACATAGTAGTCAGATGCGATATGGCGCTCTAAGAAGCATTAGAACTCTATTGCTACGATACTTAGACATCAGCAAACGCTATTTCCTAGCATGGAAGGGTCGCATTTACATTCTTTTGGAGTGAGTACGAGGTATACATGACACTTCGCAATGAATATTATACCTTATCATGAAACATAGAAGAGAGATGCGATATCGAGTTTTAGTAAGCATTAGAACTCTATTGCTGCGATACGTAGATATCTGCAAACGCTATTTCCTAGCATTACACTTACATTCCACTTACATTCAACTGAAGTGAATACGAGGTATACATAACACTCCACAATGAATATTATATCTTATCACGAAACATAGAAATGAAATGCGGCATCTCGTTTTAAGACGCATTAGGACTCTATATCTACGATACGTAGACATCTGCAAACGCTATTTCCTAGCATGGAAGTGTCATATTTACATTCTTTTGAAGTGAATACGAGGTATACATGACACTTCGCAATGAATATTATATCTTATCATGAAACACAGAAGTGAGATGCCATATCGCGTTCTAAAAAGCATTAGTACTCTATTGCTACGATACGTAGACATCTGCAAACGCTATTTCCTAGCATGGAAGTGTCTTATTTACGTTCTTTTGAAGTGAGTACGAGGTATACATGAATCTTCGCAATGAATATTATATCTTATCATGAATCATAGTAGTGATATGCGATATCGCGTACTAAGAAGCATTAGAACTCTATTGCTACGATACGTAGACATCTGCAAAACGCCTTTTCCTAGCATGGAAGTGTCGCATTTACATTCATTTGAAGTGAATACGAGGTATACATGACACTTCGCAATGAATATTATACCTTATCATGAAACATAGGACTGAGGTGCTATATCGCGTTTTGAGAAGCATTAGAACTCTATTGCTACGATACGTAGACATCTGCAAACGCTATTTCCTAGCATGGAAGTGTCGCATTTACATTCTTTTGAAGTGAATACGAGGTATACATGACACTTCGCAATGAATATTATATCTTATCATGAAACATAAAAGTGTGATGCGATATCGCGTTCTAAGAAGCATTAGAACTCTACTGCTACGACACGTAGACATCTGCAAATGCTATTTCCAAGCATGGAAGTGTCGCATTTACATTCTTTTGAAGTGAATACGAGGTAAACATGACACTTCGCAATGAATATTATACCTTATCATGAAACATAGATGAGAGATGCGATATCGCGTTTTAGGAAGCATTGGAACTCTATTGTTGCGATACGTAGACATCTGCAAACGCTATTTCCTAGCAAGGAAGTGTCGCATTTACATTCTTGTGAAGAGAAATCGAGGTATACATGACACTTCGCAATGAATATTATATCTTATCATGAAACATAGGACTGAAGTGCTATATCGCGTTTTGAGAAGCATTAGAACTCTGTTGCTACGATACGTAGACATCTGCAAAGTCTATTCCCTAGCATGGAAGGGTCGCATTTACATTCTTTTGAAGTGGGTACGAGGTATACATATCACTCCATAATGAATATTATATCTTATCATGAAACATAGCATTGAGATGCGATATCGCGTTTTAAGAAGCATTAGAACTCTATTGCTACGATACGTAGACATCTGCAAACTCTATTTCCTAGCAAGGAAATTTCGCACTTACATTCCACTGAAGTGAATACGAGGTATACATAACATTGCACATGAATATTATATCTTATTACGAAACATAGAAGTGAAATACGACATCTCGTTTTAAGAAGCATTAGTACTCTATTGCTGTGATACGTAGACATCTGCAAACACTATTTCCTAGCATGGAAGTGTCGCATTTACATCCTTTTGAAGTGATTGCGAGGTATAGATGACACTTCGCAATGAATATTATATCTTATCATGGAACATAGTAGTCAGATGCGATATGGCGCTCTAAGAAGCATTAGAACTCTATTGCTACGATACTTAGACATCAGCAAACGCTATTTCCTAGCATGGAAGGGTCGCATTTACATTCTTTTGGAGTGAGTACGAGGTATACATGACACTTCGCAATGAATATTATACCTTATCATGAAACATAGAAGAGAGATGCGATATCGAGTTTTAGTAAGCATTAGAACTCTATTGCTGCGATACGTAGATATCTGCAAACGCTATTTCCTAGCATTACACTTACATTCCACTTACATTCAACTGAAGTGAATACGAGGTATACATAACACTCCACAATGAATATTATATCTTATCACGAAACATAGAAATGAAATGCGGCATCTCGTTTTAAGACGCATTAGGACTCTATATCTACGATACGTAGACATCTGCAAACGCTATTTCCTAGCATGGAAGTGTCATATTTACATTCTTTTGAAGTGAATACGAGGTATACATGACACTTCGCAATGAATATTATATCTTATCATGAAACACAGAAGTGAGATGCCATATCGCGTTCTAAAAAGCATTAGTACTCTATTGCTACGATACGTAGACATCTGCAAACGCTATTTCCTAGCATGGAAGTGTCTTATTTACGTTCTTTTGAAGTGAGTACGAGGTATACATGACACTTCGCAATGAATATTATATCTTATCATGAAACATAGTAGTGATATGCGATATCGCGTTCTAAGAAGCATTAGAACTCTATTGCTACGATACGTAGACATCTGCAAAACGCTATTTCCTAGCATGGAAGTGTCGCATTTACATTCATTTGAAGTGAATATGAGGTATACATGACACTTCGCAATGAATATTGTATCTTATCATGAAACATAGAAGTGAGATGCGATATCGCGTTCTAAGAAGCATTAGAACTCTATTGCTACGACACGTAGACATCTGCAAACGCTATTTCCTAGCATGGAAGTGTCTTATTTACGTTCTTTTGAAGTGAGTACGAGGTATACATGAAACTTCGCAATGAATATTATATCTTATCATGAATCATAGTAGTGATATGCGATATCGCGTACTAAGAAGCATTAGAACTCTATTGCTACGATACGTAGACATCTGCAAACGCTACTTCCTAGCATGGAAGTGTCGCATTTACATTCTTTTGGTGTAAATACGAGATATACATGACACTTCGGAATGAATATTATATCTTATCATGAAACATAGGACTGAGGTGCTATATCGCGTTTTGAGAAGCATTAGAACTCTATTGCTAATATACGTAGACATCTGCAAACTCTATTTCCTAGCAAGGAAATTTCGCACTTACATTTCACTGAAGTGAATGCGAGGTATACATATCATTACACAATGAATATTATATCTTATTACGAAACATAGAAATGAAATACGACATCTCGTTTTAAGAAGCATTTGTGCTCTATTGCTGTGATACGTAGACATCTGCAAACGCTGTTTCCTAGCATGGAAGTGTCGCATTTACATTCTTTTGATGTGAATACGAGATATACATAACACTTCGCAATGAATATTATACCTTATCATGAAACATAGAAGGGAGATGCGATATCGCGTTTTAGGAAGCATTGGAACTCTATTGCTGCGATACGTAGACATCTGCAAACGCTATTTCCTAGCAAGGAAGTGTCGCATTTACATTCTTGTGAAGAGAAATCGAGGTATACATGACACTTCGCAATGAATATTATATCTTATCATGAAACATAGAAGTGAGATGCGATATCGCGTCTTAAGAAGCATTAGAACCCTATTGCTACGATACGTAGACATCTGCAACCGCTACTTCCTAGCATGGAAGTGTCGCATTTACATTCATTTGAAGTGAATACGAGGTATACATGACACTCCACAATGAATATTATATCTTATCACGGAACATAGAAATGAAATGAGGCATCTCGTTTTAAGAAGCATTAGAACTCTATTGCTACGATACGTAGACATCTGCAAACGCTATTTCCTAGCATGGAAGTGTCGTATTTACATTCTTTTGAAGTGAATACGAGGTATACATGACACTTCGCAATGAATATTATATCTTATCATGAAACATAGAAGAGAGATGCGATATCGCGTTTTAAGAAGCATTAGAACTCTATTGCTACCATACGTAGACATTTGCAATGGCTATTCCCTAGCATGGAAGGGTCGCATTTACATTCTTTTGAAGTGAGTCCGAGGTATACATATCACTCCATAATGAATATTATATCTTATCATGAAACATAGCAGTGATATGCGATATCGCGTTTAAAGAAGCATAGAACTCTATTGCTACGCGTCGCAGACATCTGCAAAACGCTATTTCCTAGCATGGAAGTGTCGCATTCACATTCATTTGAAGTGAATACGAGGTATACATGACACTTCGCAATGAATATTATATCTTATCATGAAACATAGAAGTGAGATGCGATATCGCGTTCTAGGAAGCATTAGAACTCTATTGCTACGATACGTAGACATCTGCAAACGCTATTTCCTAGCATGGAAGTGTCTTATTTACGTTCTTTTGAAGTGAATACGAGGTATACATGACACTTCGCAAGGAATATTATATCTTATCATGAAACATAGTAGTGATATGCGATATCGCGTTCTAAGAAGCATTACAACTCTATTGCTACGGTACGTAGTCAACTGCAAAACGCTATTTCCTAGCATGGAAGTGTCGCATTTACATTCATTTGAAGTGAATACGAGGTATACATGACACATCGCAATGAATATTATACCTTATCATGAAACATAGAAGAGAGATGCGATATCGCGTTTTAGGAAGCATTGGAACTCTATTGCTGCGATACGTAGACATCTGCAAACGCTATTTCCTAGCATGGAAGTGTCGCATTTACATTCTTTTGATGTTAATACGAGATATACATGACACTTCGCAATGAATATTATATCTTATCATGAAACATAGGACTGAGGTGCTATATCGCGTTTTGAGAAGCATTAGAACTCTATTGCTACGATACGTAGACATCTGCAAACGCTATTTCCTAGCATGGAAGTGACGCATTTACATTCTTTTGAAGTGAATACGAGGTATACATGACACTTCGCAATGAATATTATATCTTATCATGAAACATAAAAGTGAGATGCGATATCGCGTTCTAAGAAGCATTAGAACTCTATTGCTACGACACGTAGACATCTGCAAAGGCTATTCCCTAGCATGGAAGGGTCGCATTTACATTCTTTTGAAGTGGGTACGAGGTATACATATCACTCCATAATGAATATTATATCATCTCATGAAACATAGCAGTGATATGCGATATCGCGTTCTAAGAAGCATTAGAACTCTATTGCTACGATACGTAGACATCTGCAAAACGCTATTTCCTAGCATGGAAGTGTCGCATTTACATTCATTTGAAGTGAATACGAGGTATACATGACACTTCGCAATGAATATTGTACCTTATCATGAAACATAGAAGGGAGATGCGATATCGCGTTTTAGGAAGCATTGGAACTCTATTGCTGCGATACGTAAACATCTGCAAACGCTGTTTCCTAGCATGGAAGTGTCGCATTTACATTCTTTTGATGTGAATACGAGATATACATAACACTTCGCAATGAATATTATATCTTATCATGAAACATAGAAGGGAGATGCGATATCGCGTTTTAGGAAGCATTGGAACTCTATTGCTGCGATACGTAGACATCTGCAAACGCTATTTCCTAGCAAGGAAGTGTCGCATTTACATTCTTGTGAAGAGAAATCGAGGTATACATGACACTTCGCAATGAATATTATATCTTATCATGAAACATAGAAGTGAGATGCGATATCGCGTCTTAAGAAGCATTAGAACCCTATTGCTACGATACGTAGACATCTGCAACCGCTACTTCCTAGCATGGAAGTGTCGCATTTACATTCATTTGAAGTGAATACGAGGTATACATGACACTCCACAATGAATATTATATCTTATCACGGAACATAGAAATGAAATGAGGCATCTCGTTTTAAGAAGCATTAGAACTCTATTGCTACGATACGTAGACATCTGCAAACGCTATTTCCTAGCATGGAAGTGTCACATTTACATTCATTTGAAGTGAATACGAGGTATACGTGACTCTTCGCAATGAGTATTATATCTTACAAGGAAACATAGGAATGAGATGCGATATCGCGTATTGAGAAGCATTAGATCTCAATTGCTAAAATACGTTGACATCTGCAAACGCTATTTCCTTGCATGGATGTGTCGCATTTACATTCTTGTGATGTGAGTACGAGGTATGCATGACACTCCACAATGAATATTATATCTTATTACGAAACATGGAAATGAAATGCGACATCTCGTTTTAAGAAGCATTAGAACTCTATCGCTACGATACGTAGACATCTGCAAACGCTACTTCCTAGCCTGGAAGTTTCGCATTTACATTCTTTTGAAGTGAATACGAGGTATACATGACACTTCGCAATGAATATTACATCTTATCATGAAACATAGAAGTGATATGCGATATCGCGTTCTAAGAAGCAATAGAACTCTAACGCTACGATACGTAGACATCTGCAAACGCTATTTCCTAGCATGGAAGTTTCGCATTTACATTCTTTTGAAGTGAATACGAGATATACATGACACTTCGCAATGAATATTATATCTTATCATGAAACATAGGAATGATTTGCGATATCTCGTTTTGAGAAGCATTAGAACTCTATTGCTAGGATACGTAGACATCTGCAAACGATATTTCCTAGCATGGAAGTTTCGCATTTACATTCTATTGAAGTGAATACGAGATATACATGACACTTCGCAATTAATATTATATCTTATCATGAAACATAGGAATGAGTTGCGATTTCGCGTTTTGAGAAGCATTAGAGCTCTATTGCGACGTTTGTATACATCTGCAAACAATATCTCTTAGCAAGAAAGTGTCGCATTTACATTCTTTTGAAGTGAATACCATGTATACATGACACTTCGCAGTGAATATTACACCTTCTCACGAAACATAGAAATGAGATGCGATATCGTGATTTAAGAAGCACTAGAACTTCATTTCTACGATACGTAGACATCTGCAAACAATATTTCCTAGCAAGGAAGTGTCGCACTTACATACTTTTGAAGTGAATATGAGGTATGCATAACATTACACAATGAATATTATATCTTATTACGGAACATAGAAATTAAATACGACATCTCGTTTTAAGAAGCATTAGTACTCTATTGCTGTGATACGTAAACATCTTGCAAACAATATATCCTAGCAAGGAAGTGTCGCATTTACATTCTTGTGAAGTGAAATCGAGGTATACATGACACTTCGCAATGAATATTATATCTTATCATGAAAGATAGAAGTGAGATGCGATATCGCGTTTTAAGAAGCATTAGAACCCTATTGCTACGATACGTAGACATCTGCAAACGCTGTTTCCTAGCACGGAAGTGTCGCATTTACATTCTTTTGTAGTGAATACGAGGTATACATAACACTCTACAATGAATATTATGTCTTATCACGAAACATAGAAGTGAAATGCGATATCGCTGTTTAAGAAGCGCTAGAACTCTATTGCTACGATGCGTAGACATCTGCAAATGTTATTTCCTAGCAATGAAGTGTCGCATTTACATTCTTTTGAAGTGAATACGATGTATACATGGCACATCGCAATGAATATTATATCTTATCATGAAACATAGAAGTGAGATGCGATATCGCGTTCTAAGCAACATTAGAATTCTATTGCTACGATACGTAGACATCTGCAAACGCTATTTCCTAGCATGGAAGTGTCACATTTACATTCATTTGAAGTGAATACGAGGTATACGTGACTCTTCGCAATGAGTATTATGTCTTATAAGGAAACATAGGAATGAGATGCGATATCGCGTATTGAGAAGCATTAGATCTCAATTGCTAAAATACGTTGACATCTGCAAACGCTATTTCCTTGCATGGATGTGTCGCATTTACATTCTTGTGATGTGAGTACGAGGTATGCATGACACTCCACAATGAATATTATATCTTATTACGAAACATGGAAATGAAATGCGACATCTCGTTTTAAGAAGCATTAGAACTCTATCGCTACGATACGTAGACATCTGCAAACGCTACATCCTAGCCTGGAAGTTTCGCATTTACATTCTTTTGAAGTGAATACGAGGTATACATGACACTTCGCAATGAATATTACATCTTATCATGAAACATAGAAGTGATATGCGATATCGCGTTCTAAGAAGCAATAGAACTCTATCGCTACGATACGTAGACATCTGCAAACGCTATTTCCTAGCATGGAAGTTTCGCATTTACATTCTTTTGAAGTGAATACGAGATATACATGACACTTCGCAATGAATATTATATCTTATCATGAAACATAGGAATGATTTGCGATATCTCGTTTTGAGAAGCATTAGAACTCTATTGCTAGGATACGTAGACATCTGCAAACGATATTTCCTAGCATGGAAGTTTCGCATTTACATTCTATTGAAGTGAATACGAGATATACATGACACTTCGCAATTAATATTATATCTTATCATGAAACATAGGAATGAGTTGCGATTTCGCGTTTTGAGAAGCATTAGAGCTCTATTGCGACGATACGTATACATCTGCAAACAATATCTCCTAGCAAGAAAGTGTCGCATTTACATTCTTTTGAAGTGAATACCATGTATACATGACACTTCGCAGTGAATATTACACCTTCTCACGAAACATAGAAATGAGATGCGATATCGTGATTTAAGAAGCACTAGAAATTCATTTCTACGATACGTAGACATCTGCAAACAATATTTTCTAGCAAGGAAGTGTCGTACTTACATACTTTTGAAGTGAATACGAGGTATGCATAACATTACACAATGAATATTATATCTTATTACGGAACATAGAAATTAAATACGACATCTCGTTTTAAGAAGCATTAGTACTCTATTGCTGTGATACGTAAACATCTTGCAAACAATATTTCCTAGCAAGGAAGTGTCGCATTTACATTCTTGTGAAGTGAAATCGAGGTATACATGACACTTCGCAATGAATAATATATCTTATCATGAAAGATAGAAGTGAGATGCGATATCGCGTTTTAAGAAGCATTAGAACCCTATTGCTACGATACGTAGACATCTGCAAACGCTGTTTCATAGCACGGAAGTGTCGCATTTACATTCTTTTGTAGTGAATACGAGGTATACATAACACTCTACAATGAATATTATATCTTATCACGAAACATAGAAGTGAGATGCGATATCGCGATTTAAGAAGCGCTAGAACTCTATTGCTACGATGCCTAGACATCAGCAAACGCTATTTCCTAGCATGGAAGTGTCGCATTTACATACTTTTGAAGTGAATTCGAGATATACATGACACTTCGCAATGAATATTATATCTTATCATTGAACATAGGAATGAGGTGCTATATCACGTTTTGAGAAGCATTAGAACTCTACTGCTAATATACGTAGACATCTGTAACCTCTATTTCCTAGCAAGGAAATGTCGCACTTACATTCCATTGAAGTGAATACGAGGTATACGTAACATTACACAATGAATATTATATCTTATTACGAAACATAGAAATGAAATACGACATCTCGTTTTAAGAATCATTAGTACTCTATTGCTGTGATACGTAGACATCTGCAAACAATATTTCCTAGCATGGAAGTGTTGCATTTACATTCCCTTGAAGAGAATACGAGATATACATGACACTTCCCAATGAATATTATATCTTATCATGAAACAGAGAAGTGAGATGCGATATCGCGTTCTAAGAAGCATTAGAACTCTATTGCTACGATACGTAGACATCTGCAAAGGCTATTTCCTAGCATGGAAGTGTCGCACTTACATACTTTTGAAGTGAATACGAGGTATGCATAACATTACACAATGAATATTATATCTTATTACGGAACATAGAAATTAAATACGACATCTCGTTTTAAGAAGCATTAGTACTCTATTGCTGTGATACGTAAACATCTTGCAAACAATATTTCCTAGCAAGGAAGTGTCGCATTTACATTCTTGTGAAGTGAAATCGAGGTATACATGACACTTTGCAATGAATATTATACCTTATCATGAAACATAGAAGAGAGGTGCGATATCGCATTTTAGGGAGCATTAGAACTCTATTGCTGCGATACGTAGACATCTGCAAACGCTATTTCCTAGCATGGAAGTGTCGCATTTACATTCTTTTGATGTGAATACGAGATATACATGACACTTCGCAATGAATATTATATATTATCATGAAACATAGGAATGAGGTGCTATATCGCGTTTTAAGGAGCATTAGAGCTCTACTGCTACGATACGTAGACATCTGCAAATGCTATTTCCTAGCGTGGAAGTGTCTTATTTACGTTCTTTTGAAGTGAATACGAGGTATACATGACACTTCGCAATGAATATTATATCTTATCATGAAACATAGAAGTGAGATGCGATATCGCGTTCTAAGAAGCATTAGAACTCTATTGCTACGAAACGTAGACATCTGCAAACGCTATTTCCTAGCATGGAAGTGTCGCATTTACATTCATTTGAAGTGAATACGAGGTGTACATGACACTTCGCAATGAATATTATACCTTGTCATGAAACATATAAGAGAGATGCGATATCGCGTTTTAGGAAGCATTTGAACTCTATTGCTGCGATACGTAGACATCTGCAAACGCTATTTCCTAGCATGGAAGTGTCGCATTTACATTCTTTTGATGTGAATTCGAGATATACATGACACTTCGCAATGAATATTATATCTTATCATGAAGCATAGGAATGATGTGCTATATCGCGTTCTGAGAAGCCTTAGAACTCTATTGCTAATATACGTATACATCTGCAAACTCTATTTCCTAGCAAGGAAATTTCGCACGTACATTTCACTGAAGTGAATACGAGGTATACATAACATTACACAATGAATATTATATCTTATTACGAAACATAGAAATGAAATACGACATCTCGTTCTAAGAAGCATTAGTGCTCTATTGCTGTGATACGTAGACATCTGCAAACGCTATTTCCTGGCATGGAAGTGTCGCATTTACATTCTTTTGATGTGAATTCGAGATATACATGACACTTCGCAATGAATATTATATCTTATCATGAAACATAGGAATGAGGTGCTATATCACGTTTTGAGAAGCATTAGAACTCTACTGCTAATATACGTAGACATCTGTAACCTCTATTTCCTAGCAAGGAAATGTCGCACTTACATTCCATTGAAGTGAATACGAGGTATACGTAACATTACACAATGAATATTATATCTTATTACGAAACATAGAAATGAAATACGACATCTCGTTTTAAGAATCATTAGTACTCTATTGCTGTGATACGTAGACATCTGCAAACAATATTTCCTAGCATGGAAGTGTTGCATTTACATTCCCTTGAAGAGAATACGAGATATACATGACACTTCCCAATGAATATTATATCTTATCATGAAACAGAGAAGTGAGATGCGATATCGCGTTCTAAGAAGCATTAGAACTCTATTGCTACGATACGTAGACATCTGCAAAGGCTATTTCCTAGCATGGAAGTGTCGCACTTACATACTTTTGAAGTGAATACGAGGTATGCATAACATTACACAATGAATATTATATCTTATTACGGAACATAGAAATTAAATACGACATCTCGTTTTAAGAAGCATTAGTACTCTATTGCTGTGATACGTAAACATCTTGCAAACAATATTTCCTAGCAAGGAAGTGTCGCATTTACATTCTTGTGAAGTGAAATCGAGGTATACATGACACTTTGCAATGAATATTATACCTTATCATGAAACATAGAAGAGAGGTGCGATATCGCATTTTAGGGAGCATTAGAACTCTATTGCTGCGATACGTAGACATCTGCAAACGCTATTTCCTAGCATGGAAGTGTCATATTTACATTCTTTTGAAGTGAATACGAGGAATACATGGCACTTCGCAATGAATATTATATCTTATCATGAAGCATAGGAATGAGGTGCTATATCGCGTTTTAAGGGGCATTAGAGCTCTACTGCTACGATACGTAGACATCTGCAAACGCTATTTCCTAGCACGGAAGTGTCTTATTTACGTTCTTTTGAAGTGAATAGGAGGTATACATGACACTTCGCAATGAGTATTATATCTTATCATGAAACATAGAAGTGAGATGCGATATCGCGTTCTAAGAAGCATTAGAACTCTATTGCTACGATACGTAGACATCTGCAAACGCTATTTCCTAGGATGGAAGTGTCGCATTTACATTCTTTTGATGTGAATACGAGATATACATGACACTTCGCAATGAATATTATATATTATCATGAAACATAGGAATGAGGTGCTATATCGCGTTTTAAGGAGCATTAGAGCTCTACTGCTACGATACGTAGACATCTGCAAATGCTATTTCCTAGCGTGGAAGTGTCTTATTTACGTTCTTTTGAAGTGAATACGAGGTATACATGACACTTCGCAATGAATATTATATCTTATCATGAAACATAGAAGTGAGATGCGATATCGCGTTCTAAGAAGCATTAGAACTCTATTGCTACGAAACGTAGACATCTGCAAACGCTATTTCCTAGCATGGAAGTGTCGCATTTACATTCTTTTGATGTGAATTCGAGATATACATGACACTTCGCAATGAATATTATATCTTATCATGAAGCATAGGAATGATGTGCTATATCGCGTTCTGAGAAGCCTTAGAACTCTATTGCTAATATACGTATACATCTGCAAACTCTATTTCCTAGCAAGGAAATTTCGCACGTACATTTCACTGAAGTGAATACGAGGTATACATAACATTACACAATGAATATTATATCTTATTACGAAACATAGAAATGAAATACGACATCTCGTTCTAAGAAGCATTAGTGCTCTATTGCTGTGATACGTAGACATCTGCAAACGCTATTTCCTGGCATGGAAGTGTCGCATTTACATTCTTTTGATGTGAATTCGAGATATACATGACACTTCGCAATGAATATTATATCTTATCATGAAACATAGGAAGGAGGTGCTATATCGCGTTTTGAGAAGCATTAGGACTCTATTGCTACGATACGTAGACATCTGCAAAGGCTATTCCCTAGCATGCAAGGGTCGCATTTACATTCTTTTGAAGTGAGTACGATGTATACATATTACTCCATAATGAATATTATATCTTATCATGAAACATAGCAGTGAGATGCGATTTCGCGTTTTAAGAAGCATTAGGACTCTATTGCTACGATACGTAGACATCTGCAAACGCTATTTCCTAGCATGGAAGTGTCGCATTTACATTTTTTTGATGTGAATACGAGATATACATGACACTTCGCAATGAATATTATATATTATCATGAAACATAGGAATGAGGTGCTATATCGCGTTTTAAGGAGCATTTGAACTCTATTGCTACGATACGTAGACATCTGCAAACGCTATTTCCTAGCATGGAAGTGTCGCATTTACATTCTTTTGATGTGAACACGAGATATACATGACACTTCGCAATGAATATTATATCTTATCATGAAACATAGAAGTGAGATGCGTTATCGCGTTCCAAGAAGCATTAGAAATCTATTGCTACGATACGTAGACATCTGCAAACGCTATTTCCTAGGATGGAATGGCCGCATTTACATTCTTTTGAAGTGAGTACGAGGTATACATAACACTCCATAATGAATATTATATCTTCTCATGAAACATAGCAGTGAGATGCGATATCGCGTTTTAAGAAGCATTAGAACACTACTGCTACGATACGTAGACATCTGCAAACGCTATTTCCTAGCATGGAAGTGTCTTATTTACGTTCTTTTGAAGTGAATACGAGGTATACATGACACTTCGCAATGAATATTATATCTTATCATGAAACATAGAAGTGAGATGGGATATCACCTTCTAAGAAGCATTAGAACTCTATTGCTACGATACGTAGACATCTGCAAACGCTGTTTCCTTGGATGGAAGGGTCGCATTTACATTCTTTTGAAGTGAGAACGAGGTATACATAACACTCCATAATGAGTATTACATCTTCTCATGAAACATAGCAGTGAGATGCGATTTCGCGTTTCAAGAAGCATTAGAACTCTATTGCTACGATACGTAGACATCTGCAAACGCTATTTCCTAGGATGGAGGGTCGCATTTACATTCTTTTGAAGTGAGAACGAGGTATACATAACACTCCATAATGAGTATTACATCTTCTCATGAAACATAGCAGTGAGATGCGATATCGCGTTTCAAGAAGCATTAGAACTCTATTGCTACGATACGTAGACATCTGCAAACGCTATTTCCTAGGATGGAAGGGTCGCATTTACATTCTTTTGAAGTGAGTACGAGGTACACATAACACTCCATAATGAATATTATATCTTCTCATGAAACATAGCAGTGAGATGCGATATCGCGTTTTAAGAAGCATTCGAACTCTATTGCTACGATACGTAGACATCTGCAAACGCTATTTCCTAGCATGGAAGTGTCGCATTTACATTCGTTTGAACTGAATGCGAGATATACACGACACTTCGCAATGAATATTATATCTTATCATGAATCATAGAAGTGAGATGCGATATCGCCTTCTATGAAGCATTAGAACTCTATTGCTACGATACGTAGACATCTGCAAACGCTATTTCCTGGCATGGAAGTGTCTTATTTACGTTCTTCTGAAGTGAATACGAGGTATACATGACACTTCGCAATGAATATTATATCTTATCATGAAACATAGAAGTGAGATGCGATATCGCGTTCTAAGAAGCATTAGAACTCTATTGCTATGATACGTAGACATCTGCAAACGCTGTTTCCTAGGATGGAAGGGTCGCATTTACATTCTTTTGAAGTGAGAACGAGGTATACATAACACTCCATAATGAGTATTATATCTTCTCATGAAACATAGCAGTGAGATGCGGTATCGCGTTTTAAGAAGCATTAGAACTCTATTGCTACGATACGTAGACATCTGCAAATGCTATTTCCTAGCATGGAAGTGTCGCATTTACATTCATTTGAAGTGAAGACGAGGTATATATGACACTTCGCAATGAATATTATACCTTATCATGAAACATAGAAGAGAGATGCGATATCGCTTTCTGGAAGCATTGGAACTCTATTGCTGCGATACGTAGACATCTGCAAACGCTATTTCATAGCATGGAAGTGTCGCATCTACATACTTTTGAAGTGAATACGAGGTATACATGACACTTCGCAATGAATATTATATCTTATCATGAATCATAGAAGTGAGATACGATATCGCCTTCTAAGAAGCATTAGAACTCTATTGCTACGATACGTAGACATCTGCAAACGCTATTTCCTAGCATGGAAGTGTCTTATTTACGTTCTTTTGAAATGAATACGAGGTATACATGACACTTCGCAATGAATATTATATCTTATCATGAAACATAGGAGTGAGATGCGTTATCGCGTTCCAAGAAGCATTAGAACTCTATTGCTACGATACGTAGACATCTGCGAACGCCATTTCCTAGCATGGAAGTGTCTTATATACGTTCTTTTGAAGTGAATACGAGGTATACATGACACTTCGCAATGAATATTATATCTTATCATGAAACATAGAAGTGAGATGCGATATCGCGTTCTAAGAAGCATTAGAACTCTAGTGCTACGATACGTAGACATCTGCAAACGCTATTTCCTAGGATGGAAGGGTCGCATTTACATTCTTTTGAAGTGAGTACGAGGTATACATGACACTCCATAATGAGTATTATATCTTCTCGTGAAACATAGCAGTGAGATGCGATACCGCGTTTTAAGAAGCATTAGAGATCTATTGCTACGATACGTAGACATCTGCAAACGCTATATCCTAGCATGGAAGTGTCGCATCTACATTCTCTTGAAGTGAATACGAGGTATACATGACACTTCGCCGTGAATATTATACCTTATCATGAAACATAGAAGAGAGATGCGATATCGCTTTCTGGAAGCATTGGAACTCTATTGCTGCGATACGTAGACATCTGCAAACGCTATTTCATAGCATGGAAGTGTCGCATCTACATACTTTTGAAGTGAATACGAGGTATACATGACACTTCGCAATGAATATTATATCTTATCATGAATCATAGAAGTGAGATACGATATCGCCTTCTAAGAAGCATTAGAACTCTATTGCTACGATACGTAGACATCTGCAAACGCTATTTCCTAGCATGGAAGTGTCTTATTTACGTTCTTTTGAAATGAATACGAGGTATACATGACACTTCGCAATGAATATTATATCTTATCATGAAACATAGGAGTGAGATGCGTTATCGCGTTCCAAGAAGCATTAGAACTCTATTGCTACGATACGTAGACATCTGCGAACGCCATTTCCTAGCATGGAAGTGTCTTATTTACGTTCTTTTGAAGTGAATACGAGGTATACATGACACATCGCAATGAATATTATATCTTATCATGAAACATAGAAGGGAGATGCGATACAGCGTTTTAGGAAGCATTGGAACTCTATTACTGCGATACGTAGACATCTGCAAACGATATTTCCTAGCATGGAAGTGTCGCATTTACATTCTTTTGATGTGAAAACGAGATATACATGACACTTCGCAATGAATATTATATATTATCATGAAACATAGGAATGAGGTGCTATATCGCATTTTAAGGAGCATTAGAACTCTATTGCTACGATACGTAGACATCTGCAAACGCTATTTCCTAGCATGGAAGTGTCGCATTTACATTCGTTTGAAGTGAATACGAGATATACATGACACTTCGCAATGAATATTATATCTTATCATGAAACATAGGAATGAGATGCGATATCGTGTTCTAAGAAGCATTAGAACTCTAGTGCTACGATACGTAGATATCTGCAAACGCTATTTCCTAGCATGGAAGTGTCGCATTTACATTCTTTTGATGTGAATACGATATATACATGACACTTCGCAATGAATATTATATATTATCATGAAACATAGGAATGAGGTGCTATATCGCGTTTTGAGAAGCATTAGAACTCTATTGCTACGATACGTAGGTATCTGCAAACGCTATTTCCTAGCATGGAAGGGTCGCATTTACATTCTTTTGAAGTGAGTACGAGGTATACATATCACTCCATAGTGAATATTATACCTTATCATGAAACATAGAGGTGAGATGCGATATCGCTTTTTAAGAAGCATGAGAACTCTATTGCTACGACACGTAGACATCTCCAAACGCTATTTCCTAGCATGGAAGTGTCGCATTTACATTCATTTGAAGTGAATACGAGGTATACATGACACTTCGCAATGAATATTATATATTATCATGAAACATAGGAATGAGGTGCTATATCGCGTTTTAAGGAGCATTAGAACTCTATTGCTGCGATACGTAGACATCTGCAAACGCTATTTCCTAGCATGGAAGTGTCGCATTTACATTCTTTTGATGTGAATACGAGATATACATGGCACTTCGCAATGAATATTATATATTATCATGAAACATAGGAAAGAGGTGCTATATCGCGTTTTAAGGAGCATTAGAACTCTATTGCTACGATACGTAGACATCTGCAAACGCTATTTCCCAGCGTGGAAGTGTCTTATTTACGTTCTTTTGAAGTGAATACGAGGTATACATGACACTTCGCAATGAATATCATATCTTATCATGAAACATAAAAGTGAGATGCGATATCGCGTTCTAAGAAGCATTAGAATTCTATTGCTGTGATACGTAGATATCTGCAAACAATATTTCCTAGCAAGGAAGTGTCGCATTTACATTCTTGTGAAGTGAAATCGAGGTATACATGACACTTCGCAATGAATATTATATCTTATCATGGAACATAGAAGTGAGATGCGATATCGCGTTCCAAGAAGCATCAGAACAGGAATGGTACGATACGTAGACAGATGCAAACGCTAGTTCCTAGCATGGAAGTGTCGCATTTACATTCTTTTGATGTGAATACGAGATATACATGACACTTCGCAATGAATATTATATCTTATCATGAAACATAGGAATGAGGTGCTATATCGCGTTTTGAGAAGCATTAGAACTCTATTGCTAATATACGTAGACATCTGCAAACTCTATTTCCTAGCAAGGAAATTTCGCACTTACATTTCACTGAAGTGAATACGAGGTATACATAACATTACACAATGAATATTATATCTTACTACGAAACATAGAAATGAAATACGACATCTCGTTCTAAGAAGCATTAGTGATCTATTGCTGTGATACGTAGACATCTGCAAACGCTATTTCCTAGCATGGAAGTGTCGCATTTACATTCTTTTGATGTGAATACGAGATATACATGACACTTCGCAATGAATATTATATCTTATCATGAAACATAGGAAGGAGGTGCTATATCGCGTTTTGAGAAGCATTAGAACTCTTTTGCTACGATACGTAGACATCTGCAAAGGCTTTTCCCTAGCATGGAAGGGTCGCATTTACATTCTTTTGAAGTGAGTACGATGTATACATATCAGTCCATAATGAATATTATATCTTATCATGAAACATAGCAGTGAGGTGCGATATCGCGTTCTAAGAAGCATTAGAACTCTATTGCTACGATACGTAGACATCTGCAAACGCTATTTCCTAGCATGGAAGTGTCGCATTTACATTCATTTGAAGTGAATACGAGGTATACATGACACTTCGCAATGAATATTATACGTTATCATGAAACATAGAAGAGAGATGCGATATCGCGTTTTAGGAAGCATTGGAACTCTATTGCTGCGATACGTAGACATCTGCAAACGCTATTTCCTAGCATGGAAGTGTCGCATTTACATTCTTTTGATGTGAATACGAGATATACATGACACTTCGCAATGAATATTATATCTTATCATGAAACAAAGGAATGAGGTGCTATATCGCGTTTTGAGAAGCATTAGAACTCTATTGCTAATATACGTAGACATCTGCAAACTCTATTTCCTAGCAAGGAAATTTCGCACTTACATTTCACTGAAGTGAATACGAGGTATACATAACGTTACACAATGAATATTATATCTTATCATGAAACATAGAGGTGAGATGCGATATCGCTTTTTAAGAAGCATGAGAACTCTATTGCTACGACACGTAGACATCTCCAAACGCTATTTCCTAGCATGGAAGTGTCGCATTTACATTCATTTGAAGTGAATACGACGTATACATGACACTTCGCAATGAATATTATACCTTGTCATGAAACATAGAAGAGAGATGCGATATCGCGTTTTAGGAAGCATTGGAACTCTATTGCTGCGATACGTAGACATCTGAAAAACGCTATTTCCTAGCATGGAAGTGTCGCATTTACATTCTTTTGATGTGAATACGAGATATACATGACACTTCGCAATGAATATTATATCTTATCATGAAGCATAGGAATGATGTGCTATATCGCGTTCTGAGAAGCATTGGAACTCTATTGCTAATATACGTATACATCTGCAAACTCTATTTCCTAGGATGGAAGGGTCGCATTTACGTTCTTTTGAAGTGAGTACGAGGTATACATAACACTCCATAATGAATATTATATCTTCTCATGAAACATAGCAGTGAGATGCGATATCGCGTTTTAAGAAGCATTAGAACTCTAGTGCTACGATACGTAGACATCTGCAAACGCGATTTCCTAGCATGGAAGTGTCGCATTTACATTCGTTTGAGGTGAATACGAGATATACATGACACTTCGCAATGAATATTATATCTTATCATGAAACATAGGAATGAGGTGCTATATCGCGTTTTGAGAAGCATTAGAACTCTATTGCTACGATACGTAGACATCTGCAAACGCTATTTCCCAGCGTGGAAGTGTCTTATTTACGTTCTTTTGAAGTGAATACGAGGTATACATGACACTTCGCAATGAATATTATATCTTATCATGAAACATAGAAGTGAGATGCGATATCGCGTTCTAAGAAGCATTAGAATTCTATTGCTGTGATACGTAGACATCTGCAAACAATATTTCCTAGCAAGGAAGTGTCGCATTTACATTCGTTTGAAGTGAATACGAGATATACATGACACTTCGCAATGAATATTATATCTTATCATGAAACATAGCAGTGAGATGCGATATCGCGTTTTAAGAAGCATTAGAACTCTATTGCTACGATACGTAGAATCTGCAAACGCTATTTCCTAGCATGGAAGTGTCGCATTTACATTCTTTTGATGTGAATACGATATATACATGACACTTCGCAATGAATATTATATCTTATCATGAAACATAGGAATGAGGTGCTATATCGCGTTTTAAGGAGCATTAGAGCTCTATTGCTACAATACGTAGACATCTGCAAACGCTATTTCCTAGCATGGAAGGGTCGCATTTACAGTCTTTTGAAGTGAGTACGAGGTATACATAACACTCCATAATGAATATTATATCTTATCATGAAACATAGCAGTGAGATGCGATATCGCGATTTAAGGAGCATTAGAGCTCTATTGCTACGATACGTAGACATCTGCAAACGCTACTTCCTAGCATGGAAGTGTCGCATTTACATTCTTTTGATGTGAATACGAGATATACATGACACTTCGCAATGAATATTATATCTTATCATGAAACATAGGAATGAGGTGCTATATCGCGTTTTAAGGAGCATTAGAGCTCTATTGCTACAATACGTAGACATCTGCAAACGCTATTTCCTAGCATGGAAGGGTCGCATTTACAGTCTTTTGAAGTGAGTACGAGGTATACATAACACTCCATAATGAATATTATATCTTATCATGAAACATAGCAGTGAGATGCGATATCGCGATTTAAGGAGCATTAGAGCTCTATTGCTACGATACGTAGACATCTGCAAACGCTACTTCCTAGCATGGAAGTGTCGCATTTACATTCTTTTGATGTGAATACGAGATATACATGACACTTCGCAATGAATATTATATATTATCATGAAACATAGGAATGTGGTGCTATATCGCGTTTTAAGGAGCATTAGAGCTCTACTGCTACGATACGTAGACATCTGCAAACGCTATTTCCTAGCGTCGAAGTGTCTTATTTACGTTCTTTTGAAGTGAATACGAGGTATACATGAGACTTCGCAATGAATATTATATCTCATCACGAAACATATAAATGAGATGCGATATCGCGATTTAAGTAGCATTAGAGCTCTATTGCTACGATACGTAGACATCTGCAAACGCATTTTCCCACCAAGCAATAGTCGCATTTACATTCTTTGGATTGAATACGAGGTATACATGTCACTTCGCAATGAATATTATATCTTATCATGAAACATAGGAGTGAGATGCGTTATCGCGTTCCAAGAAGCATTAGAACTCTATTGCTACGATACGTAGACATCTGCGAACGCCATTTCCTAGCATGGAAGTGTCTTATATACGTTCTTTTGAAGTGAATACGAGGTATACATGACACTTCGCAATGAATATTATATCTTATCATGAAACATAGAAGTGAGATGCGATATCGCGTTCTAAGAAGCATTAGAACTCTAGTGCTACGATACGTAGACATCTGCAAACGCTATTTCCTAGGATGGAAGGGTCGCATTTACATTCTTTTGAAGTGAGTACGAGGTATACATGACACTCCATAATGAGTATTATATCTTCTCGTGAAACATAGCAGTGAGATGCGATACCGCGTTTTAAGAAGCATTAGAGATCTATTGCTACGATACGTAGACATCTGCAAACGCTATATCCTAGCATGGAAGTGTCGCATCTACATTCTCTTGAAGTGAATACGAGGTATACATGACACTTCGCCGTGAATATTATACCTTATCATGAAACATAGAAGAGAGATGCGATATCGCTTTCTGGAAGCATTGGAACTCTATTGCTGCGATACGTAGACATCTGCAAACGCTATTTCATAGCATGGAAGTGTCGCATCTACATACTTTTGAAGTGAATACGAGGTATACATGACACTTCGCAATGAATATTATATCTTATCATGAATCATAGAAGTGAGATACGATATCGCCTTCTAAGAAGCATTAGAACTCTATTGCTACGATACGTAGACATCTGCAAACGCTATTTCCTAGCATGGAAGTGTCTTATTTACATTCTTTTGATGTGAATACGATATATACATGACACTTCGCAATGAATATTATATATTATCATGAAACATAGGAATGAGGTGCTATATCGCGTTTTGAGAAGCATTAGAACTCTATTGCTACGATACGTAGGTATCTGCAAACGCTATTTCCTAGCATGGAAGGGTCGCATTTACATTCTTTTGAAGTGAGTACGAGGTATACATATCACTCCATAGTGAATATTATACCTTATCATGAAACATAGAGGTGAGATGCGATATCGCTTTTTAAGAAGCATGAGAACTCTATTGCTACGACACGTAGACATCTCCAAACGCTATTTCCTAGCATGGAAGTGTCGCATTTACATTCATTTGAAGTGAATACGAGGTATACATGACACTTCGCAATGAATATTATATATTATCATGAAACATAGGAATGAGGTGCTATATCGCGTTTTAAGGAGCATTAGAACTCTATTGCTGCGATACGTAGACATCTGCAAACGCTATTTCCTAGCATGGAAGTGTCGCATTTACATTCTTTTGATGTGAATACGAGATATACATGGCACTTCGCAATGAATATTATATATTATCATGAAACATAGGAAAGAGGTGCTATATCGCGTTTTAAGGAGCATTAGAACTCTATTGCTACGATACGTAGACATCTGCAAACGCTATTTCCCAGCGTGGAAGTGTCTTATTTACGTTCTTTTGAAGTGAATACGAGGTATACATGACACTTCGCAATGAATATCATATCTTATCATGAAACATAAAAGTGAGATGCGATATCGCGTTCTAAGAAGCATTAGAATTCTATTGCTGTGATACGTAGATATCTGCAAACAATATTTCCTAGCAAGGAAGTGTCGCATTTACATTCTTGTGAAGTGAAATCGAGGTATACATGACACTTCGCAATGAATATTATATCTTATCATGGAACATAGAAGTGAGATGCGATATCGCGTTCCAAGAAGCATCAGAACAGGAATGGTACGATACGTAGACAGATGCAAACGCTAGTTCCTAGCATGGAAGTGTCGCATTTACATTCTTTTGATGTGAATACGAGATATACATGACACTTCGCAATGAATATTATATCTTATCATGAAACATAGGAATGAGGTGCTATATCGCGTTTTGAGAAGCATTAGAACTCTATTGCTAATATACGTAGACATCTGCAAACTCTATTTCCTAGCAAGGAAATTTCGCACTTACATTTCACTGAAGTGAATACGAGGTATACATAACATTACACAATGAATATTATATCTTACTACGAAACATAGAAATGAAATACGACATCTCGTTCTAAGAAGCATTAGTGATCTATTGCTGTGATACGTAGACATCTGCAAACGCTATTTCCTAGCATGGAAGTGTCGCATTTACATTCTTTTGATGTGAATACGAGATATACATGACACTTCGCAATGAATATTATATCTTATCATGAAACATAGGAAGGAGGTGCTATATCGCGTTTTGAGAAGCATTAGAACTCTTTTGCTACGATACGTAGACATCTGCAAAGGCTTTTCCCTAGCATGGAAGGGTCGCATTTACATTCTTTTGAAGTGAGTACGATGTATACATATCAGTCCATAATGAATATTATATCTTATCATGAAACATAGCAGTGAGGTGCGATATCGCGTTCTAAGAAGCATTAGAACTCTATTGCTACGATACGTAGACATCTGCAAACGCTATTTCCTAGCATGGAAGTGTCGCATTTACATTCATTTGAAGTGAATACGAGGTATACATGACACTTCGCAATGAATATTATACGTTATCATGAAACATAGAAGAGAGATGCGATATCGCGTTTTAGGAAGCATTGGAACTCTATTGCTGCGATACGTAGACATCTGCAAACGCTATTTCCTAGCATGGAAGTGTCGCATTTACATTCTTTTGATGTGAATACGAGATATACATGACACTTCGCAATGAATATTATATCTTATCATGAAACAAAGGAATGAGGTGCTATATCGCGTTTTGAGAAGCATTAGAACTCTATTGCTAATATACGTAGACATCTGCAAACTCTATTTCCTAGCAAGGAAATTTCGCACTTACATTTCACTGAAGTGAATACGAGGTATACATAACGTTACACAATGAATATTATATCTTATCATGAAACATAGAGGTGAGATGCGATATCGCTTTTTAAGAAGCATGAGAACTCTATTGCTACGACACGTAGACATCTCCAAACGCTATTTCCTAGCATGGAAGTGTCGCATTTACATTCATTTGAAGTGAATACGACGTATACATGACACTTCGCAATGAATATTATACCTTGTCATGAAACATAGAAGAGAGATGCGATATCGCGTTTTAGGAAGCATTGGAACTCTATTGCTGCGATACGTAGACATCTGAAAAACGCTATTTCCTAGCATGGAAGTGTCGCATTTACATTCTTTTGATGTGAATACGAGATATACATGACACTTCGCAATGAATATTATATCTTATCATGAAGCATAGGAATGATGTGCTATATCGCGTTCTGAGAAGCATTGGAACTCTATTGCTAATATACGTATACATCTGCAAACTCTATTTCCTAGGATGGAAGGGTCGCATTTACGTTCTTTTGAAGTGAGTACGAGGTATACATAACACTCCATAATGAATATTATATCTTCTCATGAAACATAGCAGTGAGATGCGATATCGCGTTTTAAGAAGCATTAGAACTCTAGTGCTACGATACGTAGACATCTGCAAACGCGATTTCCTAGCATGGAAGTGTCGCATTTACATTCGTTTGAGGTGAATACGAGATATACATGACACTTCGCAATGAATATTATATCTTATCATGAAACATAGGAATGAGGTGCTATATCGCGTTTTGAGAAGCATTAGAACTCTATTGCTACGATACGTAGACATCTGCAAACGCTATTTCCCAGCGTGGAAGTGTCTTATTTACGTTCTTTTGAAGTGAATACGAGGTATACATGACACTTCGCAATGAATATTATATCTTATCATGAAACATAGAAGTGAGATGCGATATCGCGTTCTAAGAAGCATTAGAATTCTATTGCTGTGATACGTAGACATCTGCAAACAATATTTCCTAGCAAGGAAGTGTCGCATTTACATTCGTTTGAAGTGAATACGAGATATACATGACACTTCGCAATGAATATTATATCTTATCATGAAACATAGCAGTGAGATGCGATATCGCGTTTTAAGAAGCATTAGAACTCTATTGCTACGATACGTAGAATCTGCAAACGCTATTTCCTAGCATGGAAGTGTCGCATTTACATTCTTTTGATGTGAATACGATATATACATGACACTTCGCAATGAATATTATATCTTATCATGAAACATAGGAATGAGGTGCTATATCGCGTTTTAAGGAGCATTAGAGCTCTATTGCTACAATACGTAGACATCTGCAAACGCTATTTCCTAGCATGGAAGGGTCGCATTTACAGTCTTTTGAAGTGAGTACGAGGTATACATAACACTCCATAATGAATATTATATCTTATCATGAAACATAGCAGTGAGATGCGATATCGCGATTTAAGGAGCATTAGAGCTCTATTGCTACGATACGTAGACATCTGCAAACGCTACTTCCTAGCATGGAAGTGTCGCATTTACATTCTTTTGATGTGAATACGAGATATACATGACACTTCGCAATGAATATTATATATTATCATGAAACATAGGAATGTGGTGCTATATCGCGTTTTAAGGAGCATTAGAGCTCTACTGCTACGATACGTAGACATCTGCAAACGCTATTTCCTAGCGTCGAAGTGTCTTATTTACGTTCTTTTGAAGTGAATACGAGGTATACATGACACTTGGCAATGAATATTATATCTTATCATGAAACATAGAAGTGAGATGCGATATCGCGTTCTAAGAAGCATTAGAACTCTATTGCTGTGATACGTAGACATCTGCAAACAATATTTCCTAGCAAGGAAGTGTCGCTTTTACATTCTTGTGAAGTGAAATCGAGGTATACATGACACTTCGCAATGAATATTATATCTTATCATGAAACATAGAAGTGAGATGCGATATCGCGTTCTAAGAAGCATTAGAACTCTAGTGCTACGATACGTAGACATCTGCAAACGCGATTTCCTAGCATGGAAGTGTCGCATTTACATTCGTTTGAGGTGAATACGAGATATACATGACACTTCGCAATGAATATTATATCTTATCATGAAACATAGGAATGAGGTGCTATATCGCGTTTTGAGAAGCATTAGAACTCTATTGCTACGATACGTAGGCATCTGCAAACGCTATTTCCTAGCATGGAAGGGTCGCATTTACATTCTTTTGAAGTGAATACGAGGTATACATGACACTTCGCAATGAATATTATATCTTATCATGAAACATAGAAGTGAGATGCGATATCGCGTTCTAAGAAGCATTAGAACTCTATTGCTGTGATACGTAGACATCTGCAAACAATATTTCCTAACAAGGAAGTGTCGCTTTTACATTCTTGTGAAGTGAAATCGAGGTATACATGACACTTCGCAATGAATATTATATCTTATCATGAAACATAGAAGTGAGATGCGATATCGCGTTCTAAGAAGCATTAGAACTCTAGTGCTACGATGCGTAGACATCTGCAAACGCCATTTCCTAGCAAGGAAGTGTCGCATTTACATTCGTTTGAAGTGAATACGAGATATACATGACACTTCGCAATGAATATTATATCTTATCATGAAACATAGCAGTGAGATGCGATATCGCGTTTTAAGAAGCATTAGAACTCTATTGCTACGATACGTAGAATCTGCAAACGCTATTTCCTAGCATGGAAGTGTCGCATTTACATTCTTTTGATGTGAATACGATATATACATGACACTTCGCAATGAATATTATATCTTATCATGAAACATAGGAATGAGGTGCTATATCGCGTTTTAAGGAGCATTAGAGCTCTATTGCTACGATACGTAGACATCTGCAAACGCTATTTCCTAGCATGGAAGGGTCGCATTTACAGTCTTTTGAAGTGAGTACGAGGTATACATAACACTCCATAATGAATATTATATCTTATCATGAAACATAGCAGTGAGATGCGATATCGCGATTTAAGGAGCATTAGAGCTCTATTGCTACGATACGTAGACATCTGCAAACGCTACTTCCTAGCATGGAAGTGTCGCATTTACATTCTTTTGATGTGAATACGAGATATACATGACACTTCGCAATGAATATTATATATTATCATGAAACATAGGAATGTGGTGCTATATCGCGTTTTAAGGAGCATTAGAGCTCTACTGCTACGATACGTAGACATCTGCAAACGCTATTTCCTAGCGTCGAAGTGTCTTATTTACGTTCTTTTGAAGTGAATACGAGGTATACATGACACTTGGCAATGAATATTATATCTTATCATGAAACATAGAAGTGAGATGCGATATCGCGTTCTAAGAAGCATTAGAACTCTATTGCTGTGATACGTAGACATCTGCAAACAATATTTCCTAGCAAGGAAGTGTCGCTTTTACATTCTTGTGAAGTGAAATCGAGGTATACATGACACTTCGCAATGAATATTATATCTTATCATGAAACATAGAAGTGAGATGCGATATCGCGTTCTAAGAAGCATTAGAACTCTAGTGCTACGATACGTAGACATCTGCAAACGCGATTTCCTAGCATGGAAGTGTCGCATTTACATTCGTTTGAGGTGAATACGAGATATACATGACACTTCGCAATGAATATTATATCTTATCATGAAACATAGGAATGAGGTGCTATATCGCGTTTTGAGAAGCATTAGAACTCTATTGCTACGATACGTAGGCATCTGCAAACGCTATTTCCTAGCATGGAAGGGTCGCATTTACATTCTTTTGAAGTGAATACGAGGTATACATGACACTTCGCAATGAATATTATATCTTATCATGAAACATAGAAGTGAGATGCGTTATCGCGTTCTAAGAAGCATTAGAACTCTATTGCTGTGATACGTAGACATCTGCAAACAATATTTCCTAACAAGGAAGTGTCGCTTTTACATTCTTGTGAAGTGAAATCGAGGTATACATGACACTTCGCAATGAATATTATATCTTATCATGAAACATAGAAGTGAGATGCGATATCGCGTTCTAAGAAGCATTAGAACTCTAGTGCTACGATGCGTAGACATCTGCAAACGCCATTTTCTAGCATGGAAGTGTCGCATTTACATTCGTTTGAAGTGAATACGAGATATACATGACACTTCGCAATGAATATTATATCTTATCATGAAACATAGGAATGAGGTGCTATATCGCGTTTTGAGAAGCATTAGAACTCTATTGCTACGATACGTAGGTATCTGCAAACGCTATTTCCTAGCATGGAAGGGTCGCATTTACATTCTTTTGAAGTGAATACGAGGTATACATGACACTTCGCAATGAATATTATATCTTATCATGAAACATAAATGTGAGATGCGATATCGCGTTCTAAGAAGCATTAGAACTCTATTGCTACGATACGTAGACATCTGCAAAGGCAATTCCCTAGCATGGAAGGGTCGCATTTACATTCTTTTGAAGTGAGTACGAGGTATACATATCACTCCATAATGAATATTATATCTTATCATGAAACATAGAGGTGAGATGCGATATCGCTTTTTAAGAAGCATGAGAACTCTATTGCTACGACACGTAGACATCTCCAAACGCTATTTCCTAGCATGGAAGTGTCGCATTTACATTCATTTGAAGTGAATACGAGGTATACATGACACTTCGCAATGAATATTATATATTATCATGAAACATAGGAATGAGGTGCTATATCGCGTTTTAAGGAGCATTAGAACTCTATTGCTGCGATACGTAGACATCTGCAAACGCTATTTCCTAGCATGGAAGTGTCGCATTTACATTCTTTTGATGTGAATACGAGATATACATGGCACTTCGCAATGAATATTATATATTATCATGAAACATAGGAAAGAGGTGCTATATCGCGTTTTAAGGAGCATTAGAACTCTATTGCTACGATACGTAGACATCTGCAAACGCTATTTCCCAGCGTGGAAGTGTCTTATTTACGTTCTTTTGAAGTGAATACGAGGTATACATGACACTTCGCAATGAATATCATATCTTATCATGAAACATAAAAGTGAGATGCGATATCGCGTTCTAAGAAGCATTAGAATTCTATTGCTGTGATACGTAGATATCTGCAAACAATATTTCCTAGCAAGGAAGTGTCGCATTTACATTCTTGTGAAGTGAAATCGAGGTATACATGACACTTCGCAATGAATATTATATCTTATCATGGAACATAGAAGTGAGATGCGATATCGCGTTCCAAGAAGCATTAGAACAGGAATGGTACGATACGTAGACAGATGCAAACGCTACTTCCTAGCATGGAAGTGTCGCATTTACATTCTTTTGATGTGAATACGAGATATACATGACACTTCGCAATGAATATTATATCTTATCATGAAACATAGGAATGAGGTGCTATATCGCGTTTTGAGAAGCATTAGAACTCTATTGCTAATATACGTAGACATCTGCAAACTCTATTTCCTAGCAAGGAAATTTCGCACTTACATTTCACTGAAGTGAATACGAGGTATACATAACATTACACAATGAATATTATATCTTACTACGAAACATAGAAATGAAATACGACATCTCGTTCTAAGAAGCATTAGTGATCTATTGCTGTGATACGTAGACATCTGCAAACGCTATTTCCTAGCATGGAAGTGTCGCATTTACATTCTTTTGATGTGAATACGAGATATACATGACACTTCGCAATGAATATTATATCTTATCATGAAACATAGGAAGGAGGTGCTATATCGCGTTTTGAGAAGCATTAGAACTCTTTTGCTACGATACGTAGACATCTGCAAAGGCTTTTCCCTAGCATGGAAGGGTCGCATTTACATTCTTTTGAAGTGAGTACGATGTATACATATCAGTCCATAATGAATATTATATCTTATCATGAAACATAGCAGTGAGGTGCGATATCGCGTTCTAAGAAGCATTAGAACTCTATTGCTACGATACGTAGACATCTGCAAACGCTATTTCCTAGCATGGAAGTGTCGCATTTACATTCATTTGAAGTGAATACGAGGTATACATGACACTTCGCAATGAATATTATACGTTATCATGAAACATAGAAGAGAGATGCGATATCGCGTTTTAGGAAGCATTGGAACTCTATTGCTGCGATACGTAGACATCTGCAAACGCTATTTCCTAGCATGGAAGTGTCGCATTTACATTCTTTTGATGTGAATACGAGATATACATGACAATTCGCAATGAATATTATATCTTATCATGAAACAAAGGAATGAGGTGCTATATCGCGTTTTGAGAAGCATTAGAACTCTATTGCTAATATACGTAGACATCTGCAAACTCTATTTCCTAGCAAGGAAATTTCGCACTTACATTTCACTGAAGTGAATACGAGGTATACATAACGTTACACAATGAATATTATATCTTATCATGAAACATAGAGGTGAGATGCGATATCGCTTTTTAAGAAGCATGAGAACTCTATTGCTACGACACGTAGACATCTCCAAACGCTATTTCCTAGCATGGAAGTGTCGCATTTACATTCATTTGAAGTGAATACGACGTATACATGACACTTCGCAATGAATATTATACCTTGTCATGAAACATAGAAGAGAGATGCGATATCGCGTTTTAGGAAGCATTGGAACTCTATTGCTGCGATACGTAGACATCTGAAAAACGCTATTTCCTAGCATGGAAGTGTCGCATTTACATTCTTTTGATGTGAATACGAGATATACATGACACTTCGCAATGAATATTATATCTTATCATGAAGCATAGGAATGATGTGCTATATCGCGTTCTGAGAAGCATTGGAACTCTATTGCTAATATACGTATACATCTGCAAACTCTATTTCCTAGGATGGAAGGGTCGCATTTACGTTCTTTTGAAGTGAGTACGAGGTATACATAACACTCCATAATGAATATTATATCTTCTCATGAAACATAGCAGTGAGATGCGATATCGCGTTTTGAGAAGCATTACAACTCTATTGCTACGATACGTAGACATCTGCAAACGCTATTTCCTAGCGTGGAAGTGTCTTATTTACGTTCTTTTGAAGTGAATACGAGGTATACATGACACTTGGCAATGAATATTATATCTTATCATGAAACATAGAAGTGAGATGCGATATCGCGTTCTAAGAAGCATTAGAACTCTATTGCTGTGATACGTAGACATCTGCAAACAATATTTCCTAGCAAGGTAGTGTCGCTTTTACATTCTTGTGAAGTGAAATCGAGGTATACATGACACTTCGCAATGAATATTATATCTTATCATGAAACATAGAAGTGAGATGCGATATCGCGTTCTAAGAAGCATTAGAACTCTAGTGCTACGATACGTAGACATCTGCAAACGCGATTTCCTAGCATGGAAGTGTCGCATTTACATTCGTTTGAGGTGAATACGAGATATACATGACACTTCGCAATGAATATTATATCTTATCATGAAACATAGGAATGAGGTGCTATATCGCGTTTTGAGAAGCATTAGAACTCTATTGCTACGATACGTAGGCATCTGCAAACGCTATTTCCTAGCATGGAAGGGTCGCATTTACATTCTTTTGAAGTGAATACGAGGTATACATGACACTTCGCAATGAATATTATATCTTATCATGAAACATAAATGTGAGATGCGATATCGCGTTCTAAGAAGCATTAGAACTCTATTGCTACGATACGTAGACATCTGCAAAGGCAATTCCCTAGCATGGAAGGGTCGCATTTACATTCTTTTGAAGTGAGTACGAGGTATACATATCACTCCATAATGAATATTATATCTTATCATGAAACATAGAGGTGAGATGCGATATCGCTTTTTAAGAAGCATGAGAACTCTATTGCTACGACACGTAGACATCTGCAAACGCTATGTCCTAGCATGGAAGTGTCGCATTTACATTCATTTGAAGTGAATACGAGGTATACATGACACTTCGCAATGAATATTATACCTTGTCATGAAACATAGAAGAGAGATGCGATATCGCGTTTTAGGAAGCATTGGAACTATATTGCTGCGATACGTAGACATCTGCAAACGCTATTTCCTAGCATGGAAGTGTCGCATTTACATTCTTTTGATGTGAATACGAGATATACATGACACTTCGCAATGAATATTATATCTTATCATGAAGCATAGGAATGATGTGCTATATCGCGTTCTGAGAAGCATTAGAACTCTATTGCTATTAAACGTATACATCTGCAAACTCTATTTCCTAGCCTAGGAAATTTCGCACGTACATTTCACTGAAGTGAATACGAGGTATACATAACATTACACAATGAATATTATATCCTATTACGAAACATAGAAATGAAATACGACATCTCGTTTTAAGAAGCATTAGTGCTCTATTGCTGTGATACGTAGACATCTGCAAACGCTATTTCCTAGCATGGAAGTGTCGCATTTACATTCTTTTGATGTGAATAATAGATATACATGACACTTCGCAATGAATATTATATCTTATCATGAAACATAGGAAGGTGGTGCTATATCGCGTTTTGAGAAGCATTAGAACTCTATTGCTACGATACGTAGACATCGGCAAAGGCTTTTCCCTAGCATGGAAGGGTCGCATTTACATTCTTTTGAAGTGAGTACGATGTATACATATCAGTCCATAATGAATATTATATCTTATCATGAAACATAGCAGTGAGGTGCGATATCGCGTTCTAAGAAGCATTAGAACTCTATTGCTACGATACGTAGACATCTGCAAACGCTATTTCCTAGCATGAAAGTATCGCATTTACATTCATTTGAAGTGAATACGAGGTATACATGACACTTCGCAATGAATATTATACGTTATCACGAAACATAGAAATGAAATACGACATCTCGTTTTAAGAAGCATTAGTACTCTATTGCTGTGATACGTAGACATCTGCAAACGCTATTTCCTAGCATGGAAGTGTCGCATTTACATTCGTTTGAAGTGAATACGAGATATACATGACACTTCGCAATGAATATTATATCTTATCATGAAACATAGCAGTGAGATGCGATATCGCGTTTTAAGAAGCATTAGAACTATATTGCTACGATACGTGGAATCTGCAAACGCTATTTCCTAGCATGGAAGGGTCGCATTTACAGTCTTTTGAAGTGAGTACGAGGTATACATAACACTCCATAATGAATATTATATCTTATCATGAAACATAGCAGTGAGATGCGATATCGCGTTTTAAGGAGCATTAGAGCTCTATTGCTACGATACGTAGACATCTGCAAACGCTACTTCCTAGCATGGAAGTGTCGCATTTACATTCTTTTGAAGTGAATACGAGGTATACATGACACTTGGCAATGAATATAATATCTTATCATGAAACATAGAAGTGAGATGCGATATCGCGTTCTAAGAAGCATTAGAACTCTATTGCTGTGATACGTAGACATCTGCAAACAATATTTCCTAGCAAGGAAGTGTCGCTTTTACATTCTTGTGAAGTGAAATCGAGGTATACATGACACTTCGCAATGAATATTATATCTTATCATGAAACATAGAAGTGAGATGCGATATCGCGTTCTAAGAAGCATTAGATCTCTAGTGCTACGATACGTAGACATCTGCAAACGCCATTTCCTAGCATGGAAGTGTCGCATTTACATTCGTTTGAAGTGAATACGAGATATACATGACACTTCGCAATGAATATTATATCTTATCATGAAACATAGGAATGAGGTGCTATATCGCGTTTTGAGAAGCATTAGAACTCTATTGCTACGATACGTAGGCATCTGCAAACGCTATTTCCTAGCATGGAAGGGTCGCATTTACATTCTTTTGAAGTGAATACGAGGTATACATGACACTTCGCAATGAATATTATATCTTATCATGAAACATAAATGTGAGATGCGATATCGCGTTCTAAGAAGCATTAGAACTCTATTGCTACGATACGTAGACATCTGCAAAGGCAATTACCTAGCATGGAAGGGTCACATTTACATTCTTTTGTAGTGAGTACGAGGTATACATATCACTCCATAATGAATATTATATCTTATCATGAAACATAGTGGTGAGATGCGATATCGCTTTTTAAGAAGCATGAGAACTCTATTGCTACGACACGTAGACATCTGCAAACGCTATCTCCTACCATGGAAGTGTCGCATTTACATTCAATTGAAGTGAATACGAGGTATACATGACACTTCGCAATGAATATTATACCTTGTCATGAAACATAGAAGAGAGATGCGATATCGCGTTTTAGGAAGCATTGGAACTATATTGCTGCGATACGTAGACATCTGCAAACGCTATTTCCTAGCATGGAAGTGTCGCATTTACATTCTTTTGATGTGAATACGATATATACATGACACTTCGCAATGAATATTATATCTTATCATGAAACATAGGAATGTGGTGCTATATCGCGTTTTAAGGAGCATTAGAGCTCTATTGCTACGATATGTAGACATCTGCAAACGCTATTTCCTAGCATGGAAGGGTCGCATTTACAGTCTTTTGTAGTGAGTACGAGGTATACATAACACTCCATAATGAATATTATATCTTATCATGAAACATAGCAGTGAGATGCGATATCGCGTTTTAAGGAGCATTAGAGCTCTATTGCTACGATACGTAGACATCTGCAAACGCTACTTCCTAGCATGGAAGTGTCGCATTTACATTCTTTTGAAGTGAATACGAGGTATACATGACACTTGGCAATGAATATAATATCTTATCATGAAACATAGAAGTGAGATGCGATATCGCGTTCTAAGAAGCATTAGAACTCTATTGCTGTGATACGTAGACATCTGCAAACAATATTTCCTAGCAAGGAAGTGTCGCTTTTACATTCTTGTGAAGTGAAATCGAGGTATACATGACACTTCGCAATGAATATTATATCTTATCATGAAACATAGAAGTGAGATGCGATATCGCGTTCTAAGAAGCATTAGATCTCTAGTGCTACGATACGTAGACATCTGCAAACGCCATTTCCTAGCATGGAAGTGTCGCATTTACATTCGTTTGAAGTGAATACGAGATATACATGACACTTCGCAATGAATATTATATCTTATCATGAAACATAGGAATGAGGTGCTATATCGCGTTTTGAGAAGCATTAGAACTCTATTGCTACGATACGTAGGCATCTGCAAACGCTATTTCCTAGCATGGAAGGGTCGCATTTACATTCTTTTGAAGTGAATACGAGGTATACATGACACTTCGCAATGAATATTATATCTTATCATGAAACATAAATGTGAGATGCGATATCGCGTTCTAAGAAGCATTAGAACTCTATTGCTACGATACGTAGACATCTGCAAAGGCAATTACCTAGCATGGAAGTGTCGCATTTACATTCTTTTGTAGTGAGTACGAGGTATACATATCACTCCATAATGAATATTATATCTTATCATGAAACATAGAGGTGAGATGCGATATCGCTTTTTAAGAAGCATGAGAACTCTATTGCTACGACACGTAGACATCTGCAAACGCTATCTCCTACCATGGAAGTGTCGCATTTACATTCAATTGAAGTGAATACGAGGTATACATGACACTTCGCAATGAATATTATACCTTGTCATGAAACATAGAAGAGAGATGCGATATCGCGTTTTAGGAAGCATTGGAACTATATTGCTGCGATACGTAGACATCTGCAAACGCTATTTCCTAGCATGGAAGTGTCGCATTTACATTCTTTTGATGTGAATATGAGATATACATGACACTTCGCAATGAATATTATATCTTATCATGAAGCATAGGAATGATGTGCTATATCGCGTTCTGAGAAGCATTAGAACTCTATTGCTAATATACGTATACATCTGCAAACTCTATTTCCTAGCCTAGGAAATTTCGCACGTACATTTCACTGAAGTGAATACGAGGTATACATAACATTACACAATGAATATTATATCTTATTACGAAACATAGAAATGAAATACGACATCTCGTTTTAAGAAGCATTAGTGCTCTATTGCTGTGATACGTAGACATCTGCAAACGCTATTTCCTAGCATGGAAGTGTCGCATTTACATTATTTTGATGTGAATACGAGATATACATGACACTTCGCAATGAATATTATATCTTATCATGAAACATAGGAAGGAGGTGCTATATCGCGTTTTGAGAAGCATTAGAACTCTATTGCTACGATACGTAGACATCTGCAAAGGCTTTTCCCTAGCATGGAAGGGTCGCATTTACATTCTTTTGAAGTGAGTACGATGTATACATATCAGTCCATAATGAATATTATATCTTATCATGAAACATAGCAGTGAGGTGCGATATCGCGTTCTAAGAAGCATTACAACTCTATTGCTACGATACGTAGACATCTGCAAACGCTATTTCCTAGCATGGAAGTGTCGCATTTACATTCATTTGAAGTGAATACGAGGTATACATGACACTTCGCAATGAATATTATACCTTATCATGAAACATAGAAATGAAATACGACATCTCGTTTTAAGAAGCATTAGTACTCTATTGCTGTGATACGTAGACATCTGCAAACGCTATTTCCTAGCATGGAAGTGTCGCATTTACATTCATTTGAAGTGAATACGAGGTATACATGACACTTCGCAATGAATATTATACCTTATCATGAAACATAGAAGGGAGATGCGATACCGCGTTTTAAGAAGCATTAGAACTCTATTGCTACGACACGTAGACATCTGCAAACGCTATTTCCTAGCATGGAAGTGTCGCATTTACATTCGTTTGAAGTGAATACGAGATATACATGACACTTCGCAATGATTATTATATCTTATCATGAAACATAGGAAGGAGGTGCTATATCGCATTTTGGGAAGCATTAGAACTCTATCGCTACGATACGTAGACATCTGCAAAGGCTATTCCCTAGCATGGAAGGGTCGCATTTACATTCTTTTGAAGTGAGTACGAGGTATACATAACACTCCATAATGAGTATTATATCTTCTCATGAAACATAGCAGTGAGATGCGATACCGCGTATTAAGAAGAATTAGTGCTCCATTGCTGTGATACGTAGACATCTGCAAACGCTATTTCCTAGCATGGAAGTGTCGCATTTACATTCGTTTGAAGTGAATACGAGATATACATGACACTTCGCATTGAATATTATATCTTATCATGAAACATAGGAATGAAGTGCTATATCGCGTTTTGAGAAGCATTAGAGCTCTATTGCTACGATACGTAGGCATCTGCAAACGCTATTTTCTAGCATGGAAGTGTTGCATTTACATTCTTTTGAAGTGAATACGAGGTATACATGACACTTCGCAATGAATATTATATCTTATCGTGAAACATAAAAGTGAGATGCGATATCGCGTTCTAAGAAGCATTAGAACTCTATTGCTACGATACGTAGACATCTGCAAAGGCTATTCCCTAGCATGGATGGGTCGCATTTACATTCTTTTGAAGTGAGTACGAGGTATCACTCCATAATGAATATTATATCTTATCATGAAACATAGCAGTCAGATGCGATATCATGTTTTAAGAAGAATGAGAACTCTATTGCTACGATACCTAGACATCTGCAAACGCTATTTCCTAGCATGGAAGTGTCGCACTTACATTCATTTGAAGTGAATACGAGGTATACATGACACTTCGCAATGAATATTATACCTTGTCATGAAACATAGAAGAGAGATGCGATATCGCGTTTTAGGAAGCATTGGAACTCTATTGTTGCGATACGTAGACATCTGCAAACGCTATTTCCTAGCATGGAAGTGTCGCATTTACATTCGTTTGAAGTGAATACGAGATATACATGACACTTCGCATTGAATATTATATCTTACCATGAAACATAGGAATGAAGTGCTATATCGCGTTTTGAGAAGCATTAGAGCTCTATTGCTACGATACGTAGGCATCTGCAAACGCTATTTTCATGCATGGAAGTGTTGCATTTACATTCTTTTGAAGTGAATACGAGGTATACATGACACTTCGCAATGAATATTATATCTTATCGTGGAACATAAAAGTGAGATGCGATATCGCGTTCTAAGAAGCATTAGAACTCTATTGCTACGATACGTAGACATCTGCAAAGGCTATTCCCTAGCATGGATGGGTCGCATTTACATTCTTTTGAAGTGAGTACGAGGTATCACTCCATAATGAATATTATATCTTATCATGAAACATAGCAGTCAGATGCGATATCATGTTTTAAGAAGAATGAGAACTCTATTGCTACGATACCTAGACATCTGCAAACGCTATTTCCTAGCATGGAAGTGTCGCACTTACATTCATTTGAAGTGAATACGAGGTATACATGACACTTCGCAATGAATATTATACCTTGTCATGAAACATAGAAGAGAGATGCGATATCGCGTTTTAGGAAGCATTGGAACTCTATTGTTGCGATACGTAGACATCTGCAAACGCTATTTCCTAGCATGGAAGTGTCGCATTTACATTCTTTTGATGTGAATACGAGATATACATGACACTTCGCAATGAATATTATATCTTATCATGAAACAAAGGAATGAGGTGCTATATCGCGTTTTGAGAAGCATTAGAACTCTATTGCTAATATACGTAGACATCTGCAAACTCTATTTCCTAGCAAGGAAATTTCGCACTTACATTTCACTGAAGTGAATACGAGGTATACATAACGTTACACAATGAATATTATATCTTATTACGAAACATAGAAATGAAATACGACATCTCGTTTTAAGAAGAATTAGTGCTCCATTGCTGTGATACGTAGACATCTGCAAACGCTATTTCCTAGCATGGAAGTGTCGCATTTACATTCGTTTGAAGTGAATACGAGATATACATGACACTTCGCATTGAATATTATATCTTATCATGAAACATAGGAATGAAGTGCTATATCGCGTTTTGAGAAGCATTAGAGCTCTATTGCTACGATACGTAGGCATCTGCAAACGCTATTTTCTAGCATGGAAGTGTTGCATTTACATTCTTTTGAAGTGAATACGAGGTATACATGACACTTCGCAATGAATATTATATCTTATCGTGAAACATAAAAGTGAGATGCGATATCGCGTTCTAAGAAGCATTAGAACTCTATTGCTACGATACGTAGACATCTGCAAAGGCTATTCCCTAGCATGGATGGGTCGCATTTACATTCTTTTGAAGTGAGTACGAGGTATCACTCCATAATGAATATTATATCTTATCATGAAACATAGCAGTCAGATGCGATATCATGTTTTAAGAAGAATGAGAACTCTATTGCTACGATACCTAGACATCTGCAAACGCTATTTCCTAGCATGGAAGTGTCGCACTTACATTCATTTGAAGTGAATACGAGGTATACATGACACTTCGCAATGAATATTATACCTTGTTATGAAACATAGAAGAGAGATGCGATATCGCGTTTTAGGAAGCATTGGAACTCTATTGTTGCGATACGTAGACATCTGCAAACGCTATTTCCTAGCATGGAAGTGTCGCATTTACATTCTTTTGATGTGAATACGAGATATACATGACACTTCGCAATGAATATTATATCTTATCATGAAACAAAGGAATGAGGTGCTATATCGCGTTTTGAGAAGCATTAGAACTCTATTGCTAATATACGTAGACATCTGCAAACTCTATTTCCTAGCAAGGAAATTTCGCACTTACATTTCACTGAAGTGAATACGAGGTATACATAACGTTACACAATGAATATTATATCTTATTACGAAACATAGAAATGAAATACGACATCTCGTTTTAAGAAGAATTAGTGCTCCATTGCTGTGATACGTAGACATCTGCAAACGCTATTTCCTAGCATGGTAGTGTCTTACTTACGTTCTTTTGAAGTGAATACGAGGTATACATGACACTTCGCAATGAATATTATATCTTATCATGAAACATAGAATAGAGATGCGTTATCGCGTTCTAAGAAGCATTAGAACTCTATTGCTACGATACGTAGAAATCTGCAAACGCTATTTCCTAGGATGGAAGGGTCGCATTTACATTCTTTTGAAGTGAGTACGAGGTATACATAACACTCCATAATGAATATTATATCTTATCATGAAACATAAAAGTGAGATGCGATATCGCGTTCTAAGAAGCATTAGAACTCTACTGCTACGATACGTAGCCATTTGCAAACGCTATTTCCTAGCATGGAAGTGTCGCATTTACATTCATTTGAAGTGAATACGAGGTATACATATCACTCCATAATGAATATTATATCTTATCATGAAACATAGCAGTGAGATGCGACATCTCGTTTTAAGAAGCATTGGAACTCTATTACTGCGATACGTAGACATCTGCAAACGCTATTTCCTAGCATGGAAGTGTCGCATTTACATTCTTTTGAAGTGAATACGAGATATACATGACACTTCGCAATGAATATTATATCTTCTCGTGAAACATAGCAGTGAGATGCGATATCGCGTTTTAAGAAGCATTAGAACTCTATTGCTACGATACGTAGACATCTGCAAACGCTATTTCCTAGCATGGAAGTGTCGCATTTACATTCGTTTGAAGTGAATACGAGATATACATGACACGTCGCAATGAATATTATATCTTATCATGAAACATAGGAATGAGGTGCTATATCGCGTTTTGAGAAGCATTAGAACTTTGTTGCCTATATACGTAGACATCTGCAAACTCTATTTCCTAGCAAGGAAATTTCGCACTTACATTCCACTGAAGTGAATACGAGGTATACATAACATTACACAATGAATATTATATCTTATTACGACACATGGATATGAAATACGACATCTCGTTTTAAGAAGCATTAGTACTCTATTGCTGTGATACGTAGACATCTGCAAACGCTACTTCCTAGCATGGAAGTGTCGCATTTACATTCATTTGAAGTGAATACGAGGTATACATGACACTCCACAATGAATATTATATCTTATCACGGAACATAGAAATGAAATGAGGCATCGCGTTTTGAGAAGCATTAGAACTCTATTGCTACGATACGTAGACATCTGCAAACGCCATTTCCTAGCATGGAAGTGTCGCATTTACATTCTTTTGAAGTGAATACGAGGTATACATGACACTTCGCAATGAATATTATATCTTATCATGAAACATAAAAGTGAGATGCGATATCGCGTTCTAAGAAGCATTAGAACTCTATTGCTACGATACGTAGACATCTGCAAAGGCTATTCCCTAGCATAGAAGGGTCGCATTTCCATTCTTTTGAAGTGAGTACGAGGTATACATATCACTCCATAATGAATATTATATCTTATCATGAAACATAGCACTGAGATGCGATATCGCGTTTTAAGAAGCATTAGAACTCTATTGCTGCGATACGTAGACATCTGCAAACGCTATTTCCTAGCATGGAAGTGTCGCATTTACATTCTTTTGATGTGAATACGAGATATACATGACACTTCGCAATGAATATTATATCTTATCATGAAACATGGACGTGAGATGCGATATCGCGTTCTAAGAAGCAGTAGAACACTATTGTTTCGACACGTAGTCATCTGGAAACGCTATTTCCTAGCAAGGAAGTGTCGCGTTTACATCCTTTTGAAGTGAATACGAGGTATACATGACACTTCGCAATGAATATTATATCTGATCATGAAACATTGAAATGAGATGCGATATGGCGTTTTAAAAAGCATTAGAACTCTATTGCTACGATACGTAGACATCTGCAAAAGCTATTTCCTAGCATGGAAGTGTCGCATTTACATTCCTTTGAAGTGAATGCGAAGTATACATAACACTCCACAATGAATATTAAATCTTATCATGAAACATAGAAATGAGATGCGAAATCGCGATTTAACAAGCATTAGTACCCTATTGCTTCGATACGTAGACATCTGCAAACGCTATTTCCTAGGAAGGAAGTGTCGCATTTACATTCATATGATGTGCACACGAGGAATACATAAGGCTTCGCAATGAATATTAAATGTTATCATAAAACATAGGAATGAGGTACGATATCGCGTATTGAGAAGCATTAGAACTCTATTGCTACGATACGTAGACATCTGCAAATGCTATTTCCTAGCAAGGATGTGTCGCATTTACATTCCTTTGAGGTGAATACGAGGTATACATAACACTCCACAATACATATTATATCTTATCACGAAACATAGAAATGAGGAGCGATTTCGCGTCTTAAGAAGCATTAGAACTCTGTTGCTCCGATACGTACATATCTGGAAACGTAATTTCCTAGAAAGGAAGTGTCGCATTTACATTCTCTTGAGAGGAATACGATGTATACATGACACTTCGCAATGAATATTATATCTTATGATGAAACATAGAAATGAGATGCGATATGGCGATTCAAGAAGCATTAGAACTCTGTTTCTTCGATACGTAGATATCTGCAAACCTTATTTCCTAGCAAGGAAGTGTCGCATTTACATTCGTTTGGAGAGAATACGAGGTATAGATGACACTTCGCAATGAATATTATATCTTATCATGAAACATAGAAGAGAGATGCGATATCGCGTTTTAAGAAGCATTAGAACTGTATTGCCTAGACGCTTAGACATCTGCAGACGCTATTTCCTAGCATGGCAGTGTCGCACTTACATTCTTTTGTAGTGAATACGAGGTATACATGGCACTTCGCAATGAATATTATATCTTATCACGAAACATAGAAATGAGGTGTCATATCATGATTTAAGTAGCATTAGAACGCTATTGATACGATACGTAGACATCTGCAAACGCTATTTCCTAGCAAGCAATAGTCGCATTTACTTTCCTTTGAATTGAATACGAGCTGTACATGACACTTCGCAATGAATATTATATCTTATCACGAAACATAGAAATGAGATGCGATATCGCGATATAAGTAGCATTAGAACTCTATTCCTACGATACGTAGACATCTGCAAACGCTATTTCCTAGCAAGCAATAGTCGCATTTACTTTCTTTTCAATTGAATACGAGGTGTACATGACACTTCGCAATGAATATTATATCTTATCACGAAACATAGAAATGAGATGCGATATCGCGATTTAAGTAGCATTAGAAACCTTTTGCTACGATACGTAAACATCTGAAAACGCTATTTCCTAGCAAGGAAGTGTCGCATTTACATTCTTTTCAAGTGAATTCGAGGTATACATGACACTTCGCAATGAACATTATATCTTATCATGAAACACGGAAGAGGGATGCGATATCGCGTTTTAAGAAGCATTAGAGCTCTACGGTCTCGATGCGGAGACATCTGCAAACGCTATTTCCCAGCAAGCAGTAGTCGCATTTACATTCTTTTGAAGTGAATACGAGGTATGCATGACACTTCGCAATGAATATTATATCTTATCATGAAACACAGAAGAGGGATGCGATATAGCGTTTTAAGAAGCATTAGAACTCTATGGCCTCGATGCGGAGACATCTCCAAACGCTATTTCCTAGCATGGAAGTGTCGCACTTACATTCTTTTGAAGTGAATACGAGGTATACGTGACATTTCGCAATGAATATTATATCTTCACACGAAACATATATATGGGATGCGATATCGCAATTTAAGTAGCATTGGAACCCTATTGCTACGATACGTAGACATCTGCAAACGCTATTTCCTAGCATGGAAGTGTCACATTTACTTTCTTTTCAATTGAGTACGAGGTATACATGACACTTCGCAATGAATATTATACCTTATCACGAAATATATAGATGAGATGCGATATCGCGATTTAAGTAGCATTAAAACTTTATTGCTACGATACGGAGACATCTGCAAACGCTATTTCCTAGCAAGCAATAGTCGCATTTACAATCTTTTGAAGTGAATACGAGGTATTCATGACACTTCGCAATGAATATTATATCTTATCACGAAACACATATATGTGATGCGATATCGCGATTTAAGTAGCATTAGAACTCTATTGCTACGGTACATAGACATCTGCAAGCGCTATTTCCTAGCAAGCAATAGTCGCATTTACTTTCCTTTGAATTGAATACGAGCTGTACATGACACTTCGCAATGAATATTATATCTTATCACGAAACATAGAAATGAGATGCGATATTGCGATTTAAGTAGCATTAGAACTCTATTGCTACGATACGTAGACATCTGAAGAAGCTATTTCCTAGCAAGGAAGTGTTGCATTTACATTCGTTTGGAAAGAATATGAGGTATACATGACACTTCGCAATGAATATTATATCTTATCATGAAACATAGAAGAGAGATGCGATATCGCGTTTTAAGAAGCATTAGAACTGTATTGCCTAGACGCTTAGACATCTGCAGACGCTATTTCCTAGCATGGCAGTGTCGCACTTACATTCTTTTGTAGTGAATACGAGGTGTACATGACACTTCGCAATGAATACTATATCTTATCACGAAACATAGAAATGAGATGCGATATCGCGATTTAAGTTATTAGAACACTATTGCTACGATACGTAGACATATGAATAAGCTATTTCCTAGGAGGGAAGTGTTGCATTTACATTCGTTTGGATAGAATACGAGGTATACATGACACTTCGCAATGAATATGATATCTTATCATGAAACAATGAAGCGAGATGCGACATCGCGTTTTAAGAAGCTTTAGATCTCTATGGCCTCGATGCGGAGACATCTGCAATCGCTATTTCCTAGCATGGAAGTGTCGCACTTACATTCTTTTGAAGTGAATACGAGGTATACATGACACTTCGCAATGAGTACTTTATCTTATCACGAAACATATAAATGAGGTGTCATATCGTGATTTAAGTAGCACCTAAACGCTATTGCTACGATACGTAGACATCTGCAAACGCTATTTCCTAGTAAGCAATAGTCGCATTTACATTCTTTTGAAGTGAATACAAGGTATACATGACCATTCGCAATGAATATTATATCTTATCACGAAACATAGAAATGAGATGCGATATCGCGATGTAAGTAGCATTAGAACTCTATTGCTACGATACGTAGACATCTGAATACGCTATTTCCTAGCAAGCAGTAGTCGCATTTACATTCTTTTGAAGTGAATACGAGGTATACATGACACTTCGCAATGAATATTGTATCTTATCATGAAACACGGAAGAGGGGTGCGATATCGCGTTTTAAGAAGCATTAGAACTCTACGGTCTCGATGCGGAGACATCTGCAAACGCTATTTCCTAGCAAGCAGTAGTCGCATTTACATTCTTTTGAAGTGAATACGAGGTATACATGACACTTCGCAATGAATATTATATCTTATCATGAAACACAGAAGAGGGATGCGATATAGCGTTTTAAGAAGCATTAGAAACGCTATTTCCTAGCATGGAAGTGTCGCACTTACATTCTTTTGAAGTGAATACGAGGTATACATGACACTTCGCAATGAATATTATACCTTATCACGAAACATAGAAATGAGATGCGATATTGCGATTTAAGTAGCATTAGAACTCTATTGCTACGATACGTAGACATCTGAAGAAGCTATTTCCTAGCAAGGAAGTGTTGCATTTACATTCGTTTGGAAAGAATATGAGGTATACATGACACTTCGCAATGAATATTATATCTTATCACGAAACATAGGAGTGAGATGCGATATCGCGATTTAAGTAGCATTAGAACTCTATTGCTACGATACGTAGACACCTGAATAAGCTATTTCCTAGCAAGGAAGTGTTGCATTTACATTCGTTTGGAGAGAATACGAGGTATACATGACACTTCCCAATGAATATTATATCTTATCATGAAACATTCAAATGAGATGCGATATCGCGATTTAAGAAGCATTCGAACACTATTGCTACGATACGTAGGCATCTGCAAACGCTATTTCCTAGCAAGGAAGATTCGCACTTACATTCTTTTGAAGTGAATACGAGGTATACATGAGACTTCGCAATGAATATTATATCTCATAACGAAACATATAAATGAGATGCGATATCGCGATTTAAGTAGCATTAGAGCTCTATTGCTACGATACGTAGACATTTGCAAACGCTATTTCCCAGCAAGCAATAGTCGCATTTACATTCTTTTGAATTGAATACGAGGTATACACGTCACTTCGCAATGAATATTATATCATATCATGAAACATTGAAGAGAGATGCGATATCGCGTTTTAAGAAGCATTAGAACTCTACGGTCTCGATGCGGAGACATCTGCAAACGCTATTTCCTAGCAAGCAGTAGTCGCATTTACATTCTTTTGAAGTGAATACGAGGTATACATGACACTTCGCAATGAATATTATATCTTATCATGAAACACAGAAGAGGGATGCGATATAGCGTTTTAAGAAGCATTAGAACTCTATGGCCTCGATGCGGAGACATCTCCAAACGCTATTTCCTAGCATGGAAGTGTCGCACTTACATTCATTTGAAGTGAATACGAGGTATACATATCACTCCATAATGAATATTATATCTTATCATGAAACATAGCAGTGAGATGCGACATCTCGTTTTAAGAAGCATTGGAACTCTATTACTGCGATACGTAGACATCTGCAAACGCTATTTCCTAGCATGGAAGTGTCGCATTTACATTCTTTTGAAGTGAATACGAGATATACATGACACTTCGCAATGAATATTATATCTTCTCGTGAAACATAGCAGTGAGATGCGATATCGCGTTTTAAGAAGCATTAGAACTCTATTGCTACGATACGTAGACATCTGCAAACGCTATTTCCTAGCATGGAAGTGTCGCATTTACATTCGTTTGAAGTGAATACGAGATATACATGACACTTCGCAATGAATATTATATCTTATCATGAAACATAGGAATGAGGTGCTATATCGCGTTTTGAGAAGCATTAGAACTTTGTTGCCTATATACGTAGACATCTGCAAACTCTATTTCCTAGCAAGGAAATTTCGCACTTACATTCCACTGAAGTGAATACGAGGTATACATAACATTACACAATGAATATTATATCTTATTACGACACATGGATATGAAATACGACATCTCGTTTTAAGAAGCATTAGTACTCTATTGCTGTGATACGTAGACATCTGCAAACGCTACTTCCTAGCATGGAAGTGTCGCATTTACATTCATTTGAAGTGAATACGAGGTATACATGACACTCCACAATGAATATTATATCTTATCACGGAACATAGAAATGAAATGAGGCATCGCGTTTTGAGAAGCATTAGAACTCTATTGCTACGATACGTAGACATCTGCAAACGCCATTTCCTAGCATGGAAGTGTCGCATTTACATTCTTTTGAAGTGAATACGAGGTATACATGACACTTCGCAATGAATATTATATCTTATCATGAAACATAAAAGTGAGATGCGATATCGCGTTCTAAGAAGCATTAGAACTCTATTGCTACGATACGTAGACATCTGCAAAGGCTATTCCCTAGCATAGAAGGGTCGCATTTCCATTCTTTTGAAGTGAGTACGAGGTATACATATCACTCCATAATGAATATTATATCTTATCATGAAACATAGCACTGAGATGCGATATCGCGTTTTAAGAAGCATTAGAACTCTATTGCTGCGATACGTAGACATCTGCAAACGCTATTTCCTAGCATGGAAGTGTCGCATTTACATTCTTTTGATGTGAATACGAGATATACATGACACTTCGCAATGAATATTATATCTTATCATGAAACATGGACGTGAGATGCGATATCGCGTTCTAAGAAGCAGTAGAACACTATTGTTTCGACACGTAGTCATCTGGAAACGCTATTTCCTAGCAAGGAAGTGTCGCGTTTACATCCTTTTGAAGTGAATACGAGGTATACATGACACTTCGCAATGAATATTATATCTGATCATGAAACATTGAAATGAGATGCGATATGGCGTTTTAAAAAGCATTAGAACTCTATTGCTACGATACGTAGACATCTGCAAAAGCTATTTCCTAGCATGGAAGTGTCGCATTTACATTCCTTTGAAGTGAATGCGAAGTATACATAACACTCCACAATGAATATTAAATCTTATCATGAAACATAGAAATGAGATGCGAAATCGCGATTTAAGAAGCATTAGTACCCTATTGCTTCGATACGTAGACATCTGCAAACGCTATTTCCTAGGAAGGAAGTGTCGCATTTACATTCATATGATGTGCACACGAGGAATACATAAGGCTTCGCAATGAATATTAAATGTTATCATAAAACATAGGAATGAGGTACGATATCGCGTATTGAGAAGCATTAGAACTCTATTGCTACGATACGTAGACATCTGCAAATGCTATTTCCTAGCAAGGATGTGTCGCATTTACATTCCTTTGAGGTGAATACGAGGTATACATAACACTCCACAATACATATTATATCTTATCACGAAACATAGAAATGAGGAGCGATTTCGCGTCTTAAGAAGCATTAGAACTCTGTTGCTCCGATACGTACATATCTGGAAACGTAATTTCCTAGAAAGGAAGTGTCGCATTTACATTCTCTTGAGAGGAATACGATGTATACATGACACTTCGCAATGAATATTATATCTTATGATGAAACATAGAAATGAGATGCGATATGGCGATTCAAGAAGCATTAGAACTCTGTTTCTTCGATACGTAGATATCTGCAAACCTTATTTCCTAGCAAGGAAGTGTCGCATTTACATTCGTTTGGAGAGAATACGAGGTATAGATGACACTTCGCAATGAATATTATATCTTATCATGAAACATAGAAGAGAGATGCGATATCGCGTTTTAAGAAGCATTAGAACTGTATTGCCTAGACGCTTAGACATCTGCAGACGCTATTTCCTAGCATGGCAGTGTCGCACTTACATTCTTTTGTAGTGAATACGAGGTATACATGGCACTTCGCAATGAATATTATATCTTATCACGTAACATAGAAATGAGGTGTCATATCATGATTTAAGTAGCATTAGAACGCTATTGATACGATACGTAGACATCTGCAAACGCTATTTCCTAGCAAGCAATAGTCGCATTTACTTTCCTTTGAATTGAATACGAGCTGTACATGACACTTCGCAATGAATATTATATCTTATCACGAAACATAGAAATGAGATGCGATATCGCGATATAAGTAGCATTAGAACTCTATTCCTACGATACGTAGACATCTGCAAACGCTATTTCCTAGCAAGCAATAGTCGCATTTACTTTCTTTTCAATTGAATACGAGGTGTACATGACACTTCGCAATGAATATTATATCTTATCACGAAACATAGAAATGAGATGCGATATCGCGATTTAAGTAGCATTAGAAACCTTTTGCTACGATACGTAAACATCTGAAAACGCTATTTCCTAGCAAGGAAGTGTCGCATTTACATTCTTTTCAAGTGAATTCGAGGTATACATGACACTTCGCAATGAACATTATATCTTATCATGAAACACGGAAGAGGGATGCGATATCGCGTTTTAAGAAGCATTAGAGCTCTACGGTCTCGATGCGGAGACATCTGCAAACGCTATTTCCCAGCAAGCAGTAGTCGCATTTACATTCTTTTGAAGTGAATACGAGGTATGCATGACACTTCGCAATGAATATTATATCTTATCATGAAACACAGAAGAGGGATGCGATATAGCGTTTTAAGAAGCATTAGAACTCTATGGCCTCGATGCGGAGACATCTCCAAACGCTATTTCCTAGCATGGAAGTGTCGCACTTACATTCTTTTGAAGTGAATACGAGGTATACGTGACATTTCGCAATGAATATTATATCTTCACACGAAACATATATATGGGATGCGATATCGCAATTTAAGTAGCATTGGAACCCTATTGCTACGATACGTAGACATCTGCAAACGCTATTTCCTAGCATGGAAGTGTCACATTTACTTTCTTTTCAATTGAGTACGAGGTATACATGACACTTCGCAATGAATATTATACCTTATCACGAAATATATAGATGAGATGCGATATCGCGATTTAAGTAGCATTAAAACTTTATTGCTACGATACGGAGACATCTGCAAACGCTATTTCCTAGCAAGCAATAGTCGCATTTACAATCTTTTGAAGTGAATACGAGGTATTCATGACACTTCGCAATGAATATTATATCTTATCACGAAACACATATATGTGATGCGATATCGCGATTTAAGTAGCATTAGAACTCTATTGCTACGGTACATAGACATCTGCAAGCGCTATTTCCTAGCAAGCAATAGTCGCATTTACTTTCCTTTGAATTGAATACGAGCTGTACATGACACTTCGCAATGAATATTATATCTTATCACGAAACATAGAAATGAGATGCGATATTGCGATTTAAGTAGCATTAGAACTCTATTGCTACGATACGTAGACATCTGAAGAAGCTATTTCCTAGCAAGGAAGTGTTGCATTTACATTCGTTTGGAAAGAATATGAGGTATACATGACACTTCGCAATGAATATTATATCTTATCACGAAACATAGGAGTGAGATGCGATATCGCGATTTAAGTAGCATTAGAACTCTATTGCTACGATACGTAGACACCTGAATAAGCTATTTCCTAGCAAGGAAGTGTTGCATTTACATTCGTTTGGAGAGAATACGAGGTATACATGACACTTCCCAATGAATATTATATCTTATCATGAAACATTCAAATGAGATGCGATATCGCGATTTAAGAAGCATTCGAACACTATTGCTACGATACGTAGGCATCTGCAAACGCTATTTCCTAGCAAGGAAGATTCGCACTTACATTCTTTTGAAGTGAATACGAGGTATACATGAGACTTCGCAATGAATATTATATCTCATAACGAAACATATAAATGAGATGCGATATCGCGATTTAAGTAGCATTAGAGCTCTATTGCTACGATACGTAGACATTTGCAAACGCTATTTCCCAGCAAGCAATAGTCGCATTTACATTCTTTTGAATTGAATACGAGGTATACACGTCACTTCGCAATGAATATTATATCATATCATGAAACATTGAAGAGAGATGCGATATCGCGTTTTAAGAAGCATTAGAACTCTACGGTCTCGATGCGGAGACATCTGCAAACGCTATTTCCTAGCAAGCAGTAGTCGCATTTACATTCTTTTGAAGTGAATACGAGGTATACATGACACTTCGCAATGAATATTATATCTTATCATGAAACACAGAAGAGGGATGCGATATAGCGTTTTAAGAAGCATTAGAACTCTATGGCCTCGATGCGGAGACATCTCCAAACGCTATTTCCTAGCATGGAAGTGTCGCACTTACATTCTTTTGAAGTGAATACGAGGTATACATGACACTTCGCAATGAATATTATACCTTATCACGAAACATAGAAATGAGATGCGATATTGCGATTTAAGTAGCATTAGAACTCTATTGCTACGATACGTAGACATCTGAAGAAGCTATTTCCTAGAAAGGAAGTGTTGCATTTACATTCGTTTGGAAAGAATATGAGGTATACATGACACTTCGCAATGAATATTATATCTTATCACGAAACATAGGAGTGAGATGCGATATCGCGATTTAAGTAGCATTAGAACTCTATTGCTACGATACGTAGACACCTGAATAAGCTATTTCCTAGCAAGGAAGTGTTGCATTTACATTCGTTTGGAGAGAATACGAGGTATACATGACACTTCCCAATGAATATTATATCTTATCATGAAACATTCAAATGAGATGCGATATCGCGATTTAAGAAGCATTCGAACACTATTGCTACGATACGTAGGCATCTGCAAACGCTATTTCCTAGCAAGGAAGATTCGCACTTACATTCTTTTGAAGTGAATACGAGGTATACATGAGACTTCGCAATGAATATTATACCTTATCACGAAATATATAGATGAGATGCGATATCGCGATTTAAGTAGCATTAGAACTTTATTGCTACGATACGGAGACATCTGCAAACGCTATTTCCTAGCAAGCAATAGTCGCATTTACAATCTTTTGAAGTGAATACGAGGTATACATGACACTTCGCAATGAATATTATATCTTATCACGAAACACATATATGTGATGCGATATCGCGATTTAAGTAGCATTAGAACTCTATTGCTACGGTACATAGACATCTGCAAGCGCTATTTCCTAGCAAGCAATAGTCGCATTTACTTTCCTTTGAATTGAATACGAGCTGTACATGACACTTCGCAATGAATATTATATCTTATCACGAAACATAGAAATGAGATGCGATATTGCGATTTAAGTAGCATTAGAACTCCATTGCTACGATACGTAGACATCTGAAGAAGCTATTTAATAGCAAGGAAGTGTTGCATTTACATTCGTTTGGAAAGAATATGAGGTATACATGACACTTCGCAATGAATATTATATCTTATCACGAAACATAGGAGTGAGATGCGATATCGCGATTTAAGTAGCATTAGAACTCTATTGCTACGATACGTAGACACCTGAATAAGCTATTTCCTAGCAAGGAAGTGTTGCATTTACATTCGTTTGGAGAGAATACGAGGTATACATGACACTTCGCAATGAATATTATATCTTATCATGAAACATTCAAATGAGATGCGATATCGCGATTTAAGAAGCATTCGAACACTATTGCTACGATACGTAGGCATCTGCAAACGCTATTTCCTAGCAAGGAAGATTCGCACTTACATTCTTTTGAAGTGAATACGAGGTATACATGAGACTTCGCAATGAATATTATATCTCATCACGAAACATGTAAATGAGATGCGATATCGCGATTTAAGTAGCATTAGAGCTCTATTGCTACGATACGTAGACATCTGCAAACGCTATTTCCCAGCAAGCAATAGTCGCATTTACATTCTTTTGAATTGAATACGAGGTATACATGTCACTTCGCAATGAATATTATATCTTATCATGAAACATTGAAGAGAGATGCGATATCGCGTTGTAAGAAGCATTAGAACTCTATGGCCTCGATGCGGAGACATCTGCAAACGCTATTTCCTAGCATGGAAGTGTCGCACTTACATTCTTTTGAAGTGAATACGAGGTATACATGACACTTCGCAATGAATATTATACCTTATCACGAAATATATAGATGAGATGCGATATCGCGATTTAAGTAGCATTAGAACTTTATTGCTACGATACGGAGACATCTGCAAACGCAATTTCCTAGCAAGCAATGGTCGCATTTACAATCTTTTGAAGTGAATACGAGGTATACATGTCACTTCGCAATGAACATTATATCTTATCATGTAACATAGAAATGAGATGCGATATCGCGATTTAAGAAGCATTCGAACTCTATTGCTACGTTACGTAGGCATCTGCAAACGCTATTTCCTAGCAAGGAAGATTCGCACTTACATTCTTTTGAAGTGAATACGAGGTATACATGAGACTTCGCAATGAATATTATATCTCATCGCGAAACATGTAAATGAGATGCGATATCGCGATTTAAGTAGCATTAGAGCTCTATTGCTACGATACGTAGACATCTGCAAACTCTATTTCCCAGCAAGCAATAGTCGCATTTACATTCTTTTGAATTGAATACGAGGTATACATGTCACTTCGCAATGAATATTATATCTTATCATGAAACATTGAAGAGAGATGCGATATCGCGTTGTAAGAAGCATTAGAACTCTATGGCCTCGATGCGGAGACATCTGCAAACGCTATTTCCTAGCATGGAAGTGTCGCACTTACATTCTTTTGAAGTGAATACGAGGTATACATGACACTTCGCAATGAATATTATACCTTATCACGAAATATATAGATGAGATGCGATATCGCGATTTAAGTAGCATTAGAACTTTATTGCTACGATACGGAGACATCTGCAAACGCAATTTCCTAGCAAGCAATGGTCGCATTTACAATCTTTTGAAGTGAATACGAGGTATACATGACACTTCGCAATGAACATTATATCTTATCATGTAACATAGAAATGAGATGCGATATCGCGATTTAAGAAGCATTCGAACTCTATTGCTACGTTACGTAGGCATCTGCAAACGCTATTTCCTAGCAAGGAAGATTCTCACTTACATTCTTTTGAAGTGAATACAAGGTATACATGAGACTTCGGAATGAATATTATATCTCAACACGAAACATATAAATGAGATGCGATATCGCGATTTAAGTAGCAGTAGAGCTCTATTGCTACGATACGTAGACATCTGCAAAAACTATTTCCCAGCAAGCAATAGTCGCATTTACATTCTTTTGAATTGAATACGAGGTATACATGACACTTCGCAATGAATATTATATCTTATCATGAAACATCGAAGAGAGATGCGATATCGCGTTGTAAGATGCACTAGAACTCTATATCCTCGATGCGGAGACATCTGCAAACGCTATATCCCAGCATGGAAGTGTCGCACTTACATTCTTTTGAAGTGAATACGAAATATACATGACACTTCGCAATGAATATTATACCTTATCACGAAATATATAGATGAGATGCGATATCGCGATTTAAGTAACATTAAAACTTTATTGCTACGATACGATGACATCTGCAGCCGCCATTTCCTAGCATGGCAGTGTCGCATTTACATTCTTTTGTAGTGAATACGAGGTGTACATGACACATCGCAATGAATATTATATCTTATCACGAAACATAGAAATGAGATGCGATATCGCGATTTAAGTAGCATTAGAGCTCTATTGCTACGATACGTAGACATCTGCAAACGCATTTTCCCACCAAGCAATAGTCGCATTTACATTCTTTTGAATTGAATACGAGGTATACATGTCACTTCGCAATGAATATTATATCTTATCATGAAACATTGAAGAGAGATGCGATATCGCGTTGTAAGAAGCATTAGAACTCTATGGCCTCGATGCGGAGACATCTGCAGACGCTATTTCCTAGCATGGAAGTGTCGCACTTACATTCTTTTGAAGTGAATACGAGGTATACATGACACTTCGCAATGAATATTATACCTTATCACGAAATATATAGATGAGATGCGATATCGCGATTTAAGTAGCATTAGAACTTTATTGCTATGATACGGAGACATCTGCAAACGCTATTTCCTAGCAAGCAATAGTCGCATTTACTTTCCTTTGAATTGAATACGAGCTGTACATGACACTTCGCAATGAATATTATATCTTATCACGAAACACATATATGTGATGCGATATCGCGATTTAAGTAGCATTAGAACTCTATTGCTACGGTACATAGACATCTGCAAGCGCTATTTCCTAGCAAGCAATAGTCGCATTTACTTTCCTTTGAATTGAATACGAGCTGTACATGACACTTCGCAATGAATATTATATCTTATCACGAAACATAGAAATGAGATGCGATATTGCGATTTAAGTAGCATTAGAACTCTATTGCTACGATACGTAGACATCTGAAGAAGCTATTTCCTAGCAAGGAAGTGTTGCATTTACATTCGTTTGGAAAGAATATGAGGTATACATGACACTTCGCAATGAATATTATATCTTATCACGAAACATAGGAGTGAGATGCGATATCGCGATTTAAGTAGCATTAGAACTCTATTGCTACGATACGTAGACACCTGAATAAGCTATTTCCTAGCAAGGAAGTGTTGCATTTACATTCGTTTGGAGAGAATACGAGGTATACATGACACTTCGCAATGAATATTATATCTTATCATGAAACATTCAAATGAGATGCGATATCGCGATTTAAGAAGCATTCGAACACTATTGCTACGATACGTAGGCATCTGCAAACGCTATTTCCTAGCAAGGAAGATTCGCACTTACATTCTTTTGAAGTGAATACGAGGTATACATGAGACTTCGCAATGAATATTATATCTCATCACGAAACATGTAAATGAGATGCGATATCGCGATTTAAGTAGCATTAGAGCTCTATTGCTACGATACGTAGACATCTGCAAACGCTATTTCCCAGCAAGCAATAGTCGCATTTACATTCTTTTGAATTGAATACGAGGTATACATGTCACTTCGCAATGAATATTATATCTTATCATGAAACATTGAAGAGAGATGCGATATCGCGTTGTAAGAAGCATTAGAACTCTATGGCCTCGATGCGGAGACATCTGCAAACGCTATTTCCTAGCATGGAAGTGTCGCACTTACATTCTTTTGAAGTGAATACGAGGTATACATGACATTTCGCAATGAATATTATACCTTATCACGAAATATATAGATGAGATGCGATATCGCGATTTAAGTAGCATTAGAACTTTATTGCTACGATACGGAGACATCTGCAAACGCTATTTCCTAGCAAGGAAGTGTTGCATTTACATTCGTTTGGAGAGATTACGAGGTATACATGACACTTCGCTATGAATATTATATCTTATCATGAAACCTAGAAGAGATATGCGATATCGCGTTTTAAGAGGCATTAGAACCTTATTGCCTCGATGCGGAGATATCTGCAAACGCTATTTCCATGCATGGAAGTGTCGCATTTACATACTTTTGATGTGAATCCGAGGTATATATGACATTTCGCAATGAACATTATATCTTATCACGAAACATATAAATGAGATGCGATACCGCGATTTAAGTAGCATTAGAACCCTTTTGCTCCGATAGGTAAACATCTGAATACGCTATTTCCTAGCAAGGAAGTGTCGCATTTACATTCGTTTGAAGAGAATACGAGGAATAGATGACACTTTGCAATGAACATTATATCTTATCACGAAACATATAAATGGGATGCGATATCGCGTTTTAAGAAGCATTAGAACTGTATTGCCTCGACGCGTAGACATCTGCAAACGCTATTTCCAAGCATGGAAGTGTCGCACTTACATTCTTTTGAAGTGAATGCGAGGTATACATGACACTTCGCAATGAATATTATACCTTATCACGAAACATAGAAATGAGAGGCGATATTGCGATTTAAATAGCATTAGAACTCTATTGCTACGATACGTAGACATCTGAATAAGCTATTTCCTAGCAAGGAAGTGTTGCATTTACATTCGTTTGGAAAGAATATGAGGTATACATGACACTTCGCAATGAATATTATACCTTATCACGAAACATAGAAATGAGATGCGATATCGCGATTTAAGAGGAATTAGAACTCTATTGCTTCGATACGGAGACATCTGCAAACGCTATTTCCAAGCAAGGAAGTGTCGCACTTACATTCTTTTTAAGAGAATACGAGGTATACATGACACTTCGCAATGAATATAATATCTTATCGTGAAACATAGAAGTGGGATCCGATATTGCGTTTTAAGAAGCATTAGAACTATATTGCTACGATCCGTAGACATATGCAACGCTATATCCTAGCAAGCAAGTGTCGCATTTACATTCATTTGAAGTGAATACGAGGTATAAGTGAAACTTCGCAATGAATGTTATATCTTATCATGAAACATAGAAATGAGATGCGATATCGCGTTTTAAGAAGCGTTAGAACTCTATTGCTACGATACGTAGGCACCTGCTGACAATATTTCCTAGCAAGGAAGTGTCGCATTTACATTTTTTATATGTGAATTCTAGGTATACATAACACTCCACAATGAATATTATATCTTACCATGAAACACAGAAATGAGATGCGATATCGCGTTTTGAGAAGCTTCAGAACTCTATTGCTACGATACGTAGACATCTGCAAACGCTACTTCCTTGCTAGGAAGTGTCGCATTTACATTCTTTTGAAGTGAATACGTGGTATACATGACACATCGAAATGAATATTATATCTTATCATGAAACATAGAAATGATATGCGATATCGCGATATAAGAAGCATTAGAAATCTATTGCTTCGATACGTAAATATCTGCAAGCGCTGCTTCCTTGCTAGGAAGTGACGCATTTACATTCTTTTGAAGTCAATACGAGGTATACATAACACTTCGCAATGAATATTATATCTTATCATGAAACATAGAAAGGAGATGCGATATCTCGTTTTGGGAAGTATTAGAACTGTACTGCTACGATACGTAGACATCTGCAAAGGCTATTCCCTAGCATGGAAGGGTCGCATTTACTTTCTTTTGAAGTGAGTACGAGGTATACATAACACTCCATAATGAATATTATATCTTATCATGAAACATAGCAGTGAGATGCGATATCGCGTTTTTAGAAGCATTAGAACTCTATTGCTACGATACGTAGACATCTGCAATCGCCATTTCCTAGCATGGAAGTGTCGCATTTACATTCATTTGAAGTGAATACGAGGTATACATGACACTTCGCTATGAATATTATACCGTATCATGAGACATAGAAGAGTGATGCGATATCGCGTTTTAGGAAGCATTGGAACTCTATTGCTGCGATACGTAGACATCTGCAAACGCTATTTCCTAGCATGGAAGTGTCGCATTTACTTTCTTTTGAAGTGAATACGAGATATACATGACACTTCGCTATGAATATTATATCTTATCATGAAACATAGGAATGAGGTGCTATATCGCGTTTTGAGAGGCATTAGAACTCTATTGCTACGATACGTTGACATATGCAAACGCTATTTCCTAGCATGGAAGTGTCGCATTTACATTCTTTTGAAGTGAATACGAGGTATACATGACACTTCGCAATGAATATTATATCTTATCATGAAACATAGGAATGAGGTGCTATATCGCGTTTTGAGAATCATTAGAACTCTATTGCTACGATACGTAGACATCTGCAAACGCTATTTCCTAGCAAGGATGTGTCGCATTTACATTCTTGTGAAGAGAAATCGAGGTATACATGACACTTCGCAATGAATATTATATCTTATCATGTAACATAGAAGTGAGATGCGATATCGCGTCTTAAGAAGCATTAGAACCCTATTGCTATGATACGTAGACATCTGCAACCGCTACTTCCTAGCATGGAAGTGTCGCATTTACATTCATTTGAAGTGAATACGAGGTATACATGACACTCCACAATGAATATTATATCTTATCACGGTACATAGAAATGAAATGAGGCATCGCGTTTTGAGAAGCATTAGAACTCTATTGCTACGATACATAGACATCTGCAAAGGCTATTCCCTAGCATGGAAGTGTCGCATTTACCTTCGTTTGAAGTGAATACGAGATATACATGACACTTCGCTATGAATATTATATCTTATCATGAAACATAGGAATAAGGTGCTATATCGCGTTTTGAGAGGCATTAGAACTCTATTGCTACGATACGTTGACATCTGCAAACGCTATTTCCTAGCATGGAAGTGTCGCATTTACATTCTTTTGAAGTGAATACGAGGTATACATGACACTTCGCAATGAATATTATATCTTATCATGAAACATAAAAGTGAGATGCGATATCGCGTTCTAAGAAGCATTAGAATTCTATTGCTACGATACGTAGACATCTGCAAAGGCTATTCCCTAGCATAGAAGGGTCGCATTTACTTTCTTTTGAAGTGAGTACGAGGTATACATAACACTCCATAATGAATATTATATCTTATCATGAAACATAGAAGTGAGATGCGATATCGCGATTTAAGAAGCAGTAGAACTCTATTGCTACGATACGTAGACTTCTGCAAATGCTATTTCCTAGCATGAAAGTGTCGCATTTATATTCTTTTGAAGTGAATACGAGGTATACATGGCAGTTCGAAATGAATATTATATCTTATCATGAAACATAGGTGTGAGATGCGATATCGCGTTTTAAGAAGTATTAGAACTATATTGCTAGGATACGTAGACATCTGCAAACAATATTTCCAAGCAAGGAAGTGTCGCATTTACATTCATTTGAAGTGAATACGAGGTATACATAATACTCTACAATGAATATTATATCTTACGAAGAAACATAGAAATGAAATGCGACATCTCGTTTTATAAAGCATTGGAATTCTATTGCTGCGATACGTAGACATCTGCAAACGCTATTTCCTAGCATGTAAGTGTCGCATTTACATTCTTTTGAAGTGAATACGTGGTATACATGACACATCGCTATGATTATTATATCTTATCATGAAACATAGGTGTGAGATGCGATTTCGCGTTTTAAGAAGCATTAGATCTCAATTGCCTCGACGCGTAGACATCTGCAGACGCTATTTCCTAGCATGGAAGTGTCGCATTTACATTCTTTTGAAGTGAATACGAGGTGTACATGACACTTCGCAATGAATATTATATCTTATCATGAAACATAGAAATGAGATGCGACATCTCGTTTTAAGAAGTATTAGAACTCTATTCTTTCGATACGTGGTCATTTGGAAACGCTATTTCCTAGCAAGGAAGTGTCGCATTTACATTCTTTTGAAGCGAATACGAGGTATACATGACACTTCGCAATGAATATTATATCTTATCGTGAAACATAGAAGTGAGATGCGATATCGCGTTCTAAGAAGCATTAGAACTCTATTGCTACGATACATAGACATCTGCAAAGGCTATTCCCTAGCATGGAAGTGTCGCATTTACCTTCGTTTGAAGTGAATACGAGATATACATGACACTTCGCTATGAATATTATATCTTATCATGAAACATAGGAATGAGGTGCTATATCGCGTTTTGAGAGGCATTAGAACTCTATTGCTACGATACGTAGACATCTGCAAACGCTATTTCCTAGCATGGAAGGGTCGCATTTACATTCTTATGAAGTGAATACGAGGTATACATAACACTCCATAATGAATATTATATCTTATAATGAAAAATAGCAGTGAGATGCGACATCTCCTTTAAGAAGCATTAGAACTCTATTGCTACGATACGTAGACATCTGCAAACGCTATTTCCTAGCATGGAAGTGTCGCATTTACATTCTTGTGATGTGAGTACGAGGTATGCATGACACTTCGCAATGAATATTATACCTTATCACGAAACATGGAAGCGAGATGCGATATCGCATTTAAAGAAGCATTAGAACTCTATTGCTACGATACGTAGACATCTGCAAACGCTATTTCCTAGCATGGAAGTGTCGCATTTACATTCTTTTGGAGTGAATACGAGGTATACATGACAGTTCGCAATGAGTATTATATCTTATAATGAAACATAGGAATGAGATGCGATATCGCGTTTTGAGAAGCGTTAGAATTCTATTGCTAATATACGTAGACATCTGCGTTTAAAGAAGCATTAGACCTCTATTGCTACGATACGTAGACATCTGCAAACGCTATTTCCTAGCAAGCAAGTGTCGCATTTACATTCCTTTGAAGTGAATGCGAAGTATACATAACACTCCACAATGAATATTAAATCTTATCATGAAACATAGAAATGAGATGCGAAATCGCGATTTAAGAAGCATTAGTACCCTATTGCTTCGATACGTAGACATCTGCAAACGCTATTTCCTAGGAAGGAAGTGTCGCATTTACATTCATATGATGTGCACACGAGGAATACATAAGGCTTCGCAATGAATATTAAATGTTATCATAAAACATAGGAATGAGGTACGATATCGCGTATTGAGAAGCATTAGAACTCTATTGCTACGATACGTAGACATCTGCAAATGCTATTTCCTAGCAAGGATGTGTCGCATTTACATTCCTTTGAGGTGAATACGAGGTATACATAACACTCCACAATACATATTATATCTTATCACGAAACATAGAAATGAGGAGCGATTTCGCGTCTTATGAAGCATTAGAACTCTGTTGCTCCGATACGTACACATCTGGAAACGTAATTTCCTAGAAAGGAAGTGTCGCATTTACATTCTCTTGAGAGGAATACGATGTATACATGACACTTCGCAATGAATATTATATCTTATGATGAAACATAGAAATGAGATGCGATATGGCGATTCAAGAAGCATTAGAACTCTGTTTCTTCGATACGTAGATATCTGCAAACCTTATTTCCTAGCAAGGAAGTGTCGCATTTACATTCTTTTGAAGTGAATTCGAGGTGTCACGTCCGGCGAAACTATTTTCCGATGCTCCGGAGTCTTTACGACACGAGCCTATTTTTCGGTAATTCGGTCCGCGGGAACGCGTTAAGACCGGGTCCGACAATTTCGGCTGACGCGACACTAGCGAAAACACTCGCGATAATAAGGGAATGACTCTACCTTTCGATGACTTCTCTCTCGATTTGTAGGTAGAAACGGCGTGGAGGATCGTTCGCTGGGATCGTAGCGGATTTCGTTCTGTTGGCTGCTACAGAAATCTCGATCAGTCGCCAGCGAAGGCGAGGACGGCGGTCGGAATTCAGCGATGATGCTGAATGTGGCAGAATCGTCGTTATGCGTCGTGGTGTCTGGATTGGAGGCGTCGACGGTCGCTTCGAAAAGCGGCGTCTGGACTGGTGCGAAGGCAGGTCGCTGTTATACGACGACTCTCGGAACACCCTCCAAATATTCACGCACAAGTGATCGTATGAAATTCTTCCTACTCGCACGTCGCGTTCTTCTCAAACCGGAAGCACGATTCATTCACCAGGTTTTTCTGTACTTTCAACTAAGATCTGAAGGATAAGTGGCGGTCTCAACGTCACAAAGCCGATTTCTATACACCATCAATTTGATGAAGTGCAACCCCAGTTGTATGGAAGAACCCGTTGAAGAATTCGTAGTTAAATGTAATGTTAAAAGTAGAACTAGTATTGTTAACACATGATAAAATTAATGGATGTGGAAATAGTAGACTTGGTAAAAGAACTTGTACTTGGATATAGTAAAAGTAAAAATAAAATATATTCCAGGTTTAAAGTATACATGAACTGGACCTCCTCGGTTCGCAGGGCACTACGGTCGCGGAGGCTCGCGGTAGGCAGATCGCGGTCCCGCGAGTGGGGGTCTCGCGTCTCGAGGCGGAGAGCGCGCGGTCCAGCGAGTGGGGACTCGCGGCTCGTGGTGGGGCTAACGGCGCATGCCGCTGGCCGGATGCATCTTACTTAGTGTAACTTAGATCTAGGAATTCTTATATATGCGTCATGATATGGTATGTATGTCCTAGCTTAGAAGTAATATATAGGTTCTAGCAGATACTGTTCCCGGAATTGGAAAAGACCCCATTCAGGTGATGGGCTGCGGCTATGTCTTCCTGCAGGACGGAATCCTCGGTGCGAGGGAGATAGGGCTGCCCGTCCTTGGTGCGGGCGAGACAAGTATACTCGGTGGTGCGAATGAGACACTGGTGCCCGGTACGAGCGAAACAGGTATACTCGGCGGTGCGAGTGAGGCAGCGGAACTCGGTGTGAGTGAGCGCGTGCAGGTATGCGCGCGCGAAATCTTCCAGTTGCTGGTTCTGCAGGCGAGTTTGGCTGGTTGTATGCGTCCAGGGGTTGATGCTGGGGGGTGCGAGGTGGTTCCTTTCTAGGAAATTACGTTCCCAGATATCTCTGTATCGAAGCTATAGAGTACTAATGCCCCTTAAAACGCCATATCGCATCTCATTTCTATGTTTCGTGATAAGATATAATATTCATTGTTGACTGTTATCTATACCTCGCATTCACTTCAAATGAATGTAAATGCGACACTTCCTTGCTAGGAAATAGCGTCTGTAGATGTATCGTCTATGTATCGTAGAAATAGAGTTCTAAAGCTTCTTAAAACTCGATATCGCATCTCATTTCTATGATTCATGATAAGATAGAATATTCATTGCGAAGTATCATGTATACCTCGTATTCACTTGAAAGAATGTAAATGCGACTCTCCCTTGCTAGGAAGTAGCATTTGCAGATGTCTACGTATCGAAGCTATAGAGTTCTAATGCTTCTTAAAACGCGATATCGCATCTTATTTCTATGTCTCATGATAAGATATAATATTCAATGGGAAGTATCATGTATACATCGCGTACACTTCAAATGAATGTAAATGCGACATTTCCTTGCTAGGAAATACGGTTTGCAGATGTCTACGTACCGTAGCGATAGTGTTCTAATGCTTCTCAAAGCGCGATATCGCATCTCATTTCCATGTTTCATGAAAGGATATAATTTACATTGTGCAGTGTTATGTAAACCTCGTATTCACTTAAAAAGAGTGTAAATGCGACACTTCCTTGTTAGGTAGTTGCGTATGAAGTAGTCTACGTATCGTAGAAATAGAGTTCTAATGCTTCTCAAAATGCGATATCGCATCTCATTTCTATGTCTCATGATGAGATATAATATTCATTGCGGAGTGGCATGTATACCTCGCATACACTTCAAATGAATGTAAATGCGACACATCCGTGCTAGGAAATATTGTTTGCAGATGTCTACGTATCCTAGCAATATAGTTCTAATACTTCTTAAAACGCGATATCGCATCTCACATCTATGTTTCATGATAAGATATAATATTCATTGCGAACTGCCATGTATACCTCGTATTCACTTCAAAAGAATGTAAATGTGACACTTTCATGCTAGGAAATAGCATTTGCAGATGTCTACGTATCGTTGCAATAGAGTTCTAATGCTTTATAAAACGAGATGTTGCATTTCATTTCTATGTTTCTTGGTAAGATATAATATTCATTGTAGAGTATTATGTATACCTCGTATTCACTTCAAAAGAATGTAAATGCGACACTTTCATGCTAGGAAATAGCATTTGCAGATGTCTACGTATCGTAGCAATAGAGTTCTACTGCTTCTTAAATCGCGATATCGCATCTCACTTCTATGTTTCATGATAAGATATAATATTCATTGCGAAGTGTCATGTATGCCTCGTATTCACTTCAAAAGAATGTAAATGCGACACTTCCATGCTAGGAAATAGCGTCTGCAGATGTCTACGCGTCGAGGCAATAGAGTTCTAATGCTTCTTAAAACGCGATATCGCATCTCACACCTATGTTTCATGATAAGATATAATAATCATAGCGAGGTGTCATGTATACCTCGTATTCACTTCAAAAGAAAGTAGATGCGACCCTTCCATGCTAGGGAATACCCTTTGCAGATGTCTACGTATCGAAGCAATGAATTTCTAATGCTTCTTAAAACACGGTAGCGCATCTCATTTCTATGTCTCATGATGAGGTATAATATTCATTGCGAAGTGTTACGTATTCCTCGTCTACACCTCAAATGAATGTAAATGCGACACTTCCCTGCTAGGAAATAGCGCTTGCAGATGTTTACGTATCGAAGCAATAGAGTTCTAATGCTTCTTATATCGCGATATCGCATCTTATTTATATGTTTCATGATAAGATATAGTATTCATTGCGAAGTGTCACGTATACCTCGGATGCACATCAAATGAATTTAAATGCGACGCTACCTTGCTAGGAAATAGCGTTTGCAGATGTCGACGTATCGTAGCAATACAGTTCTAATGCTTCCCAGAACGAGATATCGCATCTCTTTTCTATGTCCCAAGATAAGATGTAATATTCAATGCGAAGTGTTATGTATTCCTCGTCTACACTTCAAATGAATGCAAATGCGACACTTCCTTGCTAGGAAGTAGCGTTTGCAGAGGTCTACGTATCGTAGCAATAGAGTTCTGATGCTTCTCAAAACGCGATATCGCATCTCATTTCTATGTCTCATGATAAGATATAATATTCATTGTAGAGTGGCATGTATACCTCGTCTACACTTGCAATGAATGTAAATGCGACACTTCCTTGCTAGGAAGTAGCGTTTGCAGATGTCTACGTATCGAAGCAATAGGGATTTAATGCTTCTCAAATCGCGATATCGCTTCTCATATCTATGATTCATGATAATATATAATATTCACTGCGAAGTGTCATGTATACCTCGCATACACTTCAAATGAATGTGAATGAGACAGTTCCTTGCTAGGAAACAGTGTTTGCAGATATCTACGGATCGAAGCAATAGAGTTCTAAAGCATCATAAATCGCGATATCGCATCTCAATCCAATGTTTCATGATGAGATATAATATTCATTGTGCAGTGTTATGAATACCTCGTATTCACTTCAAAGGAATGCAAACGCTACACTTCCTTGCCAGGAAATAACGTTTGCAGATGTCTACGTATCGTAGCATTAGAGTTCTAATGCTTCTCAAAAGGCGATATCGCTACTCATTACTATGTTTCATGATAATATATAATATTCATTGTGGAGCGTCATGTATACCTCGTATTTCAAAAGAATGTAAATGCGACACTTCCTTGCTAGGAAGTAGCGTTTGCAGATGTCTACGTATCGAAGCAATAGGGATCTAATGCTTCTTAAATCGCGATATCGCGTCACATATCTATGTTTCATGATAATACATAATATTCGTTGCGAAGTGTCATGAATACATCGCATACACTTCAAATGAATGTGAATGCGACAGTTCCTTGCTGGGAAATAGCGTTTGCAGATGTCTACGTATGGAAGCAATAGAATTCTAATGCTTCTTAAATGGTCATATCGCATCTCATTTCTATGTTTCATGATAAGATATAATATTCATTGCGAAGTGTCATGTATGCCTCGTATTCCTTTCAAAGGAATGTAAATGCGACACTTCCTTGTTAGGGGTAGCGTTTGCAGATGTCTACGTATCGAAGCAATAGAGTTCTAATGGTTCTTAAATCGCCATATTACTTCTCATTCCTATGTTTCATGACGAGATATAATTTTCATTGTGGAGTGTTATGTATACCTCGCATACACTTCAACTGAATGTACATGCGACACTTCCTTGCTAGGAAATAGCGTTTGCAGATGTCTACGTATGGAAGTAATAGAATTCTAATGCTTCTTAAATCGTCACATTGCATCTCACTTCTATGTTTCATGATAAGATATAATATTCATTGCGAAGTGCCATGTATACCTCGCATACACTTCAATTGAATGTACATGCGACACTTCCTTGCTAGGAAATAGCGTTTGCCGATGTCTACGTATCGAAGCATTAGAGTTCTGGTGCATGCTAAATCGCGATATCGCTTCTCATTTCTATGTTTCATGATAAGATATAATATTCATTGCGAAGTGTCATGTATAGCTGGCATACACTTCAAAAGAATGTAAAGGCGTCACTTCCTTGCTAGGAGATAGCGTTTGCAGATGTCTACATATCGAAGCAATACAGTTGTTATGCTTCTTAAATCGAGATATCGCATCTCATTTCTATGTCTCATGATGAGATATAATATTCATTGCGGAGTGGCATGTATACCTCGCATACACTTCAAATGAATGTAAATGCGACACATCCGTGCTAGGAAATATTGTTTGCAGATGTCTACGTATCCTAGCAATATAGTTCTAATACTTCTTAAAACGCGATATCGCATCTCACATCTATGTTTCATGATAAGATATAATATTCATTGCGAACTGCCATGTATACCTCGTATTCACTTCAAAAGAATGTAAATGTGACACTTTCATGCTAGGAAATAGCATTTGCAGATGTCTACGTATCGTTGCAATAGAGTTCTAATGCTTTATAAAACGAGATGTCGCATTTCATTTCTATGTTTCTTGGTAAGATATAATATTCATTGTAGAGTATTATGTATACCTCGTATTCACTTCAAAAGAATGTAAATGCGACACTTTCATGCTAGGAAATAGCATTTGCAGATGTCTACGTATCGTAGCAATAGAGTTCTACTGCTTCTTAAATCGCGATATCGCATCTCACTTCTATGTTTCATGATAAGATATAATATTCATTGCGAAGTGTCATGTATGCCTCGTATTCACTTCAAAAGAATGTAAATGCGACACTTCCATGCTAGGAAATAGCGTCTGCAGATGTCTACGCGTCGAGGCAATAGAGTTCTAATGCTTCTTAAAACGCGATATCGCATCTCACACCTATGTTTCATGATAAGATATAATAATCATAGCGAGGTGTCATGTATACCTCGTATTCACTTCAAAAGAAAGTAGATGCGACCCTTCCATGCTAGGGAATACCCTTTGCAGATGTCTACGTATCGAAGCAATGAATTTCTAATGCTTCTTAAAACACGGTAGCGCATCTCATTTCTATGTCTCATGATGAGGTATAATATTCATTGCGAAGTGTTACGTATTCCTCGTCTACACCTCAAATGAATGTAAATGCGACACTTCCCTGCTAGGAAATAGCGCTTGCAGATGTTTACGTATCGAAGCAATAGAGTTCTAATGCTTCTTATATCGCGATATCGCATCTTATTTATATGTTTCATGATAAGATATAGTATTCATTGCGAAGTGTCACGTATACCTCGGATGCACATCAAATGAATTTAAATGCGACGCTACCTTGCTAGGAAATAGCGTTTGCAGATGTCGACGTATCGTAGCAATACAGTTCTAATGCTTCCCAGAACGAGATATCGCATCTCTTTTCTATGTCCCAAGATAAGATGTAATATTCAATGCGAAGTGTTATGTATTCCTCGTCTACACTTCAAATGAATGCAAATGCGACACTTCCTTGCTAGGAAGTAGCGTTTGCAGAGGTCTACGTATCGTAGCAATAGAGTTCTGATGCTTCTCAAAACGCGATATCGCATCTCATTTCTATGTCTCATGATAAGATATAATATTCATTGTAGAGTGGCATGTATACCTCGTCTACACTTGCAATGAATGTAAATGCGACACTTCCTTGCTAGGAAGTAGCGTTTGCAGATGTCTACGTATCGAAGCAATAGGGATTTAATGCTTCTCAAATCGCGATATCGCTTCTCATATCTATGATTCATGATAATATATAATATTCACTGCGAAGTGTCATGTATACCTCGCATACACTTCAAATGAATGTGAATGAGACAGTTCCTTGCTAGGAAACAGTGTTTGCAGATATCTACGGATCGAAGCAATAGAGTTCTAAAGCATCATAAATCGCGATATCGCATCTCAATCCAATGTTTCATGATGAGATATAATATTCATTGTGCAGTGTTATGAATACCTCGTATTCACTTCAAAGGAATGCAAACGCTACACTTCCTTGCCAGGAAATAACGTTTGCAGATGTCTACGTATCGTAGCATTAGAGTTCTAATGCTTCTCAAAAGGCGATATCGCTACTCATTACTATGTTTCATGATAATATATAATATTCATTGTGGAGCGTCATGTATACCTCGTATTTCAAAAGAATGTAAATGCGACACTTCCTTGCTAGGAAGTAGCGTTTGCAGATGTCTACGTATCGAAGCAATAGGGATCTAATGCTTCTTAAATCGCGATATCGCGTCACATATCTATGTTTCATGATAATACATAATATTCGTTGCGAAGTGTCATGAATACATCGCATACACTTCAAATGAATGTGAATGCGACAGTTCCTTGCTGGGAAATAGCGTTTGCAGATGTCTACGTATGGAAGCAATAGAATTCTAATGCTTCTTAAATGGTCATATCGCATCTCATTTCTATGTTTCATGATAAGATATAATATTCATTGCGAAGTGTCATGTATGCCTCGTATTCCTTTCAAAGGAATGTAAATGCGACACTTCCTTGTTAGGGGTAGCGTTTGCAGATGTCTACGTATCGAAGCAATAGAGTTCTAATGGTTCTTAAATCGCCATATTACTTCTCATTCCTATGTTTCATGACGAGATATAATTTTCATTGTGGAGTGTTATGTATACCTCGCATACACTTCAACTGAATGTACATGCGACACTTCCTTGCTAGGAAATAGCGTTTGCAGATGTCTACGTATGGAAGTAATAGAATTCTAATGCTTCTTAAATCGTCACATTGCATCTCACTTCTATGTTTCATGATAAGATATAATATTCATTGCGAAGTGCCATGTATACCTCGCATACACTTCAATTGAATGTACATGCGACACTTCCTTGCTAGGAAATAGCGTTTGCCGATGTCTACGTATCGAAGCATTAGAGTTCTGGTGCATGCTAAATCGCGATATCGCTTCTCATTTCTATGTTTCATGATAAGATATAATATTCATTGCGAAGTGTCATGTATAGCTGGCATACACTTCAAAAGAATGTAAAGGCGTCACTTCCTTGCTAGGAGATAGCGTTTGCAGATGTCTACATATCGAAGCAATACAGTTGTTATGCTTCTTAAATCGAGATATCGCATCTCATTTCTATGACCCATGATAAGGTATAATATACATTGCGAAGTGTTATGTATTCCTCGTATACTCTTCAGATGAATGTAAATGCGACACTTCCTTGCTAGGAAATAGCGTTTGCAGATGTCTACGTATCGAAGCAATAGATTTCTAATTCTTGCTAATTCGCGATATTGCATCTCATATCTATGTTTCATGATAATATATAATATTCATTGCGAAGTGCCATGAATACCTCGCATACACTTCAAATGAATGTGAATGCGACAGTTCCTTGCCAGGAAATAGCGTTTGCAGATATCTACGTATCGAAGCAATAGAGTTGTAATGCTTCTTAAATCGCCATATTACATCTCATTTCTATGTTTCATGATAAGATATAATTTTCATTGTGGAGTGTTATGTATACCTCGTATTCACTTCAAAAGAATGTAAATGCGACACTTCCTTGCCAGGAAATAGCGTTTGCAGATGTCTACGTGTCGTGTCATTAGAGTTCTAATACTTCTCAAAACGCGATATCGCTTCTCATTTCTATGTTTCATGATAATATATAGTATTAATTGCGAAGTGTCATGTATACCTCGCATACACTTAAAATGAATGTAAATGTGATACTTACTTGCTAGGAAATAGCATTTGCAGATGTCTACGTATCGAAGCAATAGTGTTCTAATGCTTCTTAAATCGAGATATCGCATCTCATTTCTATGTTTCATGGTACGATATAATATTCATTGTGCAGTGTTATGTATACCACGTATTCACTTCAAAAGAATGTAAATGCGACACTTCCCTGCTAGGAAGTAGCGCTTGCAGATGTCTACGTATCGAAGCAATAGTGTTATAATGCTTCTTAAATCGCGATATCGCATCTCTTTCTATGTTTCATGATATGATATAATACTCATTGTGCAGTGTTATGTATACCTCGTATTCAATTCAGAAGAATGTAAACGCGACACTTCGTTTCCAGGAAATAGCGTTTGCAGATGTCTACGAATCGAAGCAATAGATTGCTAAAGCAAGCTAATTCGCGATATCGCATCTCATATCTATGTTTCATGATAAGATATAATATTCATTGCGAAGTGTCATGTATACCTCGTATTCACTTCAAAAGAATGTAAATGCGACGTTTCCATCATTGGGAATATCGTTTGCAGATGCCTACTTATCGTAGCAAAAGAGTCCTAATGCTTCTTAAATCGAGATGTCGCATTTCATTTCTATGTTTCGTGATAAGATATAATATTCATTGCGAAGTGTCATGTATATCTCGCAATCACATCAAAAGAATGTAAATGCGACACTTCCTTGCTAGGAAATAACATTTGCAGATGTCTACGCATCGTAGGAATAGAGTTCTAATGTTTCTTAAAACGAGATGTCGCATTTCATTTCTATGTTGCGTGATAAGGTATAATATTCATTGTGGAGTGTTATGAATACCTCGTATTCACTTCAAAAGAATGTAAATGCGACACTTCCTTGCTAGGAAATAGCGTTTCCAGATGACCACGTATCGAAAGAATAGAGTTCTAATACTTCTTAAAACGAGATGTCGCATCTCATTTCTATGTTTCACGATAGGATATAGTATCCATTGCGAAGTGTCATGTATACCTCATATTCACTTCAATGGAATGTAATTGCGACATTTCCTTTCTAGGAAATAGCGTTTGCAGATGTCTACGTATCGTAGCAATAGAGTTCTAATGCTTCTCAAAACGCGATATAGCACCTCATTCCTATGTTTCATGATAAGATATAATATTCATTGCGATGTGTCATGTATATCTCGTATTCACTTCAAAAGAATGTAAATGCGACACTTCCATGCTAGGAAATAGCGTTTGCAGATGTCTACGTATCGTAGCAATAGAGTTCTAATGCTACTTAAAACGAGATGTCGCATTTCATTTCTATGTTTCGTAATAAGATATAATATTCATTGCGAAGTGTCATGTATACCTCGTATTAACTTCTAAAGAACGTAAATGCGACACTTCCTTGCTAGGAAATAACATTTGCAGATGTCTACGCATCGCAGGAATAGAGTTCTAATGCTTCTTAAATCGCGATATCGCATCTCAGTTCTATGTTTCATTATTAGTTATAATATTTATTGCGAAGTGTTATGTATACCTCGTATACACTTCAAATGGATGTAAACGCCACACACCCTTGCTAGGAAATGCGTCTCGAGATGTCTACGTATGGAGGAAATAGAGTTCTAATTCTTCTTAAAACGCGATATCGCTTCTCATTTCTATGTTCCATGATATGATGTAATATTCTCTGAGAAGTATTATGTTTACCTCGTCTACACTTCAGAAGGATGTAAATGACTTATTTCCTTGCTAGGAAAATGCGTTTCCAGATATCTACGTATCGAAGCATTAGAGTTCTAGTGCTTCTAAAACGCAATATCGCATCTCATTTCTGGGTTTCAAGATAAGTTATAATATTCATTGCGAAGTATTATGTATACCTCGACTACACTTCCAAAGATACTACCCAGTAATTTGCGGCGTGTTGCGTAGTTTCCCGTAGCCCTTGTTAGTTAAACCCACGTCGAGACCATAAATAGACATGCCGTGACTTCAGTATCTCGCGACCTGAGTGTGTGTACTTGGCTAGGCGTAGTCGAGAGGAGGAGCATTTCGAAGTTTCAAGGGTTGTTCCGCCCCAGGGTTCCCGGGGTCGTGTAGTCTATCCCCTTTGCTACTTTCTGAGCAGCTGGCGCCCAAGAAAAGTTGTACGTGAGCGGATACCTTGGAACGATAGATCGCTTTAGATTAAAGTACGTTTTACACCTTAAAGCATTTAGATAATTAACCCCTTCGAGCTTCCCTGACTTACTATATATAGGTTTCCGTCACAACTAATAGGAACCATCACTTTACATAGATATATAGAACACACATAGTTTTAAACGTAGAACTGAGAATTTGAGAACTTACGTTGAAACGTTAGTAGTGAGAAATTCCATCGGATTTCATAGAAATTCAGAACTTACTTGCTATGAGACATAGGCAGATAAGGGCCATCGCGTTGCTTAAAACTTTAGAACTTGCTTACTTCAACAAAGATTTCTATTGGCTTCGTCCGTTCTTTTAGAAGAATTTTTGATAAACCACATACTTTTCACGCTTCTGATATCTTTGAAAGTTCGCGAGATGTAATCGTTTAAGTTTTAAAATGATTACTTAGTGTGGATTATTATTTAGTAACTCGCTCATAAACGAGTCTGCATAGGATTTAATCCATAAGTTTTTAAGCCTGGAATTTATGCAGTTATTTGTTATTCACTTATTGCTCATACGACAAAGATTCTGACCACTTCAAAATGGTTGACTTTCATCAATTTTCTTAAAAATTGAAATACTGCCCAACTGCTTGCATTAAAGACTGTAATTAAAGCTTTCGAATCATTTTACCTCTTATAGGTGAATTCTGGAATTGAAATTGAATGTTTGACTTTTCTAGCTCCTGTTTAGACATCTTTCTATTGGAATGTTCAAGTATTTTTCATATTCGTAATTATTAAAAATGTTTTACTTGATTCTTTTATTTAATATTTAGAATTTTCTGAGAAATATTTTTTATCGTAATGAACTATATAATTGCAATTATAATTCTTTATGAAGTAATAATAACAGAAAGGTATGTATCCATTCTTGTAGTTTTGTAAAGAGTATTTAATCTTACTATCTAAAATGAAACATTGAGATCTGTTTACAATCTAATGGAATTTAATTACCTTTTGATTCAAATTCACAATGATAATCTTCCATAGTTCAACAATTTTGTGAGCTGTCCTCAGGAATCCGCAGCTCTGTACTTATAAAATGAACGACACAAAGAACAGCCTAACCAAACGTATTCGAACCGATTTTTCAATACTAATCTTATCATGTTTAACTTATGCTGCAAACTATTGAAATGCCCTTCGAAAAGTGTTTATTCACAGTGAAGTAAAGGGTAAGTATTACGCCTTCCACCACTGTTTACAATACGTATGTTTCATTTACTATCAAAACCGTGAGTATTATCGCCTTTCTTTACTTTTTGTAACCTTCAATGCCTTCATGTTACAGATCGTTAAACTTGCATTAAAATGCTCTATCGTATTACGGAAGAATGGATATACCAATTCATTTTAAAAAATGAATGTAACCTTCATATGTCCAACATAACTCCACTTACAAAAAAACTATTTTCATCAACGGATGGCCCCTTTGTACTGTGCAATTTTATATTAGCAAAAACTTCTATGAAACTTATAGTTTCGTGGATATCTGAGGTGCTAATTATTACTGCCCCACCCTGTATATTGTTATGGATGTGTCCAACAAGGCAACGATGAACAGAGTTAAATTTAATATTATGATGTTTATTATTTTACTTATAGTATATTTGTTTTTCTGGAATTTTGCCAAAAAACAATGTTCACGATGTCGACAGATGAATATATTTGCCTTAGAATTACAAGAGCCAACAATTTCGAAAGTAGAATATTACTTTACTTCGCTAACCGAATCATTGCAAACGTTAAGTAAAGTGCGTGCCTTTCAAAACAGTCAGATGCAAATTACGATACAACGTTTCCAAGAAATGGTACGTGCCACTGTTTTTTAATTTCCGTTTATTTAATCAAAGGAAATTTAATTGAAATATCCGCAAAATTTGAGGACAAAAAGTTATTGTAATTTTACGCAACATATATGATGGTGATAAAGGATAAGTATACGGAACTGAAAATGGAAAGTAGCGAGCAGAAAAAGAAACTGATGGAGCTACAAAGTAGATTGATACATCCGTCAAATGATGATTCTAGGTTAATAAAATCTGTTAATTAAAGAACTATTGCAAAAATCAAGTATAATCAATATTACTTCTGCTCAAAGGCTATAATAGATTTGGACCGAAATGGGTACAAAACCGGCAATTATATCTATACGTTCTATTCTATGCAAAGGCAAATATTTCAAAGAGAGAAGATGTGTTACTTACAAATTACTTATGTTCCTAGATATCTCACTAATTTGGGCTTCTTGTCTTGCAGAACTTATCATTCATGTAACATGTAAAGGGGTCGAAGAATAGTAAAAGATTTTTAAATTTCATAGCCTCACTTGATACGTCGATTGGATCACGTAAAATATCGGACATTAATTGCATCTACATCTTCAGACCTTAAATATATAATTGCAACAACATATTTAATAGCGTTTTAATAACATTTTTCTAATTGTTTATATCTATGTCTAATAAATATATATTAATCGAATAAGTTGCTTTACCAAAGAATAAAAGTATCTGAGGCTTACAAATCGGAGCATTACATAACAAGCGTGCATCACATATATAATATTACATGTAATAAAAGATGAAGACCAAAAAGATCGTACATAAGTTGAATCCACAATGCGGTCATAGAGATACAGAAGCGGCAAAAATTACAAACAATAATTTAAAAAATTCAAAAAGGGGGGAGTGAAAATCCATCTCCTTGACGATGATAAGGAACAAGTCTGCCTCATGCACTACAATATCCCAAACAGCCAGCGATTGGCACGCCAATGACAACGGATGGTACGAATTCCGTGACAGAACTGTGCTAACAAAGTGCTCCTTCTCAGCTTTCGAAATGGCATACTGTTAGTACTGGGGCGGCATTCGTATCACGGCACTATTCAGCAGTAGGCTGACATTTACTAATGGGGAAGCTGTTTCTATAAAAATTATAAGCAAATATGAAAAATGACTAAACTGTGCAATTTATTTATCTTGATTCCAATATAGATACACCGGCACAAAACAAAGATATAAGAACTCGATTTTATTATTTTCTATAAACTAGCTCGATAGGGCGATTTTTTCCATAAAGTCGATAATTACTTTGTCATAAAAATATATACACTTACTTTATATATATTTTCTTCAATTTATTGTTACAAATTCATGCAATTGAGGGTTACATTATATACGATGAGAGCATGTTATTTCAGAAATTACACAAGGCGAAGTTAGGGACGCAACAGCATGAATTTTTATTTTATAAGTAATATTTTTTTTATAAATAATATTTTTAGTCTATGATGGATTGAAAGAAATATATACGACTCGCTCAATAACTATAAATATAGGAAAACGACCATCAAAATGTCTATCAATACTCATATGCTGAACATCTACTGACATCTAACGGTTCTAATTTGTATGAAAGCACAGGTTCCCCATTGCCAAATGTGATCCTGCGTCATTGCTGAGGAGATTCATGAATGGAGCGATGATACGCGTGTCACCATGGTGCTGGTTCTGCGCGATTCGCTTGTCTAGAACGTGCTGGTAACACGATCTGGCATTTTAGTCAACGAATCCGGTCACAGATGACTACGAATCAGTTGACACTCCTCGGAAGTGGCAATACAGTGCCGGCATGGTGTCGCTACCATCTTGCCGTTTGTTATCTGGGATGCTTTTTAGTGCATTATTCGGAATTGAATTTGAACACATAGTTACTTAATCGCAAATTTGTATGTACTGTGACGTGGTGAAGTCACAAGGCTCGCTCACCCCCCCCCCCCCCCCCACCCTGCTTCGGTTAGACTAGCTCGCAGATCACCACCCATGCGAGAAGCGCGACACGGACCATCGCGATAGCTGTATTTGCGAGGAGCGTGAAATACACGATGGTAGAAACTCTCCCCCCCCCCCCCCGTTCGTTTCTCTCTCTCTGTTCTACGGATTAGACTGGCGAGCTGATGGAAGAAGCAACCCATAAGACGCCTCTTCGGCGGATAATAAGACCGCAGGTTCGCGGAAGGGCTGTACGCCGAGGTAGCGTGACGGGCTCGACGGCGGAGGAGTCGGGAAGTGAGCAAGAAGAGACCCTGAAGCCCGAAGGATAGGATCCAGAGCTCTGCAACGATAAGACCGCTGCCATAGTCCATGGAGACAAACAGGATGGCTCTCGGGTGTGAGAAGGACCTCTACCCCTCCCCATTAGAACTCTATTGCTTCGATACCTAGACATCTAGAAACGCTATTCCCTAGCAACGAAGTGTTGCATTTACATTCTTTTGACGTGTAGACGAGAATACATGACACTTCGCAATGAATATTATATCTTATCATGAAAAATAGAAATGAGATGCGATATCGCGTTCTAAGAAGCATTAGAACACTATTGCTTCGATAAGTAGACATCTGGAAACGTAATTTCCTAGAGAGGAAGTGTCGCATTTACATTCATTTGAAGTGTAAGCGAGGAATACATGACACTGCGCAATGAATATTATATCTTATCATGAAACATAGAAACGTGATGCTATATCACGATTTAAGAAGCATTAGAACACTATTGCTTCGATACGTAGACATCTGCAAACGCTACATCCTAGCAAGGAAGTGTTGCACTTACATTCTTCTGAAGTCTATGCGAGGTATACGTGGCATCTCGCAAAGAATATTATATCTTATCATGAAACCTAGAAATGGGATGCGATATCCCGTTTTAAGAAGCATTAAATCTCTATTGCTACGATACGTAGACATCTGCAGACGCTATTTCCAAGCAAGGGAGTGTCGCATTTACAATCTTTTGAAGTGTATGCGAGGTATAAGTGACACTTCGCAATGAGTATTATAACTTATAATGAAACATAGAAATGAGATGCGAAATCGCGGTCTAAGAAGCATTACAACTCTATTGCTTCGATACGTAGACATCTGGAAACGCATTTCCTAGCAAGGAAGTGTGGCATTTACATTATTTTAAATTGTAGACGTGGTGTACATAACACTTCGTAATTAATATATCTTATCATGATTCTAAGAACTGAGATGCGACTTCGCGTTCTAAGAAGCACTAGAACTTCGTTGCTTCGATTCGTAGACATCTGGAAACGCATGTCCTAGCAAGGTAGTGTGGCATTTACATTCTTTTGAAGTGAATACAAAGTATACAAGACACTTCGCAATGAATATTATATCTTATCATCAAACATAGTAATGAGATGCGATATCGCGTTTTAAGAAGCGTTAGAACTCTATTTCTACGATACAGAGACCTCTGCGAACGCTACTTCCTAGAAAGGAAGTGTCGCATTTACATTCTTTAGAAGTGAAGTGGAGGTGTACGTGACACTTCGCAATGAATGTTATACCTTATCATGAAACATAGAAGTGAGATGCGAAATCGCGTTTTAAGCAGTATTAGAACTCTATTGCTACGATACGTAGCCATATGCAAACGCTATTTCCTAGCATGCAAGTGTCGCATTTACATTCTTCTGAAGTAAATACGAGACATATATGACACTTCGCAATGAATATTATTACTTATCATGAAACATAGAAATGAGATGCGATATCGTGTTTTAAGAAGCTTTAGAACTCTATTGCTTCGATACGTAGACATTTGTAAACGTTATTACCTAGCAAGGAAGTGTCGCATTTACATTCTTTAGCTGTGTATGCGAGGAATACATGACACTTCGCAATGAATATTATATCTTGACATGAAACATTGAAATGAGATCCGATATCCCGCTTTAAGAAGCATTAGAACTATTGGTACGATACGTAGAACTTTGCAAACGCTATTTCCTAGCAAGCAATAGTCGCATTTACTTCCTTTTGATGTGAATACGAGGTGTACATGATACTTCGCAATGAATATTATATCTTATCACGAAACATGGAAATGAGATGCGATATGGCGTTTTGAGAAGCATAAGAACTCTATTACTACGATACGTAGACATCTGAATACGCCATTTCCTAGCAAGGAAGTGTCGCATTTACATTCGTTTGGTGGGAATACGAGGTATACATGACAATTCGCAATGAATATTATATCTGATCATGTAACATAGAAGAGAGATGCGATTTCGCGTTTTAAGTAGCATTAGAACTCTATGGCCTCAATGCGGAGACATCTGCAAACGCTATTTCCTAGCATGGAAGTGTCGCACTTACGTTCTTTTGAAGTGAATACGAGGTATACATGACACTTCGCAATGAATATTATATCTTATAATGAAACATAGAATTGAGATTCGATATCGCGTTTTAAGAAGCATTAGAACTCTATTGCCTCGACGCGTAGACATCTGCAGACGCTATTTCCTAGCATGGAAGTGTCGCATTTACATTCTTTTGAAGTGATTACGAGGTATACCTGACACTTCGCGATGAATATTATATCTTATCACGAAACATATAAATGAGATGCGATATCGCGATTTAAGTAGCATTACACCTCTATTGCTACGATACGTAGACATCTGAATACGCCATTTCCTAAGAGGGAAGTGTCGCATTTACATTCGTTTGGAGGGAATACGAGGTTACATGACACTTCGCAATGAATATTATATCTTATCGGGAAACATAGAAATGAGATGCGATATCGCGTTTTGAGAAGCATTAGAACTCTATTGCTACGATACGTAGACATCTGCAATCGCTAATTCCTAGCAACCAATAGTCGCATTTACATTCTTTTGAAGTGAATTCGAGGTATACCTGACACTTCAAGGTGAATATTATATCTTATCACGAAACATATAAATGAGATGCGATATCGCGATTTAAGTAGAATTAGAACTCTATTGCTACGATACGTAGACATCTGAATACGCCATTTCCTAGCAAGGAAGTGTCGCATTTACATTCGTTTGGAGGGAATACGAGGTATACATGACACTTCGCAATGAATATTATATCTTCTCATGTAACATAGAAGAGAGATGCGATTTCGCGTTTTAAGAATCATTTGAACTCTACGGCCTCGATGCGGAAACATCTGCAAACGCTATTTCCAAGGATGGAAGTGTCGCACTTACATTCTTTTGAAGTGAATACGAGGTATACGTGACACTCCGCAATGAATATTATATCTTATCACGAAACATATAAATGAGATGCGATATCGCGATTTAAGTAGCATTAGAACACTATTGCTACGATACGTAGACATCTGCAAACGCCATTTCCTAGCAAGCAATAGTCGTATTTACATTCCTTTGAAGTGAATTCGAGGTTTACATGACACTTCGCAATGAATATTATATCATATCATGAAACATAGTAGAGAGAAGCGATATCGCGATTTAAGTAGCATTAGAACTCTATTTCTACGATACGTAGACATCTGCAGACCCTATTTCCTAGCAAGCAGTAGTCGCATTTACTTTCTTTTGAAGTGAATAAGAGGTATACATGACACTTCGCAATGAATATTATATCTTGTCATGTAACATAGAAGAGAGATTCGATACCGCGTTTTAAGAAGCATTAGTACTCTATTGCCTCGACGCGTAGACATCTGCAGACGCAATTTCCTAGCATGGAAGTGTCGCATTTACATTCTTTTGAAGTGATTACGAGGTATACCTGACACTTCGCGATGAATATTATATCTTATCAGGAAACATATAAATGAGATGCGATATCGCGATTTTAGTAGCATTAGAACTTTATTGCTACGATACGTAGACATCTGAATACGCCATTTCCTAGCAAGGAAGTGTCGCATTTACATTCGTTTGGAGGGAGTACGAGGTATACATGACACTTCGCAATGAATTTTATATCTTATCATGAAGCATAGAAATGAGATGCGATATCTCGTTTTGAGAAGCATTACAACTCCTTTGCTCCGATTCGTAGTCATCTGCAAACGCTATTTCCTAGCAAGGAAGATTCGCATTTACATTCTTTTGAAGTGAATACGAGGTATACATGACACTTCGCAATGAACATTATATCTTATCATGTATCATAAAAGTGAGATGCGATATCGCGTTTTAAGAAGCACTAGAACCCTATTGCCTCGATGCGGAGATATCTGCAAAGGCTATTTCCTAGCATGGGAATGTCACATTTACATTCTTTTGAAGTGAATACGAGGTGTACATGACACATCGCAATGAATATTATATCTTATCATGAAACATAGAAATGAGGTGCGATATCGAGATTTAAGTAGCATTAGAAATCTATTGCTATCATACGTAGACATCTGAATACGCTACTTCCTAGCAGGGAAGTGTCGCATTTACATTCGTTTGGAGTGAATACCAAGTATACATGACACTTCGCAATGAATATTATATCTTATCATGAAGCATAGAAATGAGATGCGATATCTCGTTTTGAGAAGTATTTAGAACTCCATTGCTACGATACGTAGTCATCTGCAAACGCTATTTCCTAGCAAGGAAGATTAGCATTTACATTCTTTTGAAGTGAATACGAGGTATATATGACACTTCGCAATGAACATTATATCTTATCATGTAACATAAAAGTGAGATGCGATATCGCGTCTTAAGAAGAATTAGAACCCTATTTCCTCGATGCGGAGATATCTGCAAACGCTATTTCCTAGCATGGAAGTTTCGCATTTACATTCTTTTGAAGTGAATTCGAGGGTATACATGACACTTCGCAATGAATATTATATCTTATAATGAAACATAGAATTGAGATTCGAAATCGCGTTTTAAGAAGCATTAGAACTCTATTGACTCGACGCGTAGACATCTGCAGACGCCATTTCCTAGCAAGGAAGTGTCGCATTTTCATTCGTTTGGAGGGAATACGAGGTATACATGACACTTCGCAATGAATATTATATCTTATCATGTAACATAGAAGAGAGATTCGATATCGCGTTTTAGGAAGCATTAGAACTCTATTGCCTCGACGCGTAGACATCTGCAGACGCTATTTCCTAGCATGGAAGTGTCGCATTTATATTCTTTTGAAGTGATTACGAGGTATACCTGACACTTCGCGATGAATATTATATCTTATCACGAAACATATAAATGAGATGCGATATCGCGATCTAAGTAGCATTAGAACTCTATTGCCTCGACGCGTAGACAGCTGCATACGCTATTTCCTAGCAAGGAAGTGTCGCATTAACATCCATTTGAAGTATAGACGAGATATACATAACACTGCACAATGAATATTGTATCTTATCACGAAACATATAAATGAGATGCGATATCGCGATCTAAGTAGCATTAGAACTCTATTGCCTCGACGCGTAGACATCTGCAAACGCTATTTCCTAGCAAGGAAGTGTCGCATTTACGTACATTTTAAGTGTATGCGAGGTATACATGACCCATCGCAATGAATATTATATATTGTCATGAAACATAGAAATGAGATGCGATATCGCGATTTAAGAAGCATTAGAACACTATTGGTTCGATACGTAGATATCTGCAAGCGCTACTTCCTAACAAGGGAGTGTCGCATTTACATTCTTTTGAAAGGAATACGAGGTATACATGACACTTCGCAATGAATATTATATCTTATCATGAAACATAGAAATGAGATGCGATATCGCGTTGTAGGCAGTATAAGAACTCCATTGCTATGATACGCAGACATCTGCAAACGCTATTTCCTAGCAAGGAAGTCTCGCATTTACATTCGTTTGAAGTGTATGCGAGGTATACTTGACGCTTCGCAATGAATATTATATCTTATCATGAAACATAGGAATGAGATGCGATATCGCGTTTTAAGAAAGATTTGAAATTTATAGCTTTGATACGTAGACATCTGCAAACGCTATTTCGAAGATAGGAAGTGTCGCATTTACATTCATTTGAAGTGTATGCAAGGTATACATGACACTTCGCAATGAATATTATATCTTATCATGAAACATAAAAATGAGATACGATATCGCGTTTTAAGAAGCATTAGAACTTAATTGCTTGGGTACGTAGACATCTGCCAACGCTATTTCCTGGGAAGGAAGTGTCGCATTTGCATTCTTTTGAAGCGAGTACGATGTAGACATAACACTCCACAATGAATATTATATCTTATCAGGATAGATAGAAATGAGATTCGATATCGCGATTTAAGAAGCATTAGGACACTATTGCTTCGATACGTAGACATCTGCAAACGCTATTTCCTACCAAGGAAGTGTCGCATTTACATTCACTTGAAGCGCATGCGAGGTATACATGACACTTCGCAATTATTATTATATCTTAGCATGAGAATAGAAATGAGATGCGATATCGCGTTTTGAGAAGCGTTAGATCTCTGATGCTACGATACGTAGACATCTGCAAACGCTATTTCCTAGCAAGGAAGAGTCGCATTTACATTCATTTGAGGAGTATGCGAGGTATACAAGACACTTGGTAATGAATATTATATCTTATCATAAAACATAGAAAAGAGATGCGATAACTCTATTTAAGAGGCATTAGAACTCTATTGCTTCTGTCACGTCCTGGCGAACAAATTATTCGTATCCCAGGAGGTTGAATGACACGAGCCTTTTAGTCGCGAATTCGGTCCGGTATAAAGCGCGTATGACCGGGTCCGTCGATTCTGGCAAGACGCGGGCACCTTAAACAATCGCGAACGCGTGTAAGGAAGGATTTTATTTACCTTTCGCTGATTTCTCTCTTCTGCTTTCAGATGTGGCGATCGTCGAAGGTCGTTCTCGGGGGAGGAGTCGGCGTACGGCTGGCTGGAATCGGCGTTGTGACGGTGGAAGCTGCGATGAATGTCGCCGTCCGTCGATGAACGAAGAATTCTGGCGTTTTACCAACGTATTCCCCACGAGATAATGGATTAAATTCTTCCTCGCGGCGCGAAGAGTTCGTTTGTAAACACTCAAGTTGTTACGAACTTGGAAGAATTTGTATTAAAATAAAATTGAATTTAGAAATGGAGTTGGAATGAACTAGAACTTGATGTGGTAGAAAAATAATAAAGTATATTCTAAATCAAAGAGTACAAGAACAATTATTTCTAAGTATTAAGACTAGGTTAACTATGAATTAGGAATTAGAACAAAGACTTTAGAACTAGGAACCTCATCGAGGCTGCGCGACGGCCCTAAGGCGCGACTTGGAAGAGACTTGGAATTAGAAGTGCCCGAATGCGAGATAGAACTGTACCGTACTGACGGTACCGACTGACTGTGTCTGACTGTCCGTCATGACTGTCTGTAATTGACTGTCTGTAATTGACTGTGTCTCCCAAGATGCGCCTGCGACCTCTTCGACTCTCGGAGCGCTTCGGTCGCGTGCGAACATAGGTGGGAGTATGTGGACGCCGGAGTGGGGTCTCGGCGTTGCGTGGTGGGGCTAGCGGCACGTGCCGCTGAGGCGGTCGCGATTTCGCGCGTCGCGGCTTACTTAATTAGCGCAACTTATGAATATAGAGGTACAAGTATGAAATTAGAAATTACGCCTTAAATGTAAAATGTGTGTTGTTTGTGTCGTTATAAAGTTGTGTCGTGTAAATTCTATGAGCTAGGAATACAGAGCTTAGAATGTAGGAGTATATATATAATGTTAATTATTAATCTTAGAAATAGTATTTTGGGCATGGCAGATCTGGGATGGTGAAATCGTAGAGTCCTTTGTACGGTGAGGGTTCCCGTCGTCGGATCTCGTAGAGGTTGATTCTCCTGGTACGTCCCTGGAGTGAGCGAGAGGGCGAGTTTCCCTGCAGGTAAGAGTGAGACGGTGGTTGACTCCTTGAGTGGGAGCGAGACAGCGCACATGGTCCTCGGTGCGAGTGGGACAGAGTGTGTTGTCCTTGGAGCGAGAGAGGTGGCGAACACCTCTGCGGGTGCGAGTGAGACGGAGGGTAGGTCCCTTGGAGTGAGAGAGACGACGAGCACCTCTGCGAGTGCGAGCGAGCCGATGGTCGTAGCCCTTGGCCTGAGTGAGACGGCGAGTTGCGCCTAGGTGTTGCCTGTGGTGCAGGCGCGTGAGGGTGGTTGCTGTGGTGCGTTGAGAGGGTGGCAGGCGGCACGCCTGACGTCACACTTCGATACGTAGACATATGCAAACGCTATTTCCTGGCACGGAAGTGTCGCATTTACATTCTTTTGTAGTGAATACGATGTATAATTGACACTTCGCAATGAATATTAAATCTTAACATGAAACATAAAAATGAGATACGATATCGCGTTTTAAGAAGCATTAGAACTCAATTGCTTCGATACGTAGACATCTGCCAACGCTACTTCCTAGGAAGGAAGTGTCGCACTTACATTCATTTGAAGTTTCTGCGTGGTATGCATGGCACTTCGCAATGAATATTATATCATATCATGAAACATAGAAAACAGATGCGATATCGGGTTTTGAGAAGCATTAGAATTCTATTGCTTCGATACGTAGACATCTGCAACCGCTACTTCCTAGCAAGCAAGTGTCGCATTTACATTCTTTTGAAGTGAATACGAGGTATACATAACACTGCACAATGAATATTATATCTTATCATGAAACATAGAAATGAGATGCGATATGGCGATTTAAGAAGCATTAGAAGTCTATTGGTTCGATACGTAGACATCTGGAAACGCTACTTCCTAGCAAAGAAATGTCGCATTTACATTCTTTTGAGAGGAATACGATGTATACATGATACTTCGCAATGAATATTATATCTCATCATGAAACATAGAAATGAGATGGCGATATGACGATTTAAGAAGCATTAGAACACTATTGCTTCGATACGCAGATATCTGCAAACGCTACTTCCAAGCAAGGAAGTGTCGCATTACATTCTTTTGAACTGAATACAAGGTATACATAACACTGCACAATGAATATTATATCTTATCATGAGACATAGAAATGAGATGCGATATCGCGATTTAAGAAGCATTAGAAATTTATTGCTACGATACGTAGACATCTGCAAATGCTATTTCCTAAGGAAGTGTCGTATTTACATTCTTTTGAAGTGAATACGAGGTATACATAACAATGCACAATGAATATTATATCTTATAATGGGACATAGAAATGAGATGCTATATCGCGTTTTGAGAAGCATTAGAACTTTATTGCTACGATACGTAGACATCTGCAGACGCTAATTCCTAGCAAGGAAGTGTCGCAATTACATTCAGTTGATGTGTATGCGTGGTATACATGACACTTCGCAATGACTATTATATCTTATCATGAACTATGAAAATGGCATGCTATATCGCGTTCTAAGGAGCATTAGAACCCTATTGCTTCGATACGTAGACATCTGCAAACGCTATTTAATAGCAACTACGTGTCGCATTTACATTCATTTGAAGTGTATCCGAGGTATACATGACACTTCGCAATGTGTATTATATCTTACCATGTAACATGGAAATGGCTGGCTATATCGCGTTCTAAGGAACATTAGAATTCTATTGCTTCGATACGTACACATCTGCAAACGCTACTTTCTAGCAAGGAAGTGTTGCATTTACATTTTTTTGAAGTGAATACGAGGTATACATGACACTTCGCAATGAATATTATACCTTTTCAAGAAACATAGACATGAGATGCGATATCGCGTCTTAAGAAGCATTAGAACTCTATTGCTACGATAATTAGACATCTGCAAACGCTATAACCTAGCAAGGAAGTGTCGAATTTACATTCTTCTGAAGTGAGTACGAGGTATACATGACACGTCGCGACGAATATTATATTTCATTATGAAACATAGAAATGAGATTCGATATCCCATTTTAAGAAGCATGAGAACTATATTGCTTCGATACGTAGACATCTGCAATCGCCATTTCCTACCAAGGAAGTGTCGCATTTACAATCTTTTCAGGGGAATACGAGGTATACATAACCCTCCTCAATGTGTATTATATCTTATCATGAAACATACAAATGAGGTGCGATATCGTGTTTTGAGGAGCATTAGAACTCTATTGCTTCCATACGTAGACATCTGCAAACGCTACTTCCTAGCAAGCAAGTGTCGCATTTACTTTCTTTTGAAGTAAATACGAGGTATACACGACACTTCGCAATGTATGTTATACCCTATCATGAAACATAGAAATGCGATGCGATATCGCGTTTTGAGTAGCATTAGAACACTAATGCTGCCATAAGTAGGCATCTGTAAACGCTATTTCCTAGCAAGGAAGTGTCGCATTTACATTCTTTTCAAGTGAATACCAGGTATACGTAACACTCCACAATGAATATTATATGTTACTATAAAATATTGAAATGAGATGCGATATCGCGATCTAAGAAGCATTAGAATTCTATTGCTACAATACGTAGGCATCTGCAAACGCTATTTCCTAGCAAGGAGTAGTCGCATTTACATTCCTTTGAAGTGAATACGAGGTATACATGACACTTCGCAATGAATATTACATCCTATCACGAAACATAGAAATGAGATGCGATATCGCGAATTAAGTAGCATTAGAACTCTATTGCTACGATACGTAGACATCTGCAATCGCTATTTCCCAGCATGGAAGTGTCGCACTTACATTCATTTGAAGTGAATACGAGGTATACATGACACTTCGCAATGAATATTATATCTTATCATGAAGCATAGAAATGAGATGCGATATCGCGTTTTGAGAAGCATTAGAACTCTATTGCTACGATACGTAGACATCTGCAAACGCTATTTCCTAGCATGCAAGTGTCGCATTTACATTCTTTTGAAGTGAATACGAGGTATACATAACACTCTACAATGAATATTATATGTTATTACGAAACATAGAAGTGAGATGCGATATCGCGATTTACGAAGCGCTAGAACTATATTGCTACGATGCGTAGACATCTGCAAACGCTATTTCCTAGCAAGCAATAGTCGCATTTACTTTCTTTTCAATTGAATACGAGGTGTACATGACACTTCGCAATGAATATTATATCTTATCACGAAACATAGAAATGAGATGCGATATCGCGATTTAAGTAGCATTAGAACCCTTTTGCTACGATACGTAGACATCTGAAAACGCTATTTCCTAGCAAGGAAGTGTCGCGTTTGCATGCTTTTAAAGAGAATACGAGGTATACATAACACTCCACAATGAATATTATATCTTATCATGAAACATTGAAATGAGATGTAATATGGCGATTTAAGAAGCATTGGAACTCTATTGCTTCAATACGTAGACATCTAAAAATGCTATTTCCTGGCAAGGAAGTGTCGCATTTACATTCTTTTCAAGTGAATACCAGGTATACGTAACACTCCACAATGAATATTATATGTTACTATAAAATATTGAAATGAGATGCGATATCGCGATCTAAGAAGCATTAGAATTCTATTGCTACAATACGTAGGCATCTGCAAACGCTATTTCCTAGCAAGGAGTAGTCGCATTTACATTCCTTTGAAGTGAATACGAGGTATACATGACACTTCGCAATGAATATTACATCCTATCACGAAACATAGAAATGAGATGCGATATCGCGAATTAAGTAGCATTAGAACTCTATTGCTACGATACGTAGACATCTGCAATCGCTATTTCCCAGCATGGAAGTGTCGCACTTACATTCATTTGAAGTGAATACGAGGTATACATGACACTTCGCAATGAATATTATATCTTATCATGAAGCATAGAAATGAGATGCGATATCGCGTTTTGAGAAGCATTAGAACTCTATTGCTACGATACGTAGACATCTGCAAACGCTATTTCCTAGCATGCAAGTGTCGCATTTACATTCTTTTGAAGTGAATACGAGGTATACATAACACTCTACAATGAATATTATATGTTATTACGAAACATAGAAGTGAGATGCGATATCGCGATTTACGAAGCGCTAGAACTATATTGCTACGATGCGTAGACATCTGCAAACGCTATTTCCTAGCAAGCAATAGTCGCATTTACTTTCTTTTCAATTGAATACGAGGTGTACATGACACTTCGCAATGAATATTATATCTTATCACGAAACATAGAAATGAGATGCGATATCGCGATTTAAGTAGCATTAGAACCCTTTTGCTACGATACGTAGACATCTGAAAACGCTATTTCCTAGCAAGGAAGTGTCGCGTTTGCATGCTTTTAAAGAGAATACGAGGTATACATAACACTCCACAATGAATATTATATCTTATCATGAAACATTGAAATGAGATGTAATATGGCGATTTAAGAAGCATTGGAACTCTATTGCTTCAATACGTAGACATCTAAAAATGCTATTTCCTGGCAAGGAAGTGTCGCATTTACATTCTTTTGAAGTGAATACAAGGTATACATAACACTTCACAAAGAATTTTGTATATTATCATGAAACATAGTAATGAGTAGAGATATCGCGTTTTGAGAAGCATTAGAATTCTAATACTACGATACATAGACATCTACAAACGCTATTTCCTGGCAATGAAGTGTCGCGTTTACATTCTTTTGAAGTGAATACGAGGTATACATAACACTCCACAATGAATATTGTATCTTATCATGAAACATAGAAATGTGATGCAATATGGCGATTTAAGAAGCACTAGAACTCTATTGCTTCGATACGTAGACATCTGCAAACGTTATTTCCAAGCAAGGAAGTGTCGCATTTACATTCTTTTGAAGTGAGTACGAGGTATACATAACACTTCACAAAGAATTTTATATATTATCATGAAACATAGAAATGAGAAGCGATATCGTGTTTTGAGAAGCATTAGAACTCTAATTCCACGATACGTAGACATCTGCAAACGCTATTTTCTAGCAAGGAAGTGTCGCATTTACATTCATTTGAAGTGTATGCGAGGTATACCTAACACTACGCAATGAATATTATATACTATCATGAAACATAGAAATGGGAAACGCTGTCGCGTTTTGAGAAGCATTAGAGCACTAATGCTACGATACGTGGACATCTGCAAACGCTATTTCCTAGCAAGGAAGTGTCGCATTTACATTCACTTGAAGTGTATGCGAGGTATACATGACACTACGCAAGGAATATTATATACTATCATGAAACATAGACATGAGAAACGCTGTCGCGTTCTGAGAAGCATTAGAGCACTAATGCTACGATACGTAGTCATCTGCAAACGCAATTTCCTTGCAAGGAAGTGTCGCATTTACATTCTTTTGAAGTGTATACGAGGTATACATGACACTTCGGAATGGATATTATATCTTTTCATGTAACATAGAAGTGAGATGCGATATCGCGTTTTAAGAAGCATTAGAACCCTATTGCCTCGATGCGGAGATATCTGCAAACGCTATTTCCTAGGATGGAAGTGTCACATTTACATTCTTTTGAAGTGAATTCGAGGTATACATGACACTTCGGAATGAATATTATAACTTATCACGAAACATAGAAATGAGATGCGATATCGCGATCTAAGAAGCATTAGTATTCTATTGCTACAATACGTAGGCATCTGCAAACGCTATTTCCTAGCAAGGAGTAGTCGCACTTACATTCATTTGAAGTGAATACGAGGTATACATGACACTTCGCAATGAATATTATATCTTATCATGAAGCATAGAAATGAGATGCGATATCGCGTTTTGAGAAGCATTAGAACTCTATTGCTACGATACGTAGACATCTGCAAACGCTATTTCCTAGCATGCAAGTGTCGCATTTACATTCTTTTGAAGTGATTACGAGGTATACATAACACTCCACAATGAATATTATATCTTATCATGAAACATAGAAATGAGATGTAATATGGCGATTTAAGAAGCATTAGTACACTATTGCTTCGATACGTAGATACCTGCAAACGCTACTTCCAAGCAAGGAAGTGTCGCATTTACATTCTTTTGAAAGGAATACGGGGTATACATGACACTTCGCAATGAATATTATATCTTATCATGAAACATAGATATGAGATGTAATATGGCGATTTAAGAAGCATTAGAACACTATTGCGTCGATACGTAGACATCTGCAAACGCTATTTCCAAGCAAGGAAGTGTCGCATTTACATTCTTTTGAAGTGAATAGGAGTTATACATGACACTTCGCAATTAATATTATACCTTATCATGAAACATAGAAATGAGATGCGGTATCCCGTTTTAAGAAGTAATAGAACTCTATTGCTTCGGTACGGAAACATCTGCAAACGCTATTTCCTAGCAAGGAAGTGTCGCATTTACATTCTTATGAAGTGTATACGAGGTATACATGACACTTCGGAATGGATATTATATCTTGTCATGTAACATAGAAGTGAGGTGCGATATCGCGTTTTAAGAAGCATTAGAACCCTATTGCCTCGATGCGGAGATATCTGCAAACGCTATTTCCTAGGATGGAAGTGTCACATTTACATTCTTTTGAAGTGAATTCGAGGTATACATGACACTTCGCATTGAATATTATATCTTATCATGAAACATAGAAATGAGATGTAATATGGCGATTTAAGAAGCATTAGAACACTATTGCGTCGATACGTAGACATCTGCAAACGCTATTTCCAAGCAAGGAAGTGTCGCATTTACATTCTTTTGAAGTGAATACGAGGTATACATAACACTCCACAATGAATATTATATCTTATCATGAAACATAGAAATGAGATGTAATATGGCGATTTAAGAAGCATTAGTACACTATTGCGTCGATACGTAGATATCTGCAAACGCTACTTCCAAGCAAGGAAGTGTCGCATTTACATTCTTTTGAAAGGAATACGGGGTATACATGACACTTCGCAATGAATATTATATCTTATCATGAAACATAGATATGAGATGTAATATGGCGATTTAAGAAGCATTAGAACACTATTGCGTCGATACGCAGACATCTGCAAACGCTATTTCCAAGCAAGGAAGTGTCGCATTTACATTCTTTTGAAGTGAATAGGAGTTATACATGACACTTCGCAATTAATATTATACCTTATCATGAAACATAGAAATGAGATGCGGTATCCCGTTTTAAGAAGTAATAGAACTCTATTGCTTCGGTACGGAAACTTCTGCAAACGCTATTTCCTAGCAAGGAAGTGTCGCATTGACATTCTTATGAAGTGTATACGAGGTATACATGACACTTCGGAATGGATATTATATCTTGTCATGTAACATAGAAGTGAGGTGCGATATCGCGTTTTAAGAAGCATTAGAACCCTATTGCCTCGATGCGGAGATATCTGCAAACGCTATTTCCTAGGATGGAAGTGTCACATTTACATTCTTCTGAAGTGAATTCGAAGTATACATGACACTTCGGAATGAATATTATAACTTATCACGAAACATAGAAATGAGATGCGATATCGCGATCTAAGAAGCATTAGAATTCTATTGCTACAATACGTAGGCATCTGCAAACGCTATTTCCTAGCAAGGAGTAGTCGCATTTGCATTCCTTTGAAGTGAATACGAGGTATACATGACACTTCGCAATGAATATTACATCTGATCATGAAACATAGAAATGAGATGCGACATCGCATTTTGAGAAGCAGTAGAACCCTATTGCTTCGATACGTAGACATCTGCAAACTCTACTTCCTAGCAGGGAAGTGTCGCATTTACATTCATTTGAAGTGAATACGAGGTATACATGACACTTCGCAATGAATATTATACCTTATCATGAAACATAGAAGTGAGATGCGATATCGCATTTTAAGAAGCATTAGAACACTATTGCTACGATACACAGACATCTGCAAACGCTATTTCCTGGCATGGAAGTGTCGCATTTACATTCTTTTGAAGTGAATACGAGGTATACATAACACTCTACAATAAATATTATATGTTATCACGAAACATGGAAGTGAGATGCGATATCGCGATTTACGAAGCGCTAGAACTATATTGCTACGATGCGTAGACATCTGGAAATGTTATTTCCTAGCAAGGAAGTGTCGCATTTACATTCTTTTGAAGTGAATACGATGTATACATAACACTCCACAATGAATATTATATCTTATCACGAAACATAGAAATGAAATGCGGCATCTCGTTTTAAGAAGCATTAGAACTCTATTGCTACGATACGTTGACATCTGCAAACGCTATTTCCTAGCATGGAAGTGTCGAATTTACATTCATTTGAAGCGAATACGAGGTATACATGACACTTCGCAATGAATATTATATTTTATCGTGAAACATAGGAATGAGGTGCTATATTGCGATTTGAGAAGCATTAGAACTCTATTGCTAATATACGTAGACATCTGCAAACTCTATATCCTACCATGGAAATGTCGCACTTACATTCCACTGAAGTGAATACGAGGTATACATAACATTACACAATGAATATTATATCTTATTACGAAACATAGAAATGAAATACGACATCTCGTATTCAGAAGCATAAGTACTCTATTGCTGTGATACGTAGACATCTGCAAACGCTATTTCCTAGCATGGAAGTGTCGCATTTACATTCCTTTGAAGTGAATACGAGGTATACATGACACTTCGCAATGAATATTATATCTTATCGTGAAACATAGAAGTGAGATGCGATATCGCGTTTTAAGAAGCATTAGAATTCTATTGCTACGATACGTAGACATCTGCAAACGCTATTTCCTAGCATGCAAGTGTCGCATTCACATTCTTTTGAAGTGAATACGAGGTATACATGACACTTCGCAATGAATATTATATCTCATCATGAAACATAGAAGTGAGATGCGATATAGCGTTTTAAGAAGCATTAGAACGCTATTGCTACGATACGTAGACATCTGCAAACGCTATTTCCTAGCATGCAAGTGTCGCATTTACATTCTTTTGAAGTGAATACGAGGTATACATGACACTTCGCAATGAATATTATATCTTATCAAGAAACATAAAGGAAATACGCGATATCGCGTTTCAAGAAGCAATAGAACTCTATTTTTACGATACGTAGACATCTGCAAACAATATTTCCTAGCAAGGAAGTGTCGCATTTACAATCTTTTGAAGTGAATACGAGGTATACATGACACTTCGCAATGAATATTATATCTTATCATGAAACATAGAAGTGAGATGCGATATCGCGTTTTAAGAAGCATTAGAACTCTATTGCTACGATACGTGGTCATCTGGAAACGCTATTTCCTAGCAAGGAAGTGTCGCTTTTACATTCTTTTGAAGAGAATAAGAGGTATACATGACACTTCGCAATGAAAATTATATCTTATCTCGAAACACAGAAGTGAGATGTGATATCGCGTTTTAGGAAGCATTAGAACTCTATTGCTACGATACGTAGACATCTGCAAACGCTATTTCCTAGCAAGGAAGTTTCGCATTTACATTCATTTGAAGTGAATACGAGGTATACATGACACTTCGCAATGAATATTATACCATGTCTCGAAACATAGAAGTGAGATGCGACATCTCGTTTTAAGAAGCATTAGAACTCTGTTGCTACGATACGTAGACATCTGCAAACGCTATTTCCAAGCATGGAAGTGTCGCACTTACATTCTTTTGAAGTGAATACGAGGTATACATGACACTTCGCAATGAGTATTATATCTTATCATGAAACATAGAAGTGAGATGCGATATCGCGTTTTAGAAGCATTGGAACTCTATTGCTACGATACGTAGACATCTGCAAACGCTATTTCCTAGCATGGAAGTGTCGCATTTACATTCTTTGGAAGTGAATACGAGGTATACATGACACTTCGCAATGAATATTATATCTTATCGTGAAACATAGAAGTGAGATGCGATATCGCGTTTTAAGAAGCATTAGAATTCAATTGCTACGATACGTAGACATCTGCAAACGCTATTTCCTAGCATGCAAGTGTCGCATTCACATTCTTTTGAAGTGAATACGAGGTATACATGACACTTCGCAATGAATATTATATCTCATCATGAAACATAGAAGTGAGATGCGATATAGCGTTTTAAGAAGCATTAGAACGCTATTGCTACGATACGTAGACATCTGCAAACGCTATTTCCTAGCATGCAAGTGTCGCATTTACATTCTTTTGAAGTGAATACGAGGTATACATGACACTTCGCAATGAATATTATATCTTATCAAGAAACATAAAGGAAATACGCGATATCGCGTTTCAAGAAGCAATAGAACTCTATTTTTACGATACGTAGACATCTGCAAACAATATTTCCTAGCAAGGAAGTGTCGCATTTACAATCTTTTGAAGTGAATACGAGGTATACATGACACTTCGCAATGAATATTATATCTTATCATGAAACATAGAAGTGAGATGCGATATCGCGTTTTAAGAAGCATTAGAACTCTATTGCTACGATACGTGGTCATCTGGAAACGCTATTTCCTAGCAAGGAAGTGTCGCTTTTACATTCTTTTGAAGAGAATAAGAGGTATACATGACACTTCGCAATGAAAATTATATCTTATCTCGAAACACAGAAGTGAGATGTGATATCCCGTTTCAAGAAGTAATAGAACTCTATTGCATCGGTACGGAGACATCTGCAAACGCTATTTCCTAGCAAGGAAGTGTCGCATTTACATTCTTTTGAAGTGTATACGAGGTATACATGACACTTCGGAATGGATATTATATCTTATCATGTAACATAGAAGTGAGATGCGATATCGCGTTTTAAGAAGCATTAGAACCCTATTGCCTCGATGCGGAGATATCTGCAAACGCTATTTCCTAGGATGGAAGTGTCACATTTACATTCTTTTGAAGTGAATTCGAGGTATACATGACACTTCGGAATGAATATTATAACTTATCACTAAACATAGAAATGAGATGCGATATCGCGATCTAAGAAGCATTAGTATTCTATTGCTACAATACGTAGGCATCTGCAAACGCTATTTCCTAGCAAGGAGTAGTCGCATTTACATTCCTTTGAAGTGAATACGAGGTATACATGACACTTCGGAATGAATATTATAACTTATCACGAAACATAGAAATGAGATGCGATATCGCGATCTAAGAAGCATTAGTATTCTATTGCTACAATACGTAGGCATCTGCAAACGCTATTTCCTAGCAAGGAGTAGTCGCATTTACATTCCTTTGATGTGAATACGAGGTATACATGACACTTCGCAATGAATATTACATCTTATCACGAAACATAGAAATGAGATGCGATATCGCGAATTAAGTAGCATTAGAACTCTATTGCTACGATACGTAGACATCTGCAATCTCTATTTCCCAGCATGGAAGTGTCGCACTTACATTCATTTGAAGTGAATACGAGGTATACATGACACTTCGCAATGAATATTATATCTTATCATGAAGCATAGAAATGAGATGCGATATCGCGTTTTGAGAAGCATTAGAACTCTATTGCTACGATACGTAGACATCTGCAAACGCTATTTCCTAGCATGCAAGTGTCGCATTTACATTCTTTTGAAGTGATTACGAGGTATACATAACACTCCACAATGAATATTATATCTTATCATGAAACATAGAAATGAGATGTAATATGGCGATTTAAGAAGCATTAGTACACTATTGCTTCGATACGTAGATACCTGCAAACGCTACTTCCAAGCAAGGAAGTGTCGCATTTACATTCTTTTGAAAGGAATACGGGGTATACATGACACTTCGCAATGAATATTATATCTTATCATGAAACATAGATATGAGATGTAATATGGCGATTTAAGAAGCATTAGAACACTATTGCGTCGATACGTAGACATCTGCAAACGCTATTTCCAAGCAAGGAAGTGTCGCATTTACATTCTTTTGAAGTGAATAGGAGTTATACATGACACTTCGCAATTAATATTATACCTTATCATGAAACATAGAAATGAGATGCGGTATCCCGTTTTAAGAAGTAATAGAACTCTATTGCTTCGGTACGGAAACATCTGCAAACGCTATTTCCTAGCAAGGAAGTGTCGCATTTACATTCTTATGAAGTGTATACGAGGTATACATGACACTTCGGAATGGATATTATATCTTGTCATGTAACATAGAAGTGAGGTGCGATATCGCGTTTTAAGAAGCATTAGAACCCTATTGCCTCGATGCGGAGATATCTGCAAACGCTATTTCCTAGGATGGAAGTGTCACATTTACATTCTTTTGAAGTGAATTCGAGGTATACATGACACTTCGCATTGAATATTATATCTTATCATGAAACATAGAAATGAGATGTAATATGGCGATTTAAGAAGCATTAGAACACTATTGCGTCGATACGTAGACATCTGCAAACGCTATTTCCAAGCAAGGAAGTGTCGCATTTACATTCTTTTGAAGTGAATACGAGGTATACATAACACTCCACAATGAATATTATATCTTATCATGAAACATAGAAATGAGATGTAATATGGCGATTTAAGAAGCATTAGTACACTATTGCGTCGATACGTAGATATCTGCAAACGCTACTTCCAAGCAAGGAAGTGTCGCATTTACATTCTTTTGAAAGGAATACGGGGTATACATGACACTTCGCAATGAATATTATATCTTATCATGAAACATAGATATGAGATGTAATATGGCGATTTAAGAAGCATTAGAACACTATTGCGTCGATACGCAGACATCTGCAAACGCTATTTCCAAGCAAGGAAGTGTCGCATTTACATTCTTTTGAAGTGAATAGGAGTTATACATGACACTTCGCAATTAATATTATACCTTATCATGAAACATAGAAATGAGATGCGGTATCCCGTTTTAAGAAGTAATAGAACTCTATTGCTTCGGTACGGAAACTTCTGCAAACGCTATTTCCTAGCAAGGAAGTGTCGCATTTACATTCTTATGAAGTGTATACGAGGTATACATGACACTTCGGAATGGATATTATATCTTGTCATGTAACATAGAAGTGAGGTGCGATATCGCGTTTTAAGAAGCATTAGAACCCTATTGCCTCGATGCGGAGATATCTGCAAACGCTATTTCCTAGGATGGAAGTGTCACATTTACATTCTTCTGAAGTGAATTCGATGTATACATGACACTTCGGAATGAATATTATAACTTATCACGAAACATAGAAATGAGATGCGATATCGCGATCTAAGAAGCATTAGAATTCTATTGCTACAATACGTAGGCATCTGCAAACGCTATTTCCTAGCAAGGAGTAGTCGCATTTGCATTCCTTTGAAGTGAATACGAGGTATACATGACACTTCGCAATGAATATTACATCTGATCATGAAACATAGAAATGAGATGCGACATCGCATTTTGAGAAGCAGTAGAACCCTATTGCTTCGATACGTAGACATCTGCAAACTCTACTTCCTAGCAGGGAAGTGTCGCATTTACATTCATTTGAAGTGAATACGAGGTATACATGACACTTCGCAATGAATATTATACCTTATCATGAAACATAGAAGTGAGATGCGATATCGCATTTTAAGAAGCATTAGAACACTATTGCTACGATACACAGACATCTGCAAACGCTATTTCCTGGCATGGAAGTGTCGCATTTACATTCTTTTGAAGTGAATACGAGGTATACATAACACTCTACAATAAATATTATATGTTATCACGAAACATGGAAGTGAGATGCGATATCGCGATTTACGAAGCGCTAGAACTATATTGCTACGATGCGTAGACATCTGGAAATGTTATTTCCTAGCAAGGAAGTGTCGCATTTACATTCTTTCGAAGTGAATACGATGTATACATAACACTCCACAATGAATATTATATCTTATCACGAAACATAGAAATGAAATGCGGCATCTCGTTTTAAGAAGCATTAGAACTCTATTGCTACGATACGTTGACATCTGCAAACGCTATTTCCTAGCATGGAAGTGTCGAATTTACATTCATTTGAAGCGAATACGAGGTATACATGACACTTCGCAATGAATATTATATTTTATCGTGAAACATAGGAATGAGGTGCTATATTGCGATTTGAGAAGCATTAGAACTCTATTGCTAATATACGTAGACATCTGCAAACTCTATTTCCTACCATGGAAATGTCGCACTTACATTCCACTGAAGTGAATACGAGGTATACATAACATTACACAATGAATATTATATCTTATTACGAAACATAGAAATGAAATACCACATCTCGTATTCAGAAGCATAAGTACTCTATTGCTGTGATACGTAGACATCTGCAAACTCTACTTCCTAGCAGGGAAGTGTCGCATTTACATTCATTTGAAGTGAATACAAGGTATACATGACACTTCGCAATGAATATTATACCTTATCATGAAACATAGAAGTGAGATGTGATATCGCATTTTAAGAAGAATTAGAACTCTATTGCTACGATACGTAGACATCTGCAAACGCTATTTTCTAGCATGGAAGTGTCGCATTTACATTCTTTTGAAGTGAATACGAGGTATACATAACACTCTACAATGAATATTATATGTTATCACGAAACATAGAAGTGAGATTTGATATCGCGGTTTACGAAGCGCTAGAACTATATTGCTACGTTGCGTAGACATCTGCAAACGCTATTTCCTAGCATGGAAGTGTCGCACTTACATTCTTTTGAAGTGAATACGAGGTATACATGACACTTCGCAATGCATATTATATCTGATCATGAAACATAGAAATGAGATGCGACATCGCATTTTGAGAAGCAGTAGAACCCTATTGCTTCGATACGTAGACATCTGCAAACTCTACTTCCTAGCAGGGAAGTGTCGCATTTACATTCATTTGAAGTGTATACGAGGTATACATGACACTTCGCAATGAATATTATACCTTATCATGAAACATAGAAGTGAGATGCGATATCGCATTTTAAGAAGCATTAGAACACTATTGCTACGATACGTAGACATCTGCAAACGCTATTTCCTAGCATGGAAGTGTCGCATTTACATTCATTTGAAGTGAATACGAGGTATACATGACACTTCGCAATGAATATTATACTTTATCTCGAAACATAGAAGTGAGATGCGACATCTCGTTTTAAGAAGCATTAGAACTCTGTTGCTACGATACGTAGACATCTGCAAAGGCTATTTCCAAGCATGGAAGTGTCGCATTTACATTCTTTTGAAGTGAATACGAGGTATACATGACACTTCGCAATGGATATTATATCTTATCATGAAACATAGTAGTGAGATGCGATATCGCGTTTTAAGAAGCATTACAACTCTATTGCTACGATACGTAGACAACTGCAAACGCTATTTCCTAGCATGGAAGTGTCGCATTTACATTCATTTGAAGCGAATACGAGATATACATGACACTTCGCAATGAATATTATATCTTATCATGAAACATAGAAGTGAGATGCGATATCGCGTTTTAAGAAGCATTAGAACTCTATTGCTACGATACGTGGTCATCTGGAAACGCTATTTCCTAGCAAGGAAGTGTCGCTTTTACATTCTTCTGAAGAGAATAAGAGGTATACATGACACTCCGCAATGAAAATTATATCTTATCTCGATACACAGAAGTGAGATGTGATATCGCGTTTTAGGAAGCATTAGAACTCTATTGCTACGATACGTAGACATCTGCAAACGCTATTTCCTAGCATGGAAGTGTCGCATTTACATTCTTTTGAAGTGAATACGAGGTATACATAACACTCTACAATGAATATTATATGTTATCACGAAACATAGAAGTGAGATGCGATATCGCGGTTTACGAAGCGCTAGAACTCTATTGCTACGATACGTAGACATCTGGAAACGCTATTTCCTAGCAAGGAAGTGTCGCTTTTACATTCTTTTGAAGAGAATAAGAGGTATACATGACACTTCGCAATGAAAATTATATCTTATCTCGATACACAGAAGTGAGATGTGATATCGCGTTTTAGGAAGCATTAGAACTCTATTGCTACGATACGTAGACATCTGCAAACGCTATTTCCTAGTATGGAAGTGTCGCATTTACATTCTTTTGAAGTGAATACGAGGTATACATAACACTCTACAATGAATATTATATGTTATCACGAAACATAGAAGTGAGATGCGATATCGCGGTTTACGAAGCGCTAGAACTATATTGCTACGTTGCGTAGACATCTGCAAACGCTATTTCCTAGCATGGAAGTGTCGCATTTACATTCTTTTGAAGTGAATACGAGGTATACATGACACTTCGCAATGAGTATTATATCTTATCATGAAACATAGAAGTGAGATGCGATATCGCGTTTTAGAAGCATTGGTACTCTATTGCCACGATACGTAGGCATCTGCAAACGCTATTTCCTAGCATGCAAGTGTCGCATTTACATTCTTTTGAAGTGAATACGAGGTATACATGACACTTCGCAATGAATATTATATCTTATCATGATACATAGAAGTGAGATGCGATATCGCGTTTTAAGAATCACTAGAACTCTATTGTTTCGACACGTAGTCATCTGGAAACGCTATATCCTAGCAAGGAAGTGTCGCACTTACATCCCTTTGAAGTGAATACGAGGTATACATGACACTTCGCAATGAATATTATATCTCATCATGAAACATGGAAATGAGATGCGACATCGCGTTTTGAGAAGCAGTAGAACCCTATCGCTACGATACGTAGACATCTGCAAACAATATTTCCTAGCAAGGAAGTGTCGCATTTACAATCTTTTGAAGTGAATACGAGGTGTACATAACACTCCACAATGAATATTATATCTTATCACGAAACATAGAAATGAAATGCGACATCTCGTTATAAGGAGCATTAGAACTCCATTCTTATGATACGTGGTCATCTGGAAACTCTATTTCCTAGCAAGGAAGTGTCGCTTTTACATTCTTTTGAAGAGAATACGAGGTATACATGACACTTCGCAATGAATATTATATCTTATCTCGAAACATAGAAGTGAGATGTTATATCGCGTTTTAAGAAGCATTAGAAATCTATTGCTTCGATACGTAGACATCTGCAAACTCTACTTCCTAGCAGGGAAGTGTCGCATTTACATGCATTTGAAGTGAATACGAGGTATACATGACACTTCGCAATGAATATTATATCTTATCATGAAGCATAGAAATGAGATGCGATATCGCGTTTTGAGAAGCATTAGAACACTATTGCTACGATACGTAGACATCTGCAAACGCTATTTCCTAGCATGGAAGTGTCGCATTTACATTCTTTTGAAGTGAATACGAGGTATACATAACACTCTACAATGAATATTATATGTTATCACGGAACATAGAAGTGAGATGCGATATCGCGATTTACGAAGCGCTAGAACTATATTGCTACGATGCGTAGACATCTTCAAATGTTATTTCCTAGCAAGGAAGTGTCGCATTTACATTCTTTTGAAGTGAATACGAGGTATACATAACACTCCACAATGAATATTATATCTTATCACGAAACATAGAAATGAAATGCGGCATCTCGTTTTAAGAAGCATTAGAACTCTATTGCTACGATACGTTGACATCTGCAAACGCTATTTCCTAGCATGGAAGTGTCGCATTTACATTCATTTGAAGCGAATACGAGGTATACATGACACTTCGCAAAGAATATTATATTTTATCGTGAAACATAGGAATGAGGTGCTATATTACGTTTTGAGAAGCATTAGAACTCTATTGCTTATATACGTAGACATCTGCAAACTCTATTCCTACCATGGAAATGTCGCACTTACATTCCACTGAAGTGAATACGAGGTATACATAACATTACACAATGAATATTATATCTTATTACGAAACATAGAAATGAAATACCACATCTCGTATTCAGAAGCATAAGTACTCTATTGCTGTGATACGTAGACATCTGCAAACACTACTTCCTAGCAGGGAAGTGTCGCATTTACATTCATTTGAAGTGAATACAAGGTATACATGACACTTCGCAATGAATATTATACCTTATCATGAAACATAGAAGTGAGATGTGATATCGCATTTTAAGAAGAATTAGAACTCTATTGCTACGATACGTAGACATCTGCAAACGCTATTTCCTAGCATGGAAGTGTCGCATTTACATTCTTTTGAAGTGAATACGAGGTATACATAACACTCTACAATGAATATTATATGTTATCACGAAACATAGAAGTGAGATTTGATATCGCGGTTTACGAAGCGCTAGAACTATATTGCTACGTTGCGTAGACATCTGCAAACGCTATTTCCTAGCATGGAAGTGTCGCACTTACATTCTTTTGAAGTGAATACGAGGTATACATGACACTTCGCAATGCATATTATATCTGATCATGAAACATAGAAATGAGATGCGACATCGCATTTTGAGAAGCAGTAGAACCCTATTGCTTCGATACGTAGACATCTGCAAACTCTACTTCCTAGCAGGGAAGTGTCGCATTTACATTCATTTGAAGTGTATACGAGGTATACATGACACTTCGCAATGAATATTATACCTTATCATGAAACATAGAAGTGAGATGCGATATCGCATTTTAAGAAGCATTAGAACACTATTGCTACGATACGTAGACATCTGCAAACGCTATTTCCTAGCATGGAAGTGTCGCATTTACATTCATTTGAAGTGAATACGAGGTATACATGACACTTCGCAATGAATATTATACTTTATCTCGAAACATAGAAGTGAGATGCGACATCTCGTTTTAAGAAGCATTAGAACTCTGTTGCTACGATACGTAGACATCTGCAAAGGCTATTTCCAAGCATGGAAGTGTCGCATTTACATTCTTTTGAAGTGAATATGAGGTATACATGACACTTCGCAATGGATATTATATCTTATCATGAAACATAGTAGTGAGATGCGATATCGCGTTTTAAGAAGCATTACAACTCTATTGCTACGATACGTAGACAACTGCAAACGCTATTTCCTAGCATGGAAGTGTCGCATTTACATTCTTTTGAAGTGAATACGAGATATACATGACACTTCGCAATGAATATTATATCTTATCATGAAACATAGAAGTGAGATGCGATATCGCGTTTTAAGAAGCATTAGAACTCTATTGCTACGATACGTGGTCATCTGGAAACGCTATTTCCTAGCAAGGAAGTGTCGCTTTTACATTCTTTTGAAGAGAATAAGAGGTATACATGACACTTCGCAATGAAAATTATATCTTATCTCGATACACAGAAGTGAGATGTGATATCGCGTTTTAGGAAGCATTAGAACTCTATTGCTACGATGCGTAGACATCTGCAAACGCTATTTCCTAGCATGGAAGTGTCGCATTTACATTCTTTTGAAGTGAATACGAGGTATACGTAACACTCTACAATGAATATTATATGTTATCACGAAACATAGAAGTGAGATGCGATATCGCGGTTTACGAAGCGCTAGAACTCTATTGCTACGATACGTAGACATCTGGAAACGCTATTTCCTAGCAAGGAAGTGTCGCTTTTACATTCTTTTGAAGAGAATAAGAGGTATACATGACACTTCGCAATGAAAATTATATCTTATCTCGATACACAGAAGTGAGATGTGATATCGCGTTTTAGGAAGCATTAGAACTCTATTGCTACGATACGTAGACATCTGCAAACGCTATTTCCTAGCATGGAAGTGTCGCATTTACATTCTTTTGAAGTGAATACGAGGTATACATAACACTCTACAATGAATATTATATGTTATCACGAAACATAGAAGTGAGATGCGATATCGCGGTTTACGAAGCGCTAGAACTATATTGCTACGTTGCGTAGACATCTGCAAACGCTATTTCCTAGCATGGAAGTGTCGCATTTACATTCTTTTGAAGTGAATACGAGGTATACATGACACTTCGCAATGAGTATTATATCTTATCATGAAACATAGAAGTGAGATGCGATATCGCGTTTTAGAAGCATTGGTACTCTATTGCCACGATACGTAGGCATCTGCAAACGCTATTTCCTAGCATGCAAGTGTCGCATTTACATTCTTTTGAAGTGAATATGAGGTATAAATGACACTTCGCAATGAATATTATATCTTATCATGATACATAGATGTGAGATGCGATATCGCGTTTTAAGAATCACTAGAACTCTATTGTTTCGACACGTAGTCATCTGGAAACGCTATATCCTAGCAAGGAATTGTCGCACTTACATCCCTTTGAAGTGAATACGAGGTATACATGACACTTCGCAATGAATATTATATCTCATCATGAAACCTGGAAATGAGATGCGACATCGCGTTTTAGGAAGCATTAGAACTCTATTGCTACGATACGTAGACATCTGCAAACGCTATTTCCTAGCATGGAAGTGTCGCATTTACATTCTTTTGAAGTGAATACGAGGTATACATAACACTCTACAATGAATATTATATGTTATCACGAAACATAGAAGTGAGATGCGATATCGCGGTTTACGAAGCGCTAGAACTATATTGCTACGTTGCGTAGACATCTGCAAACGCTATTTCCTAGCAAGGAAGTGTCGCATTTACAATCTTTTGAAGTGAGTACGAGGTGTACATAACACTCCACAATGAATATTATATCTTATCACGAAACATAGAAATGAAATGCGACATCTCGTTATAAGGAGCATTAGAACTCCATTCTTATGATACGTGGTCATCTGGAAACTCTATTTCCTAGCAAGGAAGTGTCGCTTTTACATTCTTTTGAAGAGTATACGAGATATACATGACACTTCGCAATGAATATTATATCTTATCTCGAAACATAAAAGTGAGATGTTATATCGCGTTCTAAGAAGCATTAGAACTCTATTGCTACGATACGCAGACATCTGCAAACGCTATTTCCTAGCAAGGAAGTTTCGCATTTACATTCTTTTGAAGTGAATACGAGGTATACATAACACCCCACAATGAATATTATATCTTATCAGGAAACATAGGAATGAAATGCGGCATCTCGTTTTAAGAAGCATTAGAATTCTATTGCTACCATACGTAGACATCTGCAAACGCTATTTCCTAGCATGGAAGTGTCTTATTTACATTCTTTTGAAGTGAATACGAGGTATACATGACACTTCGCAATGAATATTATATCTTATCATGAAACATAGGAATGAGGTGCTATATTGCGTTTTGAGAAGCATTAGAACTCTATTGCTAATATACTGTAGACATCTGCAGACCCTATTTCCTACCATGGAAATGTCGCACTTACATTCCATTGAAGTGAATAGGAGGTATACATAACATTACACAATGAATATAATAGCTTATTACGAAACATAGAAATGAAATACGACATCTCGTTTTCAGAAGCATAAGTACTCTATTGCTGTGATACGTAGACATCTGCATATGCTATTTCCTAGCATGGAAGTGTCGCATTTACATTCTTTTGAAGTGAAAACGAGATGTACAAGACACTTCGCAATGAATATTATATCTTATCATGAAACATAGGAATGAGTTGCGATATCGCGGTTTGAGAAGCATTAGAACTCTACTGCTACGATACGTAGACATCTGCAAACGCTATTTCCTAGCATGGAAGTTTGGCATTTACATTCTTTTCAAGTGAATACGAGATATACATGACACATCGGACTGAGTATTATTTCTTATCATGAAACATAGGAATGAGTTGCGACATCGCGTTTTGAGAAACATTAGAACACTATTGCTTCGATACGTAGACATCTGCAAGCGCTACTTCCTAGCAAGCAAGTGTCGCATTTACATTCTTTTGAAGTGAATACGAGGTATACATGACACTTCGCAATGGATATTATATCATATCATGAAACATAGAAGTGAGATGCGATATCGCGTTTTAAGAAGCATTAGAACTCTATTGCTACGATACGTAGACATCTGCAAACGCTATTTCCTAGCATGGAAGTGTCGCATTTACATTCTTTTGAAGTGAATACGAGATATACATGACACTTCGCAATGAATATTATATCTTATCATGAAACATAGGAATGAGGTGCTATATTGCGTTTTGAGAAGCATTAGAACTCTATTGCTAATATACGTAGACAACTGCAAATTCTATTTCCTATCATGGAAATGTCGCACTTACATTCCATTGAAGTGAATACGAGGTATACATAACATTACACAATGAATATTATATCTTATTACGAAACATAGAAATGAAATACGACATCTCGTATTCAGAAGCATAAGTACTCTATTGCTGTGATACGTAGACATCTGCAAACGCTATTTCCTAGCATGGAAGTGTCGCATTTACATTCTTTTGAAGTGAATACGAGGTATACATGACACTTCGCAATGAATATTATATCTTATCATGAAACATAGGAATGAGTTGCGATATCGCGGTTTGAGAAGCATTAGAACTCTACTGCTACGATACGTAGACATCTGCAAGCGCTATTTCCTAGCAAGCAAGTGTCGCATTAACATCCTTTGAAGTGAATACGAGGTGTGCATAACATTCCACAATGAATATTATATCTTATTACGAAACATAGAAATGAAATGCGACTTCTCATTTTAAGAAGCATTAGAACTCTATTGCTACGATACGTAGACATCTGCAAACGCTATTTCCTAGCATGCAAGTGTCGCATTTACACTCTTTTGAAGTGAATACGAGGTATACATGACACTTCGCAATGAATATTATATCTTATCAAGAAACATAAAGGAAACACGCGATATCGCGTTTCAAGAAGCAATAGAACTCTACCTTTACGATAAGTAGACATCTGCAAACAATATTTCCTAGCAAGGAAGTGTCGCATTTACAATCTTCTGAAGTGAATACGAGGTATACATGACACTTCGCAATGAATATTATATCTTATCATGAAACATAGAAGTGAGATGCGATATCGCGTTTTAAGAAGCATTAGAACACTATTGCTACGATACGTAGACATTAGCAAACGCTATTTCCTAGCATGGAAGTGTAGCATTTACATTCTTTTAAGTGAATACGAGGTATACATGACACTTCGCAATGGATATTATATCTTATCATGAAACATAGAAGTGAGATGCGATATCGCGTTTTAAGAAGCATTAGAACTCTATTGCTACGATACGTAGACATCTGCAAACGCTATTTGCTAGCATGGAAGTTTCGCATTTACATTCATTTGAAGTGAATACGAGGTATACATAACACTTCGCAATGAATGTTATATCTTATTACGAAACATAGAAATGAAATGCGACATCTCGTTTTAAGAAGCATTAGAACTCTATCGCTACTTTACGTAGACATCTGCAAACGCTATTTCCTAGCATGGAAGTTTCGCATTTACATTCTTTTGAAGTGAAAACGAGATGTACAAGACACTTCGCAATGAATATTATATCTTATCATGAAACATGGGAATGAGTTGCGATATCGCGGTTTGAGAAACATTAGAACACTATTGCTTCGATACGTAGACATCTGCAAGCGCTACTTCCTAGCAAGCAAGTGTCGCATTAACATCCTTTGAAGTGAATACGAGGTATGCATAACATTTCACAATGAATATTATATCTTATTACGAAACATAGAAATGAAATGCGACTTCTCATTTTAAGAAGCATTAGAACTCTATTGCTACGATACGTAGACATCTGCAAACTCTATTTCCTAGCATGGAAGTGTCGCATTTACATTCTTTTGAAGTGAATACGAGATATACATGACACTTCGCAATGAATATTATATCTTATCATGAAACACAGAAGTGAGATGCGATATCGCGTTTTAAGAAGCATTAGAATTCTATTGCTACGATACGTAGACATCTGCAAACGCTATTTCCTAGCATGCAAGTGTCGCATTTACATTCTTTTGAAGTGAATACGAGTTATACATGACACTTCGCAATGAATATTATATCTTATCAAGAAACATAAAGGAAATACGCGATATCGCGTTTCAAGAAGCAATAGAACTCTACTTTTACGATACGTAGACATCTGCAAACAATATTTCCTAGCAAGGAAGTGTCGCATTTACAATCTTTTGAAGTGAATACGAGGTATACATGACACTTCGCAATGAATATTATATCTTATCATGAAACATAGAAGTGAGATGCGATATCGCGTTTTAAGAAGCATTAGAACACTATTGCTACGATACGTAGACATTAGCAAACGCTATTTCCTAGCATGGAAGTGTAGCATTTACATTCTTTTGAAGTGAATACGAGGTATACATGACACTTCGCAATGAATATTATATCATATCATGAAACATAGAAGTGAGATGCGATATCGCGTTCTAAGAAGCATTAGAACTCTATTGCTACGATACGTAGACATCTGCAAACGCTATTTCCTAGCATGCAAGTGTCGCATTTACATTCTTTTGAAGTGAATACGAGGTATACATGACACTTCGCAATGATTATTATATCTTATCAAGAAACATAAAGGAAATACGCGATATCGCGTTTCAAGAAGCAATAGATCTCTATTTTTACGATACGTAGACATCCGCAAACAATATTTCCTAGCAAGGAAGTGTCGCATTTACAATCTTTTGAAGTGAATACGAGGTATACATAACACTCCACAATGAATATTATATCTTATCATGAAACATAGAAATGAGATGCGATATCGCGTTTTAGAAGCATTAGAACACTATTGCTACGATACGTTGGCATCTGCAAACGCTATTTCCTAGCATGCAAGTGTCGCATTTACATTCTTTTGAAGTGAATACGAGGTATACATGACACTTCGCTATGAATATTATATCTTATCAAGAAACATAGTGGAAATATGCGATATCGCGTTTTAAGAAGCATTAGAACTCTAATTTTACGATATGTAGACATCTGCAAACAATATTTCCTAGCAAGGAAGTGTCGCATTTACAATCTTTTGAAGTGAATACGAGGTATACATGACACTTCGCAATGAATATTATATCTTATCATGAAACATAGCAGTGAGATGCGATATCGCGATTTAAGAAGCATTAGAACCCTATTGCTACGATGCGTAGACATCTGCATATGTTATTTCCTAGCAACCAGGTGTCGCATTAACATCCTTTGAAGTCAATACGAGGTATGCATAACATTCCACAATGAATATTATATCTTATTACGAAACATAGAAATGAAATGCGACTTCTCATTTTAAGAAGCATTAGAACTCTATTGCTACGATGCGTAGACATCTGCAAACGCTATTTCCTAGCATGGAAGTGTCGCATTTACATTCTTTTGAAGTGAATACGAGGTATACATGACACTTCGCAATGAATATTATACCTTATCATGAAACATATAAGTGAGATGCGAAATCGCGTTTTAAGAAGCATTAGAACTCTATTGCTACGATACGTAGACATCTGCAAACGCTATTTCCTAGCATGGAAGTTTCGCATTTACATTCATTTGAAGTGAATACGAGGTATACATGACACTTCGCGATGAATGTTATATCTTATTACGAAACATAGAAATGAAATGCGACATCTCGTTTTAAGAAGCATTAGAACTCTATCGCTACTTTACGTAGACATCTGCAAACGCTATTTCCTAGCATGGAAGTTTCGCATTTACATTCTTTTGAAGTGAAAACGAGATGTACAAGACACTTCGCAATGAATATTATATCTTATCATGAAACATAGGAATGAATTGCGATATCGCGGTTTGAGAAGCATTAGAACTCTATTGCTACGATACGTAGACATCTGCAAACGCTATTTCCTAGCATGGAAGTTTGGCTTTTACATTCCTTTCAAGTGAATACGAGATATACATGACACATCGGACTGAGTATTATTTCTTATCATGAAACATAGGAATGAATTGCGACATCGCGTTTTGAGAAACATTAGAACACTATTGCTTCGATACGTAGACATCTGCAAGCGCTACTTCCTAGCAAGCAAGTGTCGCATTAACATCCTTTGAAGTGAATACGAGGTATGCATAACATTTCACGATGAATATTATATCTTATTACGAAACATAAAGGAAATACGCGATATCGCGTTTCAAGAAGCAATAGAACTCTACTTTTACGATACGTAGACATCTGCAAACAATATTTCCTAGCAAGGAAGTGTCGCATTTACAATCTTTTGAAGTGAATACGAGGTATACATGACACTTCGCAATGAATATTATATCTTATCATGAAACATAGAAGTGAGATGCGATATCGCGTTTTAAGAAGCATTAGAGCACTATTGCTACGATACGTAGACATTAGCAAACGCTATTTCCTAGCATGGAAGTGTAGCATTTACATTCTTTTGAAGTGAATACAAGGTATACATGACACTTCGCAATGAATATTATATCATATCATGAAACATAGAAGTGAGATGCGATATCGCGTTTTAAGAAGCATTAGAACTCTATTGCTACGATACGTAGACATCTGCAAACGCTATTTCCTAGCATGGAAGTGTCGCATTTACATTCTTTTGAAGTCAATACGAGGTATACATGACACTTCGCAATGAATATTATATCTTATCATGAAACATAGGAATGAGGTGCTATATTGCGTTTTGAGAAGCATTAGAACTCTATTGCTAATATACGTAGACATCTGCAAACTCTATTTCCTACCATGGAAATGTCGCACTTACATTCCATTGAAGTGAATACGAGGTATACATAACACTTCACAATGAATATTATGTCTTATCACGAAACATAGAAGTGAAATGCGATATCGCTGTTTAAGAAGCACTAGAACTCTATGGGTGCGATGCGTAGACATCTGCAAATGTTATTTCCTAGCAAGGAAGTGTAGCATTTACATTCTTTTGGAGTCAATACGAGGTATACATAACACTCCACAATGAATATTATATCTTACCACGAAACATAGAAATGAAATACGACATCACGTTTTAAGTAGCATTAGAACTCTATTGCTACGATACGTAGACATCTGCAAAGGCTATTTCCTAGCATGGAAGTGTCGCATTTACATTCTTTTGAAATGAATACGAGGTATACATGACACTCCACAATGAATATTATATCTTATCACGAAACATAGAAATGGAATGCGGCTTCTTGTTTTAAGAAGCATTAGAACTCTATTGCTACGATACGTAGACATCTGCAAACGCTATTTCCTAGCATGGAAGTGTCATATTTACATTCTTTTGAAGTGAATACGAGGTATACATGACACTTCGCAATGAATATTATATCTTATCATGAAACATAGAAGTGAGATGCGATATCGCGTTCTAAGAAGTATTAGAACTCTATTTCTACGATACGTAGACATCTGCAAACGATATTTCCTAGCATGGAAGGGTCGCATTTACATTCTTTTGAAGTGAGTACGAGGTATACATGACACATCGCAATGAATATTATATCTTATCATGAAACATAGAAGTGAGATGCGATATCGCGTTCTAAGAAGTATTAGAACTCTATTGCTACGATACGTAGACATCTGCAAACGATATTTCCTAACATGGAAGTTTCGCATTTACATTCTTTTGAAGTGAATACGAGGTATACATGACACTTCGCAATGAATATTACATCTTATCATGAAACATAGAAGTGATATGCGATATCGCGTTCTAAGAAGCAATAGAACTCTATCGCTACGATACGTAGACATCTGCAAATGCTATTTCCTAGCATTGAAGTGTCGCATTTACATTCATTTGAAGTGAATACGAGGTATACATGACACTTCGCAATGAATATTATACCTTATCATGAAACATAGAAGAGAGGTGCGATATCGCGTTTTAGAAAGCATTAGAACTCTATTGCTGCGATACGTAGACATCTGCAAACGCTACTTCCTAGCATGGAAGTGTCGCATTTACATTCTACTGAAGTGAATACGAGGTATACATGACACTTCGCAATGAATATTATATCTTATCATGAAACATAGAAGTGAGATGCGATATCGCGTTCTAAGAAGCATTAGAACTCTACTGCTACGATACGTAGACATCTGCAAACGCTATTTCCTAGCATGGAAGTGTCGCATTTACATTCTTTTGAAGTGAATACGAGATATACATAACACTCCATAATGAATATTATATCTTATCATGAAACATAGAAGTGAGATGCAATATCGCGTTTTAAGAAGCACTAGAACTCTATTGCTACGATACGTAGACATCTGCAAACAATAATTCCTAGCATGGAAGTGTCGCACTTACATCCTTTTGAAGTGAATACGAGGTATACATAACACACCACAATGAATACTATATCTTATTACGAAACATAGAAATGAAATGCGACATCTCGTTCTAAGAAGCATTAGAACTCTATTGCTACGATACGTTGACATCTGCAAGCGCTATTTCCTAGCATGGAAGTGTCGCATTTACATTCCTTTGAAGAGAATACGTGGTATACATGACACTTCGCAATAAATATTATATCTTATCATGAAAGATACAAGTGAGATGCGATATCGCGTTTTAGGAAGCATTAGAACCCTATTGCTACGATACGTAGACATCTGCAAACGCTGTTTCCTAGCACGGAAGTGTCGCATTTACATTCTTTTGTAGTGAATACGAGGTATACATAACACTCTACAATGAATATTATATCTTATCACGAAACATAGAATTGAGATGCGATATCGCGATTTAAGATGCGCTAGAACCCTACTGCTACGATACGTAGACATCTGCAAACACTATTTCCTAGCATGGAAGTGTCGCATTTACATTCTTTTGAAGTGAATACGAGGTATAGATGACACTTCGCAATGAATATTATATCTTATCATGAAACATAGAAGTGAGATGCGATATCGCGTTCTAAGAAGCATTAGAACTCTATTGCTACGATACGTAGACATCTGCAAACGCTATTTCCTAGCGAGGAAGGGTCGCATTTACATTCTTTTGAAGTGAATACGAGGTGTAGATGACACTTCGCAATGAATATTATATCTTATCATGAAACATAGAAGTGAGATGCGATATCGCGTTCTAAGAAGCATTAGAACTCTATTGCTACGATACGTAGACATCTGCAAACGCTATTTCCTAGCGAGGAAGGGTCGCATTTACATTCTCTTGAAGTGAATACGAGGTGTAGATGACACTTCGCAATGAATATTATATCTTATCATGAAACATAGAAGTGAGATGCGATATCGCGTTCTAAGAAGCATTAGAACTCTATTGCTACGATACGTAGACATCTGCAAACGCTATTTCCTAGCGTGGATGGGTCGCATTTACATTCTTTTGAAGTGAATACGAGATATACATGACACTTCGGAATGAATATTATATCTTATCATGAAACAGAGGAATGAGGTGCTATATCGCGTTTTGAGAAGCATTAGAACTCTATTGCTAATATGCGTAGACATCTGCAAACTCTATTTCCTCGCATGGACATGTGGCACTTACATTCCACTGAAGTGAATACGAGGTATACATAACATTACACAATGAGTATTATATCTTATTACGAAACATAGAAATGAAATACGACATCTCGTTTTAAGAAGCATTATTACTCTATTGCTGTGATACGTAGACATCTGCAAACAATATTTCCTAGCAAGGAAGTGTCGCATTTACATTCTTTTGAAGTGAATACGAGGTATACATGACACTTCGCAATGAATATTATACCTTATCATGAAACATAGAAGAGAGGTGCGATATCGCATTTTAGGGAGCATTAGAACTCTATTTCTGCGATACGTAGACATCTGCAAACGCTATTTCCTAGCATGGAAGTGTCGCATTTACATTCTTTTGAAGTGAATACGAGATATACATGACACTTCGCAATGAAGATTATATCTTATCATGAGACATAGGAATGAGGTGCTATATCGCGTTTTGAGAAGCATTAGAACTCTATTGCTAATATGCGTAGACATCTGCAAACTCTATTTCCTAGCATTACACTTACATTCCACTGGCATTCCACTGAAGTGAATACGAGGAATACATAACACTCCACAATGAATATTATATCTTATCACGAAACATAGAAATGAAATGCGGCATCTCGTTTTAAGACGCATTAGAACTCTATTGATACGATACGTAGACATCTGCAAATGCTATTTCCTAGCATGGAAGTGTCATATTTACATTCTTTTGAAGTGAATACGAGGTATACATGACACTTCGCAATGAATATTATACCTTATCATGAAACATAGATGTGAGATGCGATATCGCGTTCTAAGAAGCATTAGAACTCTATTGCTACGATACGTAGACATCTGCAAACGCTATTTCCCAGCATGGAAGTGTCTTATTTACATTGTTTTGAAGTGAATACTAGGTATACATGACACTTCGCAATGAATATTATATCTTTTCATGAAACATAGCAGTGAGATGCGATATCGCGTTTTAAGAAGCATTAGAAGTCTATTGCTACGATAAGTAGACATCTGCAAACGCTATTTCCTAGCATGGAAGTGTCGCATTTACATTCTTTTGAAGTGAATACGAGATATACATGACACTTCGGAATGAATATTATATCTTATCATGAAACAGAGGAATGAGGTGCTATATCGCGTTTTGAGAAGCATTAGAACTCTATTGCTAATATGCGTAGACATCTGCAAACTCTATTTCCTCGCATGGACATGTGGCACTTACATTCCACTGAAGTGAATACGAGGTATACATAACATTACACAATGAGTATTATATCTTATTACGAAACATAGAAATGAAATACGACATCTCGTTTTAAGAAGCATTATTACTCTATTGCTGTGATACGTAGACATCTGCAAACAATATTTCCTAGCAAGGAAGTGTCGCATTTACATTCTTTTGAAGTGAATACGAGGTATACATGACACTTCGCAATGAATATTATACCTTATCATGAAACATAGAAGAGAGGTGCGATATCGCATTTTAGGGAGCATTAGAACTCTATTTCTGCGATACGTAGACATCTGCAAACGCTATTTCCTAGCATTCAAGTGTCGCATTTACATTCTTTTGAAGTGAATACGAGATATACGTGACACTTCGCAATGAATATTATATCTTATCATGAAACATAGGAATGAGGTGAAATATCGCGTTCTGAGAAGCATTAGAACTCTATTGCTACGATACGTAGACATCTGCAAACGCTATTTCCTAGCATGGAAGTGTCGCATTTACATTCTTTTGAAGTGAATACGAGACATACATGACACTTCGAAATGAATATTATATCTTATCATGAAACATAGGAATGAGGTGCTATATCGCGTTTTAGGAAGCATTAGAACTCTATTGCTGCGATACGTAGACATCTGCAAACGCTATTTCCTAGCATGGAAGTGTCGCATTTACATTCTTTTGAAGTGAATACAAGATATACATGACACTTCGCACTGAATATTATAGCTTATCATGAAACATAGGAATGAGGTGCTATATCGCGTTTTGAGAAGCATTAGAACTCTATTGCTATTATACGTAGACATCTGCAAACTCTATTTCCTGGCAAGGAAATTTCGCACTTACATTCCACTCAAGTGAATACGAGGTATACATAACATTACACAATGAGTATTATATCTTATTACGAAACATAGAAATGAAATACGACATCTCGTTTTAAGAAGCATTATTACTCTATTGCTGTGATACGTAGACATCTGCAAACAATATTTCCTAGCAAGGAAGTGTCGCATTTACATTCTTCTGAAGTGAATACGAGGTATACATGACACTTCGCAATGAATATTATACCTTATCATGAAACATAGAAGAGAGGTGCGATATCGCGTTTTAGGAAGCATTAGAACTCTATTTCTGCGATACGTAGACATCTGCAAACGCAATTTCCTCGCATGGAAGTGTCGCATTTACATTCTTTTGAAGTGAATACGAGATATACATGACACTTCGGAATGAATATTATATCTTATCATGAAACAGAGGAATGAGGTGCTATATCGCGTTTTGAGAAGCATTAGAACTCTATTGCTAATATGCCTAGACATCTGCAAACTCTATTTCCTAGCATTACACTTACATTCCACTGGCATTCCACTGAAGTGAATACGAGGAATACATAACACTCCACAATGAATATTATATCTTATCACGAAACATAGAAATGAAATGCGGCATCTCGTTTTAAGACGCATTAGAACTCTATTTATACGATACGTAGACATCTGCAAATGCTATTTCCTAGCATGGAAGTGTCATATTTACATTCTTTTGAAGTGAATACGAGGTATACATGACACTTCGCAATGAATATTATATCTTATCATGAAACATAGATGTGAGATGCGATATCGCGTTCTAAGAAGCATTAGAACTCTATTGCTACGATACGTAGACATCTGCAAACGCTATTTCCCAGCATGGAAGTGTCTTATTTACATTGTTTTGAAGTGAATACTAGGTATACATGACACTTCGCAATGAATATTATATCTTTTCGTGAAACATAGCAGTGAGATGCGATATCGCGTTTTAAGAAGCATTAGAAGTCTATTGCTACGATAAGTAGACATCTGCAAACGCTATTTCCTAGCATGGAAGTGTCGCATTTACATTCTTTTGAAGTGAATACGAGATATACATGACACATCGGAATGAATATTATATCTTATCATGAAACAGAGGAATGAGGTGCTATATCGCGTTTTGAGAAGCATTAGAACTCTATTGCTAATATGCGTAGACATCTGCAAACTCTATTTCCTCGCATGGACATGTGGCACTTACATTCCACTGAAGTGAATACGAGGTATACATAACATTACACAATGAGTATTATATCTTATTACGAAACATAGAAATGAAATACGACATCTCGTTTTAAGAAGCATTATTACTCTATTGCTGTGATACGTAGACATCTGCAAACAATATTTCCTAGCAAGGAAGTGTCGCATTTACATTCTTCTGAAGTGAATACGAGGTATACATGACACTTCGCAATGAATATTATACCTTATCATGAAACATAGAAGAGAGGTGCGATATCGCGTTTTAGGAAGCATTAGAACTCTATTTCTGCGATACGTAGACATCTGCAAACGCAATTTCCTCGCATGGAAGTGTCGCATTTACATTCTTTTGAAGTGAATACGAGATATACATGACACTTCGGAATGAATATTATATCTTATCATGAAACAGAGGAATGAGGTGCTATATCGCGTTTTGAGAAGCATTAGAACTCTATTGCTAATATGCGTAGACATCTGCAAACTCTATTTCCTCGCATGGACATGTGGCACTTACATTCCACTGAAGTGAATACGAGGTATACATAACATTACACAATGAGTATTATATCTTATTACGAAACATAGAAATGAAATACGACATCTCGTTTTAAGAAGCATTATTACTCTATTGCTGTGATACGTAGACATCTGCAAACAATATTTCCTAGCAAGGAAGTGTCGCATTTACATTCTTTTGAAGTGAATACGAGGTATACATGACACTTCGCAATGAATATTATACCTTATCATGAAACATAGAAGAGAGGTGCCATATCGCATTTTAGGGAGCATTAGAACTCTATTTCTGCGATACGTAGACATCTGCAAACGCTATTTCCTAGCATTCAAGTGTCGCATTTACATTCTTTTGAAGTGAATACGAGATATACGTGACACTTCGCAATGAATATTATATCTTATCATGAAACATAGGAATGAGGTGAAATATCGCGTTCTGAGAAGCATTAGAACTCTATTGCTACGATACGTAGACATCTGCAAACGCTATTTCCTAGCATGGAAGTGTCGCATTTACATTCTTTTGAAGTGAATACGAGACATACATGACACTTCGAAATGAATATTATATGTTATCATGAAACATAGGAATGAGGTGCTATATCGCGTTTTAGGAAGCATTAGAACTCTATTGCTGCGATACGTAGACATCTGCAAACGCTATTTCCTAGCATGGAAGTGTCGCATTTACATTCTTTTGAAGTGAATACAAGATATACATGACACTTCGCACTGAATATTATAGCTTATCATGAAACATAGGAATGAGGTGCTATATCGCGTTTTGAGAAGCATTAGAACTCTATTGCTATTATACGTAGACATCTACAAACTCTATTTCCTGGCAAGGAAATTTCGCACTTACATTCCACTCAAGTGAATACGAGGTATACATAACATTACACAATGAGTATTATATCTTATTACGAAACATAGAAATGAAATACGACATCTCGTTTTAAGAAGCATTATTACTCTATTGCTGTGATACGTAGACATCTGCAAACAATATTTCCTAGCAAGGAAGTGTCGCATTTACATTCTTCTGAAGTGAATACGAGGTATACATGACACTTCGCAATGAATATTATACCTTATCATGAAACATAGAAGAGAGGTGCGATATCGCGTTTTAGGAAGCATTAGAACTCTATTTCTGCGATACGTAGACATCTGCAAACGCAATTTCCTCGCATGGAAGTGTCGCATTTACATTCTTTTGAAGTGAATACGAGATATACATGACACTTCGGAATGAATATTATATCTTATCATGAAACAGAGGAATGAGGTGCTATATCGCGTTTTGAGAAGCATTAGAACTCTATTGCTAATATGCGTAGACATCTGCAAACTCTATTTCCTCGCATGGACATGTGGCACTTACATTCCACTGAAGTGAATACGAGGTATACATAACATTACACAATGAGTATTATATCTTATTACGAAACATAGAAATGAAATACGACATCTCGTTTTAAGAAGCATTATTACTCTATTGCTGTGATACGTAGACATCTGCAAACAATATTTCCTAGCAAGGAAGTGTCGCATTTACATTCTTTTGAAGTGAATACGAGGTATACATGACACTTCGCAATGAATATTATACCTTATCATGAAACATAGAAGAGAGGTGCCATATCGCATTTTAGGGAGCATTAGAACTCTATTTCTGCGATACGTAGACATCTGCAAACGCTATTTCCTAGCATGGAAGTGTCGCATTTACATTCTTTTGAAGTGAATACGAGATATACATGACACTTCGCAATGAAGATTATATCTTATCATGAGACATAGGAATGAGGTGCTATATCGCGTTTTGAGAAGCATTAGAACTCTATTGCTAATATGCGTAGACATCTGCAAACTCTATTTCCTAGCATTACACTTACATTCCACTGGCATTCCACTGAAGTGAATACGAGGAATACATAACACTCCACAATGAATATTATATCTTATCACGAAACATAGAAATGAAATGCGGCATCTCGTTTTAAGACGCATTAGAACTCTATTGATACGATACGTAGACATCTGCAAATGCTATTTCCTAGCATGGAAGTGTCATATTTACATTCTTTTGAAGTGAATACGAGGTATACATGACACTTCGCAATGAATATTATATCTTATCATGAAACATAGATGTGAGATGCGATATCGCGTTCTAAGAAGCATTAGAACTCTATTGCTACGATACGTAGACATCTGCAAACGCTATTTCCCAGCATGGAAGTGTCTTATTTACATTGTTTTGAAGTGAATACTAGGTATACATGACACTTCGCAATGAATATTATATCTTTTCATGAAACATAGCAGTGAGATGCGATATCGCGTTTTAAGAAGCATTAGAAATCTATTGCTACGATAAGTAGACATCTGCAAACGCTATTTCCTAGCATGGAAGTGTCGCATTTACATTCTTTTGAAGTGAATACGAGATATACATGACACTTCGGAATGAATATTATATCTTATCATGAAACAGAGGAATGAGGTGCTATATCGCGTTTTGAGAAGCATTAGAACTCTATTGCTAATATGCGTAGACATCTGCAAACTCTATTTCCTCGCATGGACATGTGGCACTTACATTCCACTGAAGTGAATACGAGGTATACATAACATTACACAATGAGTATTATATCTTATTACGAAACATAGAAATGAAATACGACATCTCGTTTTAAGAAGCATTATTCCTCTATTGCTGTGATACGTAGACATCTGCAAACAATATTTCCTAGCAAGGAAGTGTCGCATTTACATTCTTTTGAAGTGAATACGAGGTATACATGACACTTCGCAATGAATATTATACCTTATCATGAAACATAGAAGAGAGGTGCGATATCGCATTTTAGGGAGCATTAGAACTCTATTTCTGCGATACGTAGACATCTGCAAACGCTATTTCCTAGCATTCAAGTGTCGCATTTACATTCTTTTGAAGTGAATACGAGATATACGTGACACTTCGCAATGAATATTATATCTTATCATGAAACATAGGAATGAGGTGAAATATCGCGTTCTGAGAAGCATTAGAACTCTATTGCTACGATACGTAGACATCTGCAAACGCTATTTCCTAGCATGGAAGTGTCGCATTTACATTCTTTTGAAGTGAATACGAGACATACATGACACTTCGAAATGAATATTATATCTTATCATGAAACATAGGAATGAGGTGCTATATCGCGTTTTAGGAAGCATTAGAACTCTATTGCTGCGATACGTAGACATCTGCAAACGCTATTTCCTAGCATGGAAGTGTCGCATTTACATTCTTTTGAAGTGAATACAAGATATACATGACACTTCGCACTGAATATTATAGCTTATCATGAAACATAGGAATGAGGTGCTATATCGCGTTTTGAGAAGCATTAGAACTCTATTGCTATTATACGTAGACATCTGCAAACTCTATTTCCTGGCAAGGAAATTTCGCACTTACATTCCACTCAAGTGAATACGAGGTATACATAACATTACACAATGAGTATTATATCTTATTACGAAACATAGAAATGAAATACGACATCTCGTTTTAAGAAGCATTATTACTCTATTGCTGTGATACGTAGACATCTGCAAACAATATTTCCTAGCAAGGAAGTGTCGCATTTACATTCTTTTGAAGTGAATACGAGGTATACATGACACTTCGCAATGAATATTATACCTTATCATGAAACATAGAAGAGAGGTGCGATATCGCATTTTAGGGAGCATTAGAACTCTATTTCTGCGATACGTAGACATCTGCAAACGCTATTTCCTAGCATGGAAGTGTCGCATTTACATTCTTTTGAAGTGAATACGAGATATACATGACACTCCGCAATGAAGATTATATCTTATCATGAGACATAGGAATGAGGTGCTATATCGCGTTTTGAGAAGCATTAGAACTCTATTGCTAATATGCGTAGACATCTGCAAACTCTATTTCCTAGCATTACACTTACATTCCACTGGCATTCCACTGAAGTGAATACGAGGAATACATAACACTCCACAATGAATATTATATCTTATCACGAAACATAGAAATGAAATGCGGCATCTCGTTTTAAGACGCATTAGAACTCTATTGATACGATACGTAGACATCTGCAAATGCTATTTCCTAGCATGGAAGTGTCATATTTACATTCTTTTGAAGTGAATACGAGGTATACATGACACTTCGCAATGAATATTATATCTTATCATGAAACATAGATGTGAGATGCGATAACGCGTTCTAAGAAGCATTAGAACTCTATTGCTACGATACGTAGACATCTGCAAACGCTATTTCCCAGCATGGAAGTGTCTTATTTACATTGTTTTGAAGTGAATACTAGGTATACATGACACTTCGCAATGAATATTATAGCTTATCATGAAACATAGGAGTGAGGTGCTATATCGCGTTTTGAGATGCATTAGAACTCTATTGCTATTATACGTAGACATCTGCAAACTCTATTTCCTAGCAAGGAAATTTCGCACTTACATTCCACTGAAGTGAATACGAGGTATACATAACATTACACAATGAATATTATATCTTATTACGAAACATAGAAGTGAAATACGATATCTCGTTTTAAGAAGCATTAGTACTCTATTGCTGTGATACGTAGACATCTGCAAACAATATTTCCTAGCAAGGAATTGTCGCATTTACATTCTTTTGAGGTGAATACGAGATGTATATGACACTTCGCAATGAATATTATACCTTATCATGAAACATAGAAGAGAGGTGCGATATCGCGTTTTAGGAAGCATTAGAACTCTATTGCTAATATGCGTAGACATCTGCAAACAATATTTCCTAGCATGGAAGTGTCGCATTTACATTCGTTTGAAGTGAATACGAGATATACATGACACTTCGCAATGAATATTATACCTTATCATGAAACATAGAAGTGAGATGCGATATCGCGTTTTAGGAAGCATTAGAACTCTATTGCTACGATACGTAGACATCTGCAAACGCTATTTCCTAGCATGGAAGTGTCGCATTTACATTCTTTTGATGTGAATACGAGATATACATGACACATCGCAATGAATATTATATCTTATCATGAAACATAGGAAGGAGGTGCTACATCGCGTTTTGAGAAGCATTAGAACTCTATTGCTACGATACGTAGACATCTGCAAACGCTATTTCCTAGCATGGAGGTGTCGCATTTACATACTTATGATGTGAATACGAGATATACATGACACTTCGCAATGAATATTATATCTTATCACGGAACATAGAAATGAAATGAGGCATCTCGTTTTAGGAAGCATTAGAACTCTATTGCTACGATACGTAGACATCTGCAAACGCTATTTCCTAGCATGGAAGTGTCGCATTTACATTCCTTTGATGTGAATACGAGATATACATGACACATCGCAATGAATATTATATCTTATCATGAAACATAGGAAGGAGGTGAAATATCGCGTTCTGAGAAGCATTAGAACTCTATTGCTACGATACGTAGACATCTGCAAACGCTATTTCCTAGCATGGAAGTGTCGCATTTACATTCATTTGAAGTGAATACGAGGTATACATGACACTTCGCAATGAATATTATACCTTATCATGAAACATAGAAGCGAGATGCGATATCGCGTTTTAGGAAGTATTGGAACTCTATAGCTGCGATACGTAGACATCTGCAAACGCTATTTCCTAGCATGGAAGTGTCGCATTTACATTCTTTTGATGTGAATACGAGATATACATGACACTTCACAATGAATATTATATCTTATCATGAAACATAAAAGTGAGATGCGATATCGCGTTCTAAGAAGCATTAGATCTCTATTGCTACGATACGTAGTCATCTGCAAAGGCTATTCCCTAGCATGGAAGGGTCGCATTTACATTCTTTTGAAGTGAGTACGAGGTATACATATCACTCCATAATGAATATTATATCTTATCATGAAACATAGCAGTGAGATGCGATATCGCGTTTTAAGAAGCATTAGAACTCTATTGCTACGATACGTAGACATCTGCAAACGCTATTTCCTAGCATGGAAGGGTCGCATTTACATTCTTTTGAAGTGAGTACGAGGTATACATATAACTCCATAATGAATATTATACCTTATCATGAAACCTAGAAGCGAGATGCGATATCGCGTTTTAGGAAGCATTGGAACTCTATTGCTACGATACGTAGACATCTGCAAACGCTATTTCCTAGCATGGAAGGGTCGCATTTACATTCTTTTGAAGTGAGTACGAGGTATACATATAACTCCATAATGAATATTATACCTTATCATGAAACCTAGAAGCGAGATGCGATATCGCGTTTTAGGAAGCATTGGAACTCTATAGCTGCGATACGTAGACATCTGCAAACGCTATTTCCTAGCATGGAAGTGTCGCATTTACATTCTTTTGATATGAATACGAGATATACATGACACTTCACAATGAATATTATATCTTATCATGAAACATAAAAGTGAGATGCGATATCGCGTTCTAAGAAGCATTAGAACTCTATTGCTACGATACGTAGTCATCTGCAAAGGCTATTCCCTAGCATGGAAGGGTCGCATTTACATTCTTTTGAAGTGAGTACGAGGTATAAATATCACTCCATAATGAATATTATATCTTATCATGAAACATAGCAGTGAGATGCGATATCGCGTTTTAAGAGGCATTAGAACTCTATTGCTACGATACGTAGACATCTGCAAACGCTATTTCCTAGCATGGAAGTGTCGCATTTACATTCATTTGAAGTGAATACGAGGTATACATGACACTCCACAATGAATATTATATCTTATCACGGAACATAGAAATGAAATGAGGCATCTCGTTTTGTGAAGCATTAGAACTCTATTGCTACGATACGTAGACATCCGCAAACGCTATATCCTAGCATGGAAGTGTCGCATTTACATTCATTTGAAGTGAATACGAGGTATACATGACACTTCGCTATGAATATTATACCTTATCATGAAACATAGAAGAGTGATGCGATATCGCGTTTTAGGAAGCATTGGAACTCTATTGCTGCGATACGTAGACATCTGCATACGCTATTCCCTAGCATGGAAGGGTCGCATTTACTTTCTTTTGAAGTGAGTACAAGGTATACATAACACTCCATAATGAATATCATATCTTATCATGAAACATAGCAGTGAGATGCGATATCGCGTTTTAGGAAGCATTGGAACTCTATTGCTGCGATACGTAGACATCTGCAAACGCTATTCCCTAGCATGGAAGTGTCGCATTTACATTCTTTTGATGTGAATACGAGATATACATGACACTTCGCAATGAATATTATATCTTCTCATGAAACATAGCAGTGAGATGCGATATCGCGTTTTAAGAAGCATTAGAACTCTATTTCTACGATACGTAGACATCTGAAAAGGCTATTCCCTAGCATGGAAGGGTCGCATTTACATTCTTTTGAAGTGAGTACGAGGTTTACATATCACTCCATAATGAATATTATATCTTATCATGAATCATAGCAGTGAGATGCGATATCGCGTGTTAAGAAGCATTAGAACTCTATTGCTACGATACGTAGGCATCTGCAAATGCTATTTCCTAGCATGGAAGTGTCGCATTTACATTCATTTGATGTGAATACGAGGTATACATGACGCTTCGCATTGAATATTATACCTTATCATGAAACATAAAAGGGAGATGCGATATCGCGTTTTAGGAAGCATTGGAACTCTATAGCTGCGATACGTAGACATCTGCAAACGCTATTTCCTAGCATGGAAGTGTCTTATTTACGTTCTTTTGAAGTGAATACGAGGTATACATGACACTTCGCAATGAATATTATATCTTATCATGAAACATGGAAGTGAGATGCGATATCGCGTTCTAAGAAGCACTAGAACTCTATTGCTACGATACGTAGACATCTGCAAACGCTATATCCCAGGATGGAATGGTCGCATTTACATTCTTTTGAAGTGAGTACGAGGTATACATAACACTCCATAATGAATATTATATCTTCTCATGAAACATAGCAGTGAGATACGATATCTCGTTTTAAGAAGCATTAGAACTCTATTGCTACGATACGTAGACATCTGCAAACGCTATTTCCTAGCATGGAAGTGTCGCATTAACATTCGTTTGAAGTGAATACGAGATATACATGACACTTCGCAATGAATATTATATCTTATCATGAAACATAGGAATGAGGTGCCATATCGCGTTTTGAGAAGCATTAGATCTCTATTGCTACGATACGTAGATATCTGCAAACGCTATTTCCTAGCATGGAAGTGTCGCATTTACATTCTTTTGATGTGAATACGAGATATACATGACACTTCGCAATGAATATTATATCTTATCATGAAACATAGGAATGAGGTGCTATATCGCGTTTTGAGAAGCATTAGAACTCTATTGCTACGATACGTAGACATCTGAAAAGGCTATTCCCTAGCACGGAAGGGTCGCATTTACATTCTGTTGAAGTGAGTACGAGGTATACATATCACTCCATAATGAATATTATATCTTATCATGAAACATAGCAGTGAGATGCGATATCGCGTTTTAAGAAGCATTAGAACTCTATTGCTACGATACGTAGACATCTGCAAACGCTATTTCCTAGCACGGAAGTGTCGCATTTACATTCATTTGAAGTGAATACGAGGTATACATGACACTTCGCAATGAATATTATACCTTATCATGAAACATAGAAGGGAGATGCGATATCGCGTTTTAGGAAGCATTGGAACTCTATAGCTGCGATACGTAGACATCTGCAAACGCTATTTCCTAGCATGGAAGTGTCGCATTTACATTCTTTTGATGTGAATACGAGATATACATGACACTTCGCAATGAATATTATATCTTGTCATGAAACATAGGAATGAGGTGCTATATCGCGTTTTGGGAAGCATTAGAACTCTATTGCTACGATACGTAGACATCTGCAAACGCTATTTCCTAGCATGGAAGTGTCGCATTTACATTCTTTTGACGTGAATACGAGGTATACATGACACTTCGCAATGAATATTATATCTTATCATGAAACACAGGAATGAGGTGCTATATCGCGTTTTGAGAAGCATTAGAACTCTATTGCTAATATGCGTAGACATCTGCAAACTCTATTTCCTAGCATGGACATGTGGCACTTACATTCCATTGATGTGAATACGAGGTATACATAACATTACACAATGAGTATTATATCTTATTACGAAACATAGAAATGAAATACGACATCTCGTTTTAAGAAGCATTATTACTCTATTGCTGTGATACGTAGACATCTGCAAACAATATTTCCTAGCAAGGAAGTGTCATATTTACATTCTTTTGAAGTGAATACGAGGTATACATGACACTTCGGAATGAATATTATATCTTATCATGAAACATAGATGTGAGATGCGATATCGCGTTCTAAGAAGCACTAGAACTCTATTGCTACGATACGTAGACATCTGCAAACGCTATATCCCAGGATGGAATGGTCGCATTTACATTCTTTTGAAGTGAGTACGAGGTATACATAACACTCCATAATGAATATTATATCTTCTCATGAAACATAGCAGTGAGATACGATATCTCGTTTTAAGAAGCATTAGAACTCTATTGCTACGATACGTAGACATCTGCAAACGCTATTTCCTAGCATGGAAGTGTCGCATTTACATTCGTTTGAAGTGAATACGAGATATACATGACACTTCGCAATGAATATTATATCTTATCATGAAACATAGGAATGAGGTGCTATATCGCGTTTTGAGAAGCATTAGAACTCTATTGCTACGATACGTAGACATCTGAAAAGGCTATTCCCTAGCATGGAAGGGTCGCATTTACATTCTGTTGAAGTGAGTACGAGGTATACATATCACTCCATAATGAATATTATATCTTATCATGAAACATAGCAGTGAGATGCGATATCGCGTTTTAAGAAGCATTAGAACTCTATTGCTACGATACGTAGACATCTGCAACCGCTATTTCCTAGCACGGAAGTGTCGCATTTACATTCATTTGAAGTGAATACGAGGTATACATGACACTTCGCAATGAATATTATACCTTATCATGAAACATAGAAGGGAGATGCGATATCGCGTTTTAGGAAGCATTGGAACTCTATAGCTGCGATACGTAGACATCTGCAAACGCTATTTCCTAGCATGGAAGTGTCGCATTTACATTCTTTTGACGTGAATACGAGGTATACATGACACTTCGCAATGAATATTATATCTTATCATGAAACACAGGAATGAGGTGCTATATCGCGTTTTGAGAAGCATTAGAACTCTATTGCTAATATGCGTAGACATCTGCAAACTCTATTTCCTAGCATGGACATGTGGCACTTACATTCCACTGATGTGAATACGAGGTATACATAACATTACACAATGAGTATTATATCTTATTACGAAACATAGAAATGAAATACGACATCTCGTTTTAAGAAGCATTATTACTCTATTGCTGTGATACGTAGACATCTGCAAACAATATTTTCTAGCAAGGAAGTGTCATATTTACATTCTTTTGAAGTGAATACGAGGTATACATGACACTTCGGAATGAATATTATATCTTATCATGAAACATAGATGTGAGATGCGATATCGCGTTCTAAGAAGCATTAGAACTCTTTTGCTACGATACGTAGACATCTGCAAACGCTATTTCCTAGCATGGAAGTGTCTTATTTACATTCTTTTGAAGTGAATACGAGGTATACATATCACTCCATAATGAATATTATATCTTATCATGAAACATAGCAGTGAGATGCGATATCGCGTTTTAAGAAGCATTAGAACTCTATTGCTACGATACGTAGACATCTGCAAACGCTATTTCCTAGCATGGAAGTGTCGCATTTACATTCATTTGAAGTGAATACGAGGTATACATGACACTTCGCAATGAATATTATACCTTATCATGAAACATAGAAGGGAGATGCGATATCGCGTTTTAGGAAGCATTGGAACTCTATAGCTGCGATACGCAGACATCTGCAAACGCTATTTCCTAGCATGGAAGTGTCGCATTTACATTCTTTTGATGTGAATACGAGATATACATGACACTTCGCAATGAATATTATATCTTATCATGAAACATAAAAGTGAGATGCGATATCGCGTTCTAAGAAGCATTAGAACTCTATTGCTACGATACGTAGTCATCTGCAAAGGCTATTCCCTAGCATGGAAGGGTCGCATTTACATTCTTTTGAAGAGAGTACGAGGTATACATATCACTCCATAATGAATATTATATCTTATCATGAAACATAGCAGTGAGATGCGATATCGCGTTTTAAGAAGCATTAGAACTCTATTGCTACGATACGTAGACATCTGCAAACGCTATTTCCTAGCATGGAAGTGTCGCATTTACATTCATTTGAAGTGAATACGAGGTATACATGACACTTCGCTATGAATATTATACCTTATCATGAAACATAGAAGAGTGATGCGATATCGCGTTTTAAGAAGCATTAGAACTCTATTGCTACGATACGTAGACATCTGCAAACGCTATATCCCAGGATGGAATGGTCGCATTTACATTCTTTTGAAGTGAGTACGAGGTATACATAACACTCCATAATGAATATTATATCTTCTCATGAAACATAGCAGTGACATACGATATCTCGTTTTAAGAAGCATTAGAACTCTATTGCTACGATACGTAGACATCTGCAAACGCTATTTCCTAGCATGGAAGTGTCGTATTTACATTCTTTTGATGTGAATACGAGATATACATGACACTTCGCAATGAATATTATATCTTATCATGAAACATAAAAGTGAGATGCGATATCGCGTTCTAAGAAGCATTAGAACTCTATTGCTACGATACGTAGTCATCTGCAAAGGCTATTCCCTAGCATGGAAGTGTCGCATTTACATTCTTTTGAAGTGAATACGAGGTATACATGACACTTCGCAATGAATATTATATCTTATCACGAAACATAAAAGTGAGATGCGATATCGCGTTCTAAGATGCATTAGAACTCTATTGCTACGATACGTAGACATCTGCAAAGGCTATTCCCTAGCATGGAAGGGTCGCATTTACTTTCTTTTGAAGTGAGTACGAGGTATACATAACACTCCATAATGAATATTATATCTTATCATGAAACATAGCAGTGAGATGCGATATCGCGTTTTAAGAAGCATTAGAACTCTATTTCTACGATACGTAGACATCTGCAAACGCTATTTCCTAGCATTGAAGTGTTGCATTTACATTCATTTGAAGTGAATACGAGGTATACATGACACTTCGCTATGAATATTATACCTTATCATGAAACATAGAAGAGTGATGCGATATCGCGTTTTAGGAAGCATTGGAACACTATTGCTGCGATACGTAGACATCTGCAAACGCTATTCCCTAGCATGGAAGTGTCGCATTTACATTCTTTTGATGTGAATACCAGATATACATGACACTTCGCAATGAACATTATATCTTCTCATGAAACATAGCAGTGAGATGCGATATCGCGTTTTAAGAAGCATTAGAACTCTATTGCTACGATACGTAGGCATCTGCAAATGCTATTTCCTAGCATGGAAGTGTCGCATTTACATTCATTTGATGTGAATACGAGGTATACATGACGCTTCGCAATGAATATTATACCTTATCATGAAACATAGAAGGGAGATGCGATATCGCGTTTTAGGAAGCATTGGAACTCTATAGCTGCGATACGTAGACATCTGCAAACGCTATTTCCTAGCATGGAAGTGTCTTATTTACGTTCTTTTGAAGTGAATACGAGGTATACATGACACTTCGCAATGAATATTATATCTTATCATGAAACATGGAAGTGAGATGCGATATCGCGTTCTAAGAAGCACTAGAACTCTATTGCTACGATACGTAGACATCTGCAAACGCTATATCCCAGGATGGAATGGTCGCATTTACATTCTTTTGAAGTGAGTACGAGGTATACATAACACTCCATAATGAATATTATATCTTCTCATGAAACATAGCAGTGACATACGATATCTCGTTTTAAGAAGCATTAGAACTCTATTGCTACGATACGTAGACATCTGCAAACGCTATTTCCTAGCATGGAAGTGTCGCATTTACATTCGTTTGAAGTGAATACGAGATATACATGACACTTCGCAATGAATATTATATCTTATCATGAAACATAGGAATGAGGTGCCATATCGCGTTTTGAGAAGCATTAGATCTCTATTGCTACGATACGTAGATATCTGCAAACGCTATTTCCTAGCATGGAAGTGTCGCATTTACATTCTTTTGATGTGAATACGAGATATACATGACACTTCGCAATGAATATTATATCTTATCATGAAACATAGGAATGAGGTGCTATATCGCGTTTTGAGAAGCATTAGAACTCTATTGCTACGATACGTAGACATCTGAAAAGGCTATTCCCTAGCATGGAAGGGTCGCATTTACATTCTGTTGAAGTGAGTACGAGGTATACATATCACTCCATAATGAATATTATATCTTATCATGAAACATAGCAGTGAGATGCGATATCGCGTTTTAAGAAGCATTAGAACTCTATTGCTACGACACGTAGACATCTGCAAACGCTATTTCCTAGCACGGAAGTGTCGCATTTACATTCATTTGAAGTGAATACGAGGTATACATGACACTTCGCAATGAATATTATACCTTATCATGAAACATAGAAGGGAGATGCGATATCGCGTTTTAGGAAGCATTGGAACTCTATAGCTGCGATACGTAGACATCTGCAAACGCTATTTCCTAGCATGGAAGTGTCTTATTTACATTCTTTTGAAGTGAATACGAGGTATACATGACACTTCGCAATGAATATTATATCTTTTCATGAAACATAGCAGTGAGATGCGATATCGCGTTTTAAGAAGCATTAGAAATCTATTGCTACGATACGTAGACATCTGCAAACGCTATTTCCTAGCATGGAAGTGTCGCATTTACATTCTTTTGAAGTGAATACGAGATATACATGACACTTCGCAATGAATATTATATCTTATCACGGAACATAGAAATGAAATGAGGCATCTCGTTTTAGGAAGCATAAGAACTCTATTGCTACGATACGTAGACATCTGCAAACGCTATTTCCTAGCATGGAAGTGTCGCATTTACATTCCTTTGATGTGAATACGAGATATACATGACACATCGCAATGAATATTATATCTTATCATGAAGCATAGGAAGGAGGTGCTATATCGCGTTTTGAGAAGCATTAGAACTCTATTGCTACGATACGTAGACATCTGAAAAGGCTATTCCCTAGCATGGAAGGGTCGCATTTTCATTCTTTTGAAGTGAGTACGAGGTATACATATCACTCCATAATGAATATTATATCTTATCATGAAACATAGCAGTGAGATGCGATATCGCGTTTTAAGAAGCATTAGAACTCTATTACTACGATACGTAGTCATCTGCAAACGCTATTTCCTAGCATGGAAGTGTCGCATTTACATTCATTTGAAGTGAATACGAGGTATACATGACACTTCGCAATGAATATTATACCTTATCATGAAACATAGAAGGGAGATGCGATATCGCGTTTTAGGAAGCATTGGAACTCTATAGCTGCGATACGCAGACATCTGCAAACGCTATTTCCTAGCATGGAAGTGTCGCATTTACATTCTTTTGATGTGAATACGAGATATACATGACACTTCGCAATGAATATTATATCTTATCATGAAACATAAAAGTGAGATGCGATATCGCGTTCTAAGAAGCATTAGAACTCTATTGCTACGATACGTAGTCATCTGCAAAGGCTATTCCCTAGCATGGAAGGGTCGCATTTACATTCTTTTGAAGAGAGTACGAGGTATACATATCACTCCATAATGAATATTATATCTTATCATGAAACATAGCAGTGAGATGCGATATCGCGTTTTAAGAAGCATTAGAACTCTATTGCTACGATACGTAGACATCTGCAAACGCTATTTCCTAGCATGGAAGTGTCGCATTTACATTCATTTGAAGTGAATACGAGGTATACATGACACTTCGCTATGAATATTATACCTTATCATGAAACATAGAAGAGTGATGCGATATCGCGTTTTAAGAAGCATTAGAACTCTATTGCTACGATACGTAGACATCTGCAAACGCTATTTCCTAGCATGGAAGTGTCGCATTTACATTCATTTGAAGTGAATACGAGGTATACATGACACTCCACAATGAATATTATATCTTATCACGGAACATAGAAATGAAATGAGGCATCTCGTTTTGTGAAGCATTAGAACTCTATTGCTACGATACGTAGACATCTGCAAACGCTATATCCTAGCATGGAAGTGTCGCATTTACATTCATTTGAAGTGAATACGAGGTATACATGACACTTCGCTATGAATATTATACCTTATCATGAAACATAGAAGAGTGATGCGATATCGCGTTTTAGGAAGCATTGGAGCTCTATTGCTGCGATACGTAGACATCTGCAAACGCTATTCCCTAGCATGGAAGGGTCGCATTTACTTTCTTTTGAAGAGAGTACGAAGTATACATAACACTCCATAATGAATATTATATCTTATAATGAAACATAGCAGTGAGATGCGATATCGCGTTTTAAGAAGCATTAGAACTCTATTGCTACGATACGTAGACATCTGCAAACGCTATTTCCTAGCATGGAAGTGTCGCATTTACATTCTTTTGAAGTGAATACGAGGTATACATGACACTTCGCAATGAATATTATATCTTATCACGAAACATAAAAGTGAGATGCGATATCGCGTTCTAAGATGCATTAGAACTCTATTTCTACGACACGTAGACATCTGAAAAGGCTATTCCCTCGCATGGAAGGGTCGCATTTACATTCTTTTGAAGTGAGTACGAGGTATACATATAACTCCATAATGAATATTATATCTTATCATGAATCATAGCAGTGAGATGCGATATCGCGTGTTAAGAAGCATTAGAACTCTATTGCTACGATACGTAGGCATCTGCAAATGCTATTTCCTAGCATGGAAGTGTCGCATTTACATTCATTTGAAGTGAATACGAGGTATACATGACACTTCGCAATGAATATTATACCTTATCATGAAACATTGAAGGGAGATGCGATATCGCGTTTTAGGAAGCATTGGAACTCTATAGCTGCGATACGTAGACATCTGCAAACGCTATTTCCTAGCATGGAAGTGTCGCATTTACATTCTTTTGATGTGAATACGTGATATACATGACACTTCGCAATGAATATTATATCTTATCATGAAACATAAAAGTGAGATGCGATATCGCGTTCTAAGAAGCATTAGAACTCTATTGCTACGATACGTAGTCATCTGCAAAGGCTATTCCCTAGCATGGAAGGGTCGCATTTACATTCTTTTGAAGTGAGTACGAGGTATACATATCACTCCATAATGAATATTATATCTTATCATGAAACATACCAGTGAGATGCGATATCGCGTTTTAAGAAGCATTAGAACTCTATTGCTACGATACGTAGACATCTGCAAACGCTATTTCCTAGCATGGAAGTGTCGCATTTACATTCATTTGAAGTGAATACGAGGTATACATGACACTCCACAATGAATATTATATCTTATCACGGAACATAGAAATGAAATGAGGCATCTCGTTTTGTGAAGCATTAGAACTCTATTGCTACGATACGTAGACATCTGCAAACGCTATATCCTAGCATGGAAGTGTCGCATTTACATTCATTTGAAGTGAATACGAGGTATACATGACACTTCGCAATGAATATTATACCTTATCATGAAACATAGAAGGGAGATGCGATATCGCGTTTTAGGAAGCATTGGAACTCTATTCCTGCGATACGTAGACACCTGAAAACGCTATTTCCTAGCAAGGAAGTGTCGCATTTACATTCTTGTGAAGAGAAATCGAGGTATACATGACACTTCGCAATGAATATTATATCTTATCATGTAACATAGAAGTGAGATGCGATATCGCGTCTTAAGAAGCATTAGAACCCTATTGCTACGATACGTAGACATCTGCAACCGCTACTTCCTAGCATGGAAGTGTCGCATTTACATTCATTTGAAGTGAATACGAGGTATACATGACACTCCACAATGAATATTATATCTTATCACGGAACATAGAAATGAAATCAGGCATCTCGTTTTAAGAAGGATTAGAACTCTATTGCTACGATACGTAGACATCTGCAAACGCTATTTCCTAGGATGGGAGGGTCGCATTTACATTCTTTTGAAGTGAATACGAGGTATACATGACACTTCGCAATGAATATTATATCTTATCATGAAACATAGGAATGAGGTGCTATATCGCGTTTTGAGAAGCATTAGAACTCTATTGCTACGATACGTAGACATCTGCAAACGCTATTTCCTAGCATGGAAGTATCGCATTTACATTCTTTTGAAGTGAATACGAGGTATACATGACACTTCGCAATGAATATTATATCTTATCATGAAACATAAAAGTGAGATGCGATATCGCGTTCTAAGAAGCATTAGAACTCTATTGCTATGATACGTAGACATCTGCAAAGGCTATTCCCTAGCATGGAAGGGTCGCATTTACTTTCTTTTGAAGTGAGTACGAGGTATACATATCACTCCATAATGAATATTATATCTTCTCATGAAACATAGCAGTGAGATGCGATATCGCGTTCTAAGAAGCATTAGAACTCTATTGCTACGATACGTAGAAATCTGCAAACGCTATTTCCTAGCATGGAAGTGTCGCATTTACATTCGTTTGAAGTGAATACGAGATATACATGACACTTCGCAATGAATATTATATCTTATCATGAAACATAGGAATGAGGTGCTATATCGCGTTTTGAGAAGTATTAGAACTCTATTGCTACGATACGTAGACATCTGCAAACGCTATATCCTAGCATGGAAGTGTCGCATTTACATTCGTTTGAAGTGAATACGAGATATACATGACACTTCGCAATGAATATTATATCTTATCATGAAACATAGGAATGAGGTGCTATATCGCGTTTTGAGAAGCATTAGAACTCTATTGCTACGATACGTAGACATCTGCAAACGCTATTTCCTAGCATGGAAGTGTCGCATTTACATTCTTTTGAAGTGAATACGAGGTATACATGGCACTTCGCAATGAATATTATACCTTATCATGAAACATAGAAGAGAGGTGCGATATCGCGCTTTAGGAAGCATTGGAACTCTATTGCTGCGATACGTAGACATCTGCTAACGCTATTTCCTAGCATGGAAGTGTCGCATTTACATTCTTTTGATGTGAATACGAGATATACATGACACTTCGCAATGAATATTATATCTTATCATGAAACGTAGAAGAGTGATGCGATATCGCGTTTTAGGAAGCATTGGATCTCTATTGCTGCGATACGTAGACATCTGCAAACGCTATTTCCTAGCATGGAAGAGTCGCATTTACATTCTTTTGAAGTGAATACGAGGTATACATGACACTTCGCAATGAATATTATATCTTATCATGAAACATAGGAATGAGGTGCTATATCGCGTTTTGAGAAGCATTAGAACTCTATTGCTACGATACGTAGACATCTGCAAACGCTATTTCCTAGCATGGAAGTGTCGCATTTACATTCTTTTGAAGTGAGTACGAGGTATACATAACACTCCATAATGAATATTATATCTTATCATGTAACATAGGAGTGAGATGCGATATCGCGTTCTAAGGAGCATTAGAACTCTATTGCTACGATACGTAGACATCTGCAAACGCTATTTCCTAGGATGGAAGTGTCGCATTTACATTCATTTGAAGTGAATACGAGGTATACATGACACTCCACAATGAATATTATATCTTATCACGGAACATAGAAATGAAATGAGGCATCTCGTTTTAAGAAGCATTAGAACTCTATTGCTACGATAGGTAGACATCTGCAAACGCTATTTCCTAGCATGGAAGTGTCGCATTTACATTCTTTTGATGTGAATACGAGATATACATGACACTTCGCAATGAATATTATATCTTATCATGAAACATAGGAATGAAGTGCTATATCGCGTTTTGAGAAGCATTAGAACTCTATTGCTACGATACGTAGACGTCTGCAAACGCTATTTCCTAGCATGGAAGTGTCGCATTTACATTCATTTGAAGCGAATACGAGGTATACATGACACTTCGCTATGAATATTATACCTTATCATGAAACGTAGAAGAGTGATGCGATATCGCGTTTTAGGAAGCATTGGATCTCTATTGCTGCGATACGTAGACATCTGCAAACGCTATTTCCTAGCATGGTAGTGTCGCATTTACATTCTTTTGAAGTGAATACGAGGTATACATGACACTTCGCAATGAATATTATATCTTATCATGAAACATAGGAATGAGGTGCTATATCGGGTTTTGAGAAGCATTAGAACTCTATTGCTACGATACGTAGACATCTGCAAACGCTATTTCCTAGCAAGGAAATTTCGCACTTACATTCCACTGAAGTGAATACGAGGTATACATAACATTACACAATGAATATTATATCTTATTACGGAACATGGAAATGAAATACGACATCTCGTTTTAAGAAGCATTAGTGCTCTATTGCTGTGATACGTAGACATCTGCAAACGCTATTTCCTAGCATGGAAGTGTCTTATTTACGTTCTTTTGAAGTGAATACGAGGTAAACATGACACCTCGCAATGAATATTATATCTTATCATGAAACATAGAAGTGAGATGCGATATCGCGTTCTAAGAAGCATTAGAACTCTATTGCTACGATACGTAGACATCTGCAAACGCTATTTCCTAGCATGGATGTGTCTTATTTACGTTCTTTTGAAGTGAATACGAGGTATACATGACACTTCGCAATGAATATTATATCTTATCATGAAACATAGATGTGAGATGCGATATCGCGTTTTAAGAAGCATTAGAACTCTATTGCCTATATACGTAGACATCTGCAAATTCTATTTCCTAGCAAGGAAATTTCGCACTTACATTCCACTGAAGTGAATAGGAGGTATACATAACATTACACAATGAATATTATATCTCATTACGAAGCATAGTAATGAAATACGACACCTCGTTTTAAGAAGCATTAGTACTCTATTGCTATGATACGTAGACATCTGCAAACAATATTTCCTAGCAAGGAAGTGTCGCATTTACATTCTTGTGAAGTGAAGACGAGGTATACATGACACTTCGCAATGAATATTATATCTTATCATGAAACATAGCAGTGAGATGCGATATCGCGTTTTAAGAAGCATTAGAATTCTATTGCTACGATACGTAGACATCTGCAAACGCTATTTCCCAGCATGGAAGTGTCGCATTTACATTCGTTTGAAGTGAATACGAGATATACATGACACTTCGCAATGATTATTATATCTTATCATGAAGCATAGAAGTGAGATGCGATATGGCATTTTAAGAATCATTAGAAATCTATTGTTTCGACGCGTAGTCGTCTGGAAACGCTATTTCCTAGCAAGGAAGTGTCGCATTTACATCCTTTTGAAGTGAATACGAGGTATACATGACACTTCGCAGTGAATATTATATCTGATCATGAAACATAGAAATGAGATGCGATGTCTCGTTTTAAGAAGCATTAGAACTCTATTGCTACGATACGTAGACATCTGCAAACGCTATTTCCTAGGATGGGAGGGTCGCATTTACATTCTTTTGAAGTGAGTACGAGGTATACATAACACTCCATAATGAATATTATATCTTCTCATGAAACATAGCAGTGAGATGCGATATCGCATTTTAAGAAGTATTAGAACCCTAATGCTACGATACGTAGACATCTGCAAACGCTATTTCCTAGCATGGAAGTGTCGCATTTACATTCATTTGAAGTGAATACGAGGTATACATGACACTTCGTAATGAATATTATACCTTATCATGAAACATAGAAAAGTGATGCGATATCGCGTTTTAGGAAGCATTGGAACTCTATTGCTGCGATACGTAGACATCTGCAAACGCTATTTCCTAGCATGGAAGTGTCGCATTTACATTCATTTGATGTGAATACGAGATATACATGACACTTCGCAATGAATATTATATCTTATCATGAAACATAGGAATGAGGTGCTACATCGCGTTTTGAGAAGCATTAGAGCTCTATTGCTACGATACGTAGACATCTGCAAACGCTATTTCCTAGCATGGAAGTGTCGCATTTACATTCATTTGAAGTGAATACGAGGTATACATGACACTTCGAAATGAATATTATACCTTATCATGAAACATAGAAGAGTGATGCGATATCGCGTTTTAGGAAGCATTGGAACTCTATTGCTGCGATACGTAGACATCTGCAAACGCTATTTCCTAGAATTGAAGTGTCACATTTACATTCATTTGAAGTGAGTACGAGGTATACATAACACTCCATAATGAATATTATATCTTATTACGGAACATAGAAATGAAATACGACATCTCGTTTTAAAAGCATTAGTACTCTATTGCTGTGATACGTAGACATCTGCAAACGCTATTTCCTAGCAAGGAAGTCTCGCACTTACATTCTTTTGAAGTGAAGACGAGGTATACATGACACTTCGCAATGAATATTATATCTTATCATGAAACATAGCAGTGAGATGCGATATCGCGTTTTAAGAAGCATTAGAACTCTATTGCTACGATACGTAGACATCTGCAAACGCTATTTCCCAGCATGGAAGTGTCGCATTTACATTCGTTTGAAGTGAATACGAGATATACATGACACTTCGCAATGATTATTATATCTTATCATGAAGCATAGAAGTGAGATGCGATATGGCATTTTAAGAATCCTTAGAAATCTATTTTTTCGACGCGTAGTCATCTGGAAACGCTATTTCCTAGCAAGGAAGTGTCGCATTTACATCCTTTTGAAGTGAATACGAGGTATACATGACACTTCGCAGTGAATATTATATCTGATCATGAAACATAGAAATGAGATGCGATATCTCGTTTTAAGAAGCATTAGAACTCTATTGCTACGATACGTAGACATCTGCAAACGCTATTTCCTAGGATGGGAGGGTCGCATTTACATTCTTTTGAAGTGAGTACGAGGTATACATAACACTCCATAATGAATATTATATCTTCTCATGAAACATAGCAGTGAGATGCGATATCGCATTTTAAGAAGTATTAGAACCCTATTGCTACGATACGTAGACATCTGCAAACGCTATTTCCTAGCATGGAAGTGTCGCATTTACATTCATTTGAAGTGAATACGAGGTATACATGACACTTCGTAATGAATATTATACCTTATCATGAAACATAGAAAAGTGATGCGATATCGCGTTTTAGGAAGCATTGGAACTCTATTGCTGCGATACGTAGACATCTGCAAACGCTATTTCCTAGCATGGAAGTGTCGCATTTACATTCTTTTGAAGTGAGTACGAGGTATACATAACACTCCATAATGAATATTATATCTTCTCATGAAACATAGCAGTGAGATGCGATATCGCATTTTAAGAAGTATTAGAACCCTATTGCTACGATACGTAGACATCTGCAAACGCTATTTCCTAGCATGGAAGTGTCGCATTTACATTCATTTGAAGTGAATACGAGGTATACATAACACTTCGTAATGAATATTATACCTTATCATGAAACATAGAAGAGTGATGCGATATCGCGTTTTAGGAAGCGTTGGAACTCTATTGCTGCGATACGTAGACATCTGCAAACGCTATTTCCTAGCATGGAAGTGTCGCATTTACATTCTTTTGAAGTGAATACGAGGTATACATGACACTTCGCAATGAATATTATATCTTATCATGAAACATAGAAGTGAGATGCGATATCGCGTTCTAAGAAGCATTAAAACTCAATTGCTGCGATACGTAGACATCTGCAAACGCTATTTCCTAGCATGGAAGTGTCGCATTTACATTCTTTTGAAGTGAATACGAGATATGCATGACACTTCGCAATGAATATTATATCTTATCATGAAACATAGGAATGAGGTGCTATATCGCGTTTTGAAAAGCATTAGAACTCTATTGCTAATATGCATAGACATCTGCAAACTCTACTTCCTAGCATTACACTTACATTCCACTTACATTCCACTGAAGTGAATACGAGGTATACATAACACTCCACAATGAATATTATATCTTATCACGAAACGTAGAAATGAAATGCGGCATATCGTTTTAAGACGCATTAGAACTCTATTGCTACGATACGTAGACATCTGCAAAGGCTATTTCCTAGCATGGAAGGGTCGCATTTACATTCTTTTGAAGTGAGTACGAGGTATACATAACACTCCATAATGAATATTATATCTTATCATGAAACATAGCAGTGAGATGCGATATCGCGTTTTAAGAAGCATTAGAACTCCATTGCTACGATACGTAGACATCTGCAAACGCTATTTCCTAGAATTGAAGTGTCACATTTACATTCATTTGAAGTGAGTACGAGGTATACATAACACTCCATAATGAATATTATATCTTATTACGGAACATAGAAATGAAATACGACATCTCGTTTTAAAAGCATTAGTACTCTATTGCTGTGATACGTAGACATCTGCAAACGCTATTTCCTAGCAAGGAAGTGTCGCATTTACATTCATCTGAAGTGAATACGAGGTATACATGACACTTCGAAATGAATATTATACCTTATCATGAAACATAGAAGAGTGATGCGATATCGCGTTTTAGGAAGCATTGGATCTCTATTGTTGCGATACGTAGAAATCTGCAAACGCTATTTCCTAGCAAGGAAGTGTCGCATTTACATTCTTTTGAAGTGAATACGAGGTATACTTGGCACTTCGCAATGAATATTATACCTTATCATGAAACATAGAAGAGAGGTGCGATATCGCGTTTTAGGAAGCATTAAAACTCTATTGCTGCGATACGTAGACATCTGCAAACGCTATTTCCTAGCATGGAAGTGTCGCATTTACATTCTTTTGAAGTGAATACGAGATATGCATGACACTTCGCAATGAATATTATATCTTATCATGAAACATAGGAATGAGGTGCTATATCGCGTTTTGAAAAGCATTAGAACCCTATTGCTAATATGCATAGACATCTGCAAACTCTATTTCCTAGCATTACACTTACATTCCACTTACATTCCACTGAAGTGAATACGAGGTATACATAACACTCCACAATGAATATTATATCTTATCACGAAACATAGAAATGAAATGCGGCATCTCGTTTTAAGACGCATTAGAACTCTATTGCTACGATACGTTGACATCTGCAAAGGCTATTTCCTAGCATGGAAGGGTCGCATTTACATTCTTTTGAAGTGAGTACGAGGTATACATAACACTCCATAATGAATATTATATCTTATCATGAAACATAGAAGTGAGATGCGATATCGCGTTCTAAGAAGCATTAGAACTCTATTGCTACGATACGTAGACATCTGCAAGCGCTATTTCCTAGGATGGAAGGGTCGCATTTACATTCATTTGAAGTGAATACGAGGTATACATGACACTCCACAATGAATATTATATCTTATCACGGAACATAGAAATGAAATGAGGCATCTCGTTTTAAGAAGCATTAGAACTCTATTGCTACGATAGGTAGACATCTGCAAACGCTATTTCCTAGCATGGAAGTGTCGCATTTACATTCTTTTGATGTGAATACGAGATATACATGACACTTCGCAATGAATATTATATCTTATCATGAAACATAGGAATGAAGTGCTATATCGCGTTTTGAGAAGCATTAGAACTCTATTGCTACGATACGTAGACATCTGCAAACGCTATTTCCTAGCATGGAAGTGTCGCATTTACATTCATTTGAAGTGAATACGAGGTATACATGACACTTCGAAATGAATATTATACCTTATCATGAAACATAGAAGAGTGATGCGATATCGCGTTTTAGGGAGCATTGGATCTCTATTGCTGTGATACGTAGAAATCTGCAAACGCTATTTCCTAGCAAGGAAGTGTCGCATTTACATTCTTTTGAAGTGAATACGAGGTATACATGGCACTTCGCAATGAATATTATATCTTATCATGAAACATAGGAATGAGGTGCTATATCGCGTTTTGAGAAGCATTAGAACTCTATTGCTACGATACGTAGACATCTGCAAACGCTATTTCCTAGCAAGGAAATTTCGCACTTACATTCCACTGAAGTGAATACGAGGTATACATAACATTACACAATGAATATTGTATCTTATTACGGAACATGGAAATGAAATACGACATCTCGTTTTAAGAAGCATTAGTGCTCTATTGCTGTGATACGTAGACATCTGCAAACGCTATTTCCTAGCATGGAAGTGTCTTATTTACGTTCTTTTGAAGTGAATACGAGGTATACATGACACCTCGCAATGAATATTATATCTTATCATGAAACATAGAAGTGAGATGCGATATCGCGTTCTAAGAAGCATTAGAACTCTATTGCTACGATACGTAGACATCTGCAAACGCTATTTCCTAGCATGGAAGTGTCGCATTTACATTCATTTGAAGTGAATACGAGGTATACATGACACTTCGAAATGAATATTATACCTTATCATGAAACATAGAAGAGTGACGCGATATCGCGTTTTAGGGAGCATTGGATCTCTATTGCTGCGATACGTAGACATCTGCAAACGCTATTTCCTAGCATGGAAGTGTCGCATTTACATTCATTTGAAGTGAATACGAGGTATACATGACACTCCACAATGAATATTATATCTTATCACGGAACATAGAAATGAAATGAGGCATCTCGTTTTAAGAAGCATTAGAACTCTATTGCTACGATAGGTAGACATCTGCAAACGCTATTTCCTAGCATGGAAGTGTCGCATTTACATTCTTTTGATGTGAATACGAGATATACATGACACTTCGCAATGAATATTATATCTTATCATGAAACATAGGAATGAAGTGCTATATCGCGTTTTGAGAAGCATTAGAACTCTATTGCTACGATACGTAGACGTCTGCAAACGCTATTTCCTAGCATGGAAGTGTCGCATTTACATTCATTTGAAGCGAATACGAGGTATACATGACACTTCGCTATGAATATTATACCTTATCATGAAACGTAGAAGAGTGATGCGATATCGCGTTTTAGGAAGCATTGGATCTCTATTGCTGCGATACGTAGACATCTGCAAACGCTATTTCCTAGCATGGAAGTGTCGCATTTACATTCTTTTGAAGTGAATACGAGGTATACATGACACTTCGCAATGAATATTATATCTTATCATGAAACGTAGGAATGAGGTGCTATATCGCGTTTTGAGAAGCATTAGAACTCTATTGCTACGATACGTAGACATCTGCAAACGCTATTTCCTAGCAAGGAAATTTCGCACTTACATTCCACTGAAGTGAATACGAGGTATACATAACATTACACAATGAATATTATATCTTATTACGGAACATGGAAATGAAATACGACATCTCGTTTTAAGAAGCATTAGTGCTCTATTGCTGTGATACGTAGACATCTGCAAACGCTATTTCCTAGCATGGAAGTGTCTTATTTACGTTCTTTTGAAGTGAATACGAGGTATACATGACACCTCGCAATGAATATTATATCTTATCATGAAACATAGAAGTGAGATGCGATATCGCGTTCTAAGAAGCAAGAGTACTCTATTGCTACGATACGTAGACATCTGCAAACGCTATTTCCTAGCATGGAAGTGTCTTATTTACGTTCTTTTGAAGTGAATACGAGGTATACATGACACTTCGCAATGAATATTATATCTTATCATGAAACATAGATGTGAGATGCGATATCGCGTTTTAAGAAGCATTAGAACTCTATTGCCTATATACGTAGACATCTGCAAATTCTATTTCCTAGCAAGGAAATTTCGCACTTACATTCCACTGAAGTCAATACGAGGTATACATAACATTACACAATGAATATTATATCTTATTACGAAGCATAGTAATGAAATACGACATCTCGTTTTAAGAAGCATTAGTACTCTATTGCTATGATACGTAGACATCTGCAAACAATATTTCCTAGCAAGGAAGTGTCGCATTTACATTCTTGTGAAGTGAAATCGCGGTATACATGACACTTCGCAATGAATATTATATCTTATCATGAAACATAGAAGTGTGATGCGATATCGCATTTTAAGAAGTATTAGAACCCTATTGCTACGATAGGTAGACATCTGCAAACGCTACTTCCTAGCATGGAAGTGTCGCATTTACATTCTTTTGAAGTGAAGACGAGGTATACATGACACTTCGCAATGAATATTATATCTTATCATGAAACATAGCAGTGAGATGCGATATCGCGTTTTAAGAGGCATTAGAACTCTATTGCTACGATACGTAGACATCTGCAAACGCTATTTCCCAGCATGGAAGTGTCGCATTTACATTCGTTTGAAGTGAATACGAGATATACATGACACTTCGCAATGATTATTATATCTTATCATGAAGCATAGAAGTGAGATGCGATATGGCATTTTAAGAATCATTAGAAATCTATTGTTTCGACGCGTAGTCATCTGGAAACGCTATTTCCTAGCAAGGAAGTGTCGCATTTACATCCTTTTGAAGTGAATACGAGGTATACATGACACTTCGCAGTGAATATTATATCTGATCATGAAACATAGAAATGAGATGCGATATCTCGTTTTAAGAAGCATTAGAACTCTATTGCTACGATACGTAGACATCTGCAAACGCTATTTCCTAGGATGGGAGGGTCGCATTTACATTCTTTTGAAGTGAGTACGAGGCATACATAACACTCCATAATGAATATTACATCTTCTCATGAAACATAGCAGTGAGATGCGATATCGCATTTTAAGAAGTATTAGAACCCTATTGCTACGATACGTAGACATCTGCAAACGCTATTTCCTAGCATGGAAGTGTCGCATTTACATTCATTTGAAGTGAATACGAGGTATACATGACACTTCGTAATGAATATTATACCTTATCATGAAACATAGAAAAGTGATGCGATATCGCGTTTTAGGAAGCATTGGAACTCTATTGCTGCGATACGTAGACATCTGCAAACGCTATTTCCTAGCATGGAAGTGTCGCATTTACATTCTTTTGATGTGAATACGAGATATACATGACACTTCGCAATGAATATTATATCTTATCATGAAACATAGGAATGAGGTGCTACATCGCGTTTTGAGAAGCATTAGAGCTCTATTGCTACGATACGTAGACATCTGCAAACGCTATTTCCTAGCATGGAAGTGTCGCATTTACATTCATTTGAAGTGAATACGAGGTATACATGACACTTCGAAATGAATATTATACCTTATCATGAAACATAGAAGAGTGATGCGATATCGCGTTTTAGGAAGCATTGGAACTCTATTGCTGCGATACGTAGACATCTGCAAACGCTATTTCCTAGCATGGAAGTGTCGCATGTACATTCTTTTGATGTGAATACGAGATATACATGACACTTCGCAATGAATATTATATCTTATCATGAAACATAGGAATGAGGTGCTACATCGCGTTTTGAGAAGCATTAGAGCTCTATTGCTACGATACGTAGACATCTGCAAACGCTATTTCCCAGCATGGAAGTGTCGCATTTACATTCATTTGAAGTGAATACGAGGTATACATGACACTTCGCAATGAATATTATATCTTATCATGAAACATAGCAGTGAGATGCGATATCGCGTTTTAGGAAGCATTGGATCTCTATTGCTGCGATACGTAGACATCTGCAAACGCTATTTCCTAGCATGGAAGTGTCGCATTTACATTCTTTTGAAGTGAATACGAGGTATACATGACACTTCGCAATGAATATTATATCTTATCATGAAACATAGGAATGAGGTGCTATATCGCGTTTTGAGAAGCATTAGAACTCTATTGCTACGATACGTAGACATCTGCAAACGCTATTTCCTAGCATGGAAGTTTCGCATTTACATTCTTTTGAAGTGAATACGAGGTATACATGACACTTCGCAATGAATATTATACCTTATCGTGAAACATAGAAGAGAGGTGCGATATCGCGTTTTAGGAAGCATTGGAACTCTATTGCTGCGATACGTAGACATCTGCAAACGCTATTTCCTAGCATGGAAGTGTCGCATTTACATTCGTTTGAAGTGAATACGAGATATACATGACACTTCGCAATGAATATTATATCTTATCATGAAACATAGCAGTGAGATGCGATATCGCGTTTTAAGAAGCATTAGAACTCTATTGCTACGATACGTAGACATCTGCAAACGCTATTTCCTAGCATGGAAGTGTCGCATTTACATTCATTTGAAGTGAATACGAGGTATACATGACACTTCGTAATGAATATTATACCTTATCATGAAACATAGAAGAGTGATGCGATATCGCGTTTTAGGAAGCATTGGGTCTCTATTGCTGCGATACGTAGACATCTGCAAACGCTATTTCCTAGCATGGAAGTGTCTTATTTACGTTCTTTTGAAGTGAATACGAGGTATACATGACAATTCGCAATGAATATTATATCTTATCTTGAAACATAGATGTGAGATGCGATATCGCGTTTTAAGAAGCATTAGAACTCTATTGCTACGATACGTAGACATTTGCAAATGCTATTCCCTAGCATGGAAGGGTCGCATTTACATTCTTTTGATGTGAGTACGAGGTATACATATCACTCCATAATGAATATTATATCTTATCATGAAACATAGAAGTGTGATGCGATATCGCATTTTAAGAAGCATTAGAACCCTATTGCTACGATACGTAGACATCTGCAAACGCTACTTCCTAGCATGGAAGTGTCGCATTTACATTCTTTTGAAGTGAATACGAGGTATACATGACACTTCGCAATGAATATTATATCTTATCATGAAACATAGAAGTGAGAAGCGATATCGCGTTTTAAGAAGCATTAGAACTCTATTGCTACGAAACGTAGACATCTGCAAACGCTATTTCCTAGCATGGAAGTGTCGCATTTACATTCATTTGAAGTGAATACGAGGTATACATGACACTTCGTAATGAATATTATACCTTATCATGAAACATAGAAGAGTGATGCGATATCGCGTTTTAGGAAGCATTGGAACTCTATTGCTGCGATACGTAGACATCTGCAAACGCTATTTCCTAGCATGGAAGTGTCGCATTTACATTCTTTTGATGTGAATACGAGATATACATGACACATCGCAATGAATATTATATCTTCTCATGAAACATAGCAGTGAGATGCGATATCGCGTTTTATGAAGCATTAGAACTCTATTGCTACGATACGTAGACATCTGCAAACGCTATTTCCTAGCATGGAAGTGTCGCATTTACATTCATTTGAAGTGAATACGAGGTATACATAACACTTCGTAATGAATATTATACCTTATCATGAAACATAGAAGAGTGATACGATATCGCGTTTTAGGAAGCGTTGGAACTCTATTGCTGCGATAGGTAGACATCTGCAAACGCTATTTCCTAGCATGGAAGTGTCGCATTTACATTCTTTTGATGTGAATACGAGATATACATGACACTTCGCAATGAATATTATATCTTCTCATGAAACATAGCAGTGAGATGCGATTTCGCGTTTTAAGAAGCATTAGAACTCTATTGCTACGATACGTAGACATCTGCAAACGCTATTTCCTAGCATGGAAGTGTCGCATTTACATTCGTTTGAAGTGAATACGAGATATACATGACACTTCGCAATGAATATTATATCTGATCATGAAACATAGAAATGAGATGCGACATCTCGTTTTAAGAAGCATTAGAACTCTGTTGCTACGATACGCAGACATCTGCAAACGCTATTTCCTAGCATGGAAGTGTCGCATTTACATTCATTTGAAGTGAATACGAGGTATACATGACACTTCGAAAGGAATATTATACCTTATCATGAAACATAGAAGAGTGATGCAATATCGCGTTTTAGGAAGCATTGGATCTCTATTGCTGCGATACGTAGACATCTGCAAACGCTATTTCCTAGCATGGAAGTGTCGCATTTACATTCTTTTGAAGTGAATACGAGGTATACATGACACTTCGCAATGAATATTATATCTTATCATGAAACATAGTAATGAGGTGCTATATCGCGTTTTGAGAAGCATTAGAACCCTATTGTTTCGACACGTAGTCATCTGGAAACGCTATTTCCTAGCAAGGAAGTGTCGCATTTACATCCTTTTGAAGTGAATACGAGGTATACATGACACTTCGCAATGAATATTATATCTGATCATGAAACATAGAAATGAGATCCGACATCTCGTTTTAAGAAGCATTAGAACTCTGTTGCTACGATACGCAGACATCTGCAAACGCTATTTCCTAGGATGGAAGGGTCGCATTTACATTCTTTTGAAGTGAGTACGAGGTATACATGACACTCCATAATGAATATTATATCTTCTCATGAAACATGGCAGTGAGATGCGATATCGCGTTTTAAGAACCATTAGAACTCTATTGCTACGACACGTAGACATCTGCAAACGCTATTTCCTAGCATGGAAGTGTCGCATTTTCATTCATTTGAAGTGAATACGAGGTATACATGACGCTTCGCAATGAATATTAAACCTTATCATGAAACATAGAAGAGAGATGCGATATCGCGCTTTAGGAAGCATTGGAACTCTATTGCTGCGATACGTAGACATCTGCAAACGCTATTTCCTAGCATGGAAGCGTCGCATTTACATTCGTCTGAAGTGAATACTAGATATACATGACACTTCGCAATGAATATTATATCTTATCATGAAACATAGAAGTGAGATGCGATATGGCATTTTAAGAATCACTAGAACCCTATTGTTTCGACACGTAGTCATCTGGAAACGCTATTTCCTAGCAAGGAAGTGTCGCATTTACATCCTTTTGAAGTAAATACGAGGTATACATGACACTTCGCAGTGAATATTATATCTGATCATGAAACATAGAAATGAGAAGCGACATCTCGTTTTAAGAAGCATTAGAACTCTATTGCTACGATACGTAGACATCTGCAAACGCTATTTCCTAGGATGGGAGGGTCGCATTTACATTCTTTTGAAGTGAGTACGAGGTATACATAACACACCATAATGAATATTATTTCTTCTCATGAAAAATAGAAGAGAGATGCGATATCGCGTTTTAGGAAGCATTGGAACTCTATTGCTGCGATACGTAGACTTCTGCAAACGCTATTTCCTAGCATGGAAGTGTCGCATTTACATTCGTTTGAAGTGAATACGAGATATACATGACACTTCGCATTGAATATTATATCTTATCATGAAACATAGAAGTGAGATGCGATATGGCATTTTAAGAATCATTAGAACCCTATTGTTTCGACACGTAGTCATCTGGAAACGCTATTTCCTAGCAAGGAAGTGTCGCATTTACATCCTTTTGAAGTGAATACGAGGTATACATGACACTTCGCAATGAATATTATATCTGATCATGAAACATAGAAATGAGATGCGACATCTCGTTTTAAGAAGCATTAGAACTCTATTGCTACGATACGTAGACATCTGCAAACGCTATTTCCTAGGATGGAAGGGTCGCATTTACATTCTTTTGAAGTGAGTACGAGGTATACATAACACTCCATAATGAATATTATATCTTCTCATGAAACATAGAAGAGAGATGCGATATCGCGCTTCAGGAAGCATTGGAACTCTATTGCTGCGATACGTAGACATCTGCAAACGCTATTTCCTAGCATGGAAGTGTCGCATTTACATTCGTTTGAAGTGAATACGAGATATACATGACACTTCGCAATGAATATTATATCTGATCATGAAACATAGAAATGAGATGCGACATCTCGTTTTAAGAAGCATTAGAACGCTGTTGCTACGATACGCAGACATCTGCAAACGCTATTTCCTAGCATGGAAGTGTCGCATTTACATTCATTTGAAGTGAATACGAGGTATACATGACACTTCGAAAGGAATATTATACCTTATCATGAAACATAGAAGAGTGATGCAATATCGCGTTTTAGGAAGCATTGGATCTCTATTGCTGCGATACGTAGACATCTGCAAACGCTATTTCCTAGCATGGAAGTGTCGCATTTACATTCTTTTGAAGTGAATACGAGGTATACATGACACTTCGCAATGAATATTATATCTTATCATGAAACATAGTAATGAGGTGCTATATCGCGTTTTGAGAAGCATTAGAACCCTATTGTTTCGACACGTAGTCATCTGGAAACGCTATTTCCTAGCAAGGAAGTGTCGCATTTACATCCTTTTGAAGTGAATACGAGGTATACGTGACGCTTCGCAATGAATATTAAACCTTATCATGAAACATAGAAGAGAGATGCGATATCGCGCTTTAGGAAGCATTGGAACTCTATTGCTGCGATACGTAGACATCTGCAAACGCTATTTCCTAGCATGGAAGCGTCGCATTTACATTCGTTTGAAGTGAGTACGAGGTATACATGACACTCCATAATGAATATTATATCTTCTCATGAAACATGGCAGTGAGATGCGATATCGCGTTTTAAGAACCATTAGAACTCTATTGCTACGACACGTAGACATCTGCAAACGCTATTTCCTAGCATGGAAGTGTCGCATTTTCATTCATTTGAAGTGAATACGAGGTATACGTGACGCTTCGCAATGAATATTAAACCTTATCATGAAACATAGAAGAGAGATGCGATATCGCGCTTTAGGAAGCATTGGAACTCTATTGCTGCGATACGTAGACATCTGCAAACGCTATTTCCTAGCATGGAAGCGTCGCATTTACATTCGTTTGAAGTGAATACGAGATATACATGACACTTCGCAATGAATATTATATCTTATCATGAAACATAGAAGTGAGATGCGATATGGCATTTTAAGAATCACTAGAACCCTATTGTTTCGACACGTAGTCATCTGGAAACGCTATTTCCTAGCAAGGAAGTGTCGCATTTACATCCTTTTGAAGTAAATACGAGGTATACATGACACTTCGCAATGAATATTATATCTGATCATGAAACATAGAAATGAGAAGCGACATCTCGTTTTAAGAAGCATTAGAACTCTATTGCTACGATACGTAGACATCTGCAAACGCTATTTCCTAGGATGGGAGGGTCGCATTTACATTCTTTTGAAGTGAGTACGAGGTATACATAACACACCATAATGAATATTATTTCTTCTCATGAAAAATAGAAGAGAGATGCGATATCGCGTTTTAGGAAGCATTGGATCTCTATTGCTGCGATACGTAGACATCTGCAAACGCTATTTCCTAGCATGGAAGTGTCGCATTTACATTCGTTTGAAGTGAATACGAGATATACATGACACTTCGCATTGAATATTATATCTTATCATGAAACATAGAAGTGAGATGCGATATGGCATTTTAAGAATCATTAGAACCCTATTGTTTCGACACGTAGTCATCTGGAAACGCTATTTCCTAGCAAGGAAGTGTCGCATTTACATCCTTTTGAAGTGAATACGAGGTATACATGACACTTCGCAATGAATATTATATCTGATCATGAAACATAGTAATGAGATGCGACATCTCGTTTTAAGAAGCATTAGAACTCTATTGCTACGATACGTGGACATCTGCAAACGCTATTTCCTAGGATGGAAGGGTCGCATTTACATTCTTTTGAAGTGAGTACGAGGTATACATAACACTCCATAATGAATATTATATCTTCTCATGAAACATAGAAGAGAGATGCGATATCGCGCTTCAGGAAGCATTGGAACTCTATTGCTGCGATACGTAGACATCTGCAAACGCTATTTCCTAGCATGGAAGTGTCGCATTTACATTCGTTTGAAGTGAATACGAGATATACATGACACTTCGCAATGAATATTATATCTGATCATGAAACATAGAAATGAGATGCGACATCTCGTTTTAAGAAGCATTAGAACGCTGTTGCTACGATACGCAGACATCTGCAAACGCTATTTCCTAGCATGGAAGTGTCGCATTTACATTCATTTGAAGTGAATACGAGGTATACATGACACTTCGAAAGGAATATTATACCTTATCATGAAACATAGAAGAGTGATGCAATATCGCGTTTTAGGAAGCATTGGATCTCTATTGCTGCGATACGTAGACATCTGCAAACGCTATTTCCTAGCATGGAAGTGTCGCATTTACATTCTTTTGAAGTGAATACGATGTATACATGACACTTCGCAATGAATATTATATCTTATCATGAAACATAGTAATGAGGTGCTATATCGCGTTTTGAGAAGCATTAGAACCCTATTGTTTCGACACGTAGTCATCTGGAAACGCTATTTCCTAGCAAGGAAGTGTCGCATTTACATCCTTTTGAAGTGAATACGAGGTATACATGACACTTCGCAATGAATATTATATCTGATCATGAAACATAGAAATGAGATGCGACATCTCGTTTTAAGAAGCATTAGAACTCTGTTGCTACGATACGCAGACATCTGCAAACGCTATTTCCTAGGATGGAAGGGTCGCATTTACATTCTTTTGAAGTGAGTACGAGGTATACATGACACTCCATAATGAATATTATATCTTCTCATGAAACATGGCAGTGAGATGCGATATCGCGTTTTAAGAACCATTAGAACTCTATTGCTACGACACGTAGACATCTGCAAACGCTATTTCCTAGCATGGAAGTGTCGCATTTTCATTCATTTGAAGTGAATACGAGGTATACGTGACGCTTCGCAATGAATATTAAACCTTATCATGAAACATAGAAGAGAGATGCGATATCGCGCTTTAGGAAGCATTGGAACTCTATTGCTGCGATACGTAGACATCTGCAAACGCTATTTCCTAGCATGGAAGCGTCGCATTTACATTCGTTTGAAGTGAATACGAGATATACATGACACTTCGCAATGAATATTATATCTTATCATGAAACATAGAAGTGAGATGCGATATGGCATTTTAAGAATCACTAGAACCCTATTGTTTCGACACGTAGTCATCTGGAAACGCTATTTCCTAGCAAGGAAGTGTCGCATTTACATCCTTTTGAAGTAAATACGAGGTATACATGACACTTCGCAATGAATATTATATCTGATCATGAAACATAGAAATGAGAAGCGACATCTCGTTTTAAGAAGCATTAGAACTCTATTGCTACGATACGTAGACATCTGCAAACGCTATTTCCTAGGATGGGAGGGTCGCATTTACATTCTTTTGAAGTGAGTACGAGGTATACATCACACCATAATGAATATTATTTCTTCTCATGAAAAATAGAAGAGAGATGCGATATCGCGTTTTAGGAAGCATTGGATCTCTATTGCTGCGATACGTAGACATCTGCAAACGCTATTTCCTAGCATGGAAGTGTCGCATTTACATTCGTTTGAAGTGAATACGAGATATACATGACACTTCGCATTGAATATTATATCTTATCATGAAACATAGAAGTGAGATGCGATATGGCATTTTAAGAATCATTAGAACCCTATTGTTTCGACACGTAGTCATCTGGAAACGCTATTTCCTAGCAAGGAAGTGTCGCATTTACATCCTTTTGAAGTGAATACGAGGTATACATGACACTTCGCAATGAATATTATATCTGATCATGAAACATAGTAATGAGATGCGACATCTCGTTTTAAGAAGCATTAGAACTCTATTGCTACGATACGTGGACATCTGCAAACGCTATTTCCTAGGATGGAAGGGTCGCATTTACATTCTTTTGAAGTGAGTACGAGGTATACATAACACTCCATAATGAATATTATATCTTCTCATGAAACATAGAAGAGAGATGCGATATCGCGCTTCAGGAAGCATTGGAACTCTATTGCTGCGATACGTAGACATCTGCAAACGCTATTTCCTAGCATGGAAGTGTCGCATTTACATTCGTTTGAAGTGAATACGAGATATACATGACACTTCGCAATGAATATTATATCTGATCATGAAACATAGAAATGAGATGCGACATCTCGTTCTAAGAAGCATTAGAACGCTGTTGCTACGATACGCAGACATCTGCAAACGCTATTTCCTAGCATGGAAGTGTCGCATTTACATTCATTTGAAGTGAATACGAGGTATACATGACACTTCGAAAGGAATATTATACCTTATCATGAAACATAGAAGAGTGATGCAATATCGCGTTTTAGGAAGCATTGGATCTCTATTGCTGCGATACGTAGACATCTGCAAACGCTATTTCCTAGCATGGAAGTGTCGCATTTACATTCTTTTGAAGTGAATACGATGTATACATGACACTTCGCAATGAATATTATATCTTATCATGAAACATAGTAATGAGGTGCTATATCGCGTTTTGAGAAGCATTAGAACCCTATTGTTTCGACACGTAGTCATCTGGAAACGCTATTTCCTAGCAAGGAAGTGTCGCATTTACATCCTTTTGAAGTGAATACGAGGTATACATGACACTTCGCAATGAATATTATATCTGATCATGAAACATAGAAATGAGATGCGACATCTCGTTTTAAGAAGCATTAGAACTCTGTTGCTACGATACGCAGACATCTGCAAACGCTATTTCCTAGGATGGAAGGGTCGCATTTACATTCTTTTGAAGTGAGTACGAGGTATACATGACACTCCATAATGAATATTATATCTTCTCATGAAGCATGGCAGTGAGATGCGATATCGCGTTTTAAGAACCATTAGAACTCTATTGCTACGACACGTAGACATCTGCAAACGCTATTTCCTAGCATGGAAGTGTCGCATTTTCATTCATTTGAAGTGAATACGAGGTATACATGACGCTTCGCAATGAATATTATACCTTATCATGAAACATAGAAGAGAGATGCGATATCGCGCTTTAGGAAGCATTGGAACTCTATTGCTGCGATACGTAGACATCTGCAAACGCTATTTCCTAGCATGGAAGCGTCGCATTTACATTCGTTTGAAGTGAATACGAGATATACATGACACTTCGCAATGAATATTATATCTTATCATGAAACATAGATGTGAGATGCGATATGGCATTTTAAGAATCACTAGAACCCTATTGTTTCGACACGTAGTCATCTGGAAACGCTATTTCCTAGCAAGGAAGTGTCGCATTTACATCCTTTTGAAGTAAATACGAGGTATACATGACTCTTCGCAATGAATATTATATCTGATCATGAAACATAGAAATGAGAAGCGACATCTCGTTTTAAGAAGCATTAGAACTCTATTGCTACGATACGTAGACATCTGCAAACGCTATTTCCTAGCATGGAAGTGTCGCATTTACATTCTTTTGAAGTGAGTACGAGGTATACATAACACACCATAATGAATATTATTTCTTCTCATGAAAAATAGAAGAGAGATGCGATATCGCGTTTTAGGAAGCATTGGAACTCTATTGCTGCGATACGTAGACATCTGCAAACGCTATTTCCTAGCATGGAAGTGTCGCATTTACATTCGTTTGAAGTGAATACGAGATATACATGACACTTCGCATTGAATATTATATCTTATCATGAAACATAGAAGTGAGATGCGATATGGCATTTTAAGAATCATTAGAACCCTATTGTTTCGACACGTAGTCATCTGGAAACGCTATTTCCTAGCAAGGAAGTGTCGCATTTACATCCTTTTGAAGTGAATACGAGGTATACATGACACTTCGCAATGAATATTATATCTGATCATGAAACATAGAAATGAGATGCGACATCTCGTTTTAAGAAGCATTAGAACTCTATTGCTACGATACGTAGACATCTGCAAACGCTATTTCCTAGGATGGAAGGGTCGCATTTACATTCTTTTGAAGTGAGTACGAGGTATACATAACACTCCATAATGAATATTATATCTTCTCATGAAACATAGAAGAGAGATGCGATATCGCGCTTCAGGAAGCATTGGAACTCTATTGCTGCGATACGTAGACATCTGCAAACGCTATTTCCTAGCATGGAAGTGTCGCATTTACATTCTTTTGAAGTGAATACGAGGTATACATGACACTTCGCAATGAGTATTATATCTGATCATGAAACATAGGAATGAGGTGCTATATCGCGTTTTGAGAAGCATTAGAACTCTATTGCTACGATACGTAGACATCTGCAAACGCTATTTCCTAGCATGGAAGTGTCGCATTTACATTCTTTTGAAGTGAATACGAGGTATACATGACACTTCGCAATGAATATTATATCTTATCATGAAACATAGGAGTGAGATGCGATATCGCGTTCTAAGAAGCACTAGAACTCTATTGCTACGATACGTAGACATCTGCAAACGCTATTTCCTAGCATGGAAGTGTCGCATTTACATTCATTTGAAGTGAATACGAGGTATACATGACACTTCGCAATGAATATTATACCTTATCTCGAAATATAGAAGTGAGATGCGACATCTCGTATTCAGAAGCATAAGTACTCTATTGCCGTGATACGTAGACATCTGCAAACGCTATTTCCTAGCATGGAAGTGTCGCATTTACATTCTTTTGAAGTGAATACGAGGTATACATGACACTTCGCAATGAATATTATATCTTATCGTGAAACATAGAAGTGAGATGCGATATCGCGTTTTAAGAAGCATTAGAATTCTATTGCTACGATACGTAGACATCTGCAAACGCTATTTCCTAGCATGCAAGTGTCGCATTTACATTCTTTTGAAGTGAATACGAGGTATACATGACACTTCGCAATGAATATTATATCTTATCATGAAACATAGAAGTGAGATGCGATATAGCGTTTTAAGAAGCATTAGAACGCTATTGCTACGATACGTAGACATCTGCAAACGCTATTTCCTAGCATGCAAGTGTCGCATTTACACTCTTTTGAAGTGAATACGAGGTATATATGACACTTCGCAATGAATATTATATCTTATCAAGAAACATAAAGGAAATACGCGATATCGCGTTTCAAGAAGCAATAGAACTCTATTTTTACGATACGTAGACATCTGCAAACAATATTTCCTAGCAAGGAAGTGTCGCACTTACAATCTTTTGAAGTGAATACGAGGTATACATGACACTTCGCAATGAATATTATATCTTATCATGAAACATAGAAGTGAGATGCGATATCGCGTTTTAGGAAGCATTAGAACTCTATTGCTACGATGCGTAGACATCTGCAAATGTTATTTCCTAGCAAGGGAGTGTCGCATTTACATTCTTTTGATGTGAATACGAGGTGTACATAACACTCCACAATGAAAATTGTATCTAATCACGAAACATAGAAATGAAATGCGACATCTCGTTTTAAGTAGCATTAAAACTCTATCGCTACGATGCGTAGACATCTGCAAACGCTATTTCCTAGCATGGAAGTGTCGCATTTACATTCTTTTGAAGTGAATTCGAGGTATACATAACACTCCACAATGAATATTGTATCTTATCACGAAACATAGAAATGAAATGCGACATCTCCTTTTAAGTAGCATTAAAACTCTATTGCTATGATACGTAGACATCTGCAAATGTTATTTCCTAGGAAGGAAGTGTCGCACTTACATTCTTTTGAAGTGAATACGAGATATACATGACACTTCGCAATGGATACTATATCTTATCATGAAACATAGAAGTGAGATGCGATATCGCGTTTTAAGAGGCATTAGAACTCTACTGCTACGGTACGTAAACATATGCAAACGCTATTACCTAGCATGGAAATGCCGCATTTACATTCTTTTGAAGTTAATACGAGGTATACATGACTCTTCGCAATGAATATTATATCTTATCTCGAAACATAGATGTGAGATGGGATATCGCGATTTAAGAAGCACTAGAACTCTATTGCTACGATGCGTGGACATCTGCAAATGTTATTTCCTAGCAAGGAAGTGTCGCATTTACATTCTTTTGATGTGAATACGAGGTATACATAACACTCCACAATGAATATTGTATCTTATCACGAAACATAGAAATGAAATGCGACATCTCGTTTTAAGTAGCATTAAAACTCTATCGCTACGATGCGTAGACATCTGCAAACGCTATTTCCTAGCATGGAAGTGTCGCATTTACATTCTTTTGAAGTGAATTCGAGATATACATAACACTTCGTAATGAATATTATATCTTATCGTGAAACATAGAAGTGAGATGCGATATCGCGTTTTAAGAAGCATTAGAACTCTATTCCTACGATACGTAGACATCTGCAAACGCTATTTCCTAGCATGGAAGTTTCGCATTTACATTCTTTTGAAGTGAATACGAGATATACATGACACTTCGCAATGGATACTATATCTTATCATGAAATATAGAACTGAGATGCGATATCGCGTTTTAGGAAGCATTGGAACTCTATTGCTGCGATACGTAGACATCTGCAAACGCTATTTCCTAGCATGGAAGTGTCGCATTTACATTCTTTTGATGTGAATACGAGGTATACATGACACTTCGCAATGAATATTATATCTTATCATGAAACATAGGAATGAGGTGCTATATCGAGTTTTGAGAAGCATTAGAACACTATTGTTACGATACGTAGACATCTGAAAACGCTATTTCCTAGCATGGAAGCGTCGCATTTACATTCTTGTCATGTGAATACGAAGTATACATGACACTTCGCAATGAATATTATATCTTATCATGAAATATAGATGTGAGATGCGATATCGCGTTCTAAGGAGCATTAGAACTCTATTGCTGCGATACGTAGACATCTGCAAACGCTATTTCCTAGCATGTAAGTGTCGCATTAACATTCTTTTGAAGTGAATACGAGGTATACATGACACTCCATAATGAATATTATATCTCATCATGAAACATAGCAGTGAGATGCGATATCGCGTTCTAAGAAGCATTAGTACTCTACTGCTACGGTACATAAACATATGCAAACGCTATTACCTAGCATGGAAATGCCGCATTTACATTCTTTTGAAGTTAATACGAGGTATACATGACTCTTCGCAATGAATATTATATCTTATCTCGAAACATAGATGTGAGATGCGATATCGCGATTTAAGAAGAACTAGAACTCTATTGCTACGATGCGTAGACATCTGCAAATGTTATTTCCTAGCAAGGAAGTGTCGCATTTACATTCTTTTGATGTGAGTACGAGGTATACATAACACTCCACAATGAATATTGTATCTTATCACGAAACATAGAAATGAAATGCGACATCTCGTTTTAAGTAGCATTAAAACTCTATCGCTACGATGCGTAGACATCTGCAAACGCTATTTCCTAGCATGGAAGTGTCGCATTTACATTCTTTTGAAGTGAATTCGAGGTATACATAACACTCCACAATGAATATTGTATCTTATCACGAAACATAGAAATGAAATGCGACATCTCGTTTTAAGAAGCATTAGAACTCTATTGCTACGATACGTAGACATCTGCAAACGCTATTTCCTAGGATGGGAGGGTCGCATTTACATTCTTTTGAAGTGAGTACGAGGTATACATAACACACCATAATGAATATTATTTCTTCTCATGAAACATAGAAGAGAGATGCGATATCGCGTTTTAGGAAGCATTGGAACTCTATTGCTGCGATACGTAGACATCTGCAAACGCTATTTCCTAGCATGGAAGTGTCGCATTTACATTCGTTTGAAGTGAATACGAGATATACATGACACCTCGCATTGAATATTATATCTTATCATGAAACATAGAAGTGAGATGCGATATGGCATTTTAAGAATCATTAGAACCCTATTGTTTCGACACGTAGTCATCTGGAAACGCTATTTCCTAGCAAGGAAGTGTCGCATTTACATCCTTTTGAAGTGAGTACGAGGTATACATGACACTTCGCAGTGAATATTATATCTGATCATGAAACATAGAAATGAGATGCGACATCTCGTTTTAAGAAGCATTAGAACTCTATTGCTACGATACGTAGACATCTGCAAACGCTATTTCCTAGCATGGAAGTGTCGCGTTTACATTCATTTGAAGTGAATACGAGGTATACATGACACTTCGCAATGAATATTATACCTTATCTCGAAATATAGAAGTGAGATGCGACATCTCGTTTTAAGAAGCATTAGAACTCTGTTGCTACGATACGTAGACATCTGCAAAGGCTATTTCCAAGCATGGAAGTGTCGCATTTACATTCTTTTGAAGTGAATACGAGGTAAACATAACATTCCACAATGAATATTACACCTTATTACGAAATATAGAAATGAAATGCGACTTCTCATTTTAAGAAGCATTAGAACTCTATTGCTACGATACGTAGATATCTGCAAACGCTATTTCCTAGCATGGAAGTGTCGCATTTACATTCTTTTGAAAAGAATACGAGATATATATAACACTTCGTAATGAATATTATATCTTATCATGAAAGATAGAAGTGAGATGCGATATCGCGTTTTAAGAAGCATTAGAACTCTATTCCTACGACACGTAGACATCTGTAAACGCTATTTCCTAGCATGGAAGTGTAGCATTTACATTCTTTTGAAGTGAACACGAGGTATACATAACACTCTACAATGAATATTATACCTTATCACGAAACATAGGAGTGAAATGCGACATCTCGTTTTAAGAAGCATTAGAACTCTATTGCTACGATACGTAGACATCTGCAAACGCTATATCCTAGCATGTAAGTGTCGCATTTACATTCTTTTGAAGTGAATACGAGGTATACATAACACTCCATAATGAATATTATATCTTCTAATGAAACATAGCAGTGAGATGCGACATCTCCTTTAAGAAGCATTAGAACTCTATTGCTACGATACGTAGACATCTGAAAAGCTATTTCCTAGCATGGAAGTGTCGCATTTACATTCTTCTGATGTGAATACGATGTGTTCATGACACTTTGCAATGTATATTATATCTTATCATGAAACATAGAAATGATATGAGATATCTCGTTATAAGAAGCATTAGAACTCTATTGCTACGATACGTAGGCATCTGCAGACTATATTTCCTAGCAAGGAAGTGTTGCATTTACATTCTTTCGAAGTGAATACGAGGTATACATGACACTTCGCAATGAATATTATATCTCATCATGAAATACAGAAATGAGATGCGATATCCCGTTTTAAGAAGCATTGGAACTCTATTGCTACGATACGTAGGAACCTGCAGACGCTATTTCCTAGCAAGGAAGTGTCGCATTTATATTTTTTTGAAGTGAATACTAGGTATACAGAACACTCCACAATGTATTTTATATCTTACCATGAAACACAGAAATGAGATGCGATATCGCGTTTTAAGAGGCATTAGAACTATATTGCTACGACACGTAGACACCTGCAGGCGCTATTTCCTAGCAGGGAAGTGTCGCATTTACATTTTTTTGATGTAAATACTAGGTATACATAACACTCCACAATGAATATTATATCTTATCATGATACATAGGAATGAGTTGCGATATCGCGTTTTGAGAAGCATTAGAGCTCTATTGCTACGATACGTAGGCATCTGCAAACAATATTTCCTAGCAAGGAAGTGTCGCATTTACATTCTTTTGATGTGAATACGAGGTATACATAACACTCCACAATGAATATTGTATCTTATCACGAAACATAGAAATGAAATGCGACATCTCGTTTTAAGTAGCATTAAAACTCTATCGCTACGATGCGTAGACATCTGCAAACGCTATTTCCTAGCATGGAAGTGTCGCATTTACATTCTTTTGAAGTGAATTCGAGGTATACATAACACTCCACAATGAATATTGTATCTTATCACGAAACATAGAAATGAAATGCGACATCTCGTTTTAAGAAGCATTAGAACTCTATTGCTACGATACGTAGACATCTGCAAACGCTATTTCCTAGGATGGGAGGGTCGCATTTACATTCTTTTGAAGTGAGTACGAGGTATACATAACACACCATAATGAATATTATTTCTTCTCATGAAACATAGAAGAGAGATGCGATATCGCGTTTTAGGAAGCATTGGAACTCTATTGCTGCGATACGTAGACATCTGCAAACGCTATTTCCTAGCATGGAAGTGTCGCATTTACATTCGTTTGAAGTGAATACGAGATATACATGACACTTCGCATTGAATATTATATCTTATCATGAAACATAGAAGTGAGATGCGATATGGCATTTTAAGAATCATTAGAACCCTATTGTTTCGACACGTAGTCATCTGGAAACGCTATTTCCTAGCAAGGAAGTGTCGCATTTACATCCTTTTGAAGTGAGTACGAGGTATACATGACACTTCGCAGTGAATATTATATCTGATCATGAAACATAGAAATGAGATGCGACATCTCGTTTTAAGAAGCATTAGAACTCTATTGCTACGATACGTAGACATCTGCAAACGCTATTTCCTAGCATGGAAGTGTCGCGTTTACATTCATTTGAAGTGAATACGAGGTATACATGACACTTCGCAATGAATATTATACCTTATCTCGAAATATAGAAGTGAGATGCGACATCTCGTTTTAAGAAGCATTAGAACTCTGTTGCTACGATACGTAGACATCTGCAAAGGCTATTTCCAAGCAAGGAAGTGTCGCATTTACATCCTTTTGAAGTGAATTCGAGGTATACATAACACTCCACAATGAATATTGTATCTTATCACGAAACATAGAAATGAAATGCGACATCTCGTTCTAAGTAGCATTAAAACTCTATTGCTATGATACGTAGACATCTGCAAATGTTATTTCCTAGCAAGGAAGTGTCGCATTTACATTCTTTTGATGTGAATACGAGGTATACAAAACACTCCACAATGAATATTGTATCTTATCACGAAACATAGAAATGAAATGCGACATCTCGTTTTAAGTAGCATTAAAACTCTATCGCTACGATGCTTAGACATCTGCAAAGGCAATTTCCTAGCATGGAAGGGTCGCATTTACATTCTTTTGAAGTGAATACGAGGTATACATAACACTCCATAATGAATATTATATCTTATCATGAAACATAGGAATGAAATACGACTTCTCATTTTAAGAAGCATTAGAACTCTATTGCTACGATACGTAGACATCTGCGAACGCTGTTTCCTAGCATAGAAGTGCCGCATTTACATTCTTTTGAAGATAATACGAGGTATACATAACACTTCGCACTGAATATTATATCTTATCATGAAACATAGAAATGAGATGCGACATCTCGTTTTAAGAAGAATTAGAACTCTATTGCTACGATACGTAGACATCTGCAAACGTTATTTCCTAGCAAGAAAGTGTCGCATTTACATTCCTTTGAAGTGAATACGAGGTATACATAACACTTCGCAATGAATATTATATCTTATCTCGAAACATAGAAATGAAATGCGACAACTCCCTTTATTAGTAGCATTAGAACTCTATTGCTACGATACGTAGGCATCTGCAAACGCTATTTCCTAGCATGGAAGTGTCGCATTTACATTCTTTTGAAGTGAATGCGAGGTATACATAACACTCCACAATGAATATTGCATCTTATCACGAAACATAGAAATGAAATGCGACATCTCGTATTAAGAAGCATTGGAACTCTATTGCTACGATACGTAGACATCTGCAAACGCTATTCCCTAGCATGGAAGTGTTGCATTTACATTCTTCCGATGTGAATACGAAATATACATGACACTTCGCAATGAATATAATATCTTACCATGAAACATAGAAATGGGATGCGATATCGCTATTTAAGAAACATTAGAACTCTATTGCTTCGATACGTAGACATCTGGAAACGCTATTTCCTTGAAAGGAAGTGGCGCATTTACATTCATTTGAAGTGAATACGAGGTATACCTAACACTCTACCATGAATATTATATCTTATCACGAAAGATAGAAATGAAATGCGACATCTCGTTTTAAGAAGCATTAGAACTCTATTGCTACGATACGTAGACATCTGCAAACGCTATTTCCTAGCATGTAAGTGTCGCATTTACATTCTTTTGAAGTGACAACGAGATATACATGACACATCGCAATGATTATTATATCTTATCATGAAACTTAGAAGTGAGATGCGATATCGCGTTTTAAGACGCAATAGAACTCTATTGCTACGATACGTAGTCATCTGCAAGCGCTATTTCCTAGCATGGAAGTGTCGCATTTACATTCATTTGAAGTGAATACGAGGTATACATGACTCTTCGCTATGAATATTATACCTTATCATGAAACATAGAAGAGTGATGCGATATCGCGTTTTAGGAAGCATTGGATCACTATTGCTGCGATACGTAGACATCTGCAAACGCTATTTCCTAGCAAGGAAGTTTCGCATTTACATTCTTTTGACGTGAATACGAGGTAAACATAACATTCCACAATGAATATTACACCTTATTACGAAATATAGAAATGAAATGCGGCTTCTCATTTTAAGAAGCATTAGAACTCTATTGCTACGATACGTAGATATCTGCAAACGCTATTTCCTAGCATGGAAGTGTCGCATTTACATTCTTTTGAAAAGAATACGAGATATATATAACACTTCGTAATGAATATTATATCTTATCATGAAAGATAGAAGTGAGATGCGATATCGCGTTTTAAGAAGCATTAGAACTCTATTCCTACGACACGTAGACATCTGTAAACGCTATTTCCTAGCATGGAAGTGTAGCATTTACATTCTTTTGAAGTGAACACGAGGTATACATAACACTCTACAATGAATATTATACCTTATCACGAAACATAGGAGTGAAATGCGACATCTCGTTTTAAGAAGCATTAGAACTCTATTGCTACGATACGTAGATATCTGAAAAGCTATTTCCTAGCATGGAAGTGTCGCATTTACATTCTTCTGATGTGAATACGATGTGTTCATGACACTTTGCAATGTATATTATATCTTATCATGAAACATAGAAATGATATGAGATATCTCGTTATAAGAAGCATTAGAACTCTATTGCTACGATACGTAGGCTTCTGCAAACGCTATGCCCTAGCAAGGAATAGTCGCATTTACATTCCTTTGATGTGAATACGAGGTATACATGACACTTCGCAATGAAAATTATATCTTATAATGAAACATAGAATTGAGATGGGATATCGCCTTTTATGAAGCATTAGAACTCTATTGCCTCGACGCGTAGACATCTGCAGACGCTATTTCCAAGCATGGAAGTCTCGCATTTACATTCTTTTGAAGTAAATACGAGGTATACATGACACTTCGCGATGAATATTGTATCTTATCACGAAACATATAAATGAGATGCGATATCGCGATTTAAGTAGCATTAGAACTCTATTGCTACGATACGTAGACATCTGAATACGCCATTTCCTAGCAAGGAAGTGCCGCATTTACATTCGTTTGGAGGGAATACGAGGTATACATGACACTTCGCAATGAATATTATATCTTATCATGTAACATAGAAGAGAGATGCGATTTCGCGTTTTAAGAAGCATGAGAACTCTATGGCCTCAATGCAGAGACATCTGAAAACGCTATTTCCTAGCATGGAAGTGTCGCACTTACGTTCTCTTGAAGTGAATGCGACGTATACATGACACTTCGCATTGAACATTATGTCTTATCACGAAACATATAAATGAGGTGTCATATCGCGATATAAGTAGCATTAGAACGCTATTGCTGCGATATGTAGACATCTGCAAACGCTATTTCCTAGCAAGCAATAATCGCATTTACATTCTTTTGAAGTGAATACGAGGTATACAGGACACTTCGCAATGAATATTATATCTTATCATGTATCATAAAAGTGAGATGCGATATCGCGTTTTAAGAAGCATTTGAACCCTATTGCCTCGATGCGGAGATATCTGCAAAGGCTACTTCCTAGCATGGAAATGTCACATTTACATTCTTTTGAAGTGAATACGAGGTGTACATGACACATCGCAATGAATATTATATCTTATCACGAAACATAGAAATGAGATGCGATATCGAGATTTTAGTAGCATTAGAACTCTATTGCTACCATACGTAGACATCTGAATACGCTATTTCCTAGCAGGGAAGTGTCGCATTTACATTCGTCTGGAGTGAATACCAGGTATACATGACACTTCGCAATGAATATTATATCTTATCATGAAGCATAGAAATGAGATGCGATATCTCGTTTTGAGAAGTATTAGATCTCCATTGCTACGATACGTAGTCATCTGCAAACGCTATTTCCTAGCAAGGAAGATTAGCATTTACATTCTTTTGAAGTGAATACGAGGTATATATGACACTTCGCAATGAACATTATATCTTATCATGTAACATAAAAGTGAGATGCGATATCGCGATTTAAGAAGCATTAGAACTCTATTGCTACGATACGTAGACATCTGAATACGCCATTTCCTAGCAAGGAAGAGTCGCATTTACATTCGTTTGGAGGGAATACGAGGTATACATGACACTTCGCAATGAATATTATATCTTATCACGAAGCATATAAATGAGATGCGATATCGCGATTTAAGTAACATTAGAACACCGTTGCTACGAAACGTAGACATCTGCAAAAGCTATTTCCTAGCAAGCAATAGTCGCATTTACATTCTTTTGAAATGAATACGAGGTATACATGACACTTGGCAATGAATATTCCATCTTATCATGAAACACGGAAGAGAGATGCAATATCGCGTTTTAAAAAGGATTATAACCCTACGGCCTCGATGCGGAGACATCTGCAAACGCTATTTCCTAGGATGGAAGTGTCGCACTTACATTCTTTTGAAGTGAATACGAGGTATACATGACACTTCGCAATGAATATTATATCTTATCACGAAACATATAAATGAGATGCGATATCGCGATCTAAGAAGCATTAGAACTATATTGCTACGATACGTAGGCATCTGCAAACGCTATGCCCTAGCAAGGAATAGTTGCATTTACATTCTTTTGATGTGAATACGAGGTATACATAACACTTCGCAATGAATATTATATCTCATAATGAAACATAGAATTGAGATTCGATATCGCTTTTTAAGAAGCATTAGAACACTATTGCCTCGACGCGTAGACATCTGCAGACGCTATTTCCTAGCATGGAAGTGTCGCATTTACATTCTTTTGAAGTGAATACGAGGTATACCTGACACTTCGCGATGAATATTATATCTTATCACGAAACATATAAATGAGATGCGATATCGCGATTTAAGTAGCATTAGAACACTATTGCTACGATACGTAGACATCTGCAAACGCTATTTCCTAGCAAGCAATAGTCGCATTTACATTCTTTTGAAATGAATACGAGGCATACATGTCACTTCGCAATGAATATTATACCTTATCATGAAACATAGAAGAGAGATGCGATATCGCGTTTTAGGAAGCATTAGAACTCTATGGCCTGGAAGCGGAGACATCTGCAAACGCTATTTCCTAGCATGGAAGTGTCGCACTTACATTCTTTTGAAGTGAATACGAGGTATACATGACACTTCGCAATGAGTATTATATCTTATCACGAAACATATAAATGAGATGCGATATTGCGATTTAAGTAGCATTAGAACTCTATTGCTACGATACGTAGACATCTGCAAACGCTATTTCCTAGCAAGCAATAGTCGTATTTACATTCTTTTGAAGTGAGTTCGAGGTTTACATGACACTTCGGAATGAATATTATAAGTTATCGCGAAACATAGAAATGGGATGCGATATCGCTATCTAAGAAGCATTAGAACCCTATTGCTACGATACGTAGGCATTTGCAAACGCTATGCCCTAGCAAGGAATAGTCGCATTTACATTCTTTTGAAGTGAATACGAGGTATACATGACACTTCGCAATGAATATTATATCTTATCATGAAACATAGAAGAGAGATGCGATATCGCGTTGTAAGAAGCATTAGAACTCGATGGCCTCGATGCGGAGGTATTTGCAAACGCTATTTCCTAGCATGGAAGTGTCGCACTTACATTCTTTTGAGTGAGTACGAGGTATACATGACACTTCGCAATGCATATCATATCTTATCACGAAACATATAAATGAGATGCGATATCGCGATTTAAGTAGCATTAGAACTCTACTGCTACGATACATAGATATCTGGAATCGCTATTTCCTAGCAAGGAAGTACCGCATTTACATTCTTTTGATGTGAATACGAAGTATACACGACACATCGCAATGAATATTATATATTATCCTGAAACATAGAAATGAGATGCGATATCCCGTTTGAAGGAGCATTAGAACACTATTGCCTCGATACGTAGACATCTGCAAACGCTATTACCTAGAGAGGAGGTGTCGAATTTACATTCATTTGAAGTATATGCGAGGTATAAGTGACACTTCGCAATGAATATTATATCTTATCATAAAACATCGAAATGGGATGCGATATCGCGTTTTGAGAAGCACTAGAACTCTATTGCTTCGATACGTAGACATCTGAGAACGCTATTTCCTAGAGAGGAGGTGTCGCATTTACTTTCATTTGAAGTGTATGCGAGGTATACATGACACTTCGCAATGAATATTATATCTTACCATGAAACATAGATGTGAGTTGCGATATCGCGTTTTAACAAGCAATAGAGCACTATTGCTACGATACGTAGACATTTGAAAAGCTACTCCCTAGTATGGAAGTGTCGCATTTACATTCATTTGAAGTGTATGCGTGGTATACATGACACTTCGCAATGAACATTATATCCAATCATGAAACGTGGAATCGGTATTCGATATCGCGTTATGAGAAGCACTAGAACTCTATTCCTACGATACGTAGACATCTGCAGACGATATTTCCTAGCAAGTAAGTGTGGCATTTACATTCTTTCGAAGTGAATGCGAGGTATACATGACACTTCGCAATGGATATTATATCTTATCATGAAACATAGAACTGAGATGCGTTATCGCGTTTTAAGAGGCATTAGAACCCTATTGCTACGATATGTAGATATCTGTAGGCGCCATTTCCTAGCAAGGAAGTGTCGCATTTACATTCTTTTGAAGTGAATGCGGGGTATACATGACACTTCGCAATGGATATTATATCTCATCATAAAACATAGAAACGAGATGCGATATCGCGTTTTAAGGAGCAATAGAACTCAATTGCTTCGATACGGAGACACCTGCAAACGCTATTTCCTAGCAAGGAAGTGTCGCATTTACATTCTTTTGAAGTGAATACGAAGTATACATGACACTTCGCAATGGATATTATATCTTGTCATGAAACATAGGAGTGAGATGCGACATCACGTCTTAAGAAGCATTAGAACTCTATTGCTTGGATACGTAGACATGTGCAAACGCTATTTCCTAGCAAGGAAGTGTCGCATCTACATTCTTTTGAAGTGAATACCGTGTATACATGACACTTCGCAATGAATATTATATCTTATCACGAAACATAGAAATGAGATGCGATATCGCGTTTTAAGATGCATTAGAGCTCTATTGCTACGATACGTAGATAACTGGAGACGCTATTTCCTAGCAAGGAAGTGTCGCATTTACATTCTTTTGAAGTGAATACGAAGTATACATGACACTTCGCAATGGATATTATATCTTGTCATGAAACATAGGAATGAGATGCGATATCACGTCTTAAGAAGCATTAGAACTCTATTGCTTAGATACGTAGACATGTGCAAACGCTATTTCCTAGCAAGGAAGTGTCGCATTTACATTCTTTTGAAAGGAATACGAGGTATGCATGACACTTCGCAATTAATATTATATCTTATCATGAAACATAAAAATGAGACGCGATATGACGATTTAAGAAGCATTAGAACACTATTGCTTCGATACGTAGATATCTGCAAACGCTATTTCCTAGCAAGGAAGTGTCGCATTTACATTCTTTTGAAATGAATACGAGGTAAGCATGACACTTCGCAATGAATATTATATCTTATCACCAAACATAGAATTGAGATGCGATATCGCGATTTAAGAAGCATTAGAACACTATTTCATCGATACGTAGACATCTGCAAACGCTATTTCCTAGCAAGGTATTGTCGCATTCACTTTCTTGTGAAGTGAATACGAGGGGTACATAACACTGCACATTTTATATTATATCTCATCATGAAACATCGGAATGAGATGCGATATCGCGTTTTGAGAAGCATTAGAGCACTGTTGCTACGATACGTAGGCATCTGCAAACGCTATTTCCTAGCAAGGAATAGCGGCATTCACTTTCTTTTGAAGTGAATACGAAGAGTACATAACACTGCACATTAAATATTATATCTTATCATGAAACATAGAAATGAGAAACGATATCGCTATTTGAGAAGCATTAGAACTCTATTGTTTCGATACGTAGACATCTGCAAACGCTACTTCCTAGCAAGAAAGTGTCGCATTTACATTCTTTTGAAAGGAATACGAGGTATACATGACACATCGCAATGAATATTATGTCTTATCATGAAACATAGAAATGAGATGCGATATCGCGATTTAAGAATCATTAGAACACTATTGCTTCGATACGTAGACATCTGCAAACGTTATTTCCTAGCAAGAAATTGTAGCATTTACATTCTTTTGAAGTGAATAAGAGATATACATAACACTGCACAATGAATTCTATATCTTATCATGAAACATGGAAATGAGATGCGATATCGCGATTTAAAAAGCATTAGAACACTATTGCTTCGATACGTAGACATCTGCAAACGCTACTTCCTAACAAGGAATTGTCGCATTTACATTCTTTTGAAAGGATTATGAGGTATACGAGACACTTCGCAATGAATATTATATCTTATCATGGAACATTGAATGAGATGCGATATGGCGATTTAAGAAGCACTAGAACTCTACTGCTTCGATACGTAGACATCTGCGAACGCCATTTGCTAGCAAGGAAGTGTCGCATTTACATTCTTTTGAAGTGAATACGAGGTATACATAACACTCCACAATGAATATTAAATCTTATCATGAAACATAGAAATGTGATGTAATATGGCGATTTAAGAAGCATTGGAACACTATTTCTTCGATACGTAGACATTTGCAAACGCTACTTCCTAGCAAGGACGTGTCACATTTACATTCTTTTGAAACGAATACGAGGTATACATAAGACTCCACAATGAATATTATATCTTATCATTAAACATAGAAATGAGATGCGATATCGCGAACTAGAAGGTTTTAGAACTCTATTGCTTCGATACGTAGACATCTGCAAACGCTATTTCCTAGCAAGGAAGTGTCGCATTTACATCCATTTGAAGTATAGACGAGATATACATAACACTGCACAATGAATATTATATCTTATCATGAAGCATAGCAATAAGATGCGATTTGGCGATTTATGAAGCATTAGATCTCTAATGCCACGATACGTAGACATCTGCAAACGCTATTACCCAGCAGGGAAGTGTCCCATTTACATTCTTTTAAAGTGAATACGAGGTATACATAACACTCCACAATGAATATTATATCTTATCATGAAACATAGAAATGAGATGCGATATCGCGATTTAAGAAGAATTAGAACACTATTGCTTCGATACGTAGACATCTGCAAACGCTACTTCCTAGCAAGGAAGTGTGGCATTTACATTCTCTTGAAAGGAATACGAGGTATACGTGACACTTCGCAATGAATATTATATCTTATCATGAAACATAGAAATGAGATGCGATATGGCGATTTATGAAGCATTTGATGTCTATTACTTCGATACGTAGACATCTGCAATCGCTATTTCCTAGCAAGAAATTGTAGCATTTACATCCATTTGAAGTATAGACGAGATATACATAACACTGCACAATGAATATTATATCTTATCATGAAACATAGAGATGAGATGCGATATCGCGATTTAAGAAGTATTAGAAATCTATTGCTTCGATACGTAGACATCTGCAAACGCTATTTCCTAGCAAGGAAGTGTCGCATTTACATTCACTTTAAGTGTATGCGAGGTATACATGACCCTTCGCAATGAATATTATATATTGTCATGGAACATAGAAATGAGATGCGATATCGCGATTTAAGAATCATTAGAACACTATTGCTTCGATACGTAGGCATCTGCAAACGCTACTTAGTAGCAAGGACGTGTCTCATTTACATTCTTTTGAAACGAATACGAGGTATACATAAGACTCCACAATGAATATTATATCTTATCATGAAACATAGAAATGAGATGCGATATGACGATTTAAGAAGCATTAGAAATCTATTGCTTCGATACGTAGACATCTGCAAACGCTACTTCCTAGCAAGGAAGTGTCGCATTTATATTCTTTTGAAGTGAATACGAGGTATACATAACACTCCACAATGAATATTATATATTACCATGAAGCATAGTAATGAGTAGCGATATCGTGTTTTGAGAAGCATTAGAAATCTAATGCCTCTATACGTAGACATCTGCAAACGCTATTTCCTAGCAAGGAAGTATCGCATTTATATCCATTTGAAGTATAGACGAGATATACATAACACTGCACAATGAATATTACATCTTATCATGAAACATTGAAATGAGATGCGATATGGCGATTTAAGAAGCACTAGAACTCTACTGCTTCGATACGTAGACATCTGCAAACGCCATTTACTAGCAAGAAAGTGTCGCATTTACATTCTTTTGAAGTGAATACGAGGTATACATAACACTCCACAATGAATATAATATATTACCATGAAGCATAGTAATGAGTAGCGATATCGTGTTTTGAGAAGCATTAGAATTCTAATGCCACTATACGTAGACATCTGCAAACGCTATTTCCTAGCAAGAAAGTGTCGCATTTACATCCATATGAAGTATAGACGAGATATGCATAACACTGCACAATGAATATTACATCTTATCATGAAACATTGAAATGAGATGCGATATGGCGATTTAAGAAGCACTAGAACTCTACTGCTTCGATACGTAGACATCTGCAAACGCCATTTACTAGCAAGAAAGTGTCGCATTTACATTCTTTTGAAGTGAATACGAGGTATACATAACACTCCACAATGAATATTATATCTTATCATGAAACATAGAAATGTGATGTAATATGGCGATTTAAGAAGCATTAGAACACTATTTCTTCGATACGTAGACATCTGCAAACGCTACTTCCTAGCAAGGAAGTGTGGCATTTACATTCCTTTGAAAGGAATACAAGGTATACATGACACTTCGCAATGAATATTATATCTTATCATGAAACATAGAAATGAGATGCGATATGGCGATTTATGAAGCATTTGATGTCTATTACTTCGATACGTAGACATCTGCAAACGCTATTTCCTAGCAAGAAATTGTAGCATTTACATCCATTTGAAGTATAGACGAGATATACATAACACTGCACAATGAATATTATATCTTATCATGAAACATAGAAATGAGATGTAATATGGCGATTTAAGAAGCATTAGAACACTATTTCTTCGATACGTAGACATCTGCAAACGCTACTTCCTAGCAAGGAAGTGTGGCATTTACATTCCTTTGAAAGGAATACAAGGTATACATGACACTTCGCAATGAATATTATATCTTATCATGAAACATAGAAATGAGATGCGATATGGCGATTTATGAAGCATTTGATGTCTATTACTTCGATACGTAGACATCTGCAAACGCTATTTCCTAGCAAGAAATTGTAGCATTTACATCCATTTGAAGTATAGACGAGATATACATAACACTGCACAATGAATATTATATCTTATCATGAAACATAGAAATGAGATGTAATATGGCGATTTAAGAAGCATTAGAACACTATTTCTTCGATACGTAGACATCTGCAAATGCTACTTCCTAGCAAGGAAGTGTGGCATTTACATTCCTTTGAAAGGAATACAAGGTATACATGACACTTCGCAATGAATATTATATCTTATCATGAAACATAGAAATGAGATGCGATATGGCGATTTATGAAGCATTTGATATCTATTACTCCGATACGTAGACATCTGCAAACGCTATTTCCTAGCAAGAAATTGTAGCATTTACATCCATTTGAAGTATAGACGAGATATACATAACACTGCACAATGAATATTATATCTTATCATGAAGCATAGAAATGAGACCCGATATGGCGATTTAAGAAGCATTAGAACTCTAATGCCACGATACGTAGACTACTAGCAAGATATTGTAGCATTTACATCCATTTGCAGTATAGACGAGATATACATAACACTGCACAATGAATATTATATCTTATCATGAAACATTGAGATGAGATGCGATATCGCGATTTAAGAAGCATTAGAAATCTATTGCTTCGATACGTAGACATCTGCAAACGCTATTTCCTAGCAAGAAATTGTAGCATTTACATCCATTTGAAGTATAGACGAGATATACATAACACTGCACAATGAATATTATATCTTATCATGAAACATAGAGATGAGATGCGATATCGCGATTTAAGAAGAATTAGAACACTATTGCTTCGATACGTAGACATCTGCAAATGCTACTTCCTAGCAAGGCAGTGTCGCATTTACATTCTTTTGAAAGGAATACGAGGTATACGTGACACTTCGCAATGTATATTATATCTTATCATGAAACATAGAAATGAGATGCGATATGACGATTTAAGAGGCATTAGAAATCTATTGCTTCGATACGTAGACATCTGCAAACGCTATTTCCTAGCAAGGAAGTGTCGCATTTACATTCACTTTAAGTGTATGCGAGGTATACATGACCCTTCGCAATGAATATTATATATTGTCATGGAACATAGAAATGAGATGCGATATCGCGATTTAAGAATCATTAGAACACTATTGCTTCGATACGTAGGCATCTGCAAACGCTACTTAGTAGCAAGGACGTGTCTCATTTACATTCTTTTGAAACGAATACGAGGTATACATAAGACTCCACAATGAATATTATATCTTATCATGAAACATAGAAATGAGATGCGATATGACGATTTAAGAAGCATTAGAAATCTATTGCTTCGATACGTAGACATCTGCAAACGCTACTTCCTAGCAAGGAAGTGTCGCATTTATATTCTTTTGAAGTGAATACGAGGTATACATAACACTCCACAATGAATATTATATATTACCATGAAGCATAGTAATGAGTAGCGATATCGTGTTTTGAGAAGCATTAGAAATCTAATGCCACTATACGTAGACATCTGCAAACGCTATTTCCTAGCAAGGAAGTATCGCATTTATATCCATTTGAAGTATAGACGAGATATACATAACACTGCACAATGAATATTACATCTTATCATGAAACATTGAAATGAGATGCGATATGGCGATTTAAGAAGCATTAGAAATGTATTGCTTCGATACGTAGACATCTGCAAACGCTATTTCCTAGCAAGGAAGTGTCGCATTTACATACATTTTAAGTGTATGCGAGGTATACATGACCCATCGCAATGAATATTATATATTGTCATGAAACATAGAAATGATATGCGATATGGCTATTTAAGAAGCATTGGAACTCTATTGCTTCGATGCGTAGACATCTGCAAACGCTATTTCCGAGCAAGGAAGTGTCGCATTTACATTCATTTGAAGTGCATGCGAGGTATACATGACACTGAGCAATGAATATTATATATTATCATGAAACATAGAAGGGAGAAACGATATCGCCTTTGGAGAAGCATTAGAGCACTAATGCTACGATACGTAGGCATCTGCAAACGCTACTTCCTAGCAAGGAAGTGTCGCATTTACATTCTTTTCATGTGAATACGAGGTATACATAACACTGCACAATGAACATTATATCTTATCATGAAACATAGAAATGAGATGCGATATCGCGATTTAAGAAGCATTAGAAGTCTATTGCTTCGATACATAGACATCTGCAAACGCTATTTCCTAGCATGGAAGTGTCGCATTTATATTCTTTTGAAGTGAATACGATGTATACATAACACTCCACAATGAATATTATATATTACCATGAAGCATAGTAATGAGTAGCGATATCGTGTTTTGAGAAGCATTAGAACTCTAATGCCACGATACGTAGGAATCTGCAAACGCTATTTCCTAGCAAGGGAGTGTCGCATTTACATCCATTTGAAGTATAGACGAGATATACATAACACTGCACAATGAATATTATATCTTATCATGAAGCATAGAAATGAGATGCGATATGGCGATTTAAGAAGCATTAGAACTCTAATGCCACGATACGTAGACATCTGCAAACGCTACTTCCTAGCAAGGAAGTGACGCATTTACATCCATTTGAAGTATAGACGAGATAAACATAACACTGCACAATGAATATTGTATCTTATCATGAAACATAGAAATGAGATGCGATATCGCGTTTTGAGAAGCATTAGAACTCTAATGCCACGATACGTAGACATCTACAAACGCTATTTCCTAGAACGGAAGTGTCCCATTTACATACATTTGAAGTATAGACGAGATATATATATATAACACTGCACAATGAGTATTATATCTTATCATGAAACATAGAAATGATATGCGATATGGCTATTTAAGAAGCATTGGAACTCTATTGCTTCGATGCGTAGACATCTGCAAACGCCATTTCCACGCAAGGAAGTGTCGCATTTACATTCTTTTGAAGTGAATACGAGGTATTCATAACACTGCACAATGAACATTATATCTTATCATGAAACATAGAAATGAGATGCGATATCGCGATTTAAGAAGCCTTAGAACTCTATTGCTTCCATACGTAGATATCTGCAAACACTATTTCCTAGCATGGAACTGTCGCATTCACATTCATTTGAAGTGTATGCGAGGTATACATGACACTTCGCAATGAATATTATATCTTATCATGAAACATAGAAATGAGATGCGATATCGCGATTTAAGAAGAATTAGAACTCTATTGCTTCGATACGTAGCCATTTGGAAACGCTAGATCCTAGAAAGGAAGTGTCGCATTTATATTCATCTGAAGTATAGACGAGGAATACATAACACTTCGCAGTGAATATTATATCCTATTATGAGACATAGAAATGATATGCGATATCGCGATTTAAAATGCATTAGAACCCTATTGCTTCGATACGTAGACATCTGCAAACGCTACTCCCAACAAGGAAGTGTCGCATTCACATTCTTTTGAAGAGAATACGAGGTATGCATAACACTCCACAATGAATATTATGTCTTATCATGAAACATAGAAATGAGATACGATATCTCGTTTTAGGAAGCACTAGAACATTATCGCTTCGATACGTAGAAACCTTCCGACGCTATTTCCTAGAAAGGAAGTGTCCCATTTACATGCAGATGAAGTGCATGCGAGGTATACATGATACTTCGCAATGAATATTATATATTATCATGAAACATAGAAATGAGATGCTATATCGCGATTTAAGAAGCTTTAGAACTCTATTGCTTCCATACGTAGACATCTGCAAACGCTATTTCCAAGCAAGGCAGTGTCGCATTTACATCCTTTTGAAGTGAATGCGAGGTATACATAACACTGCACAATGAATATTATATCTTATCATGAAACATAGAAATGAGATGCGATATCGCGATTTAAGAAGAATTAGAACTCTATTGCTTCGATACGTAGACATCTGCAAACGCTAAATCCTAGCAAAGAAGTGTCGCATTTACATTCTTTTGAGGTGAATACGAGGTATACATAACACTGCATAATGAATATTATATCTTATCATGAAACATAGAAATAAGATGCGATATGGCGATTTATGAAACATTAGATGTCTATTTTTTCGATACGGAGAAACCTGCAAACGCTATTTCCTATCAAGGAAATGTCGCATTTACATTCATTTGAAAGGAATACGAGGTATACATAGCACTTCGCAGTGAATATTATATCTTACAAAGAAACGTAGATATGAGATGCGATATGACGATTTAAGAAGCATTAGAACTCTATTGCTTCGATACGTAGACATCTGCAAACGCTATTTCCTAGCAAGGAAGTGTCAAGGCATATACATTCTTCTGAGGTGAATACGAGGTATACATAACACTGCATAATGAATATTATATCTTATCATGAAACATAGAAATGAGATGCGATATGGCGATTTAAGAAGCATTAGAAAACTATTGCTTCGATACGTAGACATCGGCAAACGGTATTTCCTAGCAAGGAAGTGTCGCATTTACATTCATTTGAAGAGTAGACGAGATATACATAACACTGCACAATGAATATTATATCTTATCATAAAACATAGAAATGAGATGCGATATGGCGATTTATGAAGCATTAAAAGTTTATTGCTTCGATACGTATACATCTGCAAACGCTATTTCCTAGCAAGGAAGTGTCGCATTTATATTCTTTTGAGTTGAATACGAGGTATACGTAACACTGCACAATGAATATTATATCTTACCATGAAACATAGATATGAGATGCGATATCGCGATTTAAGAAGCCTTAGAACTCTATTGCTTCCATACGTAGATATCTGCAAACACTATTTCCTAGCATGGAACTGTCGCATTCACACTCATTTGAAGTGTATGCGAGGTATACATGACACTTCGCAATGAATATTATATATTATCATGAAACATAGATATGACATGCGATATCGCGAATTAGAAAGCATTAGGAATATATTGCGTCGATACGTAGATATCTGCCAACTCTATTTCCCAGCAAGGAAGTGTCGCATTTACATTCATTTGAAGAGTAGACGAGATATGCATAACACTGCACAATGAATATTATATCTTATCATAAAACATAGAAATGAGATGCGATATGGCGATTTATGAAGCATTAGAAGTCTATTGCTTCGATACGTATACATCTTCAAACGCTATTTCCTAGCAAGGAAGTGTCGCATTTATATTCATTTGAAGAGTAGACGAGATATACATAACACTGCACAATGAATATTATATCTTATCATAAAACATAGAAATGAGATGCGATATGGCGATTTAAGAAGCATTAGAACACTATTGCTTCGATACGTAGACATCGGCAAACGGTACTTCCTAGCAAGAAAGTGTCGCATTTACATTCATTTGAAGAGTAGACGACATATACATAACACTGCACAATGAATATTATATCTTATCATGAAACATAGAAATGAGATGCGATATGACGATTTAACAAGCATTAGAACTCTATTGCTTCGATACGTAGACATCTGCAAACGCTATTTCCTAGCAAGGAAGTGTCGCATTTACATTCATTTGAAGAGTAGACGAGATATGCATAACACTGCACAATGAATATTATATCTTATCTTAAACACAGAAATGAGATGCGATATGGCGATTTATGAAGCAGTAGAAGTCTATTGCTTCGATACGTATACATCTTCAAACGCTATTTCCTAGCAAGGAAGTGCCGCATTTACATTCTTTTGAGGTGAATACGAGGTATACATAGCACTGCACAATAAATATTATATCTTGTCATGAAACATAGAGATGAGATGCGATATGGCGATTTAAGAAGCATTAGAACACTATTGCTTCGAGACGTAGACATCGGCAAACGGTATTTCCTAGCAAGGAAGTGTCGCATTTACATTCATTTGAAGAGTAGACGAGATATACATAACACTGCACAATGAATATTATATCTTATCATAAAACATAGAAATGAGATGCGATATGGCGATTTAAGAAGCATTAGAACACTATTGCTTCGATACGTAGACATCTGCAAAAGCTATTTCCTAGCAAGGAAGTGTCGCATTTACATTCATTTGATGTGTATGCGAGATATACATGACACTAAGCAATGAATATTATATATTATCATGAAACATAGAAGGGAGAAACGATATCGCCTTTTGAGAAGCATTAGAGCACTAATGCTACGATACGTAGGCATCTGCAAACGCTACTTCCTAGCAAGGAAGTATCGCATTTACATTCTTTTCATGTGAATACGAGGTATACATAACACTGCACAATGAATATTATATCTTATCATGAAACATAGAGATGAGATGCGATATCGCGATTTAAGGAGCATTAGAACACTGTTGCTTCGATACGTAGACATCCGCAAAAGCTATTTCCTAGCAAGGAAGTGTCGCATTTACATTCATTTGATGTGTATGCGAGATATACATGACACTAAGCAATGAATATTATATCTTATCATGAAACATAGAAATGAGATGCGGTATCGCGATTTAAGAAGCCTTAGAACTCTATTGCTTCCATACGTAGATATCTGCAAACAATATTTCCTAGCATGGAACTGTCTAATTCACATTCATTTGAAGTGTATGCGAGGTATACATGACACTACGCAATGAATATTATATATTATCATGAAACATAGATATGAGATGCGATATCGCGAATTAGAAAGCATTAGAAATATATTGCTTCGATACGTAGACATCTGCCAACGCTATTTCCCAGCAAGGAAGTGTCGCATTTATATTTTTTCGAAAGGAATACGAGGTATACATGACACATCGCAATGAATATTATATTTTATCAGGAAACATAGAAATGAGAAGCGATATGGCGGTTTAAGATGCATTAGATCCCTACTGCTTCGATACGTAGACATCTGCAAACGCCATTTCCAAGCAAGGAAGTGTCGCATTTACATTCTTTTGAAGTGAATACGAGGTATACATGACACTTCCCAATGAATATTATATCTTGTCATGAAACATAGAAGTGAGATGCGATATCGCTACTTAAATGCATTAGATGTCTATTGCTACGATTCGTAGGCATGTGCAAATACTATGTAATAGCAAGGTAGTATCGCATTTAAATTATTTTGAAGTGAATACGAGGTATACATGACACTTCGCAATGAATATTATATCTTATCATGAGACAAAGAAGTGATATGCGAAATCGCATTTTGAGAAGCATTAAAACTTTAATGCCACTATACGTAGATATCTGCAAACGCTATTTCCTAACAAGGAAATGTCGCATTTACAGATTTTTGAGATGAATACGAAGTAGACATGACACTCCACCATGAATATTATATCTTATCACGAAACATAGAAAGGAGATGCGATATCGCGTTTTCAGAAGCATTAGAAATATATTGCTTCGATATGTAGCCATCTGGAAACGCTAAATCCTAGAAAGGAAGTGTCGCATTTATATTCATCTGAAGTATAGAGGAGGAATACATAACACTTCGCAGTGAATATTATATCCTATTATGAGACATAGAAATGATATGCGATATCGCGATTTAAAATGCATTAGAACCCTATTGCTTCGATACGTAGACATCTGCAAAAGCTACTCCCAACAAGGAAGTGTCGCATTCACATTCTTTTGAAGAGAATACGAGGTATGCATAACACTCCACAATGAATATTATGTCTTATCATGAAACATAGAAATGAGATACGATATCTCGTTTTAGGAAGCACTAGAACTTTATCGCTTCGATACGTAGAAACCTTCCGACGCTATTTCCTAGAAAGGAAGTGTCCCATTTACATGCAGATGAAGTGCATGCGAGGTATACATGATACTTCGCAATGAATATTATATATTATCATGAAACATAGAAATGAGATGCTATATCGCGATTTAAGAAGCATTAGAAGTCTATTGCTTCGATACATAGACATCTGCAAACGCTATTTCCTAGCAAGGATCGGTCGCATTTACATTCTTTTGAGGTGAATACGAGGTATACATAACACTGCACAATGAATATTATATCTTATCATGAAGCATAGAAATGAGATGCGATATGGCGATTTACGAAGCATTAGAACACTATTGCTTCGATACGTAGACATCTGCAAACGGTATTTCCCACCAAGGAAGTGTCGCATTTACATTCATTTGAAGAGTAGACGAGATATACATAACACTGCACAATGAATATTATATCTTATCATAAAACATAGAAATGATATGCGATATGGCGATTTATGAAGCATTAGAAGTCTATTGCTTCGGTACGTATACATCTGCAAACGCAACTTCCTAGCAAGGAAGTGTCGCATTTACATTCTTTTGAGGTGAATACGAGGTATACATAACACTGCACAATGAATATTATATCTTACCATGAAACATAGAAATGAGATGCGATATCGCGATTTAAGAAGCATTAGAACTCTATTGCTTCGATACGTAGACATCTGCAAAAGCTATTTCCTAGCAGGGAAGTGTCGCATTTACATTCATTTGATGTGTATGCGAGATATACATGACACTAGGCAATGAATATTATATATTATCATGAAACATAGAAGAGAGAAACGATATCGCCTTTTGAGAAGCATTAGAGCACTAATGCTACGATACGTAGGCATCTGCAAACGCTACTTCCTAGCAAGGAAGTATCGCATTTACATTCTTTTCATGTGAATACGAGGTATACATAACACTGCACAATGAATATTATATCTTATCATGAAACATAGAGATGAGATGCGATATCGCGATTTAAGGAGCATTAGAAAACTGTTGCTTCGATACGTAGACATCCGCAAAAGCTATTTCCTAGCAAGGAAGTGTCGCATTTACATTCATTTGATGTGTATGCGAGATATACATGACACTAAGCAATGAATATTATATATTATCATGAAACATAGAAGGGAGAAACGATATCGCCTTTTGAGAAGCATTAGAGCACTAATGCTACGATACGTAGGCATCTGCAAACGCTACTTCCTAGCAAGGAAGTGTCGCATTTACATTCTTTTCACGTGAATACGAGGTATACATAACACTGCACAATGAATATTATATCTTATCATGAAACATAGAGATGAGATTCGATATCGCGATTTAAGGAGCATTGGAACTCTATTGCTTCGATACATATACATCTGCAAACGCTATTTCCTAGCAAGGAAGTGTCGCATTTACATTCATTTGAAAAGTAGACGAGATATGCATAACACTGCACAATGAATATTATATCTTATCATAAAACATAGAAATGAGATGCGATATGGCGATTTATGAAGCATTAGAAGTCTATTGCTTCGATACGTATACATCTTCAAACGCTATTTCCTAGCAAGGAAGTGTCGCATTTATATTCATTTGAAGAGTAGACGAGATATACATAACACTGCACAATGAATATTATATCTTATCATAAAACATAGAAATGAGATGCGATATGGCGATTTAAGAAGCATTAGAACACTATTGCTTCGATACGTAGACATCGGCAAACGGTACTTCCTAGCAAGGAAGTATCGCATTTACATTCATTTGAAGAGTAGACGACATATACATAACACTGCACAATGAATATTATATCTTATCATGAAACATAGAAATGAGATGCGATATGACGATTTAACAAGCATTAGAACTCTATTGCTTCGATACGTAGACATCTGCAAACGCTATTTCCTAGCAAGGAAGTGTCGCATTTACATTCATTTGAAGAGTAGACGAGATATGCATAACACTGCACAATGAATATTATATCTTATCATAAAGCATAGAAATGAGATGCGATATGGCGATTTATGAAGCATTAGAAGTCTATTGCTTCGATACGTATACATCTTCAAACGCTATTTCCTAGCAAGGAAGTGTCGCATTTATATTCATTTGAAGAGTAGACGAGATATACATAACACTGCACAATGAATATTATATCTTATCATAAAACATAGAAATGAGATGCGATATGGCGATTTAAGAAGCATTAGAACACTATTGCTTCGAGACGTAGACATCGGCAAACGGTATTTCCTAGCAAGGAAGTGTCGCATTTACATTCATTTGAAGAGTAGACGAGATATACATAACACTGCACAATGAATATCATATCTTATCATAAAACATAGAAATGAGATGCGATATGGCGATTTAAGAAGCATTAGAACACTATTGCTTCGATACGTAGACATCTGCAAAAGCTATTTCCTAGCAAGGAAGTGTCGCATTTACATTCATTTGATGTGTATGCGAGATATACATGACACTAAGCAATGAATATTATATATTATCATGAAACATAGAAGGGAGAAACGATATCGCCTTTTGAGAAGCATTAGAGCACTAATGCTACGATACGTAGGCATCTGCAAACGCTATTTCCTAGCAAGGAAGTATCGCATTTACATTCTCTTCATGTGAATACGAGGTATACATAACACTGCACAATGAATATTATATCTTATCATGAAACATAGAGATGAGATTCGATATCGCGATTTAAGGAGCATTAGAAAACTGTTGCTTCGATACGTAGACATCTGCAAACGCCATTTCCAAGCAAGGAAGTGTCGCATTTACATTCTTTTGAAGTGAATACGAGGTATTCATAACACTGCACAATGAAAATTATATCTTATCATGAAACATAGAAATGAGATGCGATGTCGCGATTTAAGAAGCTTTAGAACTCTATTGCTTCCATACGTAGATATCTGCAAACACTATTTCCTAGCATGGAACTGTCGCATTCACATTCATTTGAAGTGTATGCGAGGTATACATGACACTTTGCAATGAATATTATATATTATCATGAAACATAGATATGAAATGCGATATCGCGAATTAGAAAGCATTAGAAATATATTGCTTCGAAACGTAGACATCTGCCAGCGCTATATCCTAGCAAGGAAGTGCCGCATTTATATTATTTTGAAAGGAATACCAGGTATACATGACACATCGCAATGAATATTATATCTTATCATGAAACATAGAAATGAGATGCGATATGACGATTTAAGAAGCATTGGAACTCTATTGCTTCGATACATATACATCTGCAAACGCTACTTCCTAACAAGGAAGTTTCGCATGTACATTCTTTTGAAAGGAATACGAGGTATACATAGCACTTCGCAGTGAATATTATATCTTATCAAGAAACGTAGATATGAGATGGGATATGACGATTTAAGAAGCATTAGAACTCTATTGCTTCGATACGTAGACATCTGCAAACGCTATTTCCTAGCAAGGAAGTGTCAAGGCATATACATTCTTTTGAGGTGAATACGAGGTATACATAACACTGCACAATGAATATTATATCTTATCATGAATCATAGAAATGAGATGCGATATGGCGATTTAAGAAGCATTAGAACACTATTGCTTCGATACGTAGACATCGGCAAACGTTATTTCCTAGCAAGGAAGTGTCGCATTTACATTCATTTGAAGAGTAGACGAGATATGCATAACACTGCACAATGAATATTATATCTTATCATAAAACATAGAAATGGGATGCGATATGGCGATTTATGAAGCATTAGAAGTCTATTGCTTCGATACGTATACATCTTCAAACGCTATTTCCTAGCAAGGAAGTGTCGCATTTACATTCATTTGAAGTGTATGCGAGGTATACATGAAACTAAGCAACGAATATTATATGTTATCATGAAACATAGAAGGGAGAAACGATATCGCCTTTTGAGAAGCATTAGAGCACTAATGCTACGATACGTAGGCATCTGCAAACGCTACTTCCTAGCAAGGAAGTGTCGCATTTACATTCTTCTCATGTGAATACGAGGTATACATAACACTGCACAATGAATATTATATCTTATCATGAAACATAGAAATGAGATGCGATATCGCGATATAAGGAGCATTAGAAAACTATTGCTTCGATACGTAGACATCTGCAAACGCCATTTCCAAGCAAGGAAGTGTCGCATTTACATTCTTTTGAAGTGAATACGAGCTATTCATAACACTGCACAATGAACATAATATCTTATCATGAAACATAATAAATGAGATGCGATATGACGATTTAACAAGCATTAGAACTCTATTACCTTCGATACGTAGACATCTGCAAACGCTATTTCCAAGCAAGGCAGTGTCGCATTTACAACCTTTTGAAGTGAATGCGAGGTATACATAACACTGCACAATGAATATTATATCTTATCATGAAACATAGAAATGAGATGCGATATCGCGATTTAAGAAGAATTAGAAATCTATTGTTTCGATACGTAGACATCTGCAAACGCTAAATCCTAGCAAGGAAGTGTCGCATTTACATTCTTTTGAGGTGAATACGAGGTATACATAACACTGCATAATGAATATTATATCTTATCATGAAACATAGAAATAAGATGCGATATGGCGATTTATGATGCATTAGATGTCTATTGCTTCGATACGTAGACATCTGCAAACGCTATTTCCAAGGAAGGAAGTGCCGCATTTGCATTCGTTTGAAATGAATACGAGGTAAGCATGACACTTCGCAATGAATACTATATCTTATCACGATACATAGAATTGAGATGCGATATCGCGATTTAAGAAGCATTAGAACACTATTTCTTCGATACGGAGACACCTGCAAACGCTATTTCCTATCAAGGAAGTGTCGCATTTACATTCATTTGAAAGGAATACGAGGTATACATAGCACTTCGCAGTGAATATTATATCTTATCAAGAAACGTAGATATGAGATGCGATATGACGATTTAAGAAGCATTAGAACTCTATTGCTTCGATACGTAGACATCTGCAAACGCTATTTCCTAGCATGGAAGTGTCGCATTTACATTCTTTTGAAGTGAATACGAGGTATACATGACACTTCGCATTGAATATTATATCTTATTGTGAAACATAGATATGATTTGCGATATCGCGTTTCAAGAAGCATTAGAACACTATTTCTACGATACGTAAACATCTGCAAACGCTATTTCCAAGCAAGGAAGTGTCGCATTTACACTCTTTTGAAGTGAATACCCGGTACACATGACACTTCGCAATGAATATTATATCTCATTATTAAACATAGAAATGAGATGCGATATCGCGTTCTAAGATGCATTAGAAATCTATTGCTTCGATACGTAGACATCTGCAAACGCTATTTAATAGCAAGGAAGTGTCGCATTTACATTCTTTTTAAGTGAATACGAGGTATACATGACACTTCGCAATGAATACTATATCTTATCATGAAACATAGAAATGAGATGCGATATCTTGTTTTAGGAAGCTTTAGAAATCTATAGCTACGGTACGTTGATATCTGGAAACACTATTTCCTAGCAAGGAAGTGTCGCATTTGCATTCATTTGAAGTGAATACGAGGTATACATGACACTTCGCAATGAATAATATATCTTATCACGAAACACAAAAATGAAATGCGATATCGCGTTTTAAGATGCATTAGAACTCTATTGCTACGATACGTAGACATCTGCGAACGACATTTCCTAGCAAGGAAGTGTCGCGTTTACATTCTTTTGATGTTATTACGGGGTATACATGACACTTCGCAATGAATACTATATCTTATCATGAAACATAGAAATGAGATGCGATATCTTGTTTTAAGAAGCTTTAGAACTCTATTGCTACGATACGTAGACATCTGCAAACGCTATTTCCTAGCAAGGAAGTGTCGTATTTACATTCTTTCGAAGTGAATACGAGGTATACATTACAATCCATAGTGAATATTATATCTTATCACGAAACATAGAAATAGATGCGATATCCCGTTATAAGAAGCATTAGAACTCTATTGCTTCGATACGTAGACATCTGCAAACGCTATTCCCTAGCCAGGAAGTGTCGCATTTACATTCTTTTGAAGTGTATGCGAGGTATAAGTTACATTTCGCAATGACTATTATGTATTATCATGAAACATAGAATTGAGATGCGATATCGCGTTTTAAGAAGCATTAGAACTCTATTGCTACGATACGTAGACATCCGCAAACGCTACTTCCTAGCATGGAAGTGTCGCATTTACATTCTTTCGAAGTGAGTACGAGGTATACATGACACTTCGCAATGAATATTATATCTTAACATGAAGCATAGAAATGAGATGCGATATGACGATTTAAGAAGCATTAGAATTCTGTGGCTTCGATACGTAGACATCCGCAAACGCTATTTCCTAGCAAGGAAGTGTCGCATTTACATTCTTTTGAAGTGAATACTAGGTATACATAACACTGCACAATGAATATTATAAATTATCATGAAACATAGAAATGAGAAGCGATATGGCGACTTAAGAAGCCTTAGATCCCTGTTGCTTCGATACGTAGAAATCTGCTAACGCTACATCCTAGCAAGGAAGTATCGCAATTGCATTCTTTTGAAAGGAATACGAGGTATACATGACACTTCGCAATGAACATTATATCTTATCATGAATCGTAGATATGAGATGCGATATGACGATTTTAGAAGCAATACAATTATACTGCTTCGGAACGTAGAGATCTGCAAACGCTATTTCCTAGCAAGGAAGTGTCACATGTACATTCAATTGAAGAGTATGCGAGGTATACATGGCACTTCGCAATGAATATTATATCTTATCATGAAACATAGAAATGAGATGCGATATGGCGGTTTAAGAAGCATAAGAAATCTATTGCTTCGATACGAAGACATCTGCAAACGCTACATCCCAGCAAGGAAGTGTCGCAATTACATTCTTTTGAAGTGAGTACGAGGTATACATGACACTTCGCAATGAATATTATATCTTAACATGAAGCATAGAAATGGGATGCGATATGACGATTTAAGAAGCATTAGAACGCTATTGCTTCGATACGTAGACATCTGCAAACGCTATTTCCTAGCAAGGAAGTGTCGCATTTACATTCTTTTGAAGTGAATACTAGGTGTACATAACACTGCACAATGAATATTATAAATTATCATGAAACATAGAAATGAGATGCAATATGGCGATTTAAGAAGAATTAGAAACCTATTGCTTCGATACGAAGACATCTGCACACGCTATTTCCTAGCAAGGAAGTGTGGCATTCACATTCTTTTGAAGTGAATACGAGGTATACATAACACTTCGCAATGAATATTATATCTTATCATGAAACTTAGAAATGAGATGCGATATCTCGTTTGAAGAAGCATTAGAACTATATTGCTTCGATACGTAGACATCTGGAAACGCTACTTCCTAGCAAGGAAGTGTCGCATTTACATTCTTTTGAAGGGAATACGACGTATACATGTCACTTCGCAATGAATATTATATCTTATCAGGAAACGTAGATATGAGATGCGATATCGTGAATTAGCATGCTTTAGAAATCTATTGCTTCGATACGTAGACATCTGCAAACGCTATTTCCTCGGAAGGAAGTGTCGCATTTACATTCTTTTGAAGTGAATACGAGGTATACATAACACTCCACAATGAATATTATATATTATCATGAAACATGGTAATCAGTAGCGATATCGCGTTTTGAGAAGCATTAGAACTCTAATGCCACGAAACATAGACATCCTCAAACGCTATTTCCTGGCGAGGAAGTGTCGCGTTTACATTCTTTCGAAGTGAGTACGAGGTATACATGACACTTCGCAATGAATATTATATCTTAACATGAAGCATAGAAATGAGATGCGATATGACGATTTAAGAAGCATTAGAATTCTGTGGCTTCGATACGTAGACATCCGCAAACGCTATTTCCTAGCAAGGAAGTGTCGCATTTACATTCTTTTGAAGTGAATACTAGGTATACATAACACTGCACAATGAATATTATAAATTATCATGAAACATAGAAATGAGAAGCGATATGGCGACTTAAGAAGCCTTAGATCCCTGTTGCTTCGATACGTAGAAATCTGCTAACGCTACATCCTAGCAAGGAAGTATCGCAATTGCATTCTTTTGAAAGGAATACGAGGTATACATGACACTTCGCAATGAACATTATATCTTATCATGAATCGTAGATATGAGATGCGATATGACGATTTTAGAAGCAATACAATTATACTGCTTCGGAACGTAGAGATCTGCAAACGCTATTTCCTAGCAAGGAAGTGTCACATGTACATTCAATTGAAGAGTATGCGAGGTATACATGGCACTTCGCAATGAATATTATATCTTATCATGAAACATAGAAATGAGATGCGATATGGCGGTTTAAGAAGCATAAGAAATCTATTGCTTCGATACGAAGACATCTGCAAACGCTACATCCCAGCAAGGAAGTGTCGCATTTACATTCTTTTGAAGTGAGTACGAGGTATACATGACACTTCGCAATGAATATTATATCTTAACATGAAGCATAGAAATGAGATGCGATATGACGATTTAAGAAGCATTAGAACGCTATTGCTACGATACGTAGACATCTGCAAACGCTATTTCCTAGCAAGGAAGTGTCGCATTTACATTCTTTTGAAGTGAATACTAGGTGTACATAACACTGCACAATGAATATTATAAATTATCATGAAACATAGAAATGAGATGCAATATGGCGATTTAAGAAGAATTAGAAACCTATTGCTTCGATACGAAGACATCTGCACACGCTATTTCCTAGCAAGGAAGTGTGGCATTTACATTCTTTTGAAGTGAATACGAGGTATACATAACACTTCGCAATGAATATTATATCTTATCATGAAACTTAGAAATGAGATGCGATATCTCGTTTGAAGAAGCATTAGAACTATATTGCTTCGATACGTAGACATCTGGAAACGCTACTTCCTAGCAAGGAAGTGTCGCATTTACATTCTTTTGAAGGGAATACGACGTATACATGTCACTTCGCAATGAATATTATACCTTTTCAGGAAACGTAGATATGAGATGCGATATCGTGAATTAGCATGCTTTAGAAATCTATTGCTTCGATACGTAGACATCTGCAAACGCTATTTCCTCGGAAGGAAGTGTCGCATTTACATTCTTTTGAAGTGAATACGAGGTATACATAACACTCCACAATGAATATTATATATTATCATGAAACATGGTAATCAGTAGCGATATCGCGTTTTGAGAAGCATTAGAACTCTAATGCCACGAAACATAGACATCCTCAAACGCTATTTCCTGGCGAGGAAGTGTCGCGTTTACATTCTTTTGAAAGGAATACGAGGTATACATGACACTTCGCCATGAATATTGTATCTTATCATGAAACGTAGATATGAGATGCGATATGACGATTTAAGAAGCATTAGAAATCTATTGCTTCGATACGCAGACATCTGCAAACGCTATTTCCAAGCAAGGAAGTGTCGCATGTACATTCAATTGAAGTGTATGCGAGGTATACATGGCACTTCGCAATGAATATTATATCTTATCATGAAACATAGAAATGAGATGCGATATGGCGATTTATGAAGCATTAGATGTCTATCGGTTCGATACGTAGACATCTGCAAACGTTACATCCTAGCAGGGAAGTGTCGCATTTACATTCAGTTTAAGTCTATGCGAGGTATACATGACACTTCGCAATGAATATTATATATTTTCATGATACATAGAAATAAGAGGCGATATCGCGTTTTGAGAGGCATTAGAACTCCAATTCTACGATACGTAGGCATCTGCAAACGCTATTTCCTAGCAAGGAAGTGTCGCATTTACATTCATTTGAAGTATAGTCGAGATATACACAACACTGCACAATGAATATTATATCTTATCATGAAACATAGAAATGAGATGCGATATGGCGATTTAAGATGCATTAGAAATCTATTGGTTCGATACGTAGACATCTTCAAGTGCTATTTCCTAGCAAGGAAGTGTCGCATTTACATTTTTTTGAAGTAAATACGAGGTATACATTACACTGCACAATGAATATTATATCTTATCATGAAACATGGTAATGATTAGCAATTTCGCGTTTTGAGAAGCATTAGAACACTAATGGTACGATGCGTAAACATCTGCAAACGCTATTTCCTAGGAACGAAGTGTCGCGCTTACATACTTTTGAAGTGAATACTAGGTGTACATAACACTGCACAATGAATATTATAAATTATCATGAAACATCGAAATGAGATGCAATATGGCGATTTAAGAAGAATTAGAAACCTATTGCTTCGATACGAAGACATCTGCACACGCTATTTCCTAGCAAGGAAGTGTGGCATTTACATTCTTTTGAAGTGAATACGAGGTATACATAACAATTCGCAATGAATATTATATCTTATCATGAAACTTAGAAATGAGATGCGATATCTCGTTTGAAGAAGCATTAGAACTATATTGCTTCGATACGTAGACATCTGGAAACGCTACTTCCTAGCAAGGAAGTGTCGCATTTACATTCCTTTGAAGGGAATACGAGGTATACATGTCACTTCGCAATGAATATTATATCTTATCAGGAAACGTAGATATGAGATGCGATATCGTGAATTAGCAAGCTTTAGAAATCTATTGCTTCGATACGTAGACATCTGCAAACGCTATTTCCTCGGAAGGAAGTGTCGCATTTACATTCTTTTGAAGTGAATACGAGGTATACATAGCACTCCACAATGAATATTATATATTATCTTGAAACATAGAAATGAGATGCGATATCGCGATTTAAGAAGCTCTAGAACACTTTTGCATCGATACGTATATATCTGCAAACGCTATTTCCTAGCAAGGAAGTGTCGCATTTACATTCTTTTGAAGTGAATACGAGGTATACATAACACTGCACAATGAATATTATATATTATCATGAAACATAGTACTGAGTAGCGATATCGCGTTTTGAGAAGCATTAGAACTCTATTGGTTCGATACGTAGACATCTGCAAACCCTACTTCCTAGAAGGAAGTGTCGCATTTACATTCTTTTGAAAAGAATACGAGGTATACATGACACTTCGCAATGAATATAATATCTTATCATGAAACATTGAAATGAGATGCGGTATGACGATTTAAGAAGCATTAGAACGCTATTGCTTCGATACGTAGACATCTGCAATCACTACTTCCTAGCAAGGAAGTGTCGCATTTACATTCGATTGAAGTGAATACGAGGTATACATAACACTGCACAATGAATATTATATCGTATCATTAAACATAGAAATGAGATGCGATATCGCGATTTAAGAAGATTTAGAACTCTATTGCTTCGATACGTAGATATCTGCAAACACTATTTCCTAGCAAGGAACTGTCGCATTCACATTCATTTGACGTGTATGCGAGGTATACATGACACTTCGCAATGAATATTATATATTATCATGAAACATAGGTATGAGATGCAATATCGCGTATTAGCAAACTTTAGAAATCCATTGCTTCGATACGTAGACATCTGCAAACGCTATTTCCTAGCAAGGAAGTGTAGCATTTACATCCATGTGAAGTATGGACGAGATATACATAACTCTGCACAGTGAATATTATATCTTATCAGGAAACGTAGATATGAGATGCGAAATGACGATTTAAGAAGCATTAGAACTCTATTGCTTCGATACGTAGACATCTGCAAACGCTATTTCCTAGCAAGGAAGTGTCGCAATTACATTCTCTTGAAGTGAATACGAGGTATACATAACACACCACAATGAATATTATATATTATCATGAAACATAGTAATGAGTAGTGATATCGCGTTTTGAGAAGCATTAGAAATCTAATGCCACGATACGTAGACATCTGCAAACGCTATTTCATAGCAAGGAAGTGTCGCATTTACATCCATTTGAAGTATAGACGTGATATACATAACACTGCACAATGAATATTATATCTTACCATGAAACATAGAAATGAGTTGCGATATCGCGATTTAAGAAGATTTAGAACTCTATTGCTTCGATACGTAGATATCTGCAAACACTATCTCCTAGCAAGGAACTGTCGCTTTCACATTAATTTGAAGTGTCGCGAGGTGTACATGACACTTCGCAATGAATATTATAACTTATCATGAAACATAGAAATGAGATGCGATATGACGATTTAAGGAGCATTAGAATTCTATTGCTTCCGTACGTAGATATCTGCAAACGCTATTTCCTAGCACGGAGCCGTCGCATTCACATTCATTTGAAGTGTATGAGAGGTATACATGACACTTCGCAATGTATATTATGTATTATCATGAAACATAGAAATGAGGTGCGATATCGCGAATTAGCATGCTTTAGAACTCTATTTCTTCGATACGTAGACATCTGCAAACGCTGTTTCCTAGCAAGGAAGTGTCACATTTACATTCTTTTGAAGTGAATACGAGGTATACATAACACTCCACAATGAATATTATATATTATCATGGAACATAGTAACGAGTAGCGATATCGCCTTTTGAGAAGCACTAGAACTCTATTGCTTCGATACGTAGACATCTGAAAACGCTGTTTCCTAGCAAGGAAGTGCCGCATTTACATTCATTTGAAGTGTATGCGAGGTATACATAACACTTCGCAATGAATATTATATATTATCATGAAACGTAGATATGAGATGCGATATGACGATTTAAGGAGCATTGCAACTCTATTGCTCCGATACGTAGACATCTGCAAACGCTACTTCCTAGCAAGGAAGTGTCGCATTTACATTCTTTTCAAGTGAATACGAGGTGTACATAACACTCCACAATGAATATTATGTATTATCATGAAACATAGGAATGAGATGCGATATCGCGATTTAAGAAGCATTAGAACACTATTGCTTCGATACGTAGACATCTGCACACGCTATTTCCTAGGAAGGAAGTGTGGCAATTACATTCATTGGAAGTATATGCGAGGTATAAGTCACATTTCGCAATGAATATTATATCTTGTCACGAAACATAGAAATGAGATGCGATATCGCGATTTAAGAAGCATTAAACACTATTGCTTCGATACGTAGACTTCTGCAAACGCTGTTTCCTAGTATGGACGTGTCGCATTTACATTCTTTTGAAGTGAATACGAGGTGTACATGACACTTCGCAATGAATATTATATCTTATCACGAAACATAGAAATGAGAGGCGATATCGCGATTTAAGTAGCATTAGAACTCTATCGCTACGATACGTAGACATCTGCAAATGCTATTTCCTAGCAAGCAATAGTCGCATTTACATTCTTTTGAAGTGAATACGAGGTATACATGACACATCGCAATGAATATTATATCTTATCATGAAACATAGAGGAGAGATGCGATATCGCGTATTAAGAAGCATTAGAAATCTATGGCCTCGATGCGGAGACATCTGCAAACGCTATTTCCTAGCATGGAAGTGTCGCACTTACATTCTTTTGAAGTGAATACGGGGTATACACGACACTTCGCAATGAATATTATATCTTATCACGAAACATATAAATGAGATGCGATATCGCGATTTAAGTAGCATTAGAACGCTATTGCTACGATACGTAGACATCTGCAAACGCTATTTCCTAGGAAGCATTAGTCGCATTTACATTCTTTTGCAGTGAATACGAGGTGTACATGACACTTCGCAATGAATATTATATCTTATCACGAAACATAGAAATGAGATGCGATATCGCGATTTAAGTAGGATTAGAACGCTATTGCTACGATACGTAGACTTCTGCAAACGCTATTTCCTAGCAAGCAATAGCCGCATTTACATTCTTTTGAAGTGAATAGGAGGTATACATGACACTTCGCAATGAATATTATATCTTATCATGAAACATAGAAGAGAGATGCGATATCGCGTTTTAAGAAGCATTAGAACTCTATGGCCTCGATGCGGAGACATCTGCAAACACTATTTCCTAGCATGGAAGTGTCGCACTTACATTCTTGTGAAGTGAATACGGGGTATACACGACACTTCGCAATGAATATTATATCTTATCACGAAACATATAAATGAGATGCGATATCGCGATTTAAGTAGCATTAGAACGCTATTGCTACGATACGTAGACATCTGCAAACGCTATTTCCTAGCAAGCATTAGTCGCATTTACATTCTTTTGAAGTGAATACGAGGTGTACATGACACTTCGCGATGTATATTATATCTTATCATGAAACATAGAAGTGAGATGCGATATCGGGTTCTAAGAAGCGTTAGAAATCTATGGCCTCGATGCGGATACATCTGCAAACGCTATTTCCTAGCAAGGAATAGTTGCATTTACATTCTTTTGAAGTGAATACGAGGTATACATGACACTTCGCAATGAATATTATATCTAATCAAGAAACATAGAAGTGAGATGCGATATCGAGTTTTAAGAAGCATTAGAACTCTATTGCCTCGATGCGTAGACATCTGCAAACGCTATTTCCTAGCATGGAAGTGCCGCATTTACATTCTTTTAAAGATAATACGAGGTATACATGACACATCGCAATGAATATATTATATCTTATCATGAAACTTAGAAGTGAGATGCGATATCGCGCTTTAAGAAGCATTAGAACTCTATTGCTACGATACGTAGGCATCTGCAAACGCTATTTCCTAGCAAGGAAGGTCCGCATTTACATTCTATTGAAGTGAATACGAGACATACATGACACTTCGCAATGAACATTTTGTCTTATAATGAAACATAGATGTGAGATGCGATATCGCGTTTTAAGAAGTATTAGAACACTATTGCCTCGACGCGTAGACATCTGCAGACACTATTTCCTAGCATGGAAGTGTCGCATTTACATTCTTTTGTACTGAATACGAGGTGTACATGACACTTCGCGATGTATATTATATCTTATCATGAAACATAGAAGTGAGATGCGATATCGGGTTCTAAGAAGCGTTAGAAATCTATGGCCTCGATGCGGATACATCTGCAAACGCTATTTCCTAGCAAGGAATAGTTGCATTTACATTCTTTTGAAGTGAATACGAGGTATACATGACACTTCGCAATGAATATTATATCTAATCAAGAAACATAGAAGTGAGATGCGATATCGAGTTTTAAGAAGCATTAGAACTCTATTGCCTCGATGCGTAGACATCTGCAAACGCTATTTCCTAGCATGGAAGTGCCGCATTTACATTCTTTTAAAGATAATACGAGGTATACATGACACATCGCAATGAATATATTATATCTTATCATGAAACTTAGAAGTGAGATGCGATATCGCGCTTTAAGAAGCATTAGAACTCTATTGCTACGATACGTAGGCATCTGCAAACGCTATTTCCTAGCAAGGAAGGTCCGCATTTACATTCTATTGAAGTGAATACGAGACATACATGACACTTCGCAATGAACATTTTGTCTTATAATGAAACATAGATGTGAGATGCGATATCGCGTTTTAAGTAGCATCAGAACTCTATTGCCTCGACGCGTAGACATCTGCAGACGCTATTTCCTAGCATGGAAGTGTCACATTTACATTCTTTTGTATTGAATACGAGGTGGACATGACACTTCGCAATGAATATCATATCTTATCACGATACATAGAAATGAGATGCGACATCGCGATTTAAGAAGCACTAGAACTCTATTTTTACGATACGTAGAGATCTGCAAACGCTATTTCCTAGCATGGAAGTGTCGCATTTACATTCTTTTGAAGTGAGTACGAGATATACATAACACTTCGAAATGAATATTGTATCTTATCACGAAACATAGAAATGAAATGCGACATCTCGTTTTAAGTAGCATTAGAACTCTATTGCTACGATACATAAATATCTGCAAACGCTATTTCCTAGCAAGGAAGATTCGCATTTACATTGTTTTGAAGTGAATGCGAGGTACACATTACAATTCGCATTGAACATTATATCTTATCATGTAACACAGGAATGAGATGCGATCGCGCGTTTTAAGAAGCATTATAACCATATTGCATCGATGCGGAGATATCTGCAAACGCTATTTCCTAGCATGGAAGTGTCGCATTTACATTCTTTTGAAGTGAATTCGAGGTATACATGACACTTCGGAATGAATATTATGTCTTATAATGAAACATAGATGTGAGATGCGATATCGCGTTTTAAGAAGTATTAGAACACTATTGCCTCGACGCGTAGACATCTGCAGACGCTATTTCCTAGCATGGAAGTGTCGCATTTACATTCTTTTGTATTGAATACGAGGTGTACATGACACTTCGCGATGTATATTATATCTTATCATGAAACATAGAAGTGAGATGCGATTTCGGGTTCTAAGAAGCGTTAGAACTCTATGGCCTCGATGCGGATACATCTGCAAACGCTATTTCCTAGCAAGGAATAGTTGCATTTACATTCTTTTGAAGTGAATACGAGGTATACGTGACACTTCGCAATGAATATTATATCTAATCTAGAAACATAGAAGTGAGATGCGATATCGAGTTTTAAGAAGCATTAGAACTCTATTGCCTCGATGCGTAGACATCTGCAGACGCTATTTCCTAGCAAGGAAGGTTCGCATTTACATTCTATTGAAGTGAATACGAGCCATACATGACACTTCGCAATGAACATTTTGTCTTATAATGAAACATAGATGTGAGATGCGATATCGCGTTTTAAGTAGCATTAGAACTCTATTGCCTCGACGCGTAGACATCTGCAGACGCTATTTCCTTGCATGGAAGTGTCACATTTACATTCTTTTGTATTGAATACGAGGTGGACATGACACTTCGCAATGAATATCATATCTTATCACGAAACATAGAAATGAGATGCGACATCGCGAATTAAGAAGCACTAGAACTCTATTTTTACGATGCGTAGACATCTGCAAACGCTATTTCCTAGCATGGAAGTGTCGCATTTACATTCTTTTGAAGTGAGTACGAGATATACATAACACTTCGCAATGAATATTGTATCTTATCACGAAACATAGAAATGAAATGCGACATCTCGTTTTAAGTAGCATTAGAACTCTATTGCTACGATACATAAATATCTGCAAACGCTATTTCCTAGCAAGGAAGATTCGCATTTACATTGTTTTGAAGTGAATGCGAGGTACACATTACAATTCGCATTGAACATTATATCTTATCATGTAACACAGGAATGAGATGCGATAGCGCGTTTTAAGAAGCATTATAACCATATTGCATCGATGCGGAGATATCTGCAAACGCTATTTCCTAGCATGGAAGTGTCGCATTTACATTCTTTTGAAGTGAATTCGAGGTATACATGACACTTCGGAATGAATATTATGTCTTATAATGAAACATAGAAGTGAGATGCGATATCGAGTTTTAAGAAGCATTAGAACTCTATTGCCTCGATGCGTAGACATCTGCAGACGCTATTTCCTAGCAAGGAAGTGTCGCATTTACATTCTTTTGAAGTGAATGCGAGGTATACGTAACACTCCAAAATGAATATTATATCTTATCACGAAACGTAGAAATGAAATGCGACATCTCGTTTTAAGTAGCATTAGAACTCTATTGCAACGATACGTAGACATCTGCAAACGCAATATCCTAGCATGGAAATGTCGCACTTACATTCCATTAAAGTGAATACGAGGTATACATAACATTCCACAATGAATATTATATCTTACTACGAAACATAGAAATGAAATACTACTTCTCATTTTAGGAAGCATTAGAACTCTATTGCTACGATACGTAGACATCTGCAAACGCTATTTCCTAGCATGGAAGTGCCGCATTTACATTCTTTTAAAGATAATACGAGGTATACATGACACATCGCAATGAATATATTATATCTTATCATGAAACTTAGAAGTGAGATGCGATATCGCGTTTTAAGAAGCATTAGAATTCTATTCCTACGATACCTAGACATCTGCAAACGCTATTTCCTAGCATGGAAGTGTCGCATTTACATTCTTTTGAAGTGAATACGAGGTAAACATGACACTTCGCAATGAATATTATATCTTATCATGAAACATAGAAGTGAGATGCGATATCGCGTTTTAGGAAGCATCAGAACTCTATTGCTACGATACGTAGACATCTGCAAACGCTATTTCCTAGCATGGAAGTGCCGCATTTACATTCTTTTGAAGATAATACGAGGTGTACATAACACTTCGCAATGAATATTATATCTTATCATGAAACATAGAAGTGAGATGCGATATCGCGTTTTAAGAAGCATTAGAATTCTATTCCTACGATACCTAGACATCTGCAAACGCTATTTCCTAGCATGGAAGTGTCGCATTTACATTCTTTTGAAGTGAATACGAGGTGTACATGACACTTCGCAATGAATATTATATCTTATCATGAAACATAGAAGTGAGATGCGATATCGCGTTTTAAGAAGCATTAGAACTCTATTGCTACGATGCGTAGACATCTGCAAATGTTATTTCCTAGCAAGGAAGTGTCGCATTTACATTCTTTTGAAGTGAATGCGAGGTATACGTAACACTCCAAAATGAATATTATATCTTATCACGAAACGTAGAAATGAAATGCGACATCTCGTTTTAAGTAGCATTAGAACTCTATTGCAACGATACGTAGACATCTGCAAACGCAATATCCTAGCATGGAAATGTCGCACTTACATTCCATTAAAGTGAATACGAGGTATACATAACATTACACAATGAATATTATATCTTATTACGAAACATAGAAATGAAATACGACATCTCGTTTTAAGAAGCATTAGTACTCCATTGCTGTGATACGTAGACATCTGCCAACAATATTTCGTAGCATGTGAGTGTCGCATTTACATTCTTTTGTAGTGAGTACGAGGTATACATGACACTTCGTAATGAATATTATATCTGATCATGAAACATAGAAGTGAGATGCGATATCGCGTTTTAAGAAGCATTAGAACTCTATTTCTACGATACGTAGTCATCTGCAAACAATATTTCCTAGCAAGGAAGTGTCGCATTTACATTCTTTTCAAGTGAATACGAGGTATACATAACACTCCACAATGAATATTATATCTTATCACGAAACATAGAAATGAAATGCGACATCTCGTTTTAAGAAGCATTAGAAATCTGTTGCTACGATACGTAGACATCTGCAAACTCTATTTCCTAGCATGGAAGTGTCGCATTTACATTCATTTGATGTGAATACGAGGTATACATGGCACTTCGCAATGAATATTATATCTTATCACGAAACATAGAAATGAAATGCGACATCTCGTTCTAAGAAGCATTAGAACTCTATTGCTACGATACGTAGACATCTGCAAACGCTATTTCCTAGCATGGAAGGGTCGCATTTACATTCTTATGAAGCGAATACGAGATGTACATGACACTTCGCAATGAATATTATATCTTATCATGAAACATAGAAGTGAAATGCGATATCGCGTTTTAAGAAGCATTAGAACTGTATTGCTACGATACGTAGACATCTGCAAACAATATTTCCTAGCAAGGAAATGTCGCAATTACATTCCATTGAAGTGAATACGAGGTATACATAGCATTACACAATGAATATTATATCTTATTACGAAACATAGAAATGAAATACGACATCTCGTTTTAAGAAGCATTTGTACTCTATTGCTGTGAAACGTAGACATCTGCAAACAATATTTCCTAGCATGTGAGTTTCGCATTTACATTCTTTTCAAGTGAATACGAGGTATACATAACACTGCACAATGAATATTATATCTTATCACGAAACATGGAAATGAAATGCGACATCTCGTTTTAATTAGCATTAAAACTCTATTGCTACGGTACGTAGACATCTGCAAACGCTATTTCCTAGCATGGAAGGGTCACATTTACATTCTTATGAAGCGAATACGAGGTATACATAACACTCCACAATGAATATTGTATCTTATCACGAAACATAGAAATGAAATACGACATCTCGTTTTAAGAAGCATTTGTACTCTATTGCTGTGAAACGTAGACATCTGCAAACAATATTTCCTAGCATGTGAGTTTGGCATTTACATTCTGTTGAAGTGAATACTAGGTATACATGACACTTCGCAATGAATATTATATCTTATCATGAAACATAGAAGTGAGATGCGATATCGCGTTTTAAGAAGCATTAGAACTCTATTCCTACGATACGTAGACAACTGCAAACAATATTTCCTAGCAAGGAAGTGTCGCATTTACATTCTTTTCAAGTGAATACGAGGTATACATAACACTGCACAATGAATATTATATCTTATCACGAAACATAGAAATGAAATGCAACATCCCGTTTTAAGTAGCATTAGAACTCTATCGCTACGGTACGTAGACATCTGCAAACGCTATTTCCTAGCATGCAAGTGTCGCATTTACATTCTTTTGAAGTGAATGCGAGGTATACGTAACACTCCAAAATGAATATTATATCTTATCACGAAACGTAGAAATGAAATGCGACATCTCGTTTTAAGTAGCATTAGAACTCTATTGCAACGATACGTAGACATCTGCAAACGCAATATCCTAGCATGGAAATGTCGCACTTACATTCCATTAAAGTGAATACGAGGTATACATAACATTCCACAATGAATATTATATCTTACTACGAAACATAGAAATGAAATACTACTTCTCATTTTAGGAAGCATTAGAACTCTATTGCTACGATACGTAGACATCTGCAAACGCTATTTCCTAGCATGGAAGTGCCGCATTTACATTCTTTTAAAGATAATACGAGGTATACATGACACATCGCAATGAATATATTATATCTTATCATGAAACTTAGAAGTGAGATGCGATATCGCGTTTTAAGAAGCATTAGAATTCTATTCCTACGATACCTAGACATCTGCAAACGCTATTTCCTAGCATGGAAGTGTCGCATTTACATTCTTTTGAAGTGAATACGAGGTGTACATGACACTTCGCAATGAATATTATATCTTATCATGAAACATAGGAATGAGGTGCTATATCGCATTCTGAGAAGCATTAGAACTCTATTGCTAATATACGTAGACATCTGCAAACAATATTTCCTAGCAAGGAAATGTCGCACTTACATTCCATTGAAGTGAATACGAGGTATACATAACATTACACAATGAATGTTATATTTTATTAAGAAACATAGAAATGAAATACAACATATCGTTTTAAGAAGCATTAGTACTCTATTGCTAATATACGTAGACATCTGCAAACAATATTTCCTAGCAAGGAAATGTCGCACTTACATTCCATTGAAGTGAATACCAGGTATACATAACATTACACAATGAATATTATATCTTATTACGAAACATAGAAATGAAATACAACATCTCGTTTTAAGAAGCATTAGTACTCTATTGCTGTGATACGTAGACATCTGCAAACAATATTTCCTAGCATGGGAGTGTCGCATTTACATTCTTTTGTAGTGAGTACGAGGTAAACATGACACTTCGCAATGAATATTATATCTTATCATGAAACATAGAAGTGAGATGCGATATCGCGTTTTAGGAAGCATCAGAACTCTATTGCTACGATACGTAGACATCTGCAAACGCTATTTCCTAGCATGGAAGTGCCGCATTTACATTCTTTTGAAGATAATACGAGGTGTACATAACACTTCGCAATGAATATTATATCTTATCATGAAACATAGAAGTGAGATGCGATATCGCGTTTTAAGAAGCATTAGAATTCTATTCCTACGATACCTAGACATCTGCAAACGCTATTTCCTAGCATGGAAATGTCGCACTTACATTCCATTAAAGTGAATACGAGGTATACATAACATTACACAATGAATATTATATCTTATTACGAAACATAGAAATGAAATACGACATCTCGTTTTAAGAAGCATTAGTACTCCATTGCTGTGATACGTAGACATCTGCCAACAATATTTCCTAGCATGTGAGTGTCGCATTTACATTCTTTTGTAGTGAGTACGAGGTATACATGACACTTCGTAATGAATATTATATCTGATCATGAAACATAGAAGTGAGATGCGATATCGCGTTTTAAGAAGCATTAGAACTCTATTGCTACGATACGTAGTCATCTGCAAACAATATTTCCTAGCAAGGAAGTGTCGCATTTACATTCTTTTCAAGTGAATACGAGGTATACATAACACTCCACAATGAATATTATATCTTATCACGAAACATAGAAATGAAATGCGACATCTCGTTTTAAGAAGCATTAGAAATCTGTTGCTACGATACGTAGACATCTGCAAACTCTATTTCCTAGCATGGAAGTGTCGCATTTACATTCATTTGATGTGAATACGAGGTATACATGGCACTTCGCAATGAATATTATATCTTATCACGAAACATAGAAATGAAATGCGACATCTCGTTCTAAGAAGCATTAGAACTCTATTGCTACGATACGTAGACATCTGCAAACGCTATTTCCTAGCATGGAAGGGTCGCATTTACATTCTTATGAAGCGAATACGAGATGTACATGACACTTCGCAATGAATATTATATCTTATCATGAAACATAGAAGTGAAATGCGATATCGCGTTTTAAGAAGCATTAGAACTGTATTGCTACGATACGTAGACATCTGCAAACAATATTTCCTAGCAAGGAAATGTAGCAACTACATTCCATTGAAGTGAATACGAGGTATACATAGCATTACACAATGAATATTATATCTTATTACGAAACATAGAAATGAAATACGACATCTCGTTTTAAGAAGCATTTGTACTCTATTGCTGTGAAACGTAGACATCTGCAAACAATATTTCCTAGCATGTGAGTTTCGCATTTACATTCTTTTCAAGTGAATACGAGGTATACATAACACTGCACAATGAATATTATATCTTATCACGAAACATGGAAATGAAATGCGACATCTCGTTTTAATTAGCATTAAAACTCTATTGCTACGGTACGTAGACATCTGCAAACGCTATTTCCTAGCATGGAAGGGTCACATTTACATTCTTATGAAGCGAATACGAGGTATACATAACACTCCACAATGAATATTGTATCTTATCACGAAACATAGAAATGAAATACGACATCTCGTTTTAAGAAGCATTTGTACTCTATTGCTGTGAAACGTAGACATCTGCAAACAATATTTCCTAGCATGTGAGTTTGGCATTTACATTCTGTTGAAGTGAATACGAGGTATACATGACACTTCGCAATGAATATTATATCTTATCATGAAACATAGAAGTGAGATGGGATATCGCGTTTTAAGAAGCATTAGAACTCTATTCCTACGATACGTAGACATCTGCAAACAATATTTCCTAGCAAGGAAGTGTCGCATTTACATTCTTTTCAAGTGAATACGAGGTATACATAACACTGCACAATGAATATTATATCTTATCACGAAACATAGAAATGAAATGCAACATCCCGTTTTAAGTAGCATTAGAACTCTATCGCTACGGTACGTAGACATCTGCAAACGCTATTTCCTAGCATGCAAGTGTCGCATTTACATTCTTTTGAAGTTATTACGAGGTATACATGACACTTCGCAATGAATATTATATCTTATCATGAAACATAGGAATGATGTGCGATATCGCATTTTAAGAAGCATAAGAACTCTATTGCTACGATACGTAGACATCTGCAAACGCTATTTCCTAGCATGCAAGTGTCGCATTTACATTCTTTTGAAGTGAATACGAGGTATACATGACACTTCGCAATGAATATTATATCCTATCATGAAGCATAGAAGTGAGATGCGATATCGCGTACTAAGAAGCATTAGAACTCTATTGCTACGATACGTAGACATCTGCAAAGGCTATTTCCTAGCATGGAACGGTCGCATTTACATTCTTTTGAAGTGAATGCGAGGTATAAATAACACTCCACAATGAATATTGTATCTCATCGCGAAACATATAAATGAAATGCGACATCTCGTTTTAATTAGCATTAAAACTCTATTGCTACGGTACGTAGACATCTGCAAACGCTATTTCCTAGCATGCAAGTGTCGCATTTGCATTCTTTTGAAGTTATTACGAGGAATACATGACACTTCGCAATGAATATTATATCTTATCATGAAACATAGGAATGATGTGCGATATCGCATTTTAAGAAGCATAAGAACTCTATTGCTACGATACGTAGACATCTGGAATCGCTATTCCCTAGCATGGAAGTGTCGCATTTACATTCTTTTGGATTGAATACGAGGTATACATGACACTTCGTAATGAGTATTATATCTTATAATGAAACATAGGAATGAGATGCGATATCGCGTTTTGAGAAGCGTTAGAACTCTTTTGCTAATATACGTAGACATCTGCAAACGCTACTTCCTAGCATGGAAGTGTCGCATTTACATTCTCTTGAAGTGAATACGAGGTATACATGACACTTCGCAATGAATATTATATCTTATCATGAAACATAGAAGTGAGATGCGATATCGCGTTTTAAGAAGCATTAGAACTCTATTGCTACGATACGTAGACATCTGCAATCGCTATTTCCTAGCATGGAAGTGTAGCATTTACATTAATTTGAAGTGAGTACGAGGTATACATAACACTTCGCAATGAATATTATATCTTATATCGAAACATAGAAGTGAGATGCGATATCGCGATTTAAGGAGCACTAGAACTCTATTGCTACGATGCGTAGACACCTGCAAATGTTATTTCCTAGCAAGGAAATGTCGCAATTACATTCCATTGAAGTGAATACGAGGTATACATAGCATTACACAATGAATATTATATCTTATTACGAAACATAGAAATGAAATACGACATCTCGTTTTAAGAAGCATTTGTACTCTATTGCTGTGAAACGTAGACATCTGCAAACAATATTTCCTAGCATGTGAGTTTGGCATTTACATTCTGTTGAAGTGAATACGAGGTATACATGACACTTCGCAATGAATATTATATCTTATCATGAAACATAGAAGTGAGATGCGATATCGCGTTTTAAGAAGCATTAGAACTCTATTCCTACGATACGTAGACATCTGCAAACAATATTTCCTAGCAAGGAAGTGTCGCATTTACATTCTTTTCAAGTGAATACGAGGTATACATAACACTGCACAATGAATATTATATCTTATCACGAAACATAGAAATGAAATGCAACATCCCGTTTTAAGTAGCATTAGAACTCTATCGCTACGGTACGTAGACATCTGCAAACGCTATTTCCTAGCATGCAAGTGTCGCATTTACATTCTTTTGAAGTTATTACGAGGTATACATGACACTTCGCAATGAATATTATATCTTATCATGAAACATAGGAATGATGTGCGATATCGCATTTTAAGAAGCATAAGAACTCTATTGCTACGATACGTAGACATCTGCAAACGCTATTTCCTAGCATGCAAGTGTCGCATTTACATTCTTTTGAAGTTATTACGAGGTATACATGACACTTCGCAATGAATATTATATCTTATCATGAAACATAGGAATGATGTGCGATATCGCATTTTAAGAAGCATAAGAACTCTATTGCTACGATACTTAGACATCTGGAATCGCTATTCCCTAGCATGGAAGTGTCGCATTTACATTCTTTTGGATTGAATACGAGGTATACATGACACTTCGCAATGAGTATTATATCTTATTATGAAACATAGGAATGAGATGCGATATCGCGTTTTGAGAAGCGTTAGAACTCTTTTGCTAATATACGTAGACATCTGCAAACGCTACTTCCTAGCATGGAAGTGTCGCATTTACATTCTCTTGAAGTGAATACGAGGTATACATGACACTTCGCAATGAATATTATATCTTATCATGAAACATAGAAGTGAGATGCGATATCGCGTTTTAAGAAGCATTAGAACTCTATTGCTACGATACGTAGACATCTGCAATCGCTATTTCCTAGCATGGAAGTGTAGCATTTACATTAATTTGAAGTGAGTACGAGGTATACATAACACTTCGCAATGAATATTATATCTTATCTCGAAACATAGAAGTGAGATGCGATATCGCGATTTAAGGAGCACTAGAACTCTATTGCTACGATGCGTAGACACCTGCAAATGTTATTTCCTAGCAAGGAAATGTCGCAATTACATTCCATTGAAGTGAATACGAGGTATACATAGCATTACAGAATGAATATTATATCTTATTACGAAACATAGAAATGAAATACGACATCTCGTTTTAAGAAGCATTTGTACTCTATTGCTGTGAAACGTAGACATCTGCAAACAATATTTCCTAGCATGTGAGTTTCGCATTTACATTCTTTTCAAGTGAATACGAGGTATACATAACACTGCACAATGAATATTATATCTTATCACGAAACATGGAAATGAAATGCGACATCTCGTTTTAATTAGCATTAAAACTCTATTGCTACGGTACGTAGACATCTGCAAACGCTATTTCCTAGCATGGAAGGGTCACATTTACATTCTTATGAAGCGAATACGAGGTATACATAACACTCCACAATGAATATTGTATCTTATCACGAAACATAGAAATGAAATACGACATCTCGTTTTAAGAAGCATTAGTACTCCATTGCTGTGATACGTAGACATCTGCCAACAATATTTCCTAGCATGTGAGTGTCGCATTTACATTCTTTTGTAGTGAGTACGAGGTATACATGACACTTCGTAATGAATATTATATCTGATCATGAAACATAGAAGTGAGATGCGATATCGCGTTTTAAGAAGTATTAGAACTCTATTGCTACGATACGTAGTCATCTGCAAACAATATTTCCTAGCAAGGAAGTGTCGCATTTACATTCTTTTCAAGTGAATACGAGGTATACATAACACTCCACAATGAATATTATATCTTATCACGAAACATAGAAATGAAATGCGACATCTCGTTTTAAGAAGCATTAGAAATCTGTTGCTACGATACGTAGACATCTGCAAACGCTATTTCCTAGCATGCAAGTGTCGCATTTACATTCTTTTGAAGTTATTACGAGGTATACATGACACTTCGCAATGAATATTATATCTTATCATGAAACATAGGAATGATGTGCGATATCGCATTTTAAGAAGCATAAGAACTCTATTGCTACGATACGTAGACATCTGCAAACGCTATTTCCTGGCATGGAAGGGTCGCATTTACATTCTTATGAAGCGAATACGAGATGTACATGACACTTCGCAATGAATATTATATCTTATCATGAAACATAGAAGTGAAATGCGATATCGCGTTTTAAGAAGCATTAGAACTGTATTGCTACGATACGTAGACATCTGCAAACAATATTTCCTAGCAAGGAAATGTCGCAATTACATTCCATTGAAGTGAATACGAGGTATACATAGCATTACACAATGAATATTATATCTTATTACGAAACATAGAAATGAAATACGACATCTCGTTTTAAGAAGCATTTGTACTCTATTGCTGTGAAACGTAGACATCTGCAAACAATATTTCCTAGCATGTGAGTTTCGCATTTACATTCTTTTCAAGTGAATACGAGGTATACATAACACTGCACAATGAATATTATATCTTATCACGAAACATGGAAATGAAATGCGACATCTCGTTTTAATTAGCATTAAAACTCTATTGCTACGGTACGTAGACATCTGCAAACGCTATTTCCTAGCATGGAAGGGTCACATTTACATTCTTATGAAGCGAATACGAGGTATACATAACACTCCACAATGAATATTGTATCTTATCACGAAACATAGAAATGAAATACGACATCTCGTTTTAAGAAGCATTTGTACTCTATTGCTGTGAAACGTAGACATCTGCAAACAATATTTCCTAGCATGTGAGTTTGGCATTTACATTCTGTTGAAGTGAATACGAGGTATACATGACACTTCGCAATGAATATTATATCTTATCATGAAACATAGAAGTGAGATGGGATATCGCGTTTTAAGAAGCATTAGAACTCTATTCCTACGATACGTAGACATCTGCAAACAATATTTCCTAGCAAGGGAGTGTCGCATTTACATTCTTTTCAAGTGAATACGAGGTATACATAACACTGCACAATGAATATTATATCTTATCACGAAACATAGAAATGAAATGCAACATCCCGTTTTAAGTAGCATTAGAACTCTATCGCTACGGTACGTAGACATCTGCAAACGCTATTTCCTAGCATGCAAGTGTCGCATTTACATTCTTTTGAAGTTATTACGAGGTATACATGACACTTCGCAATGAATATTATATCTTATCATGAAACATAGGAATGATGTGCGATATCGCATTTTAAGAAGCATAAGAACTCTATTGCTACGATACGTAGACATCTGCAAACGCTATTTCCTAGCATGCAAGTGTCGCATTTACATTCTTTTGAAGTGAATACGAGGTATACATGACACTTCGCAATGAATATTATATCCTATCTTGAAGCATAGAAGTGAGATGCGATATCGCGTACTAAGAAGCATTAGAACTCTATTGCTACGATACGTAGACATCTGCAAAGGCTATTTCCTAGCATGGAACGGTCGCATTTACATTCTTTTGAAGTGAATGCGAGGTATAAATAACACTCCACAATGAATATTGTATCTCATCGCGAAACATATAAATGAAATGCGACATCTCGTTTTAATTAGCATTAAAACTCTATTGCTACGGTACGTAGACATCTGCAAACGCTATTTCCTAGCATGCAAGTGTCGCATTTACATTCTTTTGAAGTTATTACGAGGTATACATGACACTTCGCAATGAATATTATATCTTATCATGAAACATAGGAATGATGTGCGATATCGCATTTTAAGAAGCATAAGAACTCTATTGCTACGATACGTAGACATCTGGAATCGCTATTCCCTAGCATGGAAGTGTCGCATTTACATTCTTTTGGATTGAATACGAGGTATACATGACACTTCGCAATGAGTATTATATCTTATAATGAAACATAGGAATGAGATGCGATATCGCGTTTTGAGAAGCGTTAGAACTCTTTTGCTAATATACGTAGACATCTGCAAACGCTACTTCCTAGCATGGAAGTGTCGCATTTACATTCTCTTGAAGTGAATACGAGGTATACATGACACTTCGCAATGAATATTATATCTTATCATGAAACATAGAAGTGAGATGCGATATCGCGTTTTAAGAAGCATTAGAACTCTATTGCTACGATACGTAGACATCTGCAATCGCTATCTCCTAGCATGGAAGTGTAGCATTTACATTAATTTGAAGTGAGTACGAGGTATACATAACACTTCGCAATGAATATTATATCTTATATCGAAACATAGAAGTGAGATGCGATATCGCGATTTAAGGAGCACTAGAACTCTATTGCTACGATGCGTAGACACCTGCAAATGTTATTTCCTAGCAAGGAAATGTCGCAATTACATTCCATTGAAGTGAATACGAGGTATACATAGCATTACACAATGAATATTATATCTTATTACGAAACATAGAAATGAAATACGACATCTCGTTTTAAGAAGCATTTGTACTCTATTGCTGTGAAACGTAGACATCTGCAAACAATATTTCCTAGCATGTGAGTTTCGCATTTACATTCTTTTCAAGTGAATACGAGGTATACATAACACTGCACAATGAATATTATATCTTATCACGAAACATGGAAATGAAATGCGACATCTCGTTTTAATTAGCATTAAAACTCTATTGCTACGGTACGTAGACATCTGCAAACGCTATTTCCTAGCATAGAAGGGTCACATTTACATTCTTATGAAGCGAATACGAGGTATACATAACACTCCACAATGAATATTGTATCTTATCACGAAACATAGAAATGAAATACGACATCTCGTTTTAAGAAGCATTTGTACTCTATTGCTGTGAAACGTAGACATCTGCAAACAATATTTCCTAGCATGTGAGTTTCGCATTTACATTCTTTTCAAGTGAATACGAGGTATACATGACACTTCGCAATGAATATTATATCTTATCATGAAACATAGAAGTGAGATGCGATATCGCGTTTTAAGAAGCATTAGAACTCTATTCCTACGATACGTAGACATCTGCAAACAATATTTCCTAGCAAGGAAGTGTCGCATTTACATTCTTTTCAAGTGAATACGAGGTATACATAACACTGCACAATGAATATTATATCTTATCACGAAACATAGAAATGAAATGCAACATCCCGTTCTAAGTAGCATTAGAACTCTATCGCTACGGTACGTAGACATCTGCAAACGCTATTTCCTAGCATGCAAGTGTCGCATTTACATTCTTTTGAAGTTATTACGAGGTATACATGACACTTCGCAATGAATATTATATCTTATCATGAAACATAGGAATGATGTGCGATATCGCATTTTAAGAAGCATAAGAAATCTATTGCTACGATACGTAGACATCTGCAAACGCTATTTCCTAGCATGCAAGTGTCGCATTTACATTCTTTTGAAGTGAATACGAGGTATACATGACACTTCGCAATGAATATTATATCCTATCATGAAGCATAGAAGTGAGATGCGATATCGCGTACTAAGAAGCATTAGAACTCTATTGCTACGATACGTAGACATCTGCAAAGGCTATTTCCTAGCATGGAACGGTCGCATTTACATTCTTTTGAAGTGAATGCGAGGTATAAATAACACTCCACAATGAATATTGTATCTCATCGCGAAACATATAAATGAAATGCGACATCTCGTTTTAATTAGCATTAAAACTCTATTGCTACGGTACGTAGACATCTGCAAACGCTATTTCCTAGCATGCAAGTGTCGCATTTACATTCTTTTGAAGTTATTACGAGGTATACATGACACTTCGCAATGAATATTATATCTTATCATGAAACATAGGAATGATGTGCGATATCGCATTTTAAGAAGCATAAGAACTCTATTGCTACGATACGTAGACATCTGGAATCGCTATTCCCTAGCATGGAAGTGTCGCATTTACATTCTTTTGGATTGAATACGAGGTATACATGACACTTCGCAATGAGTATTATATCTTATAATGAAACATAGGAATGAGATGCGATATCGCGTTTTGAGAAGCGTTAGAACTCTTTTGCTAATATACGTAGACATCTGCAAACGCTACTTCCTAGCATGGAAGTGTCGCATTTACATTCTCTTGAAGTGAATACGAGGTATACATGACACTTCGCAATGAATATTATATCTTATCATGAAACATAGAAGTGAGATGCGATATCGCGTTTTAAGAAGCATTAGAACTCTATTCCTACGATACGTAGACATCTGCAAACAATATTTCCTAGCAAGGAAGTGTCGCATTTACATTCTTTTCAAGTGAATACGAGGTATACATAACACTGCACAATGAATATTATATCTTATCACGAAGCATAGAAATGAAATGCAACATCCCGTTTTAAGTAGCATTAGAACTCTATCGCTACGGTACGTAGACATCTGCAAACGCTATTTCCTAGCATGCAAGTGTCGCATTTACATTCTTTTGAAGTTATTACGAGGTATACATGACACTTTGCAATGAATATTATATCTTATCATGAAACATAGGAATGATGTGCGATATCGCATTTTAAGAAGCATAAGAACTCTATTGCTACGATACGTAGACATCTGCAAACGCTATTTCCTAGCATGCAAGTGTCGCATTTACATTCTTTTGAAGTGAATACGAGGTATACATGACACTTCGCAATGAATATTATATCCTATCATGAAGCATAAAAGTGAGATGCGATATCGCGTACTAAGAAGCATTAGAACTCTATTGCTACGATACGTAGACATCTGCAAAGGCTATTTCCTAGCATGGAACGGTCGCATTTACATTCTTTTGAAGTGAATGCGAGGTATAAATAACACTCCACAATGAATATTGTATCTCATCGCGAAACATAGAAATGAAATGCGACATCTCGTTTTAATTAGCATTAAAACTCTATTGCTACGGTACGTAGACGTCTGCAAACGCTATTTCCTAGCATGCAAGTGTCGCATTTACATTCTTTTGAAGTTATTACGAGGTATACATGACACTTCGCAATGAATATTATATCTTATCATGAAACATAGGAATGATGTGCGATATCGCATTTTAAGAAGCATAAGAACTCTATTGCTACGATACGTAGACATCTGGAATCGCTATTCCCTAGCATGGAAGTGTCGCATTTACATTCTTTTGGATTGAATACGAGGTATACATGACACTTCGCAATGAGTATTATATCTTATAATGAAACATAGGAATGAGATGCGATATCGCGTTTTGAGAAGCGTTAGAACTCTTTTGCTAATATACGTAGACATCTGCAAACGCTACTTCCTAGCATGGAAGTGTCGCATTTACATTCTCTTGAAGTGAATACGAGGTATACATGACACTTCGCAATGAATATTATATCTTATCATGAAACATAGAAGTGAGATGCGATATCGCGTTTTAAGAAGCATTAGAACTCTATTCCTACGATACGTAGACATCTGCAAACTCTTTTTCCTAGCATGGAAGTGTCGCATTTACATTCATTTGAAGTGAATACGAGGTATACATGGCACTTCGCAATGAATATTATATCTTATCACGAAACATAGAAATGAGATGCGGTGTCGCGACTTAAGAGGCATTAGAACTCTATTATTTCGATACGGAGACAACTGCAAACGCTATTTCCTAGCAAGTAAGTGTCGCATTTACATTCATTTGAAGTGAATACGTGGAATAAGTGACACTTCGCAATGGATATTATATCTTATCATGAAATATAGAAATCAGATGGGATATCGAGTTTTAAGAAGCATTGGAACTCTATTGCTACGATTCGTAGATATCTGGAGACGCTATTTCCTAGCACGGTAGTGTCGCATTTACATTCTTTTGATGTGAATACGTGGTATACACGACAATTCGCAATGAATATTATATCTTTTCATGAAACATAGAAATGAGATGCGATATCGCGTTATAAGAAGCATTAGAACTCTATTGCTACGATACGTAGATATCTGGAGAGGCTATTTCCTAGAAAGGAAGTGTCGCATTTACGTTCATTTGAAGTGTAGACGAGGAATACATAACACCTCGCAATGAATATTATATATTATCATGAGACATAAAGATTAGGTGCGATATCTCGCTTTAAGGAGAATTAGAACTCTATAGCTTCGATACAGAGATATCTGGGAACGTAACTTCCTAGAAAGGAAGTGTCGCATTTTGTGACGTCAGGCGTACCGCCTGCCACCCATCAACCTCCTCGCACCCCCAGCATCAACCCCTGGACGCATGCAACCAGCCAAACTCCCCTGCAGAACCAGCAACTGGAAGTGTTCGCGCGCGCATACCTGCACGCGCTCACTCACACCGAGTTCCGCTGCCTCACTCGCACCGCCGAGTATACCTGTCTCGCTCGTACCGGGCACCAGTGTCTCACTCGCACCACCGATTATACCTGTCTCGCCCGCACCAAGGACGGGCAGCCCTATCTCCCTCGCACCGAGGGTTCCGTCCTGCAGGAAGACGTAGCCGCAGCCCATCACCTGAATGGGGTCTTTTCCAATTCCGGGAACAGGATCTGCTAGACCCTATATATTACTTCTAAGCTAGGACATACATACCATATCATGACGCATATATGAGAATTCTTAGATCTAAGTTACACTAAGTAAGATGCGTCCGGCCAGCGGCATGCGCCGCTAGCCCCACCACGAGCCGCGGGTCCCCACTTGCTGGACCGCGCGCTCTCCGCCTCGAGACGCGAGTCCCCCAGTCGCGGAACTGCGATCTCCCTACCACGAGCGTCCGCGACCGTAGCGCCCCGCGAACCGAGGAGGTCAGAGACGCGTCTCCAGAGCACACACTCTGACTCGAGATCTCCTACCGAGGAGTCGAAACCTCTAGTTCTAGATCGTTAGCCACCTCAATGTGGGGTTCAGGCATCGTATTTCTATTTCCATTCTAACTTAGTCTTAGACTTAGAATAATTCCAGTTATTATATACTTTAAACCTAGAATATATTTTATTTTTACTATTACTATATCCAAGTACAAGTTCTTTTAGCAAGTCTACTATTTCCACATCCATTAATTTTATCAAGTGTTTATAATACTAGTTCTACTTTTAACATTACATTTAACTACGAATTCTTCCACGGGTTCTTCCATACAACTGGGGTTGATCTTCATCAAATTGAAGGAGTATAGAAATCGGCTTTGTGACGTTGAGACCACCGCTTACCCTTCAGATCTTAGTCGAAAGTACAGAAAAACCTGGTGAATGAATCGTGCTTCCGGTTTGCGAAGAACGCGACGTGCGAGTAGGAAGAATTTCATAGGATCACTTGTGCGTGAATATTTGGAGGGCATTCCGAGAGTCCTCGTATACCAGCAAACTGCCTTCGCACCAGCCCAGACGCCGCTTTCCGAAACGACCGTACACGCTTCCGATCCAGACACCACGACGCATCACTCCGATTCTGCCACATTCAGCATCATCGCTGAATTCCGACAGCCGCCCTCCTCTTCGCTGGCGACTGATCGAGATTTCCGTAGCAGCCAACAGAACGAAATCCGCTACGATCCCAGCGAAAGATCCTCCACGCCGTTTCTACGTACAAATCGAGAGAAGTCATCGAAAGATAGGGTCATTCCCTTATTATCGCGAGTGATTTCGCTAGTGTCGCGTCAGCCGAAATTGACGGACACGGCCTTAACGCGATCCCGCGAACCGAATTACTGAAAAATAGGCTCGTGTCGTAAAGCCTCCGGAGCAGCGGAAAATAGTTTCACCGGACGTGATACCTCGTATTCACCTCAAATGAATGTAAATGCGACACTTCCTTGCTAGGAAATAAGGTTTTCAGATATCTACGTATCGAAGAAATAGAGCTCTAATGCTTCTTGAAACGCCATATCCAATCTCATTTCTATGTTTCATGATAAGATATAATATTCATTGTGGAGACTTAGGTGTACATCGCATTCACTTCAAAATAATATAAATGCGACACTTCCTTGCTAGGAAATAGCTCTTGCAGATATCTACGTAACGAAGCAATAGAGTCTTAAAGCTTCTTGAAACGAGATATCGCATCACATTTCTACGTGTCATGGTAAGATATAGTATTGATTGCGATGTGTTATGTATTCCTCGTCTACATTTTAAACGGATGTAAATGCGACACTTCCTTGCTGGGAAATAGAGTCTCCAGATATGTACCTATCGTGGCAATAGAGTTCAACGGCTTCTCAAAACGCGATATAGCGTCTGATTTCTATGTCTCATTATAAGATATAATATTCATTGCGAAGTGTCATGTATACCTCGTATACACTTGAAATGAATGAGAAGGAGACACTTCCTTGCTAGGAAGTAGCGTTTGCAGATGTCTACGTATCGAAGCTGTAGGGTTCTAATGCTTCTTAAATCGCGATATAGCATCTCATTTCTATGTCTCATGATAGGATATAATATTCATTGCGAAGTGTTACGTATTCCTCGTATTCAATTCAAAGATATGTAAATGCGACACTTCCTTGCAAGGAAATAGCGTTTCCAGAAGTCTACGTATCGAAGCAATAGAGTTCTAATGCATTTTAAATCGCGATATAGCATCCCATTTCTATGTTTCATGATAAGATATAATATTCATTGTGGAGACGTAGGTATACGTCATATTCACTTCAAAAGGGTGTAAACGCGACACTTCCTTGCTAGGGAATAGTGTTTCCAGATGTCTACGTATCGTAGCAACTGGGTTCTAGTGCTTCTAAAACGCGATATCGCATCTCATTTCTATGTTTCATGATAAGATATAAAATTCATTGAGAAGTATCACGTATACCTCGGATTCACATCAAAAGAATGTAAATGCGACACTTCCTTGCTAGGAAATATTGTTTGCAGATGACTACGTATCGTAGAAATAGAGTTCTAATGCTTCTCAAAACGCGACATCGTTTCTCCTTTCTATGTTTCATGATAGTATATAATATTCATTGCGTAGTGTCATGTATACCACGCATACACTTCAAATGAATGTAATTGCGATACTTCCTTGCTAGGAAGTAGCGTTTGCAGTTGTCTACTTACCGAAGCAATAAAGTTCTAATGCTTCTTAAAACGCGATATCGCATCTCATTTCTATGTCTCATGATAAGATATAGCATTCATTTTGCAGTGTTATGTATATCTCGTATTCACTTCAAAAGAATGTAAATGTGACAATACCTTGCTAGGAAATAGCGATTGCAGATGTCTACGTATCGTAGCAATAGAGTTCTCACGCTTCTTAAAACGCGATATCGCATGCAATTTCATGTTTCATGATAAGTTATAATATTCATTGCGAAGTGTCATGTATACGTTGTATTCACTTCAAAAGAATGTAAATGCGACACTTCCTTGCAAGGTAGTAGCGTTTGCACATGTCTACGAATCGAAGCAATAGAGATGAAATGCTTCTTAAATAGCGATATCGCATCTCATTTCTATGTTTCATCATAAGATATAATTTTCATCGTGCAATGTTATGTATATCTCGTTTTCACATCAAAAGAATGTAAATGCGACATTTCCGTGCTAGGAAATAGCGTTTGCAGGTGTCTACGTATCGTAGCAACAGAATTCTAAACCCTGCTAATTCGCGATATCGCATCTCATATCTATGTTTCACGATAATATATAATATTCATTGCGAAGTGTCATGTGTACCTCGCATACACTTCAAATGAATGTAAATGCGACACTTACTTGCTTGGAAATATCGTTTGCAGATGTCTCCGTATCGAAGCAATAGAGTTCTTATGCTTCTTATATCGCCATATTGCATCTCATTCCTATGTTTCATGATAAGATATAATATTCACTGTGGAGTGTTATGTATTCTTCGTATTCACTTCGAAAGTATGTAAATGCGACACATCCTTGCCAAGAAATAGCGTTTGCAGATGTCTACGTATCGTAGCATTAGATTTCTAATGCTTCTCAAGACGCGATATCGCTACTCATTACTATGTTCCATGATAATATATAATATTCATTGTGGATTGTTATGTATACCTCGTATTCACTTCTACAGAATGTAAGTGCGACGCTTCCTTGCTAGGAAATAGCGTTTGCAGATGTCTACGTATCGAAGCTATAGATTTCTAAAGCTTGATAATTCGCGATATCGCATCCAATATCTATGTTTCATGATAATATATAATATTCATTGCGAAGTGTCATGTATACCTGGCATACACTTCAAATGAATGTGAATGCGACAGTTCTTTGCTAGGAAATAGTGTTTGCAGATATCTACGTATCGAAGCAATAGAGTTCAAAATCTTCTTAAATCGCGATATCGCATCTCACTTCTATGTTTCATGATAAGATATAATAATCATTGTGCAGTGTTATGTATACCTCGCATTCACATCAGAAGAATGCAAATGCGACACTTCCTTGCCAGGAAGTAGCGTTTGCAGATGTCTACGTATCGAAGCAAACGTGTCCTAATGGTTCTTAAAAGGAGATGTCGCATCTCATTTCTATGTTTCGTGATAAGATATAATATTCATTGCAAAGTGTTAAGTATATCTCGTATTCAATTCAAAATAATGTAAATGCGACACATCCTGGCTAGGAAATAGCGTTTGCTGATGTCTAGGTATCGAAGCAATAGAGTTCTAAAGCTTCTCAAAACGCGATATCGCATCTCATTTCTATGTTTCTTTATAATATATAATATTCATAGCGAAGTGTCATGTATTCCTCGCATATACTTAAAATGAATTAAATGCGACATTTCCTTGCTAGGAAGTAGCGATTGCAGATGTCTACGTATAGAAGCAATAGAATTCTAATGCTTCTTAGATCGTCATATCGCATCTCATTTCTATGTATCATGATGATATCTAATATTCCTTGTGGAGTGTTAAGTACACCTCGTATTCACTTCAAAAGAATGTAAATGCGACACTTCCTTGCTTGGAAATAGCGTTTGCAGATGCCTACGCATTGAAGCAATATTTTTCTAATGCTTCTGAAATCGCGATATCGCATCTCATTTCTATGTTTCATGATAAGATATAATATCCATTTTGCACTGTTATGTATACCTCGTGTTCACCTCAAAAGAATGTAAATGCGACACTTCCTTGCTAGGAAATAGCGTTTGCAGATGTCTACGTATTGTAGCATTAGTGCTCTAATCCTTCTCAAAACGCGACATTGTTTCTCATTTCTATGTTTCATGACAGTATATAATATTCATTGCGTAGTGTCATGTATACCTCGTATTCACCTCAAAGAAATGTAAATGCGTCACTTCCATGCAAGGAAATAGCGTTTGCAGATGTCTACGTATCGTAGCAACAGATTTCAAATGCTTCTTAAAACGCGATATCGCATCTCATTTCTATGTTTCGTGATAAGATATAAACTTCATTGCGAAGTGTCATGTATACCTCGTAATCACTTCAAAAGAATGTTAATGCGACACTTCCTTGCTAGGAAATGTCGTTTGCAGATGTCTACGTATCGTAGCAATAGAGTTCTAATGCTTCTTAAATCGCGATATCGCTCCTAATTTCTATGTTTCATGATAAGATATAATATTCATTGCGAAGTGTCATGTATACCTCGTATTCACATCAAGTGTCTCAAGAATCTCATCTCACTTCTATGTTTCATGATAAGATACAGTATTCGTTATGCATTGTTATGTATATATCGTCTACACTTCAAATGAATGTAAATGCGACACTTCCTTGCTAGGGAATAGCGTTTGCAGATGTCAACGTATCAAAGCCATGGAGTTATAATGCTTCAAAAATCGCGATATCGCATCTCATTTCTGTGTATCACGATAAGATATAATATTCACTGTGCAGTGTTACGTATACCTCGTTTTCACATCAAAAAAATGTAAATGCGGCACTTCCTTGCTGGGAAATAGTCATGGCAGATGTCTACGTACCGATGCAATAGAGTTCTAATGCCCCCTATAACGTGATATCGCATCTCAACCCTATGTTTCACGATAAGATATTGTATTCATTGCGAAGCGTCACTTATACCTCGAATACACTCCAAAAGAATGTAAATGCGACACTTCCTTGCTAGGAGATAGCGTTTGCAGAAGTCTGCGTGTCGTAGCAATAGAGTTCTAATGCTTCCTAAATCGCGATGTCGCATCTAATTTCTATGTTTCGTGATAAGATATACTATTCATTGCGAAGTGTCATGTATGCCTCGCATACACTTCAGATGAATGTAAGGGCGGCATTTCCTTGCTAGGAAATAGCGTTTGCAGATGTCTGCGTATCAAAGCAAGAGAGTTCTAATGCTCCTTAAATTGCGATATCGCATATCATTTCTATGTTTCGTGATAAGATATAACATTCATTGCGAAGTGTCATGTATACGTCGTACCGACTTCAAAAGAATGTAAATGTGAAACTTCCTTGCTAGGAAATGGCGTTTGCAGATGTCTACGTATCGCACCAATTGATTTCTTATGCTTCTTAAATCGCGATATCGTATCTCATTTCTATGTTTCGTGATATGGCACAATATTCATTGTGGAGTGTTATGTATACCCCGTATTCACTGCCAAAGAATGTAAATGCAACCACTTCCTTGCTATTAAATAGCGCTTGCAGATGTCTACGTATCGTAGCAGTGGAGTTCTAATGATTTTAAATCGCGGTATCGCTTCTCATTTCTATGTTTCATGATAAGATATAATATTCATTGTGAAGTGTTATGAATTCCTAGACTACACTTCAAATGAATGTAACTGCGATAGTTCCTTGCTAGGAAATAGCGTTTGCAGATGTCTACGTATCGTAGCAATAGAATTCTAATGCTTTATAAATCGCGATATCGCATCTAATTTCTATGTTTCATGATAAAATATAATATTCACTGTGCTGTGTTATGTATACCTCATATTCACTTCAAAAGAATGTAAATGCGACACTTTCTTGCTAGGAAATTGCGTTTGTAGATGTCTACGCATCGTAGAATTAGTGCTCTAATGCTTCTCAAAACGCGATATCGCTACTCATTACTATGTTTCATGATAGTATAAAATACTCATTGCGTAGTGTCATGTATACCTCGCATACACTTCAAATGAATGTAAATGCGACACTTCCTTGCTAGGAAATAACGTTTGCATATATCTACGTATCGAAGCAATAGAGTTCTAATGCTTCTTAAATCGCCATATCGCATTTCATTTCCATGTTTCAAGATAAGATATAATATTCACTGTGCTGTGTTATGTATATCTCGTATTCACTTCAGAAGAATGTAAATGCGACACTTCCTTCCTAGGAAATAGCGTTTGAAGATGTCTACGTATCGAAGAAGTAGCATTCTAATGCTTCTTAAATCGCGATATCGCATATCATTTCTATGTTTAGTGATAAGATATAATATACATTGTGGAGTGTTATGTATTCCTCGTATTCACTTCAAAAGAATGTAAATGCGACACTTCCTTGCTAGGAAATAGAGTTTGCCGATGTCTGCGTGTCGAAGCAATAGAGTTCTAATGCTTCTCAAATCGCCATATATCATCTCATTTCTATGTTTCATGATAAGATATAATATTCATTGTGCAGTGTTATGTACATCTCGTCTGTACTTCAAATGAATGTAAATGCGACACTTCCTTGCTAGGAAATAGCGTTTTCAGATGTCTACGTATCGAAGCAATAGAGTTCTAATGCATCTTAAAACGCGAAAATCGCATCTAACTTCTATGTCTCATGATAAGATATAATATTCATTGCGAAGTGTCATGTATACCTCACATACACTTCAAACGAATTTAAATTCGGCACTTCCGTGCTAGGAAATAGCGTTGACAGATGTCTACGTATCGATGCAATAGAGATCTAATGTTTCTTAAATCGCGATATCGCATCTCATTTCTATGATTCATGATAAGATATAATATTCATTGCGAAGTGTCATGTATACCTCGTATTCCTATCAAAAGAATGTAAATGCGACACTTACTTCCTAGGATGTTGCGTTTGCAGATGTCTACGTATCGAAGCAATAGGGTTCTAATGCTTCTTAAATCGCCATATTACATCTAATTTCTATGCTTCATGATAAGTTATAATATTCATTGTGGAGTGTTATGTATACCTCGTATTCACTTCAAAATAATGTAAAACGCGACACGTCCTTGCCAGGAAATAGCGTATGCAGATGCCTACGTATCGTAGCAATAGGGATCTAATGCTTCTTAAATCGCGATATCGCATCTCATTTCTATGATTCATGATAAGATATAATATTCAATGCGAAGTGTCATGTATACCTCGTATTCCTATCAAAAGAATGTAAGTGCGACGCTTCCTTGCTAGGAAATAGCGTTTGCAGAAGTCTACGTATCGAAGCTATAGATTTCTAAAGCTTGCTAATTCGCGATATCGCATCCAATATCTATGATTCATGATAATATATAATATTCATTGCGAAGTGTCATGTATACCTGGCATACACTTCAAATGAATGTGAATGCGACAGTTCTTTGCTAGGAAATAGTGTTTGCAGATATCTACGTATCGAAGCAATAGAGTTCTAATGCTTCTTATAAACGGGATATCGCATTCCTTCTCTATGTTTAATGATAAGATATAGTATTCATTGTGGATTGTTATGTATACCACGTATTCACTTCGAAAGAATGTTAATGCGACACTTCCTTGCTAGGAAATAGCGTTTGCAGATGCCTACGTATTGAAGCAATAGTTTTCTAATGCTTCTGAAATCGCGATATCGCATCTCATTTCTATGTTTCATGATAAGATATAATATCCATTTTGCAGTGTTATGTATACCTCGCATACACTTCAAAAGAATGTAAATGCGACACTTCCTTGCAAGGAAACAGCGATTGCAGATGTCCACGTATCGAAGCAATAGATTTCTAATGCTTCTCAAACGAGAAATCGCATCTCATTTCCATGTTTCATGATAAGATGTAATTTTCATTGCGAAGTGTCATGTATACCTCGAATTCACTTCAAAAGAATGTAAATGCGGCACTTCCTTGCTAGGATGTAGCGTTTGCAGATGTCTACGTATCGTAGCAATAGAGTTCTAATGCTTCTTAAAACGCGAAATCGCTCCTCATTTCTATGTTTCATGATAAGATATAATATTCATTGCGGTGTGTTATGTATATCTCGTCTATACATCAAATGAATGTAAATGCGACACTTCCCTGCTAGGAAATAGCGTTCGCAGATGTCTACGTATCGAAGCAATAAAGCTCTAATGCTTCCTAAATCGTTATATCGCATCTCATATCTACGTTTCTTGATAAGATATAATATTCATTGTGGAGTGTTATGTATACCCTCGTATTCACTTCAAAAGAATGTAAACGCGACACTACCTTGCCAGGAAATAGCGTTTGCAGATGTCTACGTACCGTAGCATTACAGTTCTATTGCTTCTCAAAACGCGATATCACTACTCATTACTATGTTTCATGATAATTTATAATATTCATTGTGGAGTGTTATGTATACCTCGCATACACTTCAAAAGAATGTAAATGCGACACTTCCTTGCTAGGAAATAGAGTTTGCAGATGTCTACGTATCGAAGCAATAGAATTCTAATGCTTCATACATCGCCATATCGCATCTCATTTCTATATTTCATGATAAAATGTAATATTCTTTGCGAAGTGTCATATATACCTCGTATTCCTTTCAAAAGAATGTAATTGCGACACTTCCTTGCTGGGAAAAAGCGTATGCAGATGTCTACGTATCGAAGCAATAGACATCTAATGCTTCATATATCGCCATATCGCATTTCATCTCTATGTTTCATGATAAGATATAATATTCATTACGAAGTGTCATGTATATCTCGCATACACTTCAATTGACTGTATATGCAACACTTCCTCGCTAGGAAATAGCGTTTGCAGATGTCTACGTATCGAAGCAATGGAATTCTAATGATTCTTAAATCGCGATATCACATCACATTCCTGTGTTTCATGATAAGATATAATATCCATTGTGCAGTGTTATGTATACCTCGTATTCACTTCAAAAGAAGGTAAATGCGACACTTCCTTGCTAGGAAATTGCGTTTGTAGATGTCTACGTATCGTAGCATTAGTGCTCTAATGCTTCTCAAAACGCGACATCGTTTCTTATTTCTATGTTTCATGATAGTATATAATATTCATTGCTTAGTGTCATGTATACCTCGCATACACTTCAAATGAATGTAAATGCGACACCTCCTTGCTAGGAAATAGCGTTTGCAGATGTCTACTTATCGAAGCAATGGAGTTCTAATTCTTCTCAAATCGCCATATCGCATCTCATTTCTATATTTCATGATAAAATGTAATATTCTTTGCGAAGTGTCATGTATACCTCGTATTCCTTTCAAAAGAATGTAAATGCGACACTTCCTTGCTAGGAAAAAGCGTTTGCAGATGTCTACGTATCGAAGCAATAGAGTTCTAATGCTTCTCAAAACGCGGTATCGTTTCTCATTTCTATGTTTCATGATAATATCTAATATTCATTGCGAAGAGCCATGTATATCTCGCATACACTTCAATTGAATGTACATGCGACACTTCCTTGCTAGGAAATAGCGTTTGCAGATTCTACGTATCGAAGCAATAGAATTCTAATGCTTCTTAAATCGCGATATCGCATCTCATTTCTATGTTTCATCATAAGATATAATATCCATTGTGCAGTGTTATGTATACCTCGTATTCACCTCAAAAGAATGTAAATGCGACACTTCCTTGCTAGGAAATAGCGTTTGCAGATGTCTACGTATCGAAGCAATAGAGTTCTAATGCTTCTCAAAACGCGGTATCGTTTCTCATTTCTATGTTTCATGATAATATCTAATATTCATTGCGAAGAGCCATGTATATCTCGTATACACTTCAATTGAATGTACATGCGACACTTCCTTGCTAGGAAATAGCGTTTGCAGATTCTACGTATCGAAGCAATAGAATACTAATGCTTCTTAAATCGCCATATCGCATCTCATTTCTATGTTTCATGATAAGATATAATATTCATTGTGCAGTGTTATGTGTATCTCGTCTATACTTCAAACGCATGTAAATGCGACACTTCCTTGCTAGGAGATAGCGTTTGCAGATGTCTTCCGTATCGTAGCAATAGAGCTCTAATGCATCTTAAAGCGCGATATCGCATCTCATTTCTATGTTTTACGATAAGATATAGTATACATTGCGAAGTGTCATGTATACCTCGTAATCACTTCAAAAGAATGTAAATGCGACGCTTCCTTGCTAGGAGATGTCGTTTGCAGATGTCTACGTATCGTGGCAATAGAATTCTAATGCTTCTTAAATCGCGATATCGCTCCTAATTTCTATGTTTTCATGATAAGATATTGTCACGTCCTGGCGAACAAATTATTCGTATCCCAGGAGGCTGAATGACACAAGCCTTTTAGTCGCGAATTCGGTCCGGTATAAAACGCGTATGACCGGGTCCGTCGATTTTGGCAAGACGCGGGCACCGTAAACAATCGCGAACGCGTGTAAGGAGGGATTTTACTTACCTTTCGCTGATTTCCCTCTTCTGCTTTCAGATGTGGCGATCGTCGAAGGTCGTTCTCGGGGAGGAGTCGGGCGTACGGCTGGCTGGAATCGGCGTTGTGACAGTGGAAGCTGCGATGAATGTCACCATCCGTCGATGAACGAAGAATTCTGGCGTTTTACCAACGTATTCCGCACGAGATAATGGATTAAATTCTTCCTCCCGGCGCGAAGAGTTCGTTTGTAAACACTCAAGTTGTTACGAACTTGGAAGAATTTGTATTAAAGTAAAATTGAATTTAGAAATGGAGTTGGAATGAACTAGAACTTGATGTGGTAGAAAAATAATAAAGTATATTCTAAATCAAAGAGTACAAGAACAATTATTTCTAAGTATTAAGACTAGGTTAACTATGAATTAGGAATTAGAACAAAGACTTTAGAACTAGGAACCTTATCGAGGCTGCGCGACGGCCCTAAGGCGCGACTTGGAAGAGACTTGGAATTAGAAGTGCCCGAAGGCGAGGTAGAACTGTACCGTACTGACGGTACTGACTGACTGTGTCTGACTGTCCGTCATGACTGTCTGTAATTGACTGTGTCTCCCAAGATGCGTCTGCGACCTCCTCGACTCTCGGAGCGCTTCGGTCGCGTGCGAACGTAGGTGGGAGTATGTGGACGCCGGAGTGGGGTCTCGGCGTTGCGTGGTGGGGCTAGCGGCGCGTGCCGCTAAAGCGGTCGCGATCTCATGCGTCGCGGCTTACTTAATTAGCGCAACTTATGAATATAGAGGTACAAGTATGAAAATTAGAAATTACGCCTTAAATGTTAAATGTGTGTTGTTTGTGTCGTTATAAAGTAGTGTCCGTGTAAATTCTATGAGCTAGGAATACAGAGCTTAGAATGTAGGAGTATATATATAATGTTAATTAACAATCTTAGAAATAGTATTTTGGGCATGGCGGATCTGGGATGGTGAAATCGTAGAGTCCTTTGTACGGTGAGGGTTCCCGCCGTCGGATCTCGTAGAGGTTGATTCTCCTGGTACGTCCCTGGAGTGAGCGAGAGGGCGAGTTTTCCCTGCAGGTAAGAGTGAGACGGTGGATGACTCCTTGAGTGGGAGCGAGACAGCGCACATGGTCCTTGGTGCGAGCGAGATGGCGCACCGAGGTCCTCGGTGCGAGTGGGACAGAGTGTGTTGCCCTTGGAGCGAGAGAGGTGGCGGACACCTCTGCGGGTGCGAGTGAGACGGAGGGTAGGTCCCTTGGAGTGAGAGAGACGGCGAGCACCTCTGCGGGTGCGAGCGAGTCGATGGTCGTAGCCCTTGGCCTGAGTGAGACGGCGAGTTGCGCCTGGGTGTTGCCTGTGGTGCAGGCGCGTGAGGGTGGTTGCTGTGGTGCGTTGAGAGGGTGGCAGGCGGCACGCCTGACGTCACACCTTCCCCCTTAGAAAAAGAATTTCGCCTATGGCGAAATCTCTGGACTGATGTGGCCTCGATGTGGGATGCTACTCGTTTCGTGTGCTGTGGAGGAGATTGGTCCTCCTGGGCGTGTATGCTGCTCTCATCTCGTGGATGCTGTGGTCTATCATCTCGTGGATGCTGTGGGCTCTCGTCTCGTGGATGCTGTGGTCTCTGCGTATGTTGTGCTGCTACGGCTGCACTCTGTTTGGTTGCACTTTTCTTCTGTGGTGCACTTTGTTCGTTTGTCACTGTCACCGATTCTTTTACTCTTTGTTCATTAAGATTTTCAGTTTTTGATTTCGACTTACACTTTTCACTGTCTCCTACATTCGATCGAACTCTCATACGTGCATTCATCGTTTGTAGGCGCTTACAATTTTTTAATTTATTTGAATGCACAATCTTGTGCCTCCCCTTAACATTCATTTTTACATTATTGTTAGGTAGAATCTCCAAGATCTTATATGGGCCTGTGTATTGAGAATCGAATTTATGTCTAAGTGGTTCGCGGAGCAAATAAACCCATTGTCCGATTTGGAAATCCTTTACATTAAGTTTTCTTATCGTAATAGAATTTAGGGCGTGTTTTTGCACAGTCTAAGTTTGTTTTCGCTATTTCTTGTGAAGTACGTATTCTATCGTTGAGTTCATCTAAACTACGCGGCGTACGATTCGTTTTCTAATAATTGATCTATTTGACGTTGTATTTCTTCCTTGTGTATCGGCGGGAAGCGGTATTGTTTCACGTTTATTGGCTGATCGTTTATCGTTGGAATGCGGTGCTCGGTTACATTGGTAAATCCTAATTTATCGCCTGGGAGATGGAATAAATCTTGATTGTTAGAAATCAGATTTGTATATATTATTTCTTTCTTCGCTGTTTAGATGATCTAGACGGAGTGACGCGACTATTTCGTCGAATCGGCTTTGAGGTCGCGTTACATTTTGAGTGGCGCGCGGAGTGTCGCGTTTCGAGTGTCGTTCGCTATCGCTTTTGAGAAGAGGTTTATTTTGTGTATCTTTCGCGCGGATGTTTAAGTTACGTTGCGTACCTTCGATGGCACTTGAAAAAATTTTTGTGGATTTTGAGGTTGTTATTGGAAGATTTATCATGATTGGAAACTTTGTGTTGAATATCGCGTGACGATGGTAAGAGATTTTCGTTGGAATTCGTAGAATTTGAAGTGGATTTTGAAACAATGTTAGCATAAGATACAGTGGGATTTGGGAATACTCGTTTTAGAGTGGATACAGTGGATTTGGAATTAGTCGAGTTAGTACGCATGCTTGAGACAGTGGATTTAGTATTTATTGGATTAGTAGGCATGCTGGAAACAGTGGATTTAGTATTAGTAGAATTAGTAGGCATGCTTGAAACAGTGGATTTAGTATTCATTTTTGTATTAGAAACAGTGGATGTAGTATTGATTTTTGTATTAGAAACAGTGGATTTAGAAGTATTCGTAAATAACGAATAAAACGCTGGTTCTCGTTTCAGCGATTCGAGAACGGGAAGCGGGTCCAGATGAATTCTGGGCACCGCGATCTCGATCTCGGTATCGGTCGCATTAATTATGCGTGCTATCGCATGGCCGTTTCGCACTTTAACGATAGCATCACCGAAATATACTCCCTTCGCGATCTGTGTTCGGGGGATTATTCCTTCGCCTACGCCTGAATTAATTATTCCGACGCGTATGCCCGAGTTAGTCCGCGGAGGAAGTATTATTTTATTTAAAACGTCTTCGTGACGTGCAAATAGGATCCTATTCCCGTGCCACAGGATATATTTATTTCTAAAAGATATATCCGCGTCTGCACAAAACCCGGATCCCAGGATCCCGGCGGTTTTAATTGGGAAGTCGGAACTGACGACATTAAACGGAACATCACGAGAAAATATCGGTAACGTAACCGTCCCTAAGGTGGCTACGGTACCCTGAGTTACTCCGGTAATAGTTAGGCGTTCTGCAGTGTTAATTAGAGTTTTAGGTTTTAGCGCGTTTTCCTTGATCACGTTGATCTCGGCTCCGGTGTCGATCATCATTACTACGGGTTCAATTAACGCGTTAGAATTTATGACAACCGTGGGGACGCTAGTTTTACCCGTTATGTTTACTGCTGCTCTTCTATTATCGATGTTGACTCGTCGTACGTTAAGGCGAGAACTCGGCGATCGTAGCCGGCCTCGCGTACCGTCTCGTGGCGGGTCGGGAGGCCGTTCGCGTTTCCCGGATTCGGGCGCGAAACGTTATTTCCGACATTATTAAATTGTCGCTTTCGACATTCGTCTATGCTATGTCCCAGGTTTCGGCAGTACCTACAAACGATATCCCGTCGATCGGGCGGTGCGTACTGACATCGCGGAGGTCCCGTTACAAGCGGTCGTTCCTGTCGAGGATACCTCGGGGTTTCTTCCCGTGGGTACGTGACTGACGGTCTATGACTTGCGTACTTGCAGTCGCGAGTGACATGACCGCGACTATTACAACGAGCGCAAACCGTTTCTTGCCGGCGCTCGAAGTGAAAATTTTCCGTACGGGGACGCGACGAGAAGAGTCTCTCTTTGTCTAATTCGTGTCGCCTGTACAACTCCTTAGCGTGAGCGAACGCGTCCGCGTATGTTTCGTACAATCGCGTGTTCATGGAATGTCGAATTTCCGGGATAAGCCCGTCGCAAAAACACCTAAGCGTAAGCGCGTCTATTCCGGAACGTGAATTTACTAATTCGGGGGAATCGAATCGTTCGCAGTCGATTGCTGCGTTACGTAGGTCTTTAATTCTACCTATGAAATCGAGGATATGTTCTCCTGGGCGCATGAAAGTATTAGTTAGTTCGCCCCTGTAATGGTCGGTTGACTTTGTATTTTCGAATGCGGCTCGTAGAATATCGGTCAGTTGTCCGACCGAAGAGCATTGCTCGTCCTCTACGGCCAGATATGCACGGCCGCGTAAACGATTGACAATGAGTTTGGTGAACGAGGGTTCTCCTTCGGGCGAAATCAACTCCCTCGCCCGTTTACAGGCCCGCACGAACTGTAATATTGGCAAGTTTTTGCCATCAAATATAGGGATGCTATCTATTGCTTCGCGAAAAATAAGCCTATCTGTTTGGGAGTTTGGTGAATCAGACTCTGAGCTACGTGTCGGTTGCAGGTGCGGAGTTCCGAAAGAGATAGTGTCGGCGTTTGCGGATTGTGCCGCGCGTAAGGATTCCAATTCCCGACGCATGAAATCTATTTGGCGATTTAACGTAGCGATCGCCTGTTCTTTATCCGTATTATCGTCTGAAGGTTCGGCGGCGTCGTTTGCGAGAGCATCGTAAAAATCTAACGTTCGGTGAGTATCGGATTCGGTTGCGGCGGCGTCCTTCTGTACCTCAAGCCGCGTTCGCTTTGTCGGCGTGCGCGTTGCCATGGCTGTTCGTACACTTATTCAGCAGAATTTCCGATAAGTTATACGCGAATATCCCACCGCTGTCACCAGAAACTTTGTCACGTCCTGGCGAACAAATTATTCGTATCCCAGGAGGCTGAATGACACATGCTATTTCCTAGCAAGGAAGTGTCGCATTTACATTCTTTTGAAGTGAATGCGGGGCATACATGACACTTCGCAATGGATATTATATCTCATCATAAAACATAGAAACGAGATGCGATATCGCGTTTTAAGGAGCAATAGAACTCAATTGCTTCGATACGTAGACATGTGCAAACGCTATTTCCTAGCAAGGAACAGTCGCATTTACACTCTTTTTGAAGTGAATACGAGCTACACATGGCACTTCGCAATGGATATTATATGTTATCATAAAACATAGAAACGAGATGCGATATCGCGTTTTAAGAAGCATTAGAACTCTATTGCTTCGACACGTAGACAACTGCAAACAAAATTTCTTAGCAAGGAAGTGTCGCATTTACAATCATTTGAAGTGAATACGAGGTATAAGTGACACTTCGCAATGGATATTATATCTTATCATGAAACATAGAAATATATGCGACATGTCATTCTAATAAGCATTAGAACACTATTGTTTCGATACGCTGACATCTGGAACCGCTATTTCCTCGCAAGGAAGTGTCGCATTTACATACTTTTGAAGTGAATACGAGGTATAAGTGACACTTCGCAATGGATATTATATCTTATCATGAAACATAGAAATATATGCGACATGTCATTCTAATAAGCATTAGAACACTATTGTTTCGATACGCTGACATCTGGAACCGCTATTTCCTCGCAAGGAAGTGTCGCATTTACATACTTTTGAAGTGAATACGAGGTATACATGACACTTCGCAATGATTATTATATCTTATCATGAAACAGAAATATATGCGACATGTCGTTCTAATAAGCACTAGAACACTATTGTTTCGATACGCTGACATCTGGAACCGCTATTTCCTCGCAAGGAAGTGTCGCATTTACATTCTTTTGTAGTGAATACGAGGTATACTTGACACTTCGCACTGAATATTATATCTTATCACGAGACATAGAAATGAGATGCGATATCGCGTTTTAAGATGCATTAAAGCTCTATTGCTACGATACGTAGACATCTGGAGACGCTATTTCCTAGCAAGGAAGTGTCGCACTTACATTCTTTTGAAGTGAATACGAGGTATACATGACACTTCGTAATGAATATTATATCTTATCATGAAACATAGAAATGAGATGCGATATGGCGATTTATGAAGCATTTGATGTCTATTACTTCGATACGTAGACATCTGCAAACGCTATTTCCTAGCAAGGAAGTGTCGCATTTACATTCTTTTGAAGTGAATACGAGGTATACATGACACTTCGCAATGAATACTATATCTTATCTTGAAACGTAGATATGAGATTCGATATGGCGATTTAAGAAGCATTAGAAATCTACTGCTTCGATACGTAGACATCTGCAAACGCTATTTCCTAGCAAGGAAGTGTCGCGTCTACATTCTTTTGAAGTGAATACGAGGTATACATAACACTCCACAATGAATATTATATCATATCATGAAACATAGAAATGTGATGTAATATGGCGATTTAAGAAGCATTAGAGCTCTATTGCTTCGATACGTAGACATCTGCAAACGCTACTTCCTAGCAAGGAAGTGTCGCATTTACATTCTTTTGAAAGGAATACAAGGTATACATGACACTTCGCAATGAATATTATATCTTATCATGAAACATAGAAATGAGATTCGATATGGCGATTTATGAAGCATTTGATGTCTATTACTTCGATACGTAGACATCTGCAAACGCTATTTCCTAGCAAGAAATTGTAGCATTTACATCCATTTGAAGTATAGACGAGATATGCATAACACTGCACAATGAATATTATATCTCATCATGAAACATAGAGATGAGATGCGATATCGCGATTTAAGAAGAATTAGAACACTATTGCTTCGATACGTAGACATCTGCAAACGCTACTTCCTAGCAAGGAAGTGTCGCATTTACATTCTTTTGAAGTGAATACGAGGTATTCATAACACTGCACAATGAATATTATATCTTATCATGAAACATAGAAATGAGATGCGGTATGACGATTTAAGAAGCATTAGAACTCTATTGCTTCGATACTAGATATCTGCAAACACTATTTCCTAGCAAGGAACTGTCGCATTCACATTCATTTGAAGTGTATGCGAGGTATACATGACACTTCGCAATGAATATTATATATTATCATGAAACATAGATATGAGATGCGATATCGCGATTTTAGAAGCATTAGAACACTATTGCTTCGATACGTAGACATCTGCAAACGCTATTTCCTAGCAAGGAAGTGTCGCATTTACATTCTTTTGAAGTGAATACGACGTATTCATAACACTGCACAATGAATATGATATCTTATCATGAAACATAGAAATGTGATGCGATATCGCGATTTAAGAAGCTTTAGAACTCTATTGCTTCTATACGTAGATATCTGCAAACACTATTTCCTAGGAAGGAACTGTCGCATTCACATTCATTTGAAGTGTATGCGAGGTATACATGACACTTCGCAATGAATTTTATATATTATCAAGAAACATAGATATGAGATGTGATAATGCGAATTAGCATGCTTTAGAAATCTATTGCTTCGATACGTAGACACCTGCAAACGCTGTTTTCTAGCAAGGACGTGTCGCATTCACATTCTCTTGAAGTGAATACGAGGTATACATAACACTCCACAATGTATATTATATCTTATCATGAAACATTTAAATGAGATGCGAAATCGCGATTTCAGAAGCACTAGAACTCTATTGCTTCGATACGTAAACATCTGCAAGCGCTACATCCTAGCAAGGAAGAGTCGCATTTACATTCTATTGATAGGAATACGAGGTATACATGACACATCGCAATGAATATTATATCGTATCACGAAACATAGGAATGAGATGCGATATCGCGTTTTAAGCGGTATTAGAACACCATTGCTACGATACGTAGACATGTGCAAACGCTATTTCCTAGCAAGGAAGTGTCGCATTTACAATCATTTGAAGTGAATACGAGGTATAAGTGACACTTCGCAATGGATATTATATCTTATCATGAAACATAGAAATGAGATGTTACTTGTCGTTTTAGGAAACATTAGAGCCGTATTGTTTCGGTACGTAGACATTTGGAAACGCTATTTCCTAGCAAGAATGTCGCATTTACATCCTTTTGAAGTGAATACGAGGTATAATTGACACTTCGCACTGAATATTATATCTTATCACGAGACATAGAAATGAAATGCGACATCTCGTTTTAAGAAGCATTAGGACTCTATTGCTACGATACATAGACATCTGCAAACGCTATTTCCTTGGATGGAAATGTCGCATTTACATTCTTTTGAAGTGAATTCGAGGTATGCATGACACTTCGCAATGAATATTATATCTTATCACGAAACATAGAAATGAGATGCGATATCGCGTTTCAAGATGCATTAGAGCTCTACTGCTACGATACGTAGATATCTGCAAACGCTATTTCCTAGCATGGAAGTGTCGCATTTACTTTCTTTTGAAGTGAATACGAGGTATACGTGACATTTCACAATGAATATTATATCTTATCACGAAACATAGAAATGATATGCGACATCACGTTTTAAGAAGCATTGGAACTCTATTGTTTCGATACGTAGACATCTGGAAACGCTATTTCCTAGCAAGGAACAGTCGCATTTACATTCTTTTGAAGTGAATACGAAATATTCATAACACTTCACAATGATTATTATATCTTATCATGAAACATAAAAATGAGATGCGATATCGCGATGTAAGAAGCATTAGAACAGTATTGCTTCGATACGTAGATATCTGCAAACGCTATATCCTAGCAAGGAAGTGTCGCATTTACATTCTTTTGAAAGGAATACAAGGTATACATGACACTTCGCAATGAATATTATATCTTATCATGAAACATAGAAATGAGATGCGATATGGCGATTTATGAAGCATTTGATGTCTATTACTTCGATACGTAGACATCTGCAAACGCTATTTCCTAGCAAGGAAGTGTCGCATTTACATTCTTTTGAAGTGAATACGAGGTATACATGACACTTCGCAATGAATACTATATCTTATCTTGAAACGTAGATATGAGATTCGATATGGCGATTTAAGAAGCATTAGAAATCTACTGCTTCGATACGTAGACATCTGCAAACGCTATTTCCTAGCAAGGAAGTGTCGCGTCTACATTCTTTTGAAGTGAATACGAGGTATACATAACACTCCACAATGAATATTATATCATATCATGAAACATAGAAATGTGATGTAATATGGCGATTTAAGAAGCATTAGAGCTCTATTGTTTCGATACGTAGACATCTGCAAACGCTACTTCCTAGCAAGGAAGTGTCGCATTTACATTCTTTTGAAAGGAATACAAGGTATACATGACACTTCGCAATGAATATTATATCTTATCATGAAACATAGAAATGAGATTCGATATGGCGATTTATGAAGCATTTGATGTCTATTACTTCGATACGTAGACATCTGCAAACGCTATTTCCTAGCAAGAAATTGTAGCATTTACATCCATTTGAAGTATAGACGAGATATGCATAACACTGCACAATGAATATTATATCTCATCATGAAACATAGAGATGAGATGCGATATCGCGATTTAAGAAGAATTAGAACACTATTGCTTCGATACGTAGACATCTGCAAACGCTACTTCCTAGCAAGGAAGTGTCGCATTTACATTCTTTTGAAGTGAATACGAGGTATTCATAACACTGCACAATGAATATTATATCTTATCATGAAACATAGAAATGAGATGCGGTATGACGATTTAAGAAGCATTAGAACTCTATTGCTTCGATACTAGATATCTGCAAACACTATTTCCTAGCAAGGAACTGTCGCATTCACATTCATTTGAAGTGTATGCGAGGTATACATGACACTTCGCAATGAATATTATATATTATCATGAAACATAGATATGAGATGCGATATCGCGATTTTAGAAGCATTAGAACACTATTGCTTCGATACGTAGACATCTGCAAACGCTAGTTCCTAGCAAGGAAGTGTCGCATTTACATTCTTTTGAAGTGAATACGACGTATTCATAACACTGCACAATGAATATGATATCTTATCATGAAACATAGAAATGTGATGCGATATCGCGATTTAAGAAGCTTTAGAACTCTATTGCTTCTATACGTAGATATCTGCAAACACTATTTCCTAGGAAGGAACTGTCGCATTCACATTCATTTGAAGTGTATGCGAGGTATACATGACACTTCGCAATGAATTTTATATATTATCAAGAAACATAGATATGAGATGTGATAATGCGAATTAGCATGCTTTAGAAATCTATTGCTTCGATACGTAGACACCTGCAAACGCTGTTTTCTAGCAAGGACGTGTCGCATTCACATTCTCTTGAAGTGAATACGAGGTATACATAACACTCCACAATGTATATTATATCTTATCATGAAACAGAAATGAGGAACGATTTCGCGCTTTAGGAGGCATTAGAATACTATTGCTACGATACGTAGACATCTGCAAACGCTACTCCCTTGCAAGGAAGTGTCGCAATTACATTCCTTAGAAGTGAATACGAGGTATACATGACACCTCGCATTGAATATTATATGTATTCATGAAACATAGAAATGAGATGCGATATCGCGTTTTGAGAAGCATTAGAGCACTATTGCTTCGATACGGAGACATCTACAAACGCTATTTCCTTACAAGGAAGTGTCGCATTTACATTCTTCTGAAATGAATACGAGGTAAGCATGACACTTCGCAGTGAATATTATATCTTATCACGAAACATAGAAATGAGATGCGATATCGCGATTTAAGTAGCATTAGAACACTATTTCTTCGATACGGAGACATCTGCAAACGCTATTTCCTAGCAAGGTATTGTCGCTTTTACTTTCTTTTGAAGTGAATACGAGGAGTACATAACACAGCACATTGAATATTATATCATATCATGAAACATAGGAATGAGATGCGATATCGCAATTTAAGATGCATTAGACACTATTGCTTCGATACGAAGACATCTACAAACGCTATTTCCTAACAAGGAAGTGTCCCATTTACATTCTTTTGAAGTGAATACGAGGTATACATGACACTTAGCAATGGATATTATATCTTGTCATGAAACATAGAAATGAGTTGCGATCTCGCGTTTTAAGAAGCGTTAGAGCTCTATTGCCATGATACATGATACATAGACACCTGCAAACGCTATTTCCCAGGAAGGAAGTGTCGCAATTACATTCATTTGAAGTGTATGCGAGGTGTATGTGACATTTCGCAATGAATATTATATCTTATCATGAAATATAGAAATGAGATTCGATATGGCGATTTAAGAGGCATTAGAAGTCTATTGCTTCGATAAGTAGACATCTGCAAATGCTATTTCCAAGCAAGGAAGTGTCGCATAATGTACATTCAATTAAAGTGTATGCGAGGTATACATGACACTTCGCAATGAATATTATATATTATCATGAAACAAAGAAATGAGAAGCGATATCGCGTTTGAGAAGCATTAGAACCCTAATGCCACGATACATAGACATCTGCAAACGCTATTTCCAAGCAAAGGAAGTGTCGCATTTACATTCATCTGATTTATAGACGAGATATACATAACACTGCACAATGAATATTAAATCTTATCCTGAAACATAGAAATGAGATGCAGTATGGCGATTTAAGGAGCATTAGAACTCTATTGCTTCGATACGTAGACATCTGCAAACGCTACATCCCAGCAAGGAAGTGTCGCATTTACATTCTTTTGAAGTGAGTACGAGGTATACATGACACTTCGCAATGAATATTATATCTTATCATGAAACATAGAAGTGAGATGCGATATCGCGATTTAAGAAGCATTAGAGCACTATTGCTTCGATACGTAAGCAATGATTCGATACGAAATCTGCAAACGCTATTTCCTAGCAAGGAAGTGACGCATTTACATTATTTTGAAGTGAGTACTAGGTATACATGAAACTTCGCAATGAATATTATATCTTAACATGAAGCATAGAAATGAGATGCGACATCGCGTTTTGAGAAGCATTAGAACACTATTGCTTCGATACGTAGACATCTGCAAACGCTATTTCCTAGCATGGAAGTGTCGCATTTACATTCAATTGAAATGTATGCGAGGTGTACATGATGCTTCGCAATGAATATTATATCTTATCATGAAACATAGAAATCAGATGCGACATCTCGTTTTAAGAAGCATTAAAACTCTATTGTTTCGGTACGTGGACATCTGGAAGCGCTATTTCCTAGCAAAGAATGTGTCGCGTTTACATTCTTTTGAAGTGAATACAAGGTATACATGACACTTCGCAATGAATATTATACCTTATCACGAAACATAGAAATGAAATGCGAAATCCCATATTAAGAAGCATTAGAACTCTACTGTTTCGATACGTAGTGATCTGCAAACGCTATTTCCTAGGAAGGAAGTGGCGCATTTACATTCATTTGAAGTGTATGCGAGGTATAGGTGACACTTCGCAATGAATATTTTATCTTATCATGAAACATAGAAATGAGATGCGATATCGCGATTTAAGAAGAATTAGAACACAATTTCTTCGATACGGAGACATCTGCAAACGCTATTTCCTAGCGAGGTATTGTCGCATTTACTTTCTTTTGAAGTGAATACGAGGAGTACATAACACTGCACATTGAATATTATATCATATCATGAAACATAGGAATGTGATGCGATATCGCAATTTAAGAAGCATTAGAGCACTATTGCTTCGATACGAAGACATCTACAAACGCTATTTCCTAACAAGGAAGTGTCACATTTACATTCTTTTGAAGTGAATACAAGGTATACATGACACTTCGCAATGAATATTATACCTTATCATGAAGCATAGAAATGATATGCGATATCGCGATTTAAGAAGCGTTAGAACACTATTGCTTCGATACCTAGACATCTGCAAACGTTATTTCCTAGCAAGGAAGTGTAGCATGTACATTCAATTGAAGTGCATGCGAGGTATACATGGCACTTCGCAATGAATATTATATCTTATCATGAAACATAGAAATGAGATGCGATATGGCGATTTAAGAAGCATTAGAATTCTATTGCTTCGATACGTAGACATCTGCAAACGCTGTTTCCTAGCAAGGAAGTGACGCATTTACATTATTTTGAAGTGAGTACTAGGTATACATGACACTTCGCAATGAATATTATATCTTAACATGAAGCATAGAAATGAGATGCGAAATCGCAATTTAAGAAATATTAGAACTCTTTTGCTTCGATACGAAGACATCTACAAACGCTATTTCCTAGCAAGGAAGTGTCGCATTTACATTCAATTGAAATGTATGCGAGGTATAGGTGACACTTCGCAATGAATATTTTATCATATCATGAAACATAGAAATGAGATGCGATATCGCGTTCTACGAAGCATTAGAACTCTATTGCTACGATACGTAGATATCTGGAAAAGCTACTTCCTAGCAAGGAAGTGTCGCATTTACATTCATTTGATGTGAATACGAGGTATACATAACACTTCGCAACGAATATTACATGTTATCATGAAACATAGAAATGAGATGCGGTATCCCATTTTAAGAAGAATTACGACTCTATTGCTACGATACGTAGATTTCTGCAAACGCTATTTCCTAGCAAGGAAGTGTCGTATTTACATTCAATTGAAGTGTTTGTGAGGTATACATAACACTCCACAATGAGTATTATATATTATCACGAAACATAGAAATGAAATGCGACATCTCGTTTTAAGAAGCATTAGAACTCTATTGCTACGGTACGTAGACATCCACAAACGCTATTTCCTAGTGAGGAAGTGTCGCATTTACATTCTCTTGAGGTGAATGCGAGGTATATATAACACTCGACAATGAGTATTATATATTATCACGAACCATAGGAATGAGATGCGATATCGCGATTTAAGAAGCATTAGAACTCTATTGCTACGATACGTAGACATCTGGAAACGCTACTTCCTAGCATGGAAGTGTCGCATTTACATTCATTTGAAGTTAATACGAGGTATACATGACACTGCGCAATGAATATTATATCTTATCATGAAACATAGAAATGAGATGCGATATCGCGTTTTGGGAAGCATTAGAACTCTATTTCTTCGATTCGTAGACATCCGCAAACGCTATTTCCTAGTAATGAAGTGTCGCATTTACATACGCTTGAAGTGTATGCGAGGTATACATGAAACTTCGCAATTAATATTATATCTTATCATGAAACATAGATATAAAATGCGATATCGCGCTTTGAGAAGTATTAGAATTCTATTGCTAGGATACGTAGACATCTGCAAACGCTATTCCCTAGCAAGGAACTGTCGCACTTACATTCATTTGATGCGTATGCGAGGTATACATGACACTTCGCAATGTATACTATATCTTATCGTGAAACATTGAAATGAGATACGATATCTCGTTTCAAGAAGCATCAGAAATATATTGCTCCGATACGCAGACATCTGCAATCGCTACTCCTTAGCAAGGAAGTGTCGCATTTACATTCATTTGAAGTGAATACGAGGTATACGTGACGCTTCGCAATGAATATTATATATTATCATGAAACATAGCAATGAGTAGCGATATCGCGTTTTGAGAAGCATTAGAACTCTAATGCTGCGATACGTAGACATCTGCAAACGCTATTTCCTGGCAAGGATGTGTCGCGTTTACATTCATTTGAAGTGAAAACGAGGTATACATAACACTCCGCAATGAATATTATATCTTATCATGAAACATTGAAATGAGATGCGATATCGCGTATTAGCAAGCTTTAGAACTCTATTGCTTCGATACGTAGACATCTGCAAACGCTATTTCCTAGCAAGGAAGTGTCGCATTTACATTCTTTTGAAGTGAATACGAGGTATACATAACACTTCACAATGAATCTTATATATTATCATGAAACATAGGAATGAGAATCGATATCGTGTTTTGAGAAGCATTAGAACTCTAATGCCACGATACGTACACATCTGCAAACGCTATTTCCAAGCAAGGGAGTGTCGCATTTTCATTCATTTGAAGTTTAGACGAGATATACATAACACTGCACAATGAATATTATATATTATCATGAAACATAGAAATGAGACGCGATATCGCGTTTTGAGAGGCATTAGAACTTTAATGCTACGATACGTAGACATCTGAAAACGCTATTTCCTGGCAAGGAAGTGTCGCGTCTACATTCTTTTGAAGTGAATACGAGGTATACATAACACTCCACAATGATTATTATATCTTATCATGAAACATAGAAATGAGATGTAATATGGCGATTTAAGAAGCATTAGAACTCTATTGCTTCGATACGTAGAAATCTGCAAACGCTATTTCCAAGCAAGGAAGTGTCGCATTTACATTCTTTTGAAGTGAATACGAGGTGTACATAACACTCCGCAATGAATATTATATATTATCATGAAACATAGAAATGAGATGCGATATCGCGAATTAGCAAGCTTTAGTACTCTATTGCTTCGATACGTAGACACCTGCAAACGCTATTTCCAAGCAAGGAAGTGTCGCATTTACATTCTTTTGAAGTGAATACGAGGTATACATGGCACTTCGCAATGAATATTATATATTATCATGAAACATAAAAATGAGAAGCGATATCGCGTTTTGAGAAGCATTAGAACTCTAATGCCACGATACGTAGACATCTGCAAACGCTATTTCCCAGCAAGGAAGTGTCGCATTTACATCCATTTGAAGTATAGACGAGATATACATAACACTGCACAGTGAATATTATATCTTATCATCAAACGTAGATATGAGAGGCGATATCGCGAATTAGCAAGCTTTAGAACTCTGTTGCTTCGATACGTAGATATCTGCAAACGCTACTTCCTGGCAAAGAAGTGTCGCATTTACATTCTTTTGAAAGGAATACGAGTTGTACATGACACTTCGCAATGATTATTGTATCTTATCATGAAACATAGAAATGAGATGCGATATGACGATTTAAGAAGCATTAGAATTCTATTGCTTCGATACGTAGACATCAGCAAACGCTATTCCCTAGGAATATGGAAGTGTCGCATTTACATACTTTTTAAGTGAATACGAGGTATACATGACACTTCGCATTGAATATTATATCTTATTGTGAAACATAGATATGATTTGCAATATCGCGTTTCAAGAAGCATTAGATCTCTATTTCTACGATACGTAAACATCTGCAAACGCTATTTCCAAGCAAGGAAGTGTCGCATTTACATTCTTTTGAAGTGAATACGAGGTATACATGGCACTTCGCAATGAATATTATATCTCATTATGAAACATAGAAATGAGATGCGACATCGCGTTTTAAGAAGCATTAGAAATCTATTGCTTCGATACGTAGACATCTGCAAACGCTATTTAATAGCAAGGAAGTGTCGCGTTTACATTCTTTTGAAGTGATTACGAGGTATGCATGACACTTCGCAATGAATACTATATTTTATCATGAAACATAGAAAAGAGATGCGATATCTTGTTTTAAGAAGCTTTAGAACTCTATAGCTACGGTACGTTGATATCTGGAAACACTATCACCTAGCAAGGAAGTGTCGCATTTGCATTCATTTGAAGTGAATACGAGGTATACATGACACTTCGCAATGAATAATATATCTAATCACGAAACATAAAAATGAAATGAGATATCGCGTTTTAAGAAGCATTAGAAATCTATTGCTTCGATACGTAGACATCTGCAACCGCTATTTCCTAGCAAGGAAGTGACGCTTTTACTTTCGTTTGATGTGTATGCGATCTATACATGACACATCGCAATGAATATTATATCTCATCATGAAACATAGAAATGAGATGCGATATCTCGTTTGAAAAAGCATTAGAACTATATTGCTTCGATACGCAGACATCTGCAAACGCTACTTCCTAGCAAGGAAGTGTCGCATTATCACTCCTTTGAAGTGAACACGAGGTATACATGACACTTCGCAATGAATATTATACCTTATCATGAAACGTAGAAATGAGATGCGATATCGCGCTCTAAGAAGCATTAGAACGCTATTGCTCCGTTACGTAGACATCTGGAAACGGTACTTCTAAGCAAGGAAGTGTCGCAGTTACATTCACCTGAAGTGAATACGAGGCGTACATAACACTTCGCAATGAATATTATATCTTATCACGAATCATAGAAATGAGATGCGATATCGAGCTTTAAGAAGCGTTAGAAATTTATTGCTACGATACGTAGACATCTGCAAACGCTATTTCCTAGGAAGGAAGTGTCGCATTTACATTTATTTGAAGTGTATGCGAGGTATACATAACACTTCGCAGTGGATATTATATCTTATCATGAAACATAGAAATGAGATGCGATATCCCGTTTTAAGAAGCATTAGAACTCTGTTGCTTCGATACGTAGACATCTGGAAACGCTACTTCCTAGCAAGAAAGTGTCGCAGTTACATTCATTTGAAGTGTATGCAAGCTCTGCATAACACTTCGCAATGAATATTATATCTCATCATGAAACATAGAAATGAGATGCGATATCCCGTTTGAAGAAGCATTAGAACTATACTGCTTCGATACATAGACATCTGGAGACTTTACTTCCTAGCAAGGAAGTGTCGCAGTTACATTCTTTTGAGGTGAGTACGAGGTATACATGACACTTCGCAATGAATATTATACCTTATCGTGGAACATAGAAATGGGATGCGATATCCCGTTTTAAGAAGCATTAGAACTCTATTGCCTCGATACGTAGACATCTGGAAACGCTATTTCCTAGCCATGAAGTGTCGCATTTACATTCTTTTGAGGTGAATACGATGTGTACATATCGCTCCACAATGAATATCATATCTTATCATGAAACATAGAAATGAGATGCGATATCGCGTTTTAAGAAGCATTAGAACTCTATTGCTACGATACGTAGACATCTGCAAACGCTATTTCCTAGCATGGAAGTGACGCATTTACATTCTTTTCAAGTGAATACAAGGTATACATGACACTTCGCAATGAATATTATATCTTATCGTGAAACGTAGGTGTGAGATGCGATATCGCGTCTTAACAAGCATTAGAACTTCATGGCTTCTATTGTCACATCACGAGGGTGGAAAATTTCCGCTTTACTCGGAGACGACACGCAGCCAATTCGCCGATACGGCTCGCTTAATTGCGACTAATGCCGGGTTCTTTCCGTGGGACAACGAACGCTTTTAGGAACACGCTAACGCTGTAAATGTGGAAAAATCCTACCTTTGCCGTCTTGATAGCGAACAAATCAATATTCTTTCTAGAGATATCTCTGCTTCCGTGGATCGTAGTCTGGTATCGATGCTGCGTAAGGACTGCGAGGCTGAATGGCCAAAGGGATGAGCGCCCAGCGTTGCGGGGATTCAGCAATGTTCGGCTTCTCTGGATCGGATGATGTTGTCGGCGTGGAACGTTGAGAAGCCACGAGGACGGTGGCGGATGCACTGATCGACCGTAAGGCTTTGGTGCCCACGTATTCACGTACGAGACGGCGTAGGAAGTTCTTCCTTCCAGCACGTCGAGCCTTTCGCTTCGAATTACTGCACATTCGCGTCTAATTTCAGCAGACTAGATACGACTCGGGTAAGCGGCGGTCCGCTCTAGCCTGTCGGTCCAGAGAGTGAAATGTCGGCGTTATCTGCACGCAGTCTCACGTATGGGTCAGCGAAGCTAAGCGGCGGTCCGCTCTAACCAGCTGATTACCAATGATCGACTATCGATTGGATTGAATGTAAAATATCCACGCGTTGGCTCGTGGAAGAACTCGCAGGATAAGAATGAAGTTAATGGAAATTATCAATAACTGAACTAGTAGTTAGGAGGTAAAATCAAAGTATATTCTAAGTTAATCCTAAGCTTACACTGTACTTTCCCTAAGACTAAGTTAAAATTAGACTTAATTGTTTAGAATTGGAATTAGAACTAGACTCGATGATTGGAATTGAACTTGAATTTAGAATAGAATTACGAACACCTCTGACTAAGGTGGATAATAGCCCGTAGGCATTAGAGCTGTCTAATGAAGAAAGCTTGGAACGAGGCTCGGAGAAGACTGACTCTCCGATCGCGGGTCCGCGACCTCCTTAGGTCGCGTGGCGCAGTGGGGCGGCCGGTCGGAGTGGGGCGCGGCTCGCGTTACGCGTGAGCCGCGCGCGTCGGACGCCCGCTCGAGCGTATCGCAACTTATAATTATAGATATTTACGTTGATCTTAGAAGCTATGTGTGTGTTGTCTGCGTATGTACAATGTATGTGTCGAGTACTTAGATCTAGAGTACGATTTACGAATATATACTTTGGAAATAGGAATAACGCTGTAATGGTGTAGGTGATTCGCTGCTGTGCCCAGTGGTCCAGTCGTCTGGTTGGATGCTGCATCTTTCCTGGCTTTGGAAATGCTGCACGTTGTCACACGGTCGATCGGTCGAACTCCTAGGTCTTCGTACCTTGATAGCAGCCTTGGCTCGGCGGACGTGGTGTATGTTTGGTTGTGGTGGCGCTCGTCCCGTGTGCTTAGGTGCAGCTGACGGTGAGTACGTCGCTGCCGGATGCTGTGGGAGGCGCTGGGGGATGGAAGGCAGTACGCGAGACGTTACACCTCCCCCCATACGAAAGGAATCTTGGCCATGCCAAGATCTCCTGTCTGGAATCTGCGAATTAGTGGGTGGCTGCACACCTGTTGTCCTGCCGGTTGGCTGTTGTCGTACTGGCGAATCCCTGCCGGATAAGCTGTGGCGGGCTCGCTTTGCATCTCTTGAGTGACCATTTCCGTAGCGTTCGCTGGTACTGGGTTCACTGGCACTTTCACTGCTCGTAGAGCTTTGAGAACACTTCTCACCTTTGGCTATCACATTTTCAGTCTCTATCTGTTTCAGTCCACTCATTCTTTTACATAACTTAATCTTATTGGTATGCACTATTTTATGTCGTCCCTTAATAGCTAACTTAACGTTATTATCATTCAGAACTTCGATTATTCTATAGGGGCCCGCGTATTGGTAATAAAATTTATGTTTATTGGGCTCCCTTAGCAAAAAGACCCATTGGCTGGCTTTGAACTTCTGAATGTTAAGCTTTCTATCGTAATAGTGTTTCGCACGACGTTTGGCATTATCAAGATTCTCCCTGGCGATCGCTTGTGATTTCGAAATTTTCTCGTTTAAATTAATGAGATAGTCCGAATAAGTCTCATTCTCTGTATTGTCTTGGAATGGTGTGTCGGGTGGTACTCTCGCAATTCGACCGAAAACGAGATCGTGCGGTGTGTATAATGTGCCCTCGTGGACACTCGTATTATAAGATAGCATTGCGTAAGGTAGCCATCGTTCCCAATCGCCACTGGTGTGTATGAAATGTTTGAGGTATTCCGCTAAAACATGGTGGGATCGTTCCACCGAACCATTTGTCTGTAGGTGGAAGGCTGTAGACTTGAATTGCTTTATCCTGAATTTAATCGCGATGGCCTTGATGAGGCTATTGATAAAGTTGGATCCCTGATCTGTTAAGATCCCTTTTGGGCAACCAAATTTGCAAATGAACCCGGTTATAAGTGCGTCTGCAATATCTACTGCCGAAGTTTGCTTTAATGGTATCGCGACTGAGTATTTCGTTAACAGGTCCTGGATGGTAAGTATGTTTTTGTAGCCGTCAGGAGTTGTAGGAAGTGGACCCATAACGTCCATCGAAATCTTATCAAATGCGGAACCCGGTGTGTCTGTCAAAGTTAGAGGTTGTTTCGTTTTTACACGAACTAATTTTTCCAATTGGCAGCTCCTACATTTACTAATATAATCCTGTATCTGGTTTTTCATGTTGGGCCAAAAATACTTTTCTCGGATGCGCGAATAAGTTTTATTTACGCCCTTATGTCCCCCTACTGGCGTGTCGTGATTCTGCTGTATTATTTTTAATCTATGTTCTTCCGGTGGTATATGGATTAGTCCCTGGCAAACCGTTATTTGAACCTGAATTTCATAAAACAAATCATCTAGAATTCTCTTAATTTGCGACCACAGCAAGGAGTCTAGTGACGTCTGCGCGATGCTGAATGTACTTAGTTGTAGCTCGATTTTCGTTACTCTAGCTTTCGTGAGATGAACGTCTTTCCTATTGAAAAAAAATTTTCCGCATTTTTGAATTTCCTTCGCGCCTGCATCGTATGGGTTTCCCGATTGTGTAATAAAAATGACAATGTTATCGCGTCTGGTAGCTATAGTGTCTCTTGAGAATTTGAATAATGGTTCGTATCGTACGTGTTCACCCTCTGCCGGTACGTAGATATCGGTCGGTAATGGTGGTAGGTTGTCATCGGAGCTAGGTGACGGTGGTGGTGCGGGTGGAGCTTGGGGCTCTCTCCGCTGGGAGGATTTCGGAATTGGATCGAAAATGTTTTCGTCAGAAGATGATTTCGTGAGTGGAAATACTCTTACTGGATTTCGTGAGAGCGCGTCGGCGTTTGAATTCGTTTTCCCGGCTTTATAAATCATCTCATAGTCGTACTCGGCAAGCTTCAGCCTCCACCGCACAAGACGGCTGGATGGATCCTTTACGGAATTCATCCACACCAGTGGACGATGGTCGGTGACTAGCTTAAATTGTTTGCCGTATATGTATGGTCGGAAATGATGGACTGCGTAGATTATGGCTAAACACTCCTTTTCAATCGTTTAATAGTTTCTTTCGGCCGAATTCAGGAGTCGCGAAGTATATACAATCGGTAGATCACGGCCAATCGGCCCTTGGCTTAACACACCGCCTATCGCGTCTGCCGATGCATCCGTGGTAATTACGAACGGTAAATTAAAGTTCGGATACTGCAGGATTGGCGCCTCGCATAGCGCGTCGCGTAACTTAACAAAAGCATTCTCCTGCTCATTACGCCATACAAAAGTAGTGTCCTTCTTTAATAAGTTCGTGAGAGGTTTAGCGACGTTGGAGAAATTTGATATGAATCGCCGATAGTATCCGGCAAGGCCTAAGAATTGTTTTATTTGTTTCGGATTAGTTGGTCGGGGAAAATCTCGAACCGCGCTTATCTTTGCCGGGTCCGGTTTCACGCCACTCTCACTGATTACGTGCCCGAGGTAACTCACTTCGCGCCTCAAAAACTCGCACTTATCGGGTTGGAGGACCAGATTGGCCTCTCTTAGTTTACGCGTTAATCTTTCGTACTTGACTGCGTGCTCTTGAAGGGAGCTAGCGTAGAGGACGATATCGTCCAAATAAACAAAGAGCTCGTTACCCTGTAGCCCCGCGAGCACGTTATCCATTAGCCTCTGAAATGTGGCAGGCGCATTCTTAAGGCCGAACGGCATTCTCGTGAATTCGTAATGGCCATGCGGTGTGGAGAATGCCGTTTTATGTGCGTCAGCGGCTTCCATCGGGATTTGATGGAAACCGCTGGCCAAGTCGATTGTGCTAAAGTACTTAGCACTGCCCAACTGATCCAAAATCTCCGTAATACACGGCAAGGGATAGGCGTCGGCGATCGACTTCTCGTTTAGTGCACGATAATCGATCACTACACGCCAGCGCTTTTTCCCTTGAGAATCGGCCTTTTTGGGAACTACCCACAACGGCGAGTTGTACGGAGACTTTGAATCGCGGATAATACCATTTTGAAGAAGTTTATTAATCTGGTCCCGAATCTCCTCTTTATGTACGGGCGGAAATCTATACTGCTTGACGTTAATTGGTCGGTTGTCGACCGTGGGTATTTTGTGCGTAGCTGCGGTAGTGTGGCCTAAAGTATCACCTTCTATGTAAAACAAATCTTGCGTCTCATCTACTAGGTTTATTACATGCTGTTTTTCCTCTTCGTTGAGGTGATCCAATCTTAGCGTATTAATTACATTTTCTAAACGAGATTTCGGCGTAGTTACAGATGTTCGCGTTAACATGACTTTAGCGGCTGTTTTGGCTACCTGAGCGTACGTTGGTTTTATTGCGGTGTTAAGAGGAGTTTCGTACCTGGAAACTATGTTTGAACGCGAAATGGAATGACTCGATTTCCCCTTTTGGGTTGTGCCGGACGAAGCGGCGGAAACGTTACCGATTTTTGGACGCGATACTTGATTTGATTCGAACTTCTTCGAAGTGGTAAAAATCGAAAATAACGAATGGCTATCTTCCTCGGACTTGGATGGCTTGATCGCCACTGATTCGAGTTTTATGGAGGGCAGAACGATTTTAACCGCTTGATCGGTCGAGTTTATTACCCGAGTAATCGCCGTGCCTTCGTTGACTTTAACCAGCGCATTGCCAAAGAATAATCCCGGCCCGATATTTAATCGGGGAATTATTCCCTCGGAGACTTCATAATTTACTACTCTGACCTTGACGCCGATATTCATACGCGGCGGAAATGTGACCGTTTCGTCGGTCTTAGAAAAATCGCGAGCAGGTAGTTTGACCCTTCCGGAGGTTTTCGGATTTCCCTCCTGTATTTTATTTGGCGGATCGACCTTACTGAAAGTTTTAGAGCGTTTGGTTTTCGGCGGAATGACCTGCTCGGAGGTCAAAGATGCTTTGGTTTCGAAACTAGCGATTTCGCGGCGGAACGGAACTGTCTTTCCGTGCCACTTGATTTCGCATTTAGGAAAGGATATTTCCGCGTCGGAACAGAATCCAGATCCTAGGATCCCATCTGGACCGAGAGGGAAATCGTCACTTACAACATTGAATGGGACTACGCGGTCAAATAACACTAAGTTTACTGTACCGATAGTCGTAGTCTTGCCATTTGTCACGCCCGTAATTACTACTACTTCGTCGGTATCGATTCGAGCGGAAGAAGATAGTGCGAAACGTTTTATTATGTTAATCTCAGCGCCGGTATCTATCATAAATTCGGTTGGTTTAAGTAACGTATCCGATTTTAAGACGACGCTGGGAGCGTTAGTCTTACCCGTTAAATTTACTGCGGCTCTGTATTTTCGATTTCCGTGGTTTGATAGTTTGACGCGAGAGAACGAACTTGGCGAGTGGCCTCGCGTCCTGTCTCGCGGCGCGGAGGGAGGCCATTCCCGTTTCCCGATGCCCGGATGTTATTATAATATTGCCGCTTTCGGCATTCCTCAATCTCATGTCCCGGCGTTCGACAATATCTACAATATTTTTCGCGAGGAATTAACGGTCGCGGTTGGCTATACGCGGCCCTGGGAGCAGGTGTTTCGCGCTGGGTAAGTGGATTGTACGCGTTAGGTTCTGGTCGTAACGGAGTTGACCTGGCGCGGCAATCCCTAGCGTAATGACCTGTATTATTGCATGCGGAACAAATTATTTCGTTTCGTTTTACCCGGTTTTCTACCTGAGTTCGAGGGTTTGTCAGGCGTTCGCGATCTAATTCGTACCTCTTGTATAATCCTCTAGCTCGCGAAAACGCTTCTTAGTGCGACTGGATCGTGTGTAAAGGAATTTGAACGCGAAGATCTGGAATTAAACCGTCTGTAAAACATCGTAATGTAAGTTCGTCTACGTTGGATGAACCGCGTCCGGAAGCGTATGGATCTAACCTCTCGCAATCTATGATTGCAGTCCGCAGGTCCTTTACGCGGCTAATATAATCTAATATGTGCTCTCCTGATTTCATATAAATGTTGGTTAACTCTCCGCGGTAGTGATCCGCGGATCTGACGGCACCGAAAGAACTTCGCAAAATACCTGTTAACTCTAATATAGAAAGGCACGGTTCGTCCTCCAATGCCAAATACGCGCGTCCCTTCAATTTACTTTTAATTAAACGGGTGAAAGTACGCTCGCAACCGCCCGGAATCAGCTCGTAAGCTCGCTTACACGCTCGCGTGAATTGCAGAATAGGCATGTTTTGCCATCGTAGTGAGGAACGGCCTCCAAGGCTTGTTTTAGCGACAGTTCATCGTGTTGTGGATTCCCGGATTCGATATTCGAGTCCTGCGGCGTCGACGCGTCAAATTGTGGAATATCTAATGGTACGGTGTCGGCCCTTGAAACTGTTTGTGAATGACGCAAGGCCTCAAATTCACGGCGCATCTGTTCTATCTGTTGCATTAGAGACACTGCATTGTCGGGGGGTCTATTACTTTCACAGGTCTCGGCAGTTCGTGGAACGGTGTCGGCAAGCGCGTCTTGAAACTCTATATTTCGGGCTACTCTTTTATCGCGATCCGCATCTACACCTGCGGCGGCGGCTCTAGACGATTGAAGGCGCGTTTTTGTAGGCGTCCGTGTCGCCATGGCTGATCGCGTACGTTCAAAGCTGAATTTCTCGACTTAACGCGAAGCAATCCCACCGCTGTCACCAATTTTGTGTCACGTCACGAGGGTGGAAAATTTCCGCTTTACTCGGAGACGACACGCAGCCAATTCGCGGAAACGGCTCGCTTAATTGCGACTAATGCCGGGTTCTTTCCGTGGGACAACGAACGCTTTTAGGAACACGCTAACGCTGTAAATGTGGAAAAATCCTACCTTTGCCGTCTTGATAGCGAACAAATCAATATTCTTTCTTGAGATATCTCTGCTTCCGTGGATCGTAGTCTGGTATCGATGCTGCGTAAGGACTGCGAGGCTGAATGGCCAAAGGGATGAGCGCCCAGCGTTGCGGGGATTCAGCAATGTTCGGCTTCCCTGGATCGGATAATGTTGTCGGCGTGGAACGTTGAGAAGCCACGAGGACGGTGGCGGATGCACTGACCGACGGTAAGGCTTTGGTGCCCACGTATTCACGTACGAGACGGCGTAGGAAGTTCTTCCTTCCCGCACGTCGAGCCTTTCGGTTCGAATTACTGCACATTCGCGTCTAATTTCAGCAGACTAGATACGACTCGGGTAAGCGGCGGTCCGCTCTAGCCTGTCGGTCCAGAGAGTGAAATGTCGGCGTTATCTGCACGCAGTCTCACGTATGGGTCAGCGAAGCTAAGCGGCGGTCCGCTCTAACCAGCTGATTACCAATGATCGACTAACGATTGGATTGAATGTAAAATATCCACGCGTTGGCTCGTGGAAGGACTCGCAGGATAAGAATGAAGTTAATGGAAATTATCAATAACTGAACTAGTAGTTAGGAGGTAAAATCAAAGTATATTCTAAGTTAATCCCAAGCTTACACTGTACTTTCCCTAAGACTAAGTTAAAATTAGACTTAATTGTTTAGAATTGGAATTAGACCTAGACTCGATGATTGGAATTGAACTTGAATTTAGAATAGAATTACGAACACCTCTGACTAAGGTGGATAATAGCCCGTAGGCATTAGAGCTGTCTAATGAAGAAAGCTTGGAACGAGGCTCGGAGAAGACTGACTCTCCGATCGCGGGTCCGCGACCTCCTTAGGTCGCGTGGCGCGCGAGTCGCTGGAGCCCGGAGTGGGGTGGCCGCTCGGCCCGCGCAGTGGGGCGGCCGGTCGGTGTGGGGCGCGGCTCGCGTTACGCGTGAGCCGCGCGCGTCGGACGCCCGCTCGAGCGTATCGCAACTTATAATTATAGATATTTACGTTGATCTTAGAAGCTATGTGTGTGTTGTCTGCGTATGTACAATGTATGTGTCGAGTACTTAGATCTAGAGTACGATTTACGAATATATACTTTGGAAATAGGAATAACGCTATAATGGTGTAGGTGATTCGCTGCTGTGCCCAGTGGACCAGTCGTCTGGTTGGATGCTGCATCTTTCCTGGCTTTGGAAATGCTGCACGTTGTCACACGGTCGATCGGTCGAACTCCTAGGTCTTCGTACCTTGACAGCAGCCTTGGCTCGGCGGACGTGGTGTATGTTTGGTTGTGGTGGCGCTCGTCCCGTGTGCTTAGGTGCAGCTGACGGTGAGTACGTCGCTGCCGGATGCTGTGGGAGGCGCTGGGGGATGGAAGGCAGTACATGAGACGTTACACTAGGAAATAGCGTTTGCAGATGTCTGCGTATCGAAGCAATAGACATCTAATGCTTCATAAATCGCCATATCACATCTCATTTCTATGTTTCATGATAAGATATAATATTCATTGTGCAGTGTTATGTATACCTCGTATTCACCTCAAAAGAATGTAAATGCGACACTTCCTTGCTAGGAAATAGCGTTTGCAGATGTCTGCGTATCGAAGCAATAGATTTCTAATGCTTCTTAAATCGCCATACTGCATCTCGTTTCTATGTTTCATGATAAGATATAGTATTCACTGTGCAGTGTTATGTATATCTCGTCTATACTTCAAATGGATGTAAATGCGACACTTCCTTGCTAGGAAATAGCGTTTGCAGACGTCTTCGTATCGTGGCATTAGAGTTCTAATGCTTCTCAATACGCGATATCGCTACTCATTACTATGTTTCATGATAATGTATAATATTCATTGTGGAGTGTGTTGTATACCTCGTATTCACTTCAAAAGAATGTAAATGCGACACTTCCTTGCTTGGAAATAGCGTTTGCAGATGTCTACGTATCGAAGCAATACATTTCTAATGCTTCTTAAATCGCCATACCGCATCTCATTTCTATGTTTCATGGTAAGATATAATATTCATTGTGGAGTGTTATGTAAACCTCGTATTCACTTCAAAAGAATGTAAACGCGACACTTCGTTGCCAGGAAATAGCGTTTGCAGATGTCTACGTATCGCACCATTAGAGTTCTAATGCTTCTCAAAACGCGATATCGCATCTCATTTCTATGTTTCATGATAAAATATAATATTCATTGTGCAGTGTTATGAATACCTCGTATTCACTTCAAAAGAATGTAAATGCGCAAGTTCCTTCCTAGGAAATAGCGTTTGCAGATGTCTCCGTATCGAAGCAATAGATTTCTAAAGCTTGCTAATTCGCGATATCGCATCTCATATCTATGTTTGATGATAATATATAATATTCATTGCGAAGTGTCATGTATACCTCGCATACACTTAAAATGAATGTAAATGCGGCACTTCCTTGCTAGGAAATAGCGTTTGCAGATGTCTACGTATCGAAGCAATAGAGTTCAAATGCTTCTTAAATCGTCATATTGCTTCTCATTTCTATGTTTCATAGTAATATATAATATTCACTGCGAAGTGTCATGTATACCTCGTATCCATTCAAAAGAATGTAAATGCGACACTTCCTTGCGAGGAAGTAGCGTTTGCAGATGTCTACGTATCGAAGCAATAGAGTTCAAATGCCTCTCAAATCGTCATATTGTTTCTCATTTCTATGTTTCATAATAATATATAATATTCACAGTGAATTGTCATGTATACCTCGCATACACTTCAAAAGTATGTAAATGCGACACTTCCTTGCCAGGAAATAGCGTTTGGAGATGTCTACGAATCGAAGCAATAGAGTTCTAAAGCTCGCTAATACGCGATACCGCATCTCATTTCTATGTTTCATGATAATATATAATATTCATTGCCAACTGTTATGTATACGTCGCATACACTTCAAATGAATGTAAATGCGGCAATTCCTTGCTAGGATATAGCGTTTGCAGATGTCTACGTATCGAAGCAATAGAGCTCAAATGCTTCTTAAATCGTCATATTGCATCTCATTTCTATGTTTCATGATAAGATATAGTATTCACTGTGCAGTGTTATGTATATCTCGTCTATACTTCAAATGAATGTAAATGCGACACTTCCTTGCTAGGAAATAGCGTTTGCAGATGTCTACGTATCGAAGCAATAGTGTTCTAATGCTTCTTAAAACAGGATATCGCATCTCATTTCTATGTTTCATGATAAGATGTAATATTCATTGCGATGTGTTATGTATACCTCACATACACTTACAATGAATGTAAATGCGACACTTTCTTGATACGAAATAGCGATTGCAGATGTCTACGTATAGTGTAACGTCTCGCGTACTGCCTTCCATCCCCCAGCGCCTCCAACAGCATCCGGCAGCGACGTACTCACCGTCAGCTGCACCTAAGCACACGGGACGAGCGCCACCACAACCAAACATACACCACGTCCGCCGAGCCAAGGCTGCTATCAAGGTACGAAGACCTAGGAGTTCAACCGATCGACCGTGTGACAACGTGCAGCATTTCCAAAGCCAGGAAAGATACAGCATCCAACCAGACGACTGGACCACTGGGCACAGCAGCGAATCACCTACACCATTACAGCGTTATTCCTATTTCCAAAGTATATATTCGTAAATCGTACTCTAGATCTAAGTACTCGACACATACATTGTACATACGCAGACAACACACACATAGCTCCTAAGATCAACGTAAATATCTATAATTATAGGTTGCGATACGCTCGAGCGGGCGTCCGACGCGCCTGGCTCACGCGTAACGCGAGCCGCGCCCCACTCCGACCGGCCGCCCCACTGCGCGGGCCGAGCGGCCACCTCACTCCGGGCTCCAGCGACTCGCGCGCCACGCGACCTAAGGAGGTCGCGGACCCGCGATCGGAGAGTCAGTCTTCTCCGAGCCTCGTTCCAAGCTTTCTTCATTAGACAGCTCTAATGCCTACGGGCTATTATCCACCTTAGTCAGAGGTGTTCGTAATTCTATTCTAAATTCAAGTTCAATTCCAATCATCGAGTCTAGTTCTAATTCCAATTTTAAACAATTAAATCTAATTTTAACTTAGTCTTAGGGAAAGTACAGTGTAAGCTTAGGATTAACTTAGAATATACTTTGATTTTACCTCCTAACTACTAGTTCAGTTATTGAAAATTTCCATTAACTTCATTCTTATCCTGCGAGTTCTTCCACGAGCCAACGCGTGGATATTTTACATTCAATCCAATCGTTAGTCGATCATTGGTAATCAGCTGGTTAGAGCGGACCGCCGCTTAACTTCGCTGACCCATACGTGAGACTGCGTGCAGATAACGCCGACATTTCACTCTCTGGACCGACAGGCTAGAGCGGACCGCCGCTTACCCGAGTCGTATCTAGTCTGCTGAAATTAGACGCGAATGTGCAGTAATTCGAAGCGAAAGGCTCGACGTGCTGGAAGGAAGAACTTCCTACGCCGTCTCGTACGTGAATACGTGGGCACCAAAGCCTTACCGTCGATCAGTGCATCCGCCACCGTCCTCGTGGCTTCTCAACGATCCACGCCGACAACCTTATCCGATCCAGGGAAGCCGAACATTGCTGAATCCCAGCAACGCTGGGCGCTCATCCCTTTGGCTATTTAGCCTCGCAGTCCTTACGCAGCATCGATACCAGGCTACGATCCACGGAAGCAGAGATATCTCAAGAAAGAATATTGATTTGTTCGCTATCAAGACGGCAAAGGTAGGATTTTTCCACATTTACAGCGTTAGCGTGTTCCTAAAAGCGTTCGTTGTCCCACGGAAAGAACCCGGCATTAGTCGCAATTAAGCGAGCCGTTTCCGCGAATTGGCTGCGTGTCGTCTCCGAGTAAAGCGGAAATTTTCCACCCTCGTGACATGACACCTAGCAAGGAAGTGTCGCATTTACATTCATTTGAAGTGTATGCGAGGTATACATGACACTTCGCAGTGAATATTATATATTACCATGAAACATAGAAATGAGAAGCAATATGAAGATTTAAGAAGAATTAGATCCCTATTGCTTCGATACGTAGACATCTGCAAACGCTACTTCCTAGCAAGGAAGTGTCGCATTTATATTCTTTTGAAAGGAATACGAGGTATATATGGCACTTCGCAATGAATATTATATCTTATCATGAAACATAGAAATGAGATGCGATATGACGATTTAAGAAGCATTAGAACTCTATTGCTTCGATACGTAGACATCTGCAAACGCTACTTCCTAGCAAGGAAGTGTCACATTTACATTCTTTTGAAGTGAATACGAGGTATACATAACACTTCACAATGAGTATTATATGTTATCATGAGACATAGAAATGTGATGCGATATGACGATTTAAGAAGCATTAGAATACTATTGCCTCGATACGCAGACATCTGCAAACGCTATTTCCAAGCAAGGAAGTGTCGCATTTTCATTCATTTGAAGTGAATACGAGGTATTCATAACACTGCAAAATGAATATTATATCTTATCATGAAACATAGAAATGAGATACGATATCGCGATTTAAGAAGCTTTAGAACTCTATTGCTTCGATACGTAGATATTTGCAAACGCTATTTCCCAGCAAGGAACTTGCGCATTTACATTCTTTCGAAAGGAATACGACGTATACATGACACTGCACAATGAATATTATATCTTATCATGAAATATAGAAATGAGGAACCATATCGCGTTTTAAGATGCATTAGAACTCTATTGCTACGGTACGTAGACATCTGCAAACGATATTTCCTAGCAAGGAAGTGGCTCATTTACATTCTTTTGAAGTGAATAAGAGGTATACATGACACTTCGCAATGAATATTATATCTTATCATGAAACATAGAAATGTCATGCGATATCGCGTCTTGAGAAGCATTAGAACCCATTTGCAACGATACGTAGACATCTGCAAACGCTATTTCATAGCAAGGAACTTGCGCATTTACATTCTTTTGAGGTGAATACGAGGTATACATAACACTCCACAATGAATATTACATCTTATTATGAAACATAGAAATGAGATGCGATATCGTGATTTAAGATGCATTAGAACTCTTCTGCTTCGATACGTAGACATTTGCAAACGCTACATCCTAGAAAGGAAGTGTCAAGTTTAAATTCTTTTGAGGTGAATACGAGGTATACATAACACTCCACAATGAATATTATATCTTTTCATGAGACATAGGATTGAGATGCGATATCGTGTTTTAAGATGCATTAGAACTCTATTGCTTCGATACGTAGTCATCTGCCAACGCTACTTCCTAGCAAGGAAGTGCCGCATTGACAGTCTTCTGAAGTCAATACGAGGTATACATGACACTTCACAATGACTATTATATCTTATCATGAAACATAGAAATTATATGCGATTTCGCGTTTTAAGAAGCACTAGAAATCTATTGCTTCGGTACGTAGACATCTGGTAACGTAATTTCCTAGGAAGGAAGTGTCGCATTTACATTCTTTTCAGACGAATACGACTTATACATAACACTCCACAATGTATATTACATCTTATCATGAAACATAGAAATGAGATGCGATATCGCGTCTTGAGAAGCATTAGATCCCTATTGCTACGATACGTAGACTTCGGCAAACGTGTATTTCCCAGCAAGAAAGTGTCGCATTTATATTATTTTGAGGTGAATACGAGGTATACATAACACTCCACAATGAATATTACATCTTATAATGAAACATAGAAATGAGATGCGCTATCTCGTTTTAAGAAGCATTAGAACTCTATAGCTACGATACGTAGACTTCTGGAAGCGTTATTTCCTAGCAAGGAAGTGTAGCATTTACAGTCATTTAAAGTGCACGCGAGGAATAAGTGACACTTCGCAATGAATATTGTATCATATCATGAAACATAGAATTGAGATGCGATATCGCGTTTGAAGAAGCGTTAGAACTCTATTGCTACGATGCGTAGACATCTGCAAGCGCTATTTCGTACCAAGCAATTGTCGCATTTACACTCTTTTGAAGTGAATACGAGACATATATAACACTCCACGACGAATATTATACCTTATCATGTAACATAGAAATGAGATGCAATTTCGCGTTGCAAGAAGCATTAGAGCACTATTACTACGATACGTAGACATCTACAAACGCTACTTCCTTGCAAGGAAGTGTCGCATTTACATTCTTTTAAAGTGTATACGAGGTATACATAACACTCCACAATGAATATTATATCTTATCATGATATATAGAAATGAGATGCGATATCGCGTTTTAAGATGCGTTTGAACTCTATTGCTACGATACGCAGATTTCTGCAAACGCTATTTCCTAGGAAGGAAGTGTCGCACTTACGTTCTTTTGAAGTGCATACGAGGTATACATGACACTTCGCAATGAATATATATCTTATCATGAAACATAGAAATGAGATGCGACATCTCGTTTTAGGAAGCATTAGAACTCCATTGCTACGATACGTTGACATGTTCAAACGCTATTTCCTAGGAAGGAAGTGTCTCATTTACATTCTTTTCAAGTGAATACGAGGTATACATAACACTGCACAATGAATATTATATCTTATCATGAAACATAGAAATGAGGTGCGATATGGCGATTTATGAAGCATTAGATGTCTATTTCTTCGATACGTAGACATCTGCAAACGCTATTTCCTAGGAAGGAAGTGTCGCAATTACATTCTTTTGAAGTGAATACGAGGTATGCATAACACTGCACAATGAATATTATATCTTATCATGAAACATAGAAATGAGATGCGATATGGCGATTTATGAAGCATTTGGAATCTATTGCTTCGATACGTAGACATCTGCAAACGCTATTTAATAGCAAAGAAGTGCCGCATTCACATTCTTTTGAAGTGAATACGAGTTATATATGACACTTCGCAATGAATATAATTTCTTACCATGAAACATAGAAGTGTGGTGCGATATCTCGATTTAAGAAGCATTAGAAATCTATTGCTTCGATTCGCAGACATCTGCAAACGCTATTTCCTAGCAAGGAAGAGTCGCATTAACATTCAATTGAAGTGTATGCGAGGTATACATGGCACTTCGCAATGGATATTATATCTTATCATGAAACATAGAAATGAGATGCGATATCGCGTTTTATGAAGCATTAGAACCCTATTGCTTCGATACGTAGACATCTGGAAACGCTATTTCCTAGCAAGGAAGTGTCGCATTTACATTCATTTGAGGTGTATGCGAGGTATACATAACATTTCGCAATGAACATTATATCTGATCATGAAGCATAGAAATGAGATGCGATATCGCGTTTTAAGAAGCGTTAGAACTCTATTGCTGCGATACGTAGACATCTGGAAACGCTATTTCCTAGAAAGGAAGTGTCGCATTTACATTCATTTGTAGTGTATGCGAGCTATATATAACACTTTGCAATGAATATTACATGTTATCATGAAGCATAGAAATGAGATGCGACATCTCGATTTAAGAAGCATTAGAACACTGTTGCTTCGGTAGGTAGATATCTGCAGACGCTATAACCTAGCTAGGAAGTCTCGCATTTACATTCTTTTGAAGTGAATACGAAGTATACAAAACCCTCCACAATGAATATTATATCTTACCATGAAACATAGGAATGAGATGCAATATCACGATTTAAGAAGCATTAGAACTCTATTGCTTCGATACGTAGACAACTGCAATCGCTTTTCCTAGCAAAGAAGTGTCGCGTGTACATTCAATTAAAGTGTATTCGAGGTATACATGACACTTCGCAATGAATATTATATATTATCGTGAAACATAGAAATGAGATACGATATCGCGATTTAAGAAGCTTTAGAACTCTATTGCTTCGATACGTAGATATTTGCAAACGCTATTTCCCAGCAAGGAACTTGCGCATTTACATTCTTTCGAAAGGAATACGACGTATACATGACACTGCACAATGAATATTATATCTTATCATGAAATATAGAAATGAGGAACCATATCGCGTTTTAAGATGCATTAGAACTCTATTGCTACGGTACGTAGACATCTGCAAACGATATTTCCTAGCAAGGAAGTGGCTCATTTACATTCTTTTGAAGTGAATAAGAGGTATACATGACACTTCGCAATGAATATTATATCTTATCATGAAACATAGAAATGTCATGCGATATCGCGTCTTGAGAAGCATTAGAACCCATTTGCAACGATACGTAGACATCTGCAAACGACATTTCCTAGCAAGGAAGTGTCGCATTTACATTCTTTTGAAGTGATTACGAGGTATACATGACACTTCGCAATGAATACTATATCTTATCATGAAACATAGAAATGAGATGCGATATGTTGTTTTAAGAAGCTTTAGAGCTCTATAGCTACGGTACGTTGATATCTGGAAACACTATTTCCTAGCAAGGAAGTGTCGCATTTGCATTCATTTGAAGTGAATACGAGGTATACATGACACTTCGCAATGAATATCATATCTTATCATGAAACATAGAAAAGAGATGCGATATCCCGTTAGAAGATGCATTAGAACTCTATTGCTTCGATACTTAGACATCTGCAAACGCTATTTCCTAGGAAGGAAGTGTCGTATTTACATTCTTTTGAAGTGTATGCGAGGTATAAGTGACATTTCGCTATGAATATTATATCTTATCATGAAACATAGAAGTGAGATGCGATATCGAGTTTTAAGAAGCATTAGATATCCTTTGCTACGATACGTATGCATCTGCAAACGGCATTTCCTAGCATGGAAGTGTCGCATTTACATTCTTTTGAAGTGAATACGAGGTATACATGACACTTCGCATTGAATATTGTGTCTTATTATGAAACATAGAAATGAGATGCGATATCGCGTTTTAAGAAGCATTAGAACTCTGTTGCTACGATACGTAGACATCCGCAAACGCTATTTCCTAGCATGGAAGTGTCGCATTTACATTCATTTGAAGTGAATAAGAGGTATACATGACACTTCGCATTGAATATTATATCTTATTATGAAACATAGAAATGAGATGCGATATCGCGTTTTAAGAAGCATGACAACTCTATTTCTACGATACGTAAACATCTGCGAACGGTATTTCCAAGCAAGGAAGTGTCGCATTTACATTCTTCTGAAGTGAATACGAGGTATACATGACACTTCGCAATGAATATTATATCTTATCATGAAACATAGAAATTAGGAGCGATATCGCGATTTAAGAAACATTAGAACTCTATTGCTACGATACGTACACATCTGCAAACGACATTTCCTAGCAAGGAAGTGTCGCATTTACATTCTTTTGAAGTGATTACGAGGTATATATAACACTTCGCAATGAATACTATATCTTATCATGAAACGTAGAAATTAGGAGCGATATCGCAATTTAAGAAGCATTAGAAATCTATTGCTACGATACGTAGACATCTGCAAACGACATGTCCTAGCATGGAAGTGTCGCACTTACATTCCTTTGAAGTGAATACGAGGTATACATGACACTTCGCATTGAATATTGTATCTTATCATGAAACGTAGAAATGAGATGCGATATCGCGATTCAAGAAGCATTTGAAATCTATTGCTTCGATACGTAGACATCTGCAAACGCTATTTCCAAGCAAGGAAGTGTCGCATTTACATTCTTCTGAAGTGAATACGAGGTATTCATAACACTGCACAATGAATATTATATCTTATCATGAAACATAGATATGAGATGCGATATGGCGATTTATGAAGCATTAGATGTCTATCGGTTCGATACGTAGACATCTGCAAACGTTACATCCTAGCAGGGAAGTGACGCATTTATATTCATTTTAAGTGTATGCGAGGTATACATGACACTTCGCAATGAATATTATATACTATCATGAAACAAAGAAATGAGAATCCATATCGCGTTTTGAGAAGCATTAGAACCCTAATGCTACGAAACGTAGACATCTGCAAATTCTATTTCCTAACAAGGAAGTGTCGCATTTACATTCTTTTGAAGTGAATACGAGGTATTCATAACACTGCACAATGAATATTATATCTTATAATGAAACATAGAAATGAGATGCGATATGACGATTTAAGAAGCATTAGAAATCTATTGCTTCGATACGTAGACATCTGCAAACGCTACTTCCTAGCAAGGAAGTGTCGCACTTACATTCTTTTGAAAAGAATACGAGGTATACATGACACTTCGCAATGAATATTATATCTTATCATGAAACATAGAAATGAGATGCGATATCGCGATTTAACAAGCGTTAGAACCCTATAGCTATGATACGTAGACACGTACAAACGCTATTTCCTAGGAAGGAAGTGTCACATTTACATTCTTCTGATGTGAATACGATGTATACATAACACTGCACAATGAATATTATATGTAATCATAAAACACAGGAATGAGATGCGACATCGCGTTTTGAGAAGCATTAGAACACTATTGCTTCGATACGGAGACATCTTCAAACGCTAATTCCTAACATGGAAGTGTCGCATTTACATTCTGTTGAAGTGAATACGATATATACATGACTCTTCGCAATGAATATTATATATTATCATGAAACATAGATATGAGATGCGATGTCGAGAATTAGCAAGCTTTAGAAACCTATTGCTTCGATACGTAGACATCTACCAACGCTATTTCCTAGCAAGGAAGTGTCGCATTTACATTCATTTGAAGTGTATGCGAGGTGTACATAGCACTGCACAATGAATATTATATCTATCATGAAGCATAGAAATGAGATGCGATATGGCGATTTAAGAAGCATTAGAACACTATTGCTTCGATAGGTATACATCTGCAAACGCTATTTCCTAGCAAGGAAGTGTGGCATTTACATTCTTTTGAGGTGAATACGAGGTATACATAACACTGCACAATGAATAATATATCTTACCATGAAACATAGAAATGAGATGCGATATCGCGATTTAAGAAGCATTGGAACTCTATTGCTTCGATACGTAGACATCTGCAAACGCTATTTCCTAGCAAGGAAGTGTCGCATTTACATTCATTTGAAGTGTATGCGAGGTACACATGACACTAAGCAATGAATATTATTTATTATCATGAAACATAGAAGGGAAAAACGATATCGCCTTTTGAGAAGCATTAGAGCACTAATGCTACGATACGTAGGCATCTGCAAACGCTATTTCCTAGCAAGTAAGTGTCGCATTTACATTCTTTTCATGTGAATACGAGGTATACATAACACTGCACAATGAATATTATATCTTATCATGAAACATAGAAATGAGTAGCGGTATCCGGATTTGAGAAGCATTAGAACTGCAATTCTACGATACGTAGGCATCTGCAAACGCTATTTCCTAGCAAGGAAGTGTCGCATTTACATTCGCTTGAAGTGTGTGCGAGGTATACATGACACTTAGCAATGAATATTAAATATTATCATGAATCATAGAATTGAGAAACGATATCGCGTTTGAGAAGCATTAGAGCACTAATGCTACGATACGTAGGCATCTGCAAACACCTATTTCCTAGCAAGGAATTGTAGCATTTACTTTCCTTTGAAGTGAATGCGAGGTATACATAACACTGCACAATGAATATTATATCTTATCATGAAACATAGAAATGAGATGCGATATCGCGATTTAAGAAGCATTAGAACTCTATTGCTTCGAAACGTAGACATCTGCAAACGCTACATCCTAGCAAGGAAGTGTCGCATTTACATTCTTTTGAAAGGAACACGAGGTATACATGACACATCGCAATGAATATTATATCTTATCATAAAACATAGAAATGAGAAGCCATATGGCGATTTAAGAAGCCTTAGAACTCTATTGCTTCGATACGTAGACATCTGCAAACGCTATTTCCTATCAAGGTATTGTCGCATTTACATTCATTTTAAGCGCATGCGAGGTATACGTGACACTTCGCAATGAATATTATATATTATCATGAAAAATAGAAATGGGAATCGATATCGCGTTTTGAGAAGCATTAGATCTCTAATGCCACGAAACGTAGACATCTGCAAATGCTATTTCGCTAGCGAGGAAGTGTCGCATTTACATTCTTTTGAAACGAATACGATGTATACATTATACCTCGCAATGAATATTATATCTTATCAGGAAACTTAGAAACTTAGATATGAGATGCGATATGACGATTTAAGAAGCATTAGAACTCTATTGCTTCGATACGTAGACATCTGCAAACGCTATTTCCTAGTAAGGATGAGTCGCATTTACATTCATTTTAAGTGTATGCGAGGTATACATGACACTTCGCAATGAATATTACATATTATCATGAAGCAAAGAAATGAGAAGCGATATCGAGTTTTGAGAAGCATTAGAACTCTAATGGTACGATACGTAGACATCTGCAAACGCTATTTCCTAGCAAGGAAGTGTCGCATTTACATTCTTTTGAAATGAATACGAGGTAAGCATGACACTTCGCAATGAATATTATATCTTATCATGAAACATAGAAATGAGAAACGATATCGCGATTTGAGAAGCTTTAGAGCACTAATGCTACGATACGTAGGCATCTGCAAACGCTATTTCCTACCAAGGTATTGTCGCATTCACTTTCTTTTGAAGTGAATACGAGGAGTACATACCACTGCACATTAAATATTATATCTTATCATGAAACATAGAAATGAGAAACGATATCGCGTTTCGAGAAGCATTAGAGCACTATTCCTACGATACGTAGGCATCTGCAAACGCTATTTCCTAGCTTGGAATGTGGCATTCACTTTCTTTGAAGTGAATACTAGGAGTACATACCACTGCACATTAAATATTATATCTTATCATGAAACATAGAAATGAGAAACGATATCGCGTTTTGAGGAGCATTAGAGCACTAACGCTACGATACGTAGACATCTGCAAACGCTATTTCCTAGCAAGGAAGTGTCGCATTTACATTCTTTTGAAGTGAATACGAGGTATACATAACACTTCGCAATGAATATTATATCTTATCATGAAACATAGAAATGAGAAGCGATATGGCGGTTTACGAAGCATTAGATCGCTATTGCTTCGATACGTAAACATCTGCAAGCGCTACTTCCTAGCAAGGAAGTGTCGCATTTACATTCTTTGAAAGGAATACGAGGTATACATGACACTTCGCAATGAATATTATATCTTACCGTGAAACATAGAAATGAGATGCGATATGACGATTTAAGAAGCATTGGAACTCTGTTGCTTCGATACGTAGACATCAGCAAACTCTATTTCCTAGCAATGAAGTGTCGCATTTACATTCATTTTAAGTGCATGCGAGGTACACATGACACTTCGCAATGAATATTACATATTCTCATGAAACATAGGAATGAGATGCGATATCGCAAATTAAGAAGCATTAGAACACTATTTCTTCGATACGGAGACATCTGCAAACACTATTTCCTAGCAAGGTATTGTCGCATTTACATTCATTTTAAGTGCATGCGAGGTATACATGACACTTCGCAATGAATATTACATATTATCATGAAACATAGAAATGAGATGCGGTATCGCGAATTAAGAAGCATTAGTACACCATTTCTTCGATACGGAGACATCTGCAAACGCTATTTCCTAGCAAGGTATTGTCGCATTCACTTTCTTTTGATGTGAATACGAGGAGTACATAACACTGCACATTAAATATTATATCTTATCATGAAACATAGGAATGGGATGCGATATCGCGTTTTGAGAAGCATTAGAACTCTATTGCTTCGATACGTAGACATCTGCCAACGCTATTTCCTAGCAAGGAAGTGTCGCATTTACATTCATTTTAAGTGTATACGAGGTATACGTGACACTTCGCAATGAATATTGTATATTATCATGAATCATAGAAATGAGAAACGATATCGCGTTTTGAGAAGCATTAGAGCACTAATGCTACGATACGTAGACATCTGCAAACGCTATTTCCTAGCAAGGAAGTGTCGCATTTACATTCTTTTGAAATGAGTACGAGGTAAGCATGACACTTCGCATTGAATATTATATCTTATCACGAAACATAGAAGTGAGATGCGATATCGTGATTTAAGAAGCATTAGAACACTATTTCTTCGATACGGAGACGTCTGCAAACGCTATTTCCTAGCAAGGTATTGTCGCATTCACTTTCCTTTGATGTGAATACGAGGAGTACATAACACTGCACATTAAATATTATATCTTATCATGAAACATAGGAATGGGATGCGATATCGCGTTTTGAGAAGCATTAGAACTCTATTGCTTCGATACGTAGACATCTGCCAACGCTATTTCCTAGAAAGGAAGTGTCGCATTTACATTCATTTTAAGTGTATGCGAGGTATACGTGACACTTCGCAATGAATATTGTATATTATCATGAATCATAGAAATGAGAAACGATATCGCGTTTTGAGAAGCATTAGAGCACTATTCCTACGATACGTAGGCATCTGCAAACGCTATTTCCTAGCAAGAAATTGTGGCATTCACTTTCTTTTGAAGTGAATACGAGGAGTACATAACACTGCACATTAAATATTATATCTTATCATGAAACATAGAAATGATAAACGATATCGCGTTTTGAGAAGCATTAGAGCACTAATGCTACGATACGTAGACATCTTCAAACGCTATTTCCTAGCAAGGAAGTGTCGCATTTACATTCTTTTGAAGTGAATACGAGGTATACATAACACTTCGCAATGAATATTATATCTTATCATGAAACATTGAAATGAGATGCGATATCGCGATTTAAGAAGCATTAGAACACTATTTCTTCGATACGGAGACATCTGCAAACGCTATTTCCTAGCAAGGAAGTGTCGCATTTGCATTCTTTTGAAGGGTATACGAGGTATACATGACACATCGCAATTAATATTATATCTTATCATGAAACATTGAAATGAGATGCGATATGACGATTTAAGATGCATTAGAACTCTATTGCTTCGATACGTAGACATCTGCAAACGCTACTTCCTAGGAAGGAAGTGTCGCATTTACATTCTGTTCAAGTGAATACGAGGTATACATAACACTGCACAATGAATATTATATCTTATCATGAAACATAGGAATGAGATGCGATACCGCGTTTTGAGAAGCATTAGAACTCTATTGCTTCGATACGTAGACATCTGCCAACGCTATTTCCTAGCAAGGAAGTGTCGCATTTACATTCATTTTAAGTGTATGCGAGGTATACGTGACACTTCGCAATGAATATTGTATATTATCATGAATCATAGAAATGAGAAACGATATCGCGTTTTGAGAAGCATTAGAGCACTATTCCTACGATACGTAGGCATCTGCAAACGCTATTTCCTAGCAAGGAATTGTGGCATTCACTTTCTTTTGAAGTGAATACGAGGAGTACATAACACTGTACATTAAATATTATATCTTATCATGAAACATAGAAATGAGAAACGATATCGCGTTTTGAGAAGCATTAGAGCACTAATGCTACGATACGTAGATATCTGCAAACGCTATTTCCTAGCAAGGAAGTGTCGCATTTACATTCTTTTGAAGTGAATACGAGGTATACATATCACTTCGCAATGAATATTATATCTTATCATGAAACATTGAAATGAGATGCGATATCGCGATTTAAGAAGCATTAGAACACTATTTCTTCGATACGGAGACATCTGCAAACGCTATTTCCTAGCAAGGTATTGTCGCATTTACTTTCTTTTGAAGTGAATACGAGGAGTACATAACACTGCACATTGAATATTATATCTTATCATGAAACATAGGAATGAGATGCGATATCGCGTTTTGAGAGGCATTAGAAATCTATTGCTTCGATACGTAGACATCTGCCAACGCAATTTCCTAGCAAGGAAGTGTCAGGGCATATACATTCTTTTGAGGTGAATACGAGGTATACATAACACTGCACAATGAATATTATACTTTATCATGAAACATTTAAATGAGATGCGAAATCGCGATTTCAGAAGCATTAGAACTCTATTGCTTCGATACGTGAACATTTGCAAGCGCTACATCCTAGCAAGGAAGTGTCGCATTTACATTCCTTTGAAAGGAATACGAGGTATACATGACACTTCGCAATGAATATTATATCTTATCATGAAATATAGAAATGAGATGCGATATGACGATTTAAGAAGCATTGGATCTCTATTGCATCGATACATATACATCTGCAAATGCTATTTCCTAGCAAGGAAGTGTCGCATTTACATTCTTTTGAGGTGAATACGAGGTATACATAACACTGCACAATGAATATTATATCTTATCATGAAACATAGGAATGAGATGCGATACCGCGTTTTGAGAAGCATTAGAACTCTATTGCTTCGATACGTAGACATCTGCCAACGCTATTTCCTAGCAAGGAAGTGTCGCATTTACATTCATTTTAAGTGTATGCGAGGTATACGTGACACTTCGCAATGAATATTGTATATTATCATGAATCATAGAAATGAGAAACGATATCGCGTTTTGAGAAGCATTAGAGCACTATTCCTACGATACGTAGGCATCTGCAAACGCTATTTCCTAGCAAGAAATTGTGGCATTCACTTTCTTTTGAAGTGAATACGAGGAGTACATAACACCGCACATTAAATATTATATCTTATCATGAAACATAGAAATGATAAACGATATCGCGTTTTGAGAAGCATTAGAGCACTAATGCTACGATACGTAGACATCTTCAAACGCTATTTCCTAGCAAGGAAGTGTCGCATTTACATTCTTTTGAAGTGAATACGAGGTATACATAACACTTCGCAATGAATATTATATCTTATCATGAAACATTGAAATGAGATGCGGTATCGCGATTTAAGAAGCATTAGAACACTATTTCTTCGATACGGAGACATCTGCAAACGCTATTTCCTAGCAAGGAAGTGTCGCATTTGCATTCTTTTGAAGGGTATACGAGGTATACATGACACATCGCAATTAATATTATATCTTATCATGAAACATTGAAATGAGATGCGATATGACGATTTAAGATGCATTAGAACTCTATTGCTTCGATACGTAGACATCTGCAAACGCTACTTCCTAGGAAGGAAGTGTCGCATTTACATTCTTTTCAAGTGAATACGAGGTATACATAACACTGCACAATGAATATTATATCTTATCATGAAACATAGGAATGAGATGCGATACCGCGTTTTGAGAAGCATTAGAACTCTATTGCTTCGATACGTAGACATCTGCCAACGCTATTTCCTAGCAAGGAAGTGTCGCATTTACATTCCTTTGAAAGGAATACGAGGTATACATGACACTTCGCAATGAATATTATATCTTATCATGAAATATAGAAATGAGATGCGATATGACGATTTAAGAAGCATTGGATCTCTATTGCATCGATACATATACATCTGCAAATGCTATTTCCTAGCAAGGAAGTGTCGCATTTACATTCTTTTGAGGTGAATACGAGGTATACATAACACTGCACAATGAATATTATATCTTATCATGAAACATAGAAATGAGATGCGATATCGCGATTTAGGAAGCATTAGAACTCTATTGCTTCGATACGTAGACATCTGCAAACGCTATTTCCGAGCAAGGAAGTGTCGCATTTGCATTCTTTTGAAGGGTATACGAGGTATATATGACACATCGCAATTAATATTATATCTTATCATGAAACATTGAAATGAGATGCGATATGACGATTTAAGATGCATTAGAACTCTATTGCTTCGATACGTAGACATCTGCAAACGCTACTTCCTAGGAAGGAAGTGTCGCATTTACATTCTTTTCAAGTGAATACGAGGTATACATAACACTGCACAATGAATATTATATCTTATCATGAAACATAGGAATGAGATGCGATACCGCGTTTTGAGAAGCATTAGAACTCTATTGCTTCGATACGTAGACATCTGCCAACGCTATTTCCTAGCAAGGAAGTGTCGCATTTACATTCTTTTGAAATGAATACGAGGTAAGCATGACTCTTCGCAATAAATATTATATCTTATCACGAAACATAGAAATGAGATGCGATATCGCGGTTTAAGAAGCATTAGAACACTATTTCTTCGATACGGAGACATCTGCAAACGCTATTTCCTAGCAAGGTATTGTCGCATTCACTTTCTTTTGAAGTGAATACGAGGAGTACATAACACTGCACATTAAATATTATATCTTATCATGAAACATAGGAATGAGATGCGATATCGCGTTTTGAGAAGCATTAGAAATCTATTGCTTCGATTCGTAGACATCTGCCAACGCTATTTCCTAGCAAGGAAGTGTCGCATTTGCATTCATTTTAAGTGTATGCGAGGTATACGTGACACTTCGCAATGAATATTATATATTATCATGAATCATAGAAATGAGAAACGATATCGCGTTTTGAGAAGCATTAGAGCACTATTCCTACGATACGTAGGCATCTGCGAACGCTATTTCCTAGCAAGGAATTGTGGCATTCACTTTCTTTTGAAGTGAATACGAGGAGTACATAACACTGCACATTAAATATTATATCTTATCATGAAACATAGAAATGAGAAACGATATCGCGTTTTGAGAAGCATTAGAGCACTAATGCTACGATACGTAGGCATCTGCAAACGCTATTTCCTAGCAAGGAATTGTGGCATTCACTTTCTTTTGAAGTGAATACGAGGAGTAGATAACACTGCACATTAAATATTATATCTTGTCATGAAACATAGGAATGAGAAACGATATCGCGTTTTGAGAAGCATTAGAACTCAATTGCTTCGATACGGAGACATCTGCAAACGCTATTTCCTAGCAAGGAAGTGTCGCATTTACATTCTTTTGAAGTGAATACGAGGTATACATAACACTTCGCAATGAATATTATATCTTATCATGAAACATAGAAATGGGATGCGATATCGCGATTTAAGAAGCATTAGAACACTATTTTTTCGATACGGAGACATCTGCAAACGCTATTTCCTAGCAAGGTATTGTCGCATTCACTTTCTTTTGAAGTGAATACGAGGAGTACATAACACTGCACATTAAATATTATATCTTGTCATGAAACATAGGAATGAGATGCAATATGGCGATTTAAGAATCATTAGAACTCTATTGCTTCGATACGTAGACATCAGCAAACGCTATTTCCAAGCAAGGCAGTGTCGCACTTACATTCTTTTGAAGTGAATACGACGTATACATAACACTCCACAATGAATATTATATATTATCATGAAACATAGTAATGAGTAGCGATATCGCGTTTTAAGAAGCATTAGAACTCTAATGCTACGATACGTAGACATCTGCAAACGCTATTTCACAGGAAGGAAGTGTCGCATTTACATTCATTTGAAGTGTATGCGATGTATACATGACACTAAGCAATGAATATTATATATTACCATGAAACATAAAAATGTGAAACGATATCGCGTTTTGAGAAGCATTAGAACTCTATTGCTTCGATACGTAGACATCTGCCAACGCTATTTCCTAGCAAGGAAGTGTCGCATTTACATTCTTTTGAAAGGAATACGAGGTATACATGACACTTCGCAATGAATATTATATCTTATCATGAAACATAGAAATGAGATGCGATATCGCGATTTAAGAAGCATTAGAAATCTATTGCTTCGATACGTAGACATCTGCAAACGCTACTTCCTAGCAAGGATCTGTCGCAATTACATTCATTTGATGTGAATTCGAGGTATACATAACACTGCACAATGAATATTATATCTTATGACGAAACATAGAAATGAGATGCGATATGGCGTTTTAAGGGGCATTAGTACTCTATAGCTTCGATACAGATATATCTGGGAACGTAATTTCCTAGAAACTAACCTCCTCGCACCCCCCAGCATCAACTCCTGGACGCATGCAACCAGCCAAACTCGCCTTCAGAACCAGCAACTGGAAGAGTTCGCGCGCGCATACCTGCACGCGCTCACTCACACCGAGTTCCGCTGCCTCACTCGCACCGCCGAGTATACCTGTCTCGCTCGTACCGGGCACCAGTGTCTCACTCGCAGCACCGAGTATACCTGTCTCGCCCGCACCATGGACGGGCAGCCCTATCTCCCTCGCACCGAGGATTCCGTCCTGCAGGAAGACGTAGCCGGAGCCCATCACCTGAATGGGGTCTTTTCCAATTCCGGGAACAGGATCTGCTAGAACCTATATATTACTTCTAAGCTAGGACATACATACCATATCATGACGCATATATAAGAATTCCTAGATCTAAGTTTCACTAAGTAAGATGCGTCCGGCCAGCGGCATGCGCCGCTAGCCCCATCACGAGCCGCGAGTCCCCACTCGCTGGACCGCGCGCTCTCCGCCTCGAGATGCGAGTCCCCCACTCGCGGGACCGCGATCTCCCTACCGCGAGCCTCCGCGACCGTAGAGCCCCGCGAACCGAGGAGGTCCAGTTCTTGAATACTTTAAACCTAGAATATATTTTATTTTTACTTTTACTGTATCCAAGTACAAGTTCTTTTACCAAGTCTACTATTTCCACATCCATTAATTTTATCAAGTGTTAACAATTCTAGTTCTACTTTTAACATTACATTTAACTACAAATTCTTCCACGGGTTCTTCCATACAACTGGCGTTGCTCTTCATCAAATTGAAGGTGTATAGAAATCGGCTTTGTGACGTTGAGACCGCCGCTTATCCTTCAGATCTTAGTCGAAAGTACAGAAAAACCTGGTGAATGAATCGTGCTTCCGGTTTGCGAAGAACACGACGTGCGAGTAGGAAGCATTTCATACGATCACTTGTGCGTGAATATTTGTAGGGTGTTCCGAGAGTCCTCGTATACCAGCGACCTGCCTTCGCACCAGTCCAGACGCCGCTTTTCGAAGCGACCGTCGACGCTTCCGATCCAGACACCACGACGCATCACGCCGATTCTGCCACATTCAGCATCATCGCTGAATTCCGTCCGCCGTCCTTGTCTTCGCTGGCGACTGATCGAGATTTCCGTAGCAGCCAACAGAACGAAATCCGCTACGATCCCAGCGAACAATCCTCCACGCCGTTTCTACGTACAAATCGAGAGAGAAGTCATCGAAAGGTAGGGTCATTCCCTTATTATCGCGAGCGTTTTCGCTAGTGTCGCGTCAGCCGAAATTGTCGGACCCGGTCTTAACGCGTTCCCGCGGACCGAATTACCGAAATATAGGCTCGTGTCGCAAAGCCTCCGGAGCAACGGAAAATAGTTTCGCCGGACGTGACACCTCGAATTCACTTCAAAGGAATGTAAATGCGACACTTCCTTGCTAGGAAATAAGGTGCAGATATCTACATATCGAAGAAATAGAGTTCTAATGCTTCTTGAATCGCCATATCGCATCTCATTTCTATGTTTCATCATAAGATATAATATTGATTGCGAAGTGTCATGTATACATCGTATTCCTCTCAAGAGAATGTAAATGCGACACTTCCTTTCTAGGAAATTACGTTTCCAGATGTCTACGTATGGAAGCAACAGAGTCCTAATGTTTCTTACAACGCGATATCGCATCTCACTTCTATGTTTCATGATAAGATATAATATTCATTGTGCAGTGTTGTGTATATCTCGCCTACACTTCAAATGAATGTAAATGCGATACTTCCTTCCTAGGAAATAGCGTTTGCAGATGTCTACGTACCGATGCAATAGAGTTCTAATGCTTCTTAAGACGCGAAATCGCTCCTCATTTCTATGTTTCGTGATAAGATATAATATGTATTGTGGAGTGTTATGTATACCTCGTATTCACCTCAAAAGAATGTAAATGCGACACATCCTTGCTAGGAAATAGCGTTTGCAGATGTCTACGTATCGTAGCAATAGAGTTCTAATGCTTTTTAAAACGCGATATCGCATCACATTCCTATGTTTCATGATAACATATAATATTCATTGCGAAGCTTTATGTATTCCACGTGTGCACATCATATGAATGTAAATGCGACACTTCCTTCCTTGGAAATAGCGTTTGCACATGTCTACGTATCGAAGCAATAGGGTACTAATGCTTCTTAAATCGCGATATCGCATCTCACTTCTATGATTCACGATAAGATATACTATTCATTGCGAAGCGTCATGTATACCTCGTATTCACTTCAAAAGAACGTAACGGCGAAACTTCCATGCTAGGAAATAGCGTTTGCAGATGTCTACGTATCGTAGCGATAGAGTTCTAATATTTCGTAAAACGAGATGTCGTATTTCATTTCTATGTTTCGTAATAAAATATAATATTCATTGTGGAATGTTATGTATACCTCGTATTCACTTCAAAAGAATGTAAATGCGACACTTCCTTGCTAGGAAATAACGTTTGCAGATGTCTACGTATATTAGCAATAGGGTTCTAATGCTTCTTAAATCGCGATATCGCATCTCACTTCTATGTTTCATGATAAGATATAGTATTCATTGCGAAGTGTCATGTATATCTCGTATTCACTTCAGAAGAATGTAAAAGCGGCACATTCCCAGCTAGGAAGTAGCGCTTGCAGATGTCTACGTATCGAAGTAGTGGTGTTCTAATGCTTCTCAAAACGCGATATCGCAACTCATTCCTATGTTTCATGATAAGATATAATATTCATTGCGAAGTGTCATGTACATCTCGTTTTCACTTCAAAAGAATGTAAATGCTAAACTTCCATGCTAGGAAATAGCGTTTGCAGATGTCTACGTATCGTAGCAATGGAGTTCTAATGCTTCTTCAAACGCCATATCGCATCTCACTTCTATGTCTCATGATAAGATATAATATTCATTGCGAAGTGTCATGTATATCTCGATATTCACTTCAGAAGAATGTAAAAGCGGCACTTTCCCAGCTAGGAGGTAGCGCTTGCAGATGTCTACGTATCGAAGCAATTGTGTTCTAATGCTTCTCAAAACGCGATATCGCAACTCATTCCTATGTTTCATGATAAGATATAATATTCATTGCGAAGTGTCATGTATATCTCGTATTCTCTTCAAAAGAATGTAAATGCGAAACTTCCATGCTAGGAAATAGCGTTTGCAGATGTCTACGTATCGTAGCAATAGAGTTCTAATGCTTCTCAAAACGCGAAATCGCATCTCATTCCTATGTTTCATGATAAGATAAAATACTCATTCCGAAGTGTCATGTATATCTCGTATTCACTTCAAAAGAATGTAAACGCGAAACTTCCATGCTAGGAAATAGCGTTTGCAGATGTCTACGTATCGTAGCAATAGAGTTCTAATGCTTCTCAAAACGCGATATCGCATCTCATTCCTATGTTTCATGATAAGATACAATACTCATTGCGAAGTGTCATGTATATCTCGTATTCACTTCAAAAGTATGTAAATGCGACACTTCCTTGCTAGGAAATAACGTTTGCAGATGTCTACGTATATTAGCAATAAAGTTCTAATTCTTCTTAAAACTAGATGTCGCATTTCATTTCTATGTTTCGTAATCAGATATAATATTAATTGTGGAGTGTTATGTATACCTCGTATTCACTTCAAAACGATGTAAGTGCCACACATCCGTGCTAGGAAATAGCGTTTGCAGATGTCTACGTATATTAGCAATAAAGTTCTAATTCTTCTTAAAACGAGATGTCGCATTTCATTTCTATGTTTCGTAATAAGATGTAATATTCAGTGTGGAGTGTTATGTATACCTCGTATTCACTTCAAAGGGATGTAAGTGCGACACTTCCTTGCTAGGAAATATTGTTTGCAGATGTCTACGTATCGTAGAAATGGAGTTCTAGTGCTTCTTAAATCACGATATCGCACATGATTTCTATGTTTCGTGATAAGGTATAATATTCATTGCGTAATGTCATGTATACCTCGTATTCACTTCAAAAGAATGTAAATGCGACACTTTCTTGCTAGGAAATATGGTTTGCAGATGTCTAAGTATCGTAGCAATAGAGCTCTAATGCTTCTTAAAACGCGATATCGCAACTCATTCCTATGTATCATGATAAGATATAATATTCATTGCGAAGTGTCATGTACATCTCGTATTCACTTCAAAAGAATGTAAATGCGAAACTTGCATGCTAGGAAATAGCGTTTGCAGATGTCTACGTATCGTAGCAATAGAGTTCTAATGCTTCCTAAAACGCGATATCGCATCTCACTTCTATGTTTCATGATAAGATATAATATTCATTGCGAAGTGTCATGTATACTTCGTATTCACTACAAAAGAATGTAAATGCGACACTTCCATGCTAGGAAATAGCGTTTGCAGATGTCTACGTATCGTAGCAATAGAGTTTAAATGCTACTTAAAACGAGATGTCGCATTTCATTTCTATCTATCGTGATAAGATACAATATTCATTGTGTAATGTTATGTATACCTCGTATTCACTTTAATGGAATGTAAGTGCGACATTTCCTTGCTAGGAAATAACATTTGCAGGTATCTACGCATCGTAGCAATAGAGTTCTAGTGCTCCTTAAATCGCGATATCGCATCTCACTTCTATGTGTCGAGATAAGATATAATATTCATTGCGAAGTGTTATGTATACCTCGTATTCACTTCAAATGAATGTAAATGCGACACTTCCATGCTAGGAAATAGCGATTGCAGATGTCTACGTATCGTAGCAATAGAGTTCTAATGCTTCTTAAAACGCGATATCGCATCTCACTTCTATGTTTCGTGATAAGATATAATATTCATTGCGAAGTGTCATGTATACCTCGTATTCACTTCAGAAGAATGTAAATGCGACTTTTACATGCCAGGAAATAGCGTTTGCAGATGTCTACGTATCGTAGCAATAGAGTACTAATGCTTCTTAAAGCGAGATGTCGCATTTCATTCCTATGTTTCGTGATAAGATATAATATTCATTGTAGAGTGTTATGTATACCTCGTATTCACTTCAAAAGAATGTAAATGCGACACTTCCATGCTAGGAAATAGCGTTTGCAGATGTCTACGTATCGTAGCAATAGAGTTCTAATGCTTCCTAAAACGCGATATCGCATCTCACTTCTATGTTTCATGATAAGATATAATATTCATTGCGAAGTGTAATGTATACTTCGTATTCACTACAAAAGAATGTAAATGCGACACTTCCATGCTAGGAAATAGCGTTTTCAGATGTCTACGTATCGTAGCAATAGAGTTTTAATGCTACTTAAAACGAGATGTCGCATTTCATTTCTATGTTTCGTGATAAGATACAATATTCATTGTGTAATGTTATGTATACCTCGTATTCACTTTAATGGAATGTAAGTGCGACATTTCCTTGCTAGGAAATAACATTTGCAGATATCTACGCATCGTAGCAATAGAGTTCTAGTGCTCCTTAAATCGCGATATCGCATCTCACTTCTATGGTTCGAGATAAGATATAATATTCATTGCGAAGTGTTATGTATACCTCGTATTCACTTCAAATGAATGTAAATGCGACACTTCCATGCTAGGAAATAGCAATAGCAGATGTCTACGTATCGTAGCAATAGAGTTTTAATGCTACTTAAAATTAGATGTCGCATTTCATTTCTATCTTTCGTGATAAGATACAATATTCATTGTGTAATGTTATGTATACCTCGTATTCACTTTAATGGAATGTAAGTGCGACATTTCCTTGCTAGGAAATAACATTTGCAGATATCTACGCATCGTAGCAATAGATTTCTAGTGCTCCTTAAATCGCGATATCGCATCTCACTTCTATGTTTCGAGATAAGATATAATATTCATTGCGAAGTGTTATGTATACCTCGTATTCACTTCAAATGAATGTAAATGCGACACTTCCATGCTAGGAAATAGCGATTGCAGATGTCTACGTATCGTAGCAATAGAGTTCTAATGCTTCTTAAAACGCGATATCGCATCTCTCTTCCATGTTTCGTAATAAGATGTAATATTCATTGTGGAGTGTTATGTATACCTCGTATTCACTCCAAAAGGATGTAAGTGCGACACTTCCTTGCTAGGAAATATTGTTTGCAGATGTCTACGTATCGTAGCATTGGAGTTCTAGTGCTTCTTAAATCACGATATCGCATCTGATTTCTATGTTTCGCGATAAGGTATAATATTCATTGCGAAATGTCATGTATACCTCGTATTCACTTGAAAAGAATGTAAATGCTACACTTCCTTGCTAGGAAATATTGTTTGCAGATGTCTACGTATCGTAGCAATAGAGTTCTAATGCTTCCTAAAACGCGATATCGCATCTCACTTCTATGTTTTATGATAAGATATAATATTCATTGCGAAGTGTCATGTATACCTCGTACTCACTTCAAAAGAATGTAAATGCGACACTCACATGCTAGGAAATAGCGTTTGCAGATGTCTACGTATCGTAGCAATAGAGTTCTAATGCTTCTTAAAATGAAAAGTCGTATTTCATATCTATGTTTCGTAATAAGATATAATATTCATTGTGGAATGTTATGTATACCTCGTATTCACTTCAAAAGAATGTAAATGCGACACTTCCTTGCTAGGAAATGACATTTGCAGATGTCTACGCATCGTAGCAATAGAGTTCTAATGCTTCCTAAAACGCGATATCGCATCTCACTTCTATGTTTCATGATAAGATATAATATTCATTGCGAAGTGCCATGTATACCTCGTATTCACTTCAAGTGAATGTAAATGCGACACTTCCATGCTAGGAAATAGCGTTTGCAGATGTCTACGTATCGTAGCAACAGAGTTCTAATGCTTCTTAAAACGAGATGTCGCATTTCATTTCTATGTTTCGTGATAAGATATAATATTCATTGTGGAGTGTTATGTATACCTCGTATTCACTTGAAAAGAATGTAAATGCGACACTTCCTTGCTAGGAAATATTGTTTGCAGATGTCTACGTATCGTAGGAATAGAGTTCTAATGCTTCTTAAAACGCGATATCGCATCTCACTTCTATGTTTCATGATAAGATATAATATTCATTGCGAAGTGTCATGTATACCTCGTATTCACTTCAAAAGAATGTAAATGCGAAACTCACATGCTAGGAGATATTGTTTGCAGATGTCTACGTTTCACAGCAATAGAGTACTAATGCTTCTTAAAACGAGATGTCGTATTTCATTTCTATGTTTCGTAATAAGATATAATATTCATTGCGAAGTGTCATGTATACTTCGTATTCACTACAAAAGAATGTAAATGCGACACTTCCATGCTAGGAAATAGCGTTTGCAGATGTCTACGTATCGTAGCAATAGAGTTTAAATGCTACTTAAAACGAGATGTCGCATTTCATTTCTATCTATCGTGATAAGATACAATATTCATTGTGTAATGTTATGTATACCTCGTATTCACTTTAATGGAATGTAAGTGCGACATTTCCTTGCTAGGAAATAACATTTGCAGGTATCTACGCATCGTAGCAATAGAGTTCTAGTGCTCCTTAAATCGCGATATCGCATCTCACTTCTATGTGTCGAGATAAGATATAATATTCATTGCGAAGTGTTATGTATACCTCGTATTCACTTCAAATGAATGTAAATGCGACACTTCCATGCTAGGAAATAGCGATTGCAGATGTCTACGTATCGTAGCAATAGAGTTCTAATGCTTCTTAAAACGCGATATCGCATCTCACTTCTATGTTTCGTGATAAGATATAATATTCATTGCGAAGTGTCATGTATACCTCGTATTCACTTCAGAAGAATGTAAATGCGACTTTTACATGCCAGGAGATAGCGTTTGCAGATGTCTACGTATCGTAGCAATAGAGTACTAATGCTTCTTAAAGCGAGATGTCGCATTTCATTCCTATGTTTCGTGATAAGATATAATATTCATTGTAGAGTGTTATGTATACCTCGTATTCACTTCAAAAGAATGTAAATGCGACACTTCCATGCTAGGAAATAGCGTTTGCAGATGTCTACGTATCGTAGCAATAGAGTTCTAATGCTTCCTAAAACGCGATATCGCATCTCACTTCTATGTTTCATGATAAGATATAATATTCATTGCGAAGTGTCATGTATACTTCGTATTCACTACAAAAGAATGTAAATGCGACACTTCCATGCTAGGAAATAGCGTTTTCAGATGTCTACGTATCGTAGCAATAGAGTTTTAATGCTACTTAAAACGAGATGTCGCATTTCATTTCTATGTTTCGTGATAAGATACAATATTCATTGTGTAATGTTATGTATACCTCGTATTCACTTTAATGGAATGTAAGTGCGACATTTCCTTGCTAGGAAATAACATTTGCAGATATCTACGCATCGTAGCAATAGAGTTCTAGTGCTCCTTAAATCGCGATATCGCATCTCACTCCTATGGTTCGAGATAAGATATAATATTCATTGCGAAGTGTTATGTATACCTCGTATTCACTTCAAATGAATGTAAATGCGACACTTCCATGCTAGGAAATAGCGATAGCAGATGTCTACGTATCGTAGCAATAGAGTTTTAATGCTACTTAAAATTAGATGTCGCATTTCATTTCTATCTTTCGTGATAAGATACAATATTCATTGTGTAATGTTATGTATACCTCGTATTCACTTTAATGGAATGTAAGTGCGACATTTCCTTGCTAGGAAATAACATTTGCAGATATCTACGCATCGTAGCAATAGATTTCTAGTGCTCCTTAAATCGCGATATCGCATCTCACTTCTATGTTTCGAGATAAGATATAATATTCATTGCGAAGTGTTATGTATACCTCGTATTCACTTCAAATGAATGTAAATGCGACACTTCCATGCTAGGAAATAGCGATAGCAGATGTCTACGTATCGTAGCAATAGAGTTTTAATGCTACTTAGAACGAGATGTTGCATTTCATTTCTATGTTTCGAGATAAGATATAATATTCATTGCGAAGTGTTATGTATACCTCGTATTATCTTCAAAAGAATGTAAATGCGGCACTTCCATGCTAGGAAATAGCGTTTGCAGATGTCTACGTATCGTAGCAATAGAGTTCTAGTGCTTCTTAGAATGAGAAGTCGTATTTCATTTCTATGTTTCGTAATAAGATATAATATTCATTGTGGAATGTTATGTATACCTCGTATTCACTTCAAAAGAATGTAAATGCGGCACTTCCATGCTAGGAAATTGCTTTTGCAGATATCGACGTATCGTAACAATAGAGTTCCAATGCTTCCTAAAACGCGATATCGCATCTCACTTCTATGTTTCATGATAAGATATAGTATCCATTGCGAAGTGTCATGTATACCTCGTATTCACTTCAAAAGAATGTAAATGTGGCACTTCCATGCAAGGAAATAGCCTTTGCAGATATCTACGTAACGTAACAATAGAGTTCTAATGCTTCCTAAAACGCGATATCGCATCTCACTTCTATGTTTCATGATAAGATATAGTATCCATTGCGAAGTGTCATGTATATCTCCTATTCACTTCAAAAGAATGTAAACGCGACACTTCCATGCTAGGATATAGCGTTTGCAGTTGTCTACGTATCGTAGCAATAGGATTTTAATGCTACTTAAAACGAGATGTCGCATTTCATTCCTATGTTTCGTGATAAAATATAATATTCATTGTAGAGTGTTACGTATACCTCGTATTCACTCCAAAAGAATGTAAATGCGCTACTTCCATGCTAGGAAATAGCGTTTGCTGATGTCTACGTATCGTAGCAATAGAGTTCTAATGCTTCTTAAAATGAGAAGTTGTATTTCATTTCTATGTTTCGCAATAAGATATAATATTCATTGTGGAATGTTATGAATACCTCGTATTCACTTCAAAAGAATGTAAATGCGACACTTCCTTGCTAGGAAATAACATTTGCAGATGTCTACGCATCGTAGCAATAGAGTTCTAATGCTTCCTAAAACGCGATATCGCATCTCACTTCTATGTTTCGTAATAAGATATAATATTCATTGTGGAATGTTATGTATACCTCGTATTCACTTCAAATGAATGTAAATGCGACACATCCATGCTAGGAAATAACATTTGCAGATGTCTACGCATCGTAGCAATAGAGTTCTAATGCTTCCTAAACGCGATATCGCATCTCACGTCTATGTTTCATGATAAGATATAATATTCATTGCGAAGTGCCATGTATACCTCGTATTCACTTCAAATGAATGTTAATGCGACACTTCCATGCTAGGAAATAGCGTTTCCAGATGTTTACGTATCGTAGCAATAGAGTTCTAATGCTTCTTAAAACGAGATGTCGCATTTCATTTCTATGTTTCGTGATTAGATATAATATTCATTGTGGAGTGTTATGTATACCTCGTATTCACTTGAAAAGAATGTAAATGCGACACTTCCTTGCTAGGAAATATTGTTTGCAGATGTCTACGTATCGTAGGAATAGAGTTCTAATGCTTCTTAAAACGCGATATCGCATCTCACTTCTATGTTTCATGATAAGATATAATATTCATTGCGAAGTGTCATGTATACCTCGTATTCACTTCAAAAGAATGTAAATGCGAAACTCACATGCTAGGAGATATTGTTTGCAGATGTCTACGTTTCACAGCAATAGAGTACTAATGCTTCTTAAAACGAGATGTCGTAATTCATTTCTATGTTTCGTAGTAAGATATAATATTCATTGTGTAATGTTATGTATACCTCGTATTCACTTCAATGGAATGTAATTGCGACATTTCCTTGCTAGGAAATATTGTTTGCAGATGTCTACGTATATTAGCAATAGAGTACTAATGCTTCTTAAAACGAGATGTCGCATTTCATTTCTATGTTTCGTGATAAGATATAATATTCATTGTGGAGTGTTATGTATACCTCGCATTCACTGCAAAAGAATGTAAATGCGACACTTTCTTGCTAGGAAATATTGTTTGCAGATGTCTACGTATCGTAGCAAGAGAGATCTAATGCTTCTTAAAACGCGATATCGCATCTCACACCTATGTTTCATGATAAGATATAATATTCATTGCGATGTGTTATGTATTCCTCGTCTACACTTCAAATAAATGTAAATGCGCCAATTCCTTTCAAGGAAATAGCGTTTCCAGATGTTTACGTATCGAAGCAATAGAGTGCTTTTGATGTTTCTTAAATAGCGATATCGCAACCCATTTCTATGTTTGATGATAAGATATAATATTGATTGCGATGTGTTATGTATACCTCGTTTACACATCAAATTAATGTAAATGTCACACATTCTTCCTAGGAAATAGCGTTTCCAGATGTCTATTTATAGAAGCAATAGAGTTCTAATGCTTCTTAAAACGCAATATCGCATCACATTTCTGTGTTTCATGATAAGATATAATATTCATTGCGAAGTGATGTGTATACCTCGTCTACACTTCAAAAGATTGTAAATGCCACAATCTTTGCTAGGAAATAGCGTTTTCAGATGTCCACATATCGAAGCAATGGATTTCTAATGCTTCTTAAAACGCGATATCGCAGATCATTTCTTTGCTACATGATGTGATTTAATATTCACTGCGAAGTGTAATGTACATGTAGTATACACTTCGAAAGAATGTAAATGCCACACTTCATTGCTAGGAAATTGCGTTTCCAGATGTCTTCGTATCGAAGCAATAGTGTTCTAATGCTTCTTAAAACGCGATATCGCACCTCATTCCTATGTTTCATGATAAGATATAATATTCATTGCGATGTATTATGTATACCCCTTATTATCTTCAAAAGAATGTAAATGCAGCACTTCCATGCTAGGAAATAGGGTTTGCAGATGTCTACGTATCGTAGCAATAGAGTTCTAATGCTTCTTAAAATGAGAGGACGCATTTCATTTCTATATTTCGTAATAAGGTGTAATATTCATTGTGGAATGTTATGTTCACCTCGTATTCACGTCAAAAGAATGTAAATGCGACACTTCCTTGCTAGGAAATAACATTTGCAGATGTCTACGCATCGTAGCAATAGAGTTCTGGTGCTTCTTAAATCGCGATATCGCATCTCGCATCTATGTTTCAAGATAAGATATAATATTCATTGCGAAGTGTCATGTATACCTCGTATTAACTTCAAAAGAATGTAAATGCGGCATTTCCATGCTAGGTAATAGCATTTGCAGATGTTTACGTATCGTAGCAATAGAGTTCTAATGCTTCTTAGAACGCGATATCGCATCTCACTTCTAAGTTTCATGATAAGATATAATATTCATTGCGAAGTGTCATGTATACCTCGTATTCACTTCAAGAGAATGTAAATGCGGCACTTCCATGCTAGGAAATAGCGTTTGCAGATGTCTACGAATCGTAGCAATAGAGTTCTAATGCTTCTTAAAATGAGAAGTCGTATTTCATTACTATGTTTCGTAATAAGATATAATATTCATTGTGTAATGTTATGTATACCTCGTATTCACTTCAATGGAATGTAAATGCGACACTACCATGCTAGGAAATGGCGTTTGCAGATGTCTACGTATCGTAGCAATTGAGTTCTAATGCATCTTAAAACGAAATGTCGCATTTTATTTCTATGTTTCGTGATAAGATATAATATTCGTTGTGGAGTGTTATGTATACCTCGTATTCACTTCAAAAGAATGTAAATGCGACACTTCCTTGCTAGAATATATTGTTTGCAGATGTCTACGTATCGTAAGAATAGAGTTCTAGTGCCTCTTAAATCGCGATGTCGCATCTCACTTCTATGTTTCGAGATAAGATATAATATTCATTGCGAAGTGTTATGTATACCTCGTATTATCTTCGAAAGAATGTAAATTCGGCACTTCCATGCTAGGAAATAGCGTTTGCAGATGTGTACGTATCGTAGCAATAGAGTTCTAATGTTTCTTAAAACGATATGTCGCATTTCATATCTATGTTTCGAGGTAAGATATAATATTCATTGTGGAGTGTTATGTATACCTCGTAGTCACTTCAAAAGAATGTAAATGCGACACTTCCATGCTAGGAAATAGCGTTTGCAGATGTCTGCGTATCGTAGCAAGAGAGAACTAATGCTTTTTAAAACGCGATATCGCATCTCACACCTATGTTTCATGATAAGATATCATATTCATTGCGAAGTGTTATGTATACCTCGTATTATCTTCAAAAGAATGCAAATGCGGCACTTCCATGCTAGGAAATAGCGTTTGCAGATGTGTACGTATCGTAGCAATAGAGTTCTAATGTTTCTTAAAACGATATGTCGCATTTCATATCTATGTTTCGTGGTAAGATATAATATTCATTGTAGAGTGTTATGTATACCTCGCATTCACTTCAAAAGAATGTAAATGCGACACTTTCTTGCTAGGAAATATTGTTTGCAGATGTCTACGTATCGTAGCAATAGAGTTGTAATGCTTCTTAAAACGAGATGTCGCATTTCATTCCTATGTTTCGTGATAAGATACAATATTCATTGTGGAGTGTTATGTATAGTTCGTATTCACTTCAAAAGAATGTAAATGCGACACTTCCATGCTAGGAAATAGCGTTTGCAGATGTCTACGTATCGTAGCAATAGAGTTCTAATTCTTCTTAAAACGAGATGTCGCATTTCATTTCTATGTTTCGTGATAAGATATAATATTCAATGTGGAGTGTTACGTATACCTCGTATTCACTTCAAAGGTATGTAAATGCGACACATCCCTGCTAGGGAATAGCGTTTGCAGATGTCAACGTATCGAAGAAATAGGTTTATAATGCTTCTTAAGACGCGATATCGCATCTCGTTTCTATGCTTCATGATAAGATATAATATTCATTGCGAAGTGTTATGTATACCTCGTCTACACTTCAAAAGAATGTAAATGCCACAGTTCCCTGCTACTAAATTGCGTTTCCAGATGTCTACGTATCGAAGCAGTAGAGTTCTAATTCTTTTAAAAACCGATATCGCATCACATTTCTATGATTCATGATAGGATATAACATTCAATGCGAAGGGTTATGAATACCTCGCCTACAGTTCAAATGAATGTAAATGCCACACTTTCTTGCTTGGAAATATCGTTTCCAGATGTCTACGTATCGAAGTAATAGGGTTCTAATGCTGCTTAAAACGCAATATCGCATTTCATTTCTATGTTTCCTGATAAGATATAATATTCATTGCGATGTGTTATGTATACCTCGTCTACACTTCAAAAGAATGTAAATGCCATACTTCCTTGCTAGGAATTAGCGTTCCCAGATGTCTACGTATGGAAGCAATACGGTTTTAATGCTTCTTAAAACGCGATATCGCATCTAATTTCTATGTTTCATGATTAGATATAATATTCATTGCGAAGTGTTATGTATACCTCATCTACCGTTCAAAAGAATGGTAACGTCACACTACCTTGCTAGCAAAAAGCGATTCCAGATATCTACGTATCGAAGCAATAGACTTCTAATGTTTCTTAACACGTGATATCGCACCTCATTCCTATGTTTCAGGAAAAGATATAATATTCATTGCGAAGGGCTATGTATACCTCGTCTACACTTCAAAAGAATGTAAATGCCATAATTCCTTGCTAGGAAATAGCGTTTCCAGGTGTCTAAGTATCGAAGCAATGGAGTTGTAATGCTTCTTAAAACGCGATATAGCATCTCAGTTCTATGTCACATGATAAGATGTAATTTCAATGCATCGCGTTATGTATATTTCCTCTACACTTCAAATGAATGTAAATGCATCACTCCCTTGCTACGGAATATCGTTTCTATATCTGAAGGTTTAGAAGCAATAGAGTTCTAATGCTTCGTAAAACGCGGCTGCGCATCTTACTTCTATATTTCATCATAAGATGTAATATTCATGGCATCGCATTATGTTTATCTACTTCTGCACATGAATTGAGTGTAAACCCTACAATTTCTTGCCCGGGGATAGCGTTTCTAGATGTCCAGGTGCCGAAGCATTTAATTTGTCATGCTTCATGCACCGCAATATCATATAAACCGCATTTCATATAAACAGTTCAAAGTAAGATAGAAGGTTGTAAAGCTCTATGCATCGCATTATGCTTATCTGCTGCTGTGCCTCATAATGCTCTGGGATGTGAGAAGGTCCTCAACCATCCTTAACCCCCTAAAGGGAAGTCAAAAGTCCAGCGGCCCTGCAGGTGGGCCATGGGAGCGCGGCGCGCGAGGCGCTACGCAATTTAAATGATCAGGAGGATCCCCTCAGGGACATCCAAGAAGGCGAGAAGAGGAAATCACCGAAGTCCACTGATCGATGGACCCGAACAATACCGAAGCCTACAGCCCACTCCACCAAGGAGCCCCGAGGAGGATCCAGGAGACCCGAGGACCACCAGCGAATTTAAGGAACCTGAAGAAGAGAACTTGAGAGCTTATTCGCTAAAGCGTCCCATTTCTTGTGTCGCATATTGTATATTTGTATCTTATATCGTGAAGCGAGTTATGATACCCGGTAATTCGCGGCGTGTTGCATAGTTTCCCGTAACCCTTGTTAGTTAAACCCACGTCGAGACCATAAATAAACATGCAGTGACTTCAGTATCTCGCGACCTGAGTGTGTGTACTTGGCTAGGCGTAGTCGAGAGGAGGAGCATTTCGAAGTTTCAAGGGTTGTTCCGCCCCAGGGTTCCCGGGGTCGTGTAGTCTATCCCTTTGCTACTTTCTGAGCAGCTGGCGCCCAAGAAAAGTTGTACGTGAGAGGATACCTTGGAACGATAGATCGCTTTAGATTAAAGTACGTTTTACACCTTAAAGCATTTAGATAATTAACCCTTGGAGCTTCCCTGACTTACTATATATAGGTTTCCGTCACAACTAATAGGAACCATCACTTTACATAGATATATAGAACACACATAGTTTTAAACGTAGAACTGAGAATTTGAGAACTTACTTTGAAACGTTAGTAGTGAGAAATTCCATCGGATTTCACAGAAATTCAGAACTTACTTGCTATGAAACATAGGCAGATAAGGGCCATCGCGTTGCTTAGAACTTTAGAACTTGCTTACTTCAACAAAGATTTCTATTGGCTTCGTCCGTTCTTTTAGAAGAGTTTTTGATAAACCACATAATTTTCACGCTTCTGATATCTTTGAAAGTTCGCGAGATGTAATCGTTTAAGTTTTAAAATGATTACTTAGTGTGGATTATTATTTAGTAACTCGCTCATAAACGAGTCTGCATAGGATTTAATCCATAAGTTTTTAAGCCTGGAATTTATGCAGTTATTTGTTATTCACTTATTGCTCAAACGACAAAGATTGTGACCACTTCAAAATGGTTGACTTTCATCAATTTTCTTAAAAATTGAAATACTACCCAACTGCTTGCATTAAAGTCTGTAATTAACGCTTTCGAAACATTTTACCTCTTATAGATGAATTCTGGAATTGAAATTGAATGTTTGACTTTTCTAGCTCCTGTTTAGACATCTTTCTATTGGAATGTTCAAGTATTTTTCATATTCGTAATTATTAAAAATGTTTTACTTGATTCTTTTATTTAATATTTAGAATTTTCTGAGAAATATTTTTTATCGTAATGAACTATATAATTGCAATTATAATTCTTTATGAAGTAATAATAACAGAAAGGTATGTATCCATTCTTGTAGTTTTGTAAAGAGTATTTAATCTTACTATCTAAAATGAAACATTGAGATCTGCTTACAATCTAATGGAATTTAATTACCTTTTGATTCAAATTCACAATGATAATCTTCCATAGTTCAACAATTTTGTGAGCTGTCCTCAGGAATCCGCAGCTCAGTACTTATAAAATGAACGACACAAAGAACAGCCTAACCAAACGTATTCGAACCGATTTTTCAATACTAATCTTATCATGTTTAATTTATGCTGCAAACTATTGAAATGCCCTTCGAAAAGTGTTTATTCACAGTGAAGTAAACGGTAAATGTTACGCCTTCCACCACTGTTTACAATACGTATGTTTCACTTCCTATCAAAACCGTGAGTATTATCGCTTTTCTTTACTTTTTGTAACCTTCAATGCCTTCACGTTACAGATCGTTAAACTTGCTTTAAAATGCTCTATTGTATTACGGAAGAATAGACATACCAATTCATTTTAAAAAATGAAGGTAACCTTCATATGTCCAATATAACTCCACTTACAAAAAAACTATTTTCATCATCGGATGGCCCCTTTGTACTATGCAATTTTATATTAACAAAAACTTCTATGAAACGATGTCGACAGATGAATATATTTGCCTTAGAATTACAAGAGCCAACAATTTCGAAAGTAGAATATTTCTTTACTTCGCTAACCGAATCATTGCAAACGTTAAGTAAAGTGCGTGCCTTTCAAAACAGTCAAATGCAAATTACGATACAACGTTTCCAAGAAATGGTACGTGCCACTGTTTTTTAATTTCCGTTTATTTAATCAAAAGGAAATTTAATTGAAATATCCGCAAAATTTGAAGACAAAAAGTTATTGTAATTTTACGCAACATATATGATGGTGATAAAGGATAAGTATACGGAACTGAAAATAGAAAGCAGCGAGCAGAAAAAGAAACTGATGGAGCTACAAAGTAGATTGATACATCCGTCAAATGATGATTCTAGGTTAATAAAATCTGTTAATTAAAGAACTATTGCAAAAATCAAGTATAATCAATATTACTTCTGCTCAAAGGCTATAATAGAATTGGACCGAAATGGGTAAAAAACAGGCAATTATATCTATACGTTCTATTCTATGCAAAGGCAAATATTTCGAAGAGAAAAGATGTGTTACTTACAAATTACTTATGTTCCTAGATATCTCACTAATTTAGGCTTCTTGTCTTGCAGAACTTATCATTCATGTAACATGTAAAGCGGTCGAAGAATAGTAAAAGATTTTTAAATTTCATAGCCTCACTTGATACGTCGATTGGATCACGTAAAATATCGGACATTAATTGCATCTACATCTTCAGACCTTAAATATATAATTGCAACAACATATTTAATAGCGTTTTAATAACATTTTTCTAATTGTTTATATCTATGTCTAATAAATATATATTAATCGAATAAGTTGCTTTACCAAAGAATAAAAGTATCTGAGGCTTACAAATCGGAGCATTACATAACAAACGTGCATCACATATATAATATTACATGTAATAAAAGATGAAGACCAAAAAGATCGTACATAAGTTGAATCCACAATGCGGTCATAGAGATACAGAAGCGGCAAAAATTCCAAACAATAATTTAAAGAATTCAAAAAGGGGGGAGTGAAAATCCATCTCCTTGACGATGATAAGGAACAAGTCTGCCTCATGCACTACAATATCCCAAACAGCCAGCGATTGGCACGCCAATGACAACGGATGGAACGAATTCCGTGACAGAACTGTGCTAACAAAGTGCTCCTACTCAGCTTTCGAAATGGCATACTGTTAGTACTGGGGCGGCATTCGTATCACGGCACTATTAAAGCACCGAGATATAGCACACGGGCTACACGGCCGTGACAATGACACTATCAGCTCACCATAGCTACACGCGTGGTTGTGGCGTAGGCTGACATTTACTAATGGGGAAGCTGTTTCCATAAAAATTCTAAGCAAATATGAAAAATGACTAAACTGTGCAATTTATTTATTTTGATTCCAAAATAGATACACCGGCACAAAACAAAGATATAAGAACTCGATTTTATTATTTTCTATAAACTAGCTCGATAGGACGATTTTTTCCATAAAGTCGATAATTACTTTGTCATAAAAATATACACACTTATTTTATACATATTTTCTTCAATTTATTGTTGCAAATTCATGCAATTGAGGGTTACATTAAATACGATGACAGCATGTTATTTCAAAAATTACACAAGGCGAAGCTAGGGACGCAACAGCATGAATTTTTATTTTATAAGTAATATTTTTTTGATAAATATTATTTTTAGTCTATGATGGATTGAAAGAAATATATACGACTCGCTCAATAACTATAAATATAGGAAAACGACCATCAAAATGTCTATCAATACTCATATGCTGAACATCTACTGACATCTAACGGTTCTAATTTGTATGAAAGCACAGGTTCCCCATTGCCAAATGTGATCCTGCGTCATTGCTGAGGAGATTCATGAATGGAGCGATGATACGCGTGTCACCATAGTGCTGGTGCTGCGCGATTCGCTTGTCTAGAATGTGCTGGTAACACGTTCTGGCACTTTAGTTAACGAATCCGGTCACAGATGACTACGAATCAGTTGACACTCCTCGGAAGTGGCAATATAGTGCCGGCATGGTGTCGCTACCATCTTGCCGTATGTTATCTGGGATGCTTTTTAGTGCATTATTCCGAATTGAATTTGAACACATAGCTACTTAATCGCAAATATGTATGTACTGTGACGTGGTGACGTCACAAGGCTCGCTCACCCCCCCCCCCCCCTGCTTCGGTTAGACTAGCTCGCAGATCACCACCCATGCGAGAAGCGCGACACGGACCATTGCGATAGCTGTATTTGCGAGGAGCGTGAAATACACGATGGTAGAACCTTCCCCCCCCCCCCCCCCCCGTTCGTTTCTCTCTCTCCGTTCGACGGATAAGACTGGCGAGCTGATGGAAGAAGCGACCTATAAGACGCCTCTTCGGCGGATAATAAGACCGCAGGTTCGCGGAAGGGCTGTGCGCCGAGGTAGCGTGACGGTCTCGACGGTGGAGGAGTCGGGAAGTGAGCAAGAAGAGACCCTGAAGCCCGAAGGATACGATCCAGAGCTCTGCAACGATAAGACCGCTGCCATAGTCCATGGAGACAAACAGGATGGTTCTCGGGTGTGAGAAGGACGCTACCACACCCTTGAGCCCATGGAGAGGAAAACTCAAGATGCACAGCGGAATTGCAGGTGAGCCGTGGAAAGCGCGGCGCGCGACACGCGCCGCAGTTCAAATAATCCAGAGGACCCCCTCTAGACACACCAGAGGGGGCGATCAGGGAAGATCGCCGAAATCCACCGATCGATGCCCCGAACAATACCGAAGCGTATGGCCCTACCCCATCAAGGAGCCCTAAGGAGGATCTAAGGGGATCCGAAGACCCCCAGCAAACCTATATAATGAGCTAGCCAGCACGAAGACAGCCTCTTATTCTTCTGAACGACATAGCGACTACTTAGCGAGCAACCGAGCAAGAGATTATACGGAGCGATTCGGAGGAGAGAGAGAGAGAGAGAGAGAGAGAGAGAGAGAGAGGGGGGTAGACGGACTGAACGAGATCCATACTTGTTGGAAACAAGAACGTGAGTCCTTATACGCTAAAGCGTCCCATTTGTTCCCTGCCGCAATTGTGATATCGCGTATTGTAATTTGTATTGTATAACGGGTGGTGATGCACAGTCATTCGCGGCGTGTCGTATACCCTTTTGTAATACCGCGTCGAGGCAATCTAGAAAGAAGCCGTGAGTTCAGTATCCCGCGACCCTAATTTGCGCACTCGGCTAGAAGCAGTCGAGCGAAAGAGTATTTCGAAATTTCGAGGGTTATCTTGAACCGGGTTTCCCCGGGTTGCGTGGTTTACTAGTTTTTGCTACTTTTTGAGTAGCTGGCGCCCAAAAAGTCCCAGCCTCGCAGCTTCGAAATACTCGCTGGATAGGAAATTTATTGTTCTGTACTTCGCGTTGCCGAATCACGCGGATATTCTGTACCCCGATATAACCCCGGATTAAACTTCTGGATACCCCGTTATTATTGGTTCTATATACCCTTTTCTTGAGGATTGAAACGGGAAAAACCGTCACAGTACATAATTATACATGACTGCATAAGAAGGATATCATATACTTTTATAATGAATGCGATATAAGAATATAAAACGAAGAACTATCCACTCCCATCGGGAGTAAAAACAATGTTTGGTACGCAAAGTTCATTGCAAAATATAATCAAGCAGTTAATATATCAAATCACAGCACACAATAAATCACTGAATGTATAACGATATGAATAGTAAGAAAAACATATTTACCTGTTAGATGTTTATAAATTCAAATTTAAAAGTCCAAGTCACATTTAATATATTATTGTTTAACAAGGTGATTTAATGTTGTTTCAAATAGGCGTGCAGAACTAACTCGTACTTCTGTCAATGTAATTTCATTCGAAAAATACAAAGGATAAGAGGAAATATTCTCCAATATATAACATACATTAACCAACGGATGCAAGAGAGAACACTCGATCTCGGTATAACGAGACCGGGGCGTCATCCTGCAGTAATCGTATAACGCCTGTTCCGAGATGGTGTAGAGAGGGAATGTGGAGGGTGAAAAGCATAAAATAACAACAATGTAACTAAAGAGAAAGAGAAAGAAAATATGTGGAAGCATTGCATTTATTAAGAGGAAATCCTAGAAATATCAAACAACAGATTATATACCATACTGTAAGGGTAAGGTACAACGAAATAGACGATATCGTGAGAGAAACTAAAAAAATCGAGAAACTTAAAGAGAAAATAATAATTTAGATTGAGCGAATCAATATCACTGATCCCGGCAAGCTTAATGGAAAACGCATAACGATGAATCGGTTAGAGTATAAGATAGATGTTGGTCGCGGTTTGAGTGGCCCTGGGAATCCTTTGCCCGCATCAGGGCAGGCAGTAGGATGGTGGAGGGCCTGCCCTCCTGTTGCTTGGATCTATAGAATTCTCATTCTTTTGTAGAGTAGAAGCAGATAATTATAATGCTTTTCATAGAAGATTAAAGATTACTTAATTCGAAACGTTGAAATGAGATGAGTCATGGCATGGTATGAAGCATTAGTACTCTATTCTCTCGACATGTAGACACTTCGAAGGGCAATCCTGTTGCATGGAGCTGTGGAATTTACATTCTTATGAAGTTTTAAAGCAGATAAGCATAGAGCTATGCATAAGAGATTACAGCATTCTTGCTTTGAAACGATGAAATGGGATGCGCCAGCGCATTGCATGGAGAATTCTAGCTCGATTGCTTTAACAGACAGAAACTACGGAGCGCCATGCCGTTATATGGAATTATATAGTTCACATTCTATTGAAGACCTCTAACAGTTAAGCATACTGTTATGGATATATGATTACAGATTCTTTGCTTTGAAACGTGTAAATGAGATGCGTCATTGCGCTGCATGAAGTATTAGAAATGTCTTGCTTGGTCACGTAGAGATCTGGAAACGATATTCTGTTGCAAGTAAGTATAGGATTCACATCCTTCTAAGGTCTAGATGCAGACAAATGTAACATATTGCATAGAACATTGCAAGTTACCATGAATCAATGAAATGACTTGCGACATCGTGTTGAATGAAGCAATAGAACTCTATTGCTTCGAAAAGTAGACATCTAAGAACGCAATTCCCTTGCAAGGAAGTGTAGAAATCACAGTCTTTTGGCGTGTATATGCAGACAAGCATAACGAGATGTGTAGAGTATTTTTATCTACTTACGTACTACGAACTGTTGATATCAAATGCGATATCGCGTTTTATATAGCATTTGAAATCTATTGCTTCAATACGTGCACATCTAGAAACGCTATCTCCTGGCAAGATAATGTAGGATTTTTATAAAGTAATAGAACTTTATTGCTTTGACAAGTAGATATCTAAAAACGCTATTCCCCTGCAAGGGAGTGTAGGGTTCACATTCGCTAGAAGTGTTGAAATGTGATGCGAGATCGCGATGAATGATGTATTAGAACTCTATTGCTTCGACACATTTACAACCAGAATCGCTATCCTCTTGTCAGGAAGTGTGGAAACCACACTTTTGGGGCGCAGAAGCAGATGAGCATAATGATATATACAGTGCATCAAAATCTACATACATACTTCGAACTCTTGATGTGAAATGCTATATCGCGTTCCATGAAGCATTAGAACTCCTATGCCTCGATTCGTAGACATCTAGAAACACTGTTCCGTAGCAAGCAAGAGCGGTATTTGCATTATTTTCAAGTGCAGACGAGATATACGTAACGCTTGAGTTGACGTTGCAACTTAACATGAGACATAGATATGAGATGCGATATAGCGCTACATGAAGTATTAGAAATCTATTGCATCGATATGTAGACTTCTGGAAACGCTACTCCGAAGCAAGGAAGTGTGGCTCTTACATTATTTTGAAGTCTAGATGAGACATACATAACTTGTTGCAATGAATAGTACATCTTATTTGGAGACATAGAAATGAGATGTGATATCGCGTTTTATGAAGCCTTAGAACTCTAATGCTTCGATACGTAGACATCTAGAAACGCGATTTCGTCGTAAGGAAGCGTGATATTTACATTCCTTCGAAGTGCTGACGAGATATAATTAACACGATGCATTGATTTACATTTCAACAAAAAACATAGAAATATGATACAACATCGCACTTTATGTAGCATTGGAACTCTAAAGCTTCAATATCTGGTCATCTAGAAGCGCTATTCCGTAGCAAGGAAGTGTGAGATTTACATTCCTCTGAAGCGTTGCCGATATATACATAACGCGTTACATACAAATACATCTTGTCATTTTTCACAGAAATCATCTGCGAAATCGCGTTTAACGAAGCATTACAACTCTACTGCCCTGACACGTAGTCATCTGCAAGCTATATTCCGTAGCAAGGAAGTGCGGTGTCTACTTTCATTTGAAGTGTATACGAGGTATACATAACACTTCGCAATGAATATTATATCTTATTACGAAACATAGAAATGAAATACGACTTCTCATTTTAAGAAGCATTAGAACTCTATTGCTACGATACGTAGACATCTGCAAACGCTATTTCCTAGCAGGGATGTGTCGCATTTACATTCCTTTGAAGTGAATACGAGGTATACGTAACACTCCACATTGAATATTATATCTTATTATGAAACATAGAAATGAGATGCGATATCGCGTTTTAAGAAGCATTGGAACTCTATTGCTTCGATACGTAGACATCTGGAAGCGTAATTTCCTAGCAAGGAAGTGTCGCATTTGCATTCATTTGAAGTGCACACGAGGAATGAGTGACTCCTCGCAATGAATATTGTATCTTATCATGAAACATAGGATTGAGATGCGATATCGCGCTTTAAGAAGCATTAGAACTCTATTGCTGTGATACATAGACATCTGCAAACGCTATTTCCCAGCAAGGAAGTGTCGCATTTACATTCTTTTGAAGTGAGTACGAGGTATACATGACACTTCGCAATTAATATTATATCTTATCATGAAACGTAGAAATGAAATGCTATATCGCGTTTTGAGAAGCATTATAACACTAAGGCTGCGATACGTAGACATCTGCAAACGCTATTTCCTGGCAAGGAACTGTCGCATTTACATTCAGTTGAAGTGTATGCGAGGTATACATGACTCTTCGCAATGAATATTATATCTAATCATGAAACATAGAAATGAGATGCGATATCGCGTTTTAAGAATCATTAGATCTCTTTTGCTAAGATACGTAGACTTCTGCAAACGCTATTTCCTAGCAAGGAAGTGTCACATGTACATTCAGTTGAAGTGTATGCGAGGTATACATAACACTCCACAATGAGTATTACATATTATCACGAAACATAGAATTGTGATGCGACATCGCGTTTCGAGTAGCATTAGATCTCAATTGCTACGATACGTAGACATCTGCAAACGCCATTTCCTGGCAAGGAAGTGTCGCGTTTACATTCTTTTGAAGTGACTACGAGGTATACATGACACTTCGCAGTGAATATTATATCTTATCAGGAAACTTAGATATGAGATGCGATATGACTATCTAAGAAGCATTAGAACTCTATTGCTTCGATACGTAGACATCTGCAAACGCTATCCCTAACAAGGAAGTGTCGCATTTACATTCTTTTGAAAGGAATACGAGGCATACATGACACTTCGCAATGAATATTATATCTTATCATGAAACATAGAAATGAGATGCGATATGACGATTTAAGAAGCATTGGAATTCTATTGCTTCGATACGTAGACATCTGTAAACGCTATTTCCTAGAAAGGAAGTGTGGCATTTACATACATTTCAAGTGTAGGCGAGGAATACATAACACTTCGCAATGAATATTATATCTTATCATGAATCATAGAAATGAGATACGATATTGCGTTTTAAGAAGCTTTAGAACTCTATTTCTATGATACATAGACGATACATCTACAGACGCTGTTTCCTAGCAAGGAAGTGTCGCATTTACATTCATTTGAAGTGAATGCGAGGTATAGATAACACTCAACAATGAATATTATATCTTATCACGAAACATAGAAATGAGATGCGATATGGCGTTTTAAGGGGCATTAGTACTCTATACCTTCGATACAGATATATCTGGGAACGTAATTTCCTAGAAAGGAACCTCCTCGCACCCCCCAGCATCAACCCCTGGACGCATGCAACCAGCCAAACTCGCCTGCAGAACCAGCAACTGGAAGAGTTCGCGCGCGCATACCTGCACGCGCTCACTCACACCGAGTTCCGCTGCCTCACTCGCACCGCCGAGTATACCTGTCTCGCTCGTACCGGGCACCAGTGTCTCACTCGCACCACCGAGTATACCTGTCTCGCCCGCACCAAGGACAGGCAGCCCTATCTCCCTCGCACCGAGGATTCCGTCCTGCAGGAAGACGTAGCCGCAGCCCATCACCTGAATGGGGTCTTTTCCAATTCCGGGAACAGGATCTGCTAGAACCTATATATTACTTCTAAGCTAGCACATACATACCATATCATGACGCATATATAAGAATTCCTAGATCTAAGTTACACTAAGTAAGATGCGTCCGGCCAGCGGCATGCGCCGCTAGCCCCATCACGAGCCGCGAGTCCCCACTCGCTGGACCGCGCGTTCTCCGCCCCGAGATGCGAATCCCCCATTCGCGGGACCGCGATCTCCCTACCGCGAGCCTCCGCGACCGTAGCGCCCCGCGAACCGAGGAGGTCCAGTTCTTGTATACTTTAAACCTAGAATATATTTTATTTTTACTTTTACTATATCCAAGTACAAGTTCTTTTACCAAGTCTACTATTTCCACATCCATTAATTTTATCAAGTGTTAACAATACTAGTTCTACTTTTAACATTACATTTAACTACGAATTCTTCCACGGGTTCTTCCATACAACTGGGGTTGCTCTTCATCAAATTGAAGGTGTATAGAAATCGGCTTTGTGACGATGAGACCGCCGCTTATCCTTCAGATCTTAGTCGAAAGTACAGAAAAACCTGGTTAATGAATCGTGCTTCCGGTTTGCGAAGAACACGACGTGCGAGTAGGAAGCATTTCATACGATCACTTGTGCGTGAATATTTGTAGGGTGTTCCGAGAGTCCTCGTATACCAGCGACCTGCCTTCGCACCAGTCCAGACGCCGCTTTTCGAAGCGACCGTCGACGCTTCCGATCCAGACACCACGACGCATCACGCCGATTCTGCCACATTCAGCATCATCGCTGAATTCCGACCGCCGTCCTTGTCTTCGCTGGCGACTGATCGAGATTTCCGTAGCAGCCAACAGAACGAAATCCGCTACGATCCCAGCGAACAATCCTCCACGCCGTTTCTACGTACAAATCGAGAGAGAAGTCATCGAAAGGTAGGGTCATTCCCTTATTATCGCGAGTGTTTTCGCTAGTGTCGCGTCAGCCGAAATTGTCGGACCCGGTCTTAACGCGTTCCCGCGGACCGAATTACCGAAAAATAGGCCCGTGTCGCAAAGCCTCCAGAGCAACGGAAAATAGTTTCGCCGGACGTGACACCTCGAATTCACTTCAAAAGAATGTAAATGCGACACTTCCTTGCTAGGAAATAAGGTTTGCAGATATCTACGTATCGAAGAAATAGAGTTCTAATGCTTCTTGAATCGCCATATCGCATCTCATTTCTATGTTTCATCATAAGATATAATATTCATTGCGAAGTGTCATGTATACCTCGTACTCACATCACAAGAATGTAAATGCGACACATCCAAGCTAGGAAATAGCGTTTGCAGATGTCTACGTATCGTAGCAATAAAGTTCTAATTCTTCTTAAAACGAGATGTCGCATTTCATTTCTATGCTTCGTAATCAGATATAATATTCATTGCGAAGTGTCATGCATACCTCGTATTCACTACAAAAGAATGTAAATTCGACACTTCCATGCTAGGAAGTAGCGTTTGCAGATGTCTACGTATATTAGCAATAGAGTTCTAACGCTTCTCAAAACGCGATATCGCATCTCATTCCTATGTTTCATTATAAGATAAAATACTCATTGCGAAGTGTCATGTATACCTCGTATTCAACCCAAAAGAATGTAAATGCGACACTTCCATGCTAGGAAATAGCGTTTGCAGGTGTCTACGTATCGTAGCAATAGAGTTCTAATGCTTCTTAAAACAAGATGTTGTATTTCATTTCTATGTTTCGTGATAAGATATAATATTCATTGTGTAATGTTATGTATACCTCGTATTCACTTTAATGGAATGTAAGTGCGACATTTCCTTGCTAGGAAATAACATTTGCAGATGTCTACGCATCGTAGCAATAGAGTTCTAGTGCTCCTTAAATCGCGATATCGCATCTCACTTCTATGTTTCGAGATGAGATATAATATTCATTGCGAAGTGTTATGTATACCTCGTATTCACTTCAAATGAATGTAAATGCGACACTTCCATGCTAGGAAATAGCGATTGCAGATGTCTACGTATCGTAGCAATAGAGTTCTAATGCTACCTAAAACGCGATATCGCATCTCACTTCTATGTTTTATGATAAGATATAATATTCATTGCGAAGTGTCATGTATACCTCGTACTCACTTCAATAGAATGTAAATGCGACACTCACATGCTAGGAAATATTGTTTGCAGATGTCTACGTATCACAGCAATAGAGTACTGATGCTTCTTAAAACAAGATGTCGTATTTCATTTCTATGTTTCGTGATAAGATATAATATTCATTGTGTAATGTTATGTATACCTCGTATTCACTTTAATGGAATGTAAGTGCGACATTTCCTTGCTAGGAAATAACATTTGCAGATGTCTACGCATCGTAACAATAGAGTTCTAGTGCTCCTTAAATCGCGATATCGCATCTCACTTCTATGTTTCGAGATAAGATATAATATTCATTGCGAAGTGTTATGTATACCTCGTATTCACTTCAAATGAATGTAAATGCGACACTTCCATGCTAGGAAATAGCGATTGCAGATGTCTACGTATCGTAGCAATAGAGTTCTAATTCTACCTAAAACGCGATATCGCATCTCACTTCTATGTTTTATGATAAGATATAATATTCATTGCGAAGTGTCATGAATACCTCGTACTCACTTCAATAGAATGTAAATGCGACACTCACATGCTAGGAAATATTGTTTGCAGATGTCTACGTATCACAGCAATAGAGTACTGATGCTTCTTAAAACAAGATGTCGTATTTCATTTCTATGTTTCGTGATAAGATATAATATTCATTGTGTAATGTTATGTATACCTCGTATTCACTTTAACGGAATGTAAGTACGACCTTTCCTTGCTAGGAAATATTGTTTGCAGATGTCTACGTATATTAGCAATAGAGTACTAATGCTTCTTAAAACGAGATGTCGTATTTCATTTCTATGTTTCTTAATAAGATATAACATTCATTGTGTAATGTTATGAATACCTTGTATTCACTTCAATAGAATGTAAGTGCGACATTTCCTTGCTAGGAGATATTGTATGCAGATGTCTACGTATATTAGCAATAGAGTTCTAATGCTTCTCAGAACGGGATATAGCACCTCATTCCTATGTTTCATGATAAGATATAATATTCATTGCGAGGTGTCATGTATATCTCGTATTCACTTCAAAAGAATGTAAATGCGACACTTCCATGCTAGGAAGTAGCGTTTGCAGATGTTTACATATCGTAGCAATAGAGTTCTAATGCTTCCTAAAACGCGATATCGCATCTCACTTCTATGTTTCATGATAAGATATAGTATCCATTGCGATGTGTCATGTATATCTCGTATTCACTTCAAAAGAATGTAAATACGACACCTCCATGCTAGGGAATAGCGTTTCCAGATGTCTACGTATCGTAGCAATAGGGTTCTAATGCTTCTTAAAACGCGATATCGCATCTCACTTCTATGTTTCATGATAAGATTTAATATTCATTGCGAAGTGTCATGTATACCTCGTACTCAGTACAAAAGAATGTAAATGCGACACTCACATGCTAGGAAATATTGTTTGCAGATGTCTACGTATCACAGCAATAGAGTACTAATGCTTCTTAAAACGAGATGTCGTATTTCATTTCTACGTTTCGTAATAAGATATAATATTCATTGTGGAGTGTTACGTATACCTCGTATTCACTTCAAAAGAATGTAAATGCGACACTTCCTTGCTAGGAAATAACTTTTGCAGATGTCTACGCATCGTAGCAATAGAGTTCTAGTGCTCCTTAAATCGCGATATCGCATCTCACTTCTATGTTTCGAGATAAGATGTAATATTCATTGCGAAGTGTTATGTATACCTCGTATTCACTTCAAATGAATGTAAATGCGAAACTTCCATGCTAGGAAATAGCGTTTGCAGATGTCTACGTATCGTAGCAATAGAGTTCTAATGCTTCTTAAAACGCGATATCGCATCTCACTTCTATGTTTCATGATAAGATATAATATTCATTGCGAAGTGTCATGTATACCTCGTATTCACTTCAAAAGAATGTAAATGAGACACTCGCATGCTAGGAAATATTGTTTGCAGATGTCCACGTATCACAGCAATAGAGTACTAATGCATCTTAAAACGAGATGTCGTATTTCATTTCTATGTTTCGTAATAAGATATAATATTCATTGTGTAATGTTATGCATACCTCGTATTCACTTCAATGTAATGTAATTGCGACATTTCCTTGCTAGGAAATATTGTTTGCAGATGTCTACGTATATTAGCAGTAGAGTACTAATGCTTCTTAAAACGAGATGTCGTATTTCATTTCTATGTTTCTTAATATGATATAACATTCATTGTGTAATGTTATGTATACCTCGTATTCACTTCAATGGAATGTAAGTGCGGCATTTCCTTGCTAGGAAATATTGTATGCAGATGTCTACGTATATTAGCAATAGAGTTCTAATGCTTCTCAGAACGGGATATAGCACCTCATTCCTATGTTTCATGATAAGATATAATATTCATTGCGAAGCGTCATGTATACCTCGCATTCACTTCAAAGGAATGTAAATGCGACACTTCCGTGCTAGGAAATAGCGTTTGCAGATGTCTACGTATCGTAGCAATAGAGTTTTAATGCTACTTAAAACGAGATGTTGCATTTTATTTCTATGTTTCGAGATAAGATATAATATTCATTGTGGAGTGTTATGTATACCTCGTATTCACTTCAAAACGATGTAAGTGCCACACTTCCGTGCTAGGAAATTGCGTTTGCAGATGTCTACGTATCGTAGCAATAGAGTACTAATTCTTACTAAAACGAGATGTCGCATTTCATTTCTATGTTTCGTAATAAGATGTAATATTCATTGTGGAGTGTTATGTATACCTCGTATTCACTCCAAAAGGATGTAAGTGCGACACTTCCTTGCTAGGAAATATTGTTTGCAGATGTCTACGTATCGTAGCAATGGAGTTCTAGTGCTTCTTAAATCACGATATCGCATCTGAATTCTATGTTTCGTGATAAGATATAATGTTCATTGCGAAATGTCATGTATACCTCGTACTCACTTCAAAAGAATGTAAATGGGACACTTTCTTGCTAGGAAATATGGTTTGCAGATGTCTACGTATCGTAGCAATAGAGCTCTAATGCATCTCAAAACGCGATATCGCAACTCATTCCAATGTATCATGATAAGATATAATATTCATTGCGAAGTGTCATGTATATCTCGTATTTACTTCAAAAGAATGTAAATGCGAAACTTCCATGCTAGGAAATAGCGTCTGCAGATGTCTACGTTTCACAGCAATAGAGTACTAATGCTTCTTAAAACGAGATGTCGTATTTCATTTCTATGTTTCGTAATAAGATATAATATTCATTGTGAAATGTTATGTATACCTCGTATTCACTTCAATGGAATGTAATTGCGACATTTCCTTGCTAGGAAATATTGTTTGCAGACGTCTACGTATCGTAGCAATAGAGTTTTAATGCTTCCTATAACGCGATATCGCATCTCACTTCTATGTTTCATGATAAGATATAGTATCCATTGCGATGTGTCATGTATATCTCGTATTCACTTCAAAAGAATGTAAATACGACACTTCCATGCTAGGGAATAGCGTTTCCAGATGTCAACGTATCGTAGCAATAGAGTTCTAATGCTTCTTAAAATGAGAAGTCGTATTTCATTTCCATGTTTCGTAATAAGATATAATATTCATTGTGGAATGTTATGTATACCTCGTATTCACTTCAAAAGAATGTAAATGCGACTCTTCCTTGCTAGGAAATGACATTTGCAGATGTCTACGCATCGTAGCAATAGAGTTCTAATGCTTCCTAAAACGCGATATTGCATCTCACTTCTATGTTTCATGATAAGATATAATATTCATTGCGAAGTGCCATGTATACCTCGTATTCACTTCAAGTGAATGTAAATGCGACACTTCCATGCTAGGAAATAGCGTTTGCAGATGTCTACGTATCGTAGCAATAGAGTTCTAATGCTTCTTAAAACGAGATGTCGCATTTCATTCCTATGTTTCGTGATAAGATATAATATTCATTGTAGAGTGTCGTGTACACCTCGTATTCACTTCAAAAGAATGTAAATGCGAAACTTCCATGCTAGGAAATAGCGTTTGCAGATGTCTCCGTACCGAAGCAATAGAGTTCTATTACTTCTTAAAACGGGATACCGCTTCTCATTTCTATGTTTCATAACAAGATATAATATTCATTGCGAAGTGTCATGTATTCCTCGTATTCACTTCAAAAGAATGTAAATGCGACACTTCCTTGCTAGGAAATAGCGTTTGCAGATGTCTCCGTACCGAACCAATAGAGTTCTATTACTTCTTAAAACGGGATACCGCATCTCATTTCTATGTTTCATAACAAGATATAATATTCATTGCGAAGTGTCATGTATTCCTCGTATTCACATCTAAAGAATTTAAATGCGACACTTCCCTGCTAGGTAATAGCGTTTGCAAATGTCTACGTACCGAAGCAACTGAGTTCTGAAGCTTCTTAAAACACGATATCGCATCACATTTCTATGTTTCATGATAATATCTATTATTCATTGCGAAGTGTCACTTATACCTCGTATTCACTTCAAATGAATGTAAATGCGACACTTCCTTGCTAGGAAATAGCGTTTGCAGATGTCTACGTATCGAGGCAATAGTGCTCTAATGCTTCTTCAAACGCGATATCGCATCTCATTTCTATGTTTCATGATAACATCTATTATTCATTGCGAAGTGTCACTTATACCTCGTATTCACTTCAAATGAATGTAAATGCGACACTTCCTTCCTAGGAAATAGCGTTTGCAGATGTCTACGTATCGAGGCAATAGTGCTCTAATGCTTCTTCAAACGCGATTTCGCATCTCATTCCTATGTTTCATGCTAAGATATAATATCCATTCCGAAGTGTCATGTATACCTTGTATTCACTTCAAAAGAATGTAAATGCGACACTTCCTTGCTAGGAAATAGCGTTTGCAGATGTCTCCGTACCGAAGCAATAGAGTTCTATTACTTCTTAAAACGGGATACCTCATCTCATTTCTATGTTTCATAACAAGATATAATATTCATTGGGAAGTGTCATGTATTCCTCGTATTCACATCTAAAGAATGTAAATGCGACACTTCCTTGCTAGGTAATAGCGTTTGCAAATGTCTACGTATCGAAGCAATTGAGTTCTAAAGCTTCTTAAAACACCATATCGCATCTCATTTCTATGTTTCATGATGAGATCTATTATTCATTGCGAGGTGTCACTTATACCTCGTATTCACTTCAAATGAATGTAAATGCGACACTTCCTTGCTGGGAAATAGCGTTTGCAGATGTCTACGTATCGAGGCAATAGTGCTCTAATGCTTCTTCAAACGCGATATCGCATCACATTTCTATGTTTCATGAAAAGATATAATATCCATTCCGAAGTGTCATGTATACCTCGTATTCACATCAAATGAATGTAAATGCGACACTTCCTTGCTAGGAAGTAGCGTTTGCAGATGTCTACGTATCGAAGCAATAGAGATCTAATGCTTCTTAAAACACGATATCGCATCTCATTTCTATGTTTCATGATAAGATCTATTATTCATTGCGAAGGGACACATATACCTCATATTCACATCAAATGAATGTAAATGCGACACTTCCTTGCTAGGAAATAGCGTTTGCAGATGTCTACATATCGAGGCAATAGTGCTCTAATGCTTCTTAAAACGCGATATCGCATCTCATTTCTATGTTTCATGATAAGATCTATTATTCATTGCGAAGGGTCACTTATACCTCGTATTCACTTCAAATTAATGTAAACGCGACACTTCCTTGCTAGGAAATAGCGTTTGCAGATGTCCACGTATCGAGGCAATAGTGCTCTAATGCTTCTTCAAACGCGATATCGCATCTCATTTCTATGTTTCATGATAAGATATAATATCCATTCCGAAGTGTCATGCATACCTCGTATACACTTCAAAAGAATGTAAATGCGACACATCCTTGCTAGGAAATAGCGTTTGAGATGTCTCAGCACCGAAGCGATAGTGTTCTATTACTTCTTAAAACGGGATACCGCATCTCATTTCTATGTTTCGTAACAAGATATAATATTCATTGCGAAGTGTCATGTATTCCTCGTATTCACATCTAAAGAATGTAAATGCGACACATCCTTGCTAGGTAATAGCGTTTGCAAATGTCTACGTATCGCGGCAATAGTGCTCTAATGCTTCTTAAAACCGCGATATCGCATCTCATTTCTATGCTTGATGATAAGATATAATATCCATTCCGAATTGTCATGTATACTTCGTATTCACTTCAAATGAATGTAAATGCGACTCTGCCTTGCTAGGAAATAGCGTTTGCAGATGTGTACGTAACGTAGAAATAGTGTTCTAATGCTTCTCAAAGCGCGATATCGCATCTCATTTCTATGTTTCATGATATGATCTATTATTCATTGCGAAGTGTCACTTATACCTCGTATTCACTTCAAATGAATGTAAATGCGACACTTCCTTGCTAGGACATAGCGTTTGCAGATTTCTACGTATCACGGGCAATAGTGCTCTAATGTTTCTTAAAACGCGATATCGCATCTCATTTCTATGTTTCATGATAAGATATAATATCCATTCCGAAGTGTCATGTATACCTCGTATTCACTTCAAATGAATGTAAATGCGACGCATACTTGCTAGGAAATAGCGTTTGCATATGTCTACGTATCGAAGCAATGGAGATCTAATGCTTCTTAAAACACGATATCGCATCTCATTACTATGTTTCATGATAAGATATAATATCCATTCCGAATTGTCATGTATACCTCGTATTCACTTCAAATGAATGTAAATGCGACACATGCTTGCTAGGAAATAGCGTTTGCAGATGTCTCCGTACCAAAGCAATAGAGATCTATTACTTCTTAAAACGGGATACCGCATCTCATTTCTATGTTTCATAACAAGATATAATATTCATTGCGAAGTGTCATGTATTCCTCGTATTCACATCTACAGAATGTAAACGCGACACTTCCTTGCTAGGTAATAGCGTTTGCAAATGTCTACGTATCGAAGCAATTGAGTTCTAAAGCGGTTTAAAACACGATATCGCATCTCATTTCTATGTTTTATGATAAGATCTATTATTCATTGCGAAGTGTCACTTATACCTCGTATTCACTTCAAATGAATGTAAATGCCACACTTCCTTCCTAGGAAATAGCGTTTGCAGATGTCTACGTATCGAGGCAATAGTGCTCTAACGCTTCTTCGAACGCGATATCGCATCTCATTTCTATGTTTCATGATAAGATCTATTATTCATTGCGAAGGGTCACTTATACCTCGTATTCACTTCAAATTAATGTAAACGCGACACTTCCTTGCTAGGAAATAGCGATTGCAGATGTCCACGTATCGAGGCAATAGTGCTCTAATGCTTCTTCAAACGCGATATCGCATCTCATTTCTATGTTTCATTATAAGATATAATATCCATTCCGAAGTGTCATGTATACCTCGTATACACTTCAAAAGAATGTAAATGCGACACATCCTTGCTAGGAAATAGCGTTTGCAGATGTCTCCGCACCGAAGCAATAGTGTTCTATTACTTCTTAAAACGGGATACCGCATCTCATTTCTATGTTTCGTAACAAGATATAATATTCATTGCGAAGTGTCATGTATTCCTCGTATTCACATCTAAAGAATGTAAAAGCGACACTTCCTTGCTAGGGCAATAGCGTTTGCAAATGTCTACTTATCGAGGCAAAAGTGCTCTAATGCTTCTTAAAACGCGATATCGCATCTCATTTCTATGCTTAATGATAAGATATAATATCCATTCCGAATTGTCATGTATACCTCGTATTCACTTCAAATGAATGTAAATGCGACTCTGCCTTGCTAGGTAATAACGTTTGCAAATGTCTACGTATCGAAGCAATAGAGTTCTAAAGCTTCTTAAAACACGATATCGCATCTCATTTCTATGTTTCATGATAAGATCTATTATTCATTGCGAATTGTCACTTATACCTCGCATACACTTCAAATGAATGTTAATGCGACACTTTCTTGCTAGGAAACAGCGTTTGCAGATGTCTATGTATCGACGCAATAGAGCTCAAATGCGTCTTAAAACACGATATCGCATCTAATTTCTATGCTTCATGATGCGATCTATTATTCATTGCGAAGTGTCTCTTATACCTCGTATTCACTTCAAATGAATGTAAATGCCACACTTGCTTGAGAGGAAATAGCGTTTGCAGATGTCTACGTATCGAGGCAATAGTGCTCTAATGCTTCTTAAAACGCGATATCGCATCTCTTTTCTAGGTTTCATGATAAGATATAATATCCATTCCGAAGTGTCATGTATACCTCGTATTCACTTCAAATGAATGTAAATGCCACACTTCCTTGCTAGGAAGTAGCGTTTGCAGATGTCTACGTATCGAAGCAATAGAGATCTAATGCTTCTTAAAACACGATATCGCATCTCATTTCTATGTATCATGATAAGATCTATTATTCATTGCGAAGTGTCACTTATACCTCGTACTCTCTTCAAATGATTGTAATTGCGACACTTCCTTGCTAGGAAATAGCGTTTGCAAATGTCTACGTATCGAGGCAATAGTGCTCTAATGCTTCTTCAAACGCGATATCGCATCTCATTTCTATGTTTCATGATAAGATATAATATCCATTCCGAAGTGTCATGTATACCTCGTATACACTTCAAATGAATGTAATTGCGACACTTCCTTGCTAGGAAGTAGCGTTTGCAGATGTCTACGTATCGAAGCAATAGAGATCTAATGCTTCTTAAAACACGATATCGCATCTCATTTCTATGTTTCATGATAAGATTTATTATTCATTGCGAAGTGTCACTTATACCTCGTACTCTCTTCAAATGATTGTAAATGCGTCACTTCCTTGCTAGGAAATAGCGTTTGCAGATGTCTACGTATCGAGGCAATAGTGCTCTAATGCTTCTTCAAACGCGATATCGCATCTCATTTCTATGTTTCATGATAAGATATAATATCCATTCCGAAGTGTCATGTATACCTCGTATTCACTTCAAACGAAAGTAAATGCGACACTTCCTTGCTAGGAAGTAGCGTTTGCAGATGTCTACGTATCGAAGCAATAGAGATCTAATGCTTCTTAAAACACGATATCGCATCTCATTACTATGTTTCATGATAAGATATAATATCCATTCCGAAGTGTCATGTATGCCTCGTATTCACTTCAAATGAATGTAAATGCGACGCATCCTTGCTAGGAAATAGCGTTTGCATATGTCTACGTATCGAAGCAATGGAGATCTAATGCTTCTTAAAACACGATATCGCATCTCATTACTATGTTTCATGATAAGATATAATATCCATTCCGAAGTGTCATGTATGCCTCGTATTCACTTCAAATGAATGTAAATGCGACGCATCCTTGCTAGGAAATAGCGTTTGCATATGTCTACGTATCGAAGCAATGGAGATCTAATGCTTCTTAAAACACGATATCGCATCTCATTACTATGTTTCATGATAAGATATAATATCCATTCCGAATTGTCGTGTATACCTCGTATTCACATCAAAAGAATGTAAATGCGACACTTCCTTGCTAGGAAATAGCGTTTGCAGGTGTCTCCGTACCGAAGCAATAGAGTTCTATTACTTCTTAAAACGGGATACCGCATCTCACTTCTATGTTTCATAACAAGATATAATATTCATTGCGAAGTGTTATGTATACCTCGTATTCACTTAAAATGAATGCAAATGCGACACTTCCTTGCTAGGAAATAGCGTTTGCAGATGTCTACTTATCGAAGCAATAGGTATCTGATGCTTCTTAAAACGCGATATCGCATGTCATTTCTATGTTTCATGATAATATATAATATTCATTGCGAAGTGCCATGTATACCTCGCATACACTTCAAAAGAATGAAAATGCGATACTTCCTTGCTAGGGAATAGCGTTTGCAGATGTCTACGTATCGAAGCAATAGACATCCAATGCTTCATAAATCGCCATATCGCATCTCATTTCTATGTTTTATGATAAGATATAATATCCATTGCGATGTGTCATGTATACCTCGTATTCCTTTCAAAAAAATGTAAATGCGACACTTCCTTGCTAGGAAATAGCGTTGACAGATGTCTACGTATCGAAGCAGTGGAATTCTAGTGCATCTTAAAACGCGATAATTGCATCTCAATTCTGTGTCTCATGATAAGATATAATATTCATTCCGAAGTGTTATGTATTCCACGTCTGCACTTCAAATGAATGTTAATGCGACACTTCCTTGCTAGGAAATAGCGTTTGCAGAAGTCTGCGTATCGTAGAAACAGAGTTCTAACGCTTCTTAAAACGCGATATCGCATGTCATTAGTATGTTTCATGATAATATATAATATTCATTGCGAAGTGCCATGTATACCTCGCATAGACTTCAATTGAATGTACATGCAACACTTCCTTGCTAGGAAATAGCGTTTGCAGATGTCTATGTATCGAAGCAATAGAGTTCAAATGCTTCTTAAATCGCCATATTACATCTCATTTCTATGTTTCATGGAAAGATATAATATTCATTGTGTAGTGTTATGTGTACCTCGAATTCACATCAAAAGAATGTAAACGCGACACTTCCTTGCCAGGAAATAGCGTTTGCAGATGTCTACGTATCGTAGCATTAGATTTCTAATGCTCCTCTATTCGCGATATCGCTACTCATTACTATGTTTCATGATAATATATAATATTCATTGTGGAGTGTTATGTATACCTCGTGTTCACTTCAAAAGAATGTAAACGCGACACTTCCTTGCCAGGAAATGAAGTATGCAGATGTCTACGTATCGAAGCAATAGATATCTGATGCTTCATAAATCGCCATATCACATCTCATTTCTATGTTTCATGATAAGACATAATATACATTGCGAAGTGCCATGCATACCTCGCATACACTTCAATTGAATGTACATGCAACACTTCCTTGCTAGGAAATAGCGTTTGCAGATGTCTACGTATCGAAGCAATAGAGTTCTAATGCTTCTTAAATCGCCATATTACATCTCATTTCTATGTTTCATGGAAAGATATAATATTCATTGTGAAGTGTTATGTATACCTCGTATTCACTTAAAATGAATGCAAATGCGACACTTCCTTGCTAGGATATAGCGTTGGTAGATGTCTACGAATCGAAGCAATAGAGTTCTAATGCTTCTTAAAACGCCATATTACATCTCATTTCTATGTTTCATGATAAGATATAATATTCATTGCGAAGTGTCATGTATACCTCGTATTCCTTTCAAAATAATGTAAATGCGACACTTCCTTTGTAGTAAGTAGCGTTTGCAGATGTCTACGTATCGAAACAATATATTTCTAATGCTTCTTAAATCGCCATATCGCATCTCATTTCTACGTTCCATGATAAGATATAATATTCATTGTGCAGTGTTATGTATATCTCGTCTATACTTCAAAAGAATGTAAATGCGACACTTCCTTGCTAGGACGTAGCGTTTGCAGATGTCTACGTATCGAAGCAATAGTGTTCTTATGCATCTTAAAACGCGATATCGCGTCTCAGTTCTATGTCTCATGATAAGATATAATATTCATTGCGAAGTGTTATGTATTCCACGTCTGCACTTCAAATGAATGTAAATGCGACACTTCCTTGCTAGGAAATAGCGTTTGCAGATGTCTACGTATCGAAGCAATAGAGTTCTAATGCTTCTTAAATTGCCATATTACATCTCATTCCTATGTTTCATGGAAAGATATAATATTCATTGCGAAGTGTCATGTATACCTCGTATTCCTTTCAAAATAATGTAAATGCGACACTTCCTTGGTAGTAAGTAGCGTTTGCAGATATCTACGTATCGAACCAATATATTTCTAATGTTTCCTAAAACGCCATATCGCATCTCATTTCTACGTTCCATGATAAGATATAATATTCATTGTGCAGTGTTATGTATATCTCGTCTATACTTCAAAAGAATGTAAATGCGACACCTCCTTGCCAGGAAATAGCGTTTGTAGATGTCTACGTATCGTAGTAGTAGAATTCTAATGCTTTTCAAAACGCGATATCGCTACTCATTCCTATGTTTCATGATAATATATAAAATTCGTTGTGGAGTGTTATATATAGCTTGTACTCACTTCCATAGGATGTAAATGCGACACTTCCTTGCCAGGAAATACTGTTTTCAGATGTCTACGTATCGAAGCAATAGAGTTCTAATGCTTCTTAAATCGCCATATTACATCTCATTTCTATGTTTCATGGAAAGATATAATATATATTGTGAAGTGTTATGTATACCTCGTATTCACTTAAAATGAATGCAAATGCGACACTTCCTTGCTAGGAAATAGCGTTGGTAGATGTCTACGAATCGAAGCAATAGAGTTCTAATGCTTCTTAAAACGCCATATTACATCTCATTTCTATGTTTCATGATAAGATATAATATTCATTGCGAAGTGTCATGTATACCTCGTATTCCTTTCAAAATAATGTAAATGCGACACTTCCTTTGTAGTAAGTAGCGTTTGCAGATGTCTACGTATCGAAACAATATATTTCTAATGCTTCTTAAATCGCCATATCGCATCTCATTTCTACGTTCCATGATAAGATATAATATTCATTGTGCAGTGTTATGTATATTTCGTCTATACTTCAAAAGAATGTAAATGCGACACTTCCTTGCTAGGACGTAGCGTTTGCAGATGTCTACGTATCGAAGCAATAGTGTTCTTATGCATCTTAAAACGCGATATCGCGTCTCAGTTCTATGTCTCATGATAAGATATAATATTCATTGCGAAGTGTTATGTATTCCACGTCTGCACTTCAAATGAATGTAAATGCGACACTTCCTTGCTAGGAAATAGCGTTTGCAGATGTCTACGTATCGAAGCAATAGAGTTCTAATGCTTCTTAAATCGCCATATTACATCTCATTCCTATGTTTCATGGAAAGATATAATATTCATTGCGAAGTGTCATGTATACCTCGTATTCCTTTCAAAATAATGAAAATGCGACACTTCCTTGGTAGTAAGTAGCGTTTGCAGATATCTACGTATCGAACCAATATATTTCTAATGCTTCCTAAATCGCCATATCGCATCTCATTTCCACGTTCCATGATAAGATATAATATTCGTTGTGCAGTGTTATGTATATCTCGTCTATACTTCAAAAGAATGTAAATGCGACACTTCCTTGCTAGGAAGTAGCGTTTGCAGATGTCTACGTATCGAAGCAATAGTGTTCTTATGCATCTTAAAACGCGATATCGCGTCTCAGTTCTATGTCTCATGATAAGATATAATATTCATTGCGAAGTGTTATGTATTCCTCGTCTGCACTTCAAATGAATGTAAATGCGACACTTCCTTGCTAGGAAATAGCGTTTGCAGATGTCTACTTATCGAAGCAATAGATATCTGATGCTTCATAAATCGCCATATCACATCTCATTTCTATGTTTCATGATAAGATATAATATTCATTGCGAAGTGTTATGTATTCCTCGTCTGCACTTCAAATGAATGTAAATGCGACACTTCCTTGCCAGGAAATAGCGTTTGCAGATGTCTACGTATCGAAGCAATAGAGTTCTAATGCTTCTTAAATCGCCATATTACATCTCATTTCTATGTTTCATGATAAGATATAATATTCATTGCGACGTGTCATGTATACCTCGCATTCGTTTCAAAAGAATGTAACTGCGACACTTCCTTGCTTGGAAGTAGCGTTTGCAGATGTCTACGTATCGAAGCAATAGAGTTCTAATGCTTCTTAAATCGCCATATTACATCTCATTTCTATGTTTCATGATAAGATATAATATTCATTGCGACGTGTCATGTATACCTCGCATTCGTTTCAAAAGAATGTAACTGCGACACTTCCTTGCTTGGAAGTAGCGTTTGCAGATGTCTACGTATCGAAGCAATAGAATCCTAATGCTTCTAAAATCGTCATATCACATCTCATTTCTATGTTTCATGATAAGATATAATATTCATTGCGAAGTGCCATGTATACCTCGCATACACTTCAATTGAATGTAAATGCGACACATCCTTGCTAGGAAATAGCGTTTGCAGAAGTCTACGTATCGTAGAAACAGAGTTCTAATGCTTCTTAAAACGCGATATCGCATGTCATTTCTATGTTTCATGATAATATATAATATTCATTGCGAAGTGCCATGTATACCTCGCATACACTTCATTTGAATGTACATGCAACACTTCCATGCTAGGAAATAGCGATTGCAGATGTCTACTTATCGAAGCAACAGACATCCGATGCTTCTTAAAACGCGATATCGCATGTCATTTCTATGTTTCATGATAATATATAATATTCATTGCGTAGTGTTATGTACACCTCGCATACACTTCAATTGAATGTACATACGACACTTCCTTGCTAGGAAATAGCGTTTGCAGATGTCTACGTATCGTAGCATTAGAGTTCTAATGCTTCTCAAAATGCGATATCGCTTCTCATTGCTATGTTTCATGATAATATATAATATTCATTGTGAAGTGTTATATACACCTCGTATAAACTTCAAAAGAATGTAAATGCGACACTTCCTTGCTTGGAAATAGCGTTTGCAGATGTCTACGTATCGAAGCAATAGAGTTCTAATGCTTCTTAAATCGCCATATTACATCTCATTTCTATGTTTCATGGAAAGATATAATATTCATTGTGAAGTGTTATGTATACCTCGTATTCACTTAAAATGAATGCAAATGCGACACTTCCTTGCTAGGAAATAGCGTTAGCAGATGTCTACTTATCGAAGCAATAGATATCTGATGCTTCTTAAAACGCGATATCGCATGTCATTTCTATGTTTCATGATAATATATAATATTCATTGCGGAGTGCCATGTATAACTCGCATACACTTCAAATGAATGTTAATGCGACACTTCCTTGCTAGGAAATAGCGTTTGCAGAAGTCTGCGTATCGTAGAAGCAGAGTTCTAACGCTTCTTAAAACGCGATATCGCATGTCATTACTATGTTTCATGACAATATATAATATTCATTGCGAAGTGCCATGTATACCTCGAATTCACTTCAAAAGAATGTAAACGCGACACTTTCTTGCCAGGAAATAGCCTTTGCAGATGTCTACGTATCGTAGCATTAAATTTCTAATGCTCCTCTATACGCGATATCGCTACTCATTACTATGTTTCATGATAATATATAATATTCATTGTGGAGAGTTATGTATACCTCGTATTCACTTCAAAAGAATGTAAACGCGACACTTCCTTGCCAGGAAATAGAGTATGCAGATGTCTACGTATCGAAGCAATAGATATCTGATGCTTCATAAATCGCCATATCACACCTCATTTCTATGTTTCAGGATAAGATATAATATTCATTGCGAAGTGCCATGCATACCTCGCATACACTTCAATTGAATGTACATGCAACACTTCCTTGCTAGGAAATAGCGTTTGCAGATGTCTACGTATCGAAGCAATAGAGTTCATATGCTTCTTAAATCGCCATATTACATCTCATTTCTATGTTTCATGGAAAGATATAATATTCATTGTGAAGTGTTATGTATACCTCGAATTCACTTCAAGAGAATGTAAACGCTACACTTCCTTGCCAGGAAGTAGCGTTTGCAGATGTCTACGTATCGTAGCATTAGAGTTCTAATGCTCCTCTATACGCGATATCGCTACACATTACTACGTTTCATGATAATATATAATATTCATTGTGGAGTGTTATGTATACCTCGAATTCACTTCAAAAAAATGTAAACGCGACACTTCCATGCTTGGAAGTAGCGTTTGCAGATGTCTACGTATCGAAACAATAGAGTTCTAATGCTTCATAAATCGCCATATTACATCTCATTTCTATGCTTTATGATAAGATATAATATTCATTGTGGAGTGCCATGCATACCTCGCATACACTTCAATTGAATGTACATGCAACACTTCCTTGCTAGGAAATAGCGTTTGCAGATGTCTACGTATCGAAGCAATAGAGTTCATATGCTTCTTAAATCGCCATATTACATCTCATTTCTATGTTTCATGGAAAGATATAATATTCATTGTGAAGTGTTATGTATACCTCGAATTCACTTCAAGAGAATGTAAACGCTACACTTCCTTGCCAGGAAGTAGCGTTTGCAGATGTCTACGTATCGTAGCATTAGAGTTCTAATGCTCCTCTATACGCGATATCGCTACACATTACTACGTTTCATGATAATATATAATATTCATTGTGGAGTGTTATGTATACCTCGAATTCACTTCAAAAAAATGTAAACGCGACACTTCCATGCTTGGAAGTAGCGTTTGCAGATGTCTACGTATCGAAACAATAGAGTTCTAATGCTTCATAAATCGCCATATTACATCTCATTTCTATGCTTTATGATAAGATATAATATTCATTGTGGAGTGTTATGTATACCTCGTATTCACTTCAAAAGAATGTAAACGCGACACTTCCTTGCCAGGAAATAGCGTTTGTAGATGTCTACGTATCGTAGTAGTAGAATTCTAATGCTTTTCAAAACGCGATATCGCTACTCATTCCTATGTTTCATGATAATATATAAAATTCATTGCGAAGTTTCATGTATACCTCGTATTCGTTTCAAAAGAATGTAACTGCGACACTTCCTTGCTTGGAACTAGCGTTTGCAGATGTCTACGTATCGAAGCAATAGAATCCTAATGCTTCTTAAATCGTCATATCACATCTCATTTCTATGTTTCATGATAAGATATAATATTTATTGCGAAGTGCCATGTATACCTCGCATACACTTAAAATGAATGCAAATGCGACACTTCCTTGCTAGGAAATAGCGTTTGCAGATGTCTACTTATCGAAGCAAAAGATATCTGATGCTTCATAAATCGCCATATCATATCTCATTTCTATGTTTCATGATAAGATATAATATTCATTGCGAAGAGCCATGTATACCTCGCATACACTTCAATTGAATGTAAATGCAACACTTCCTTGCTAGGAAATAGCGTTTGCAGAAGTATACGTATCGTAGAAACAGAGTTCTAATGCTTCTTAAAACGCGATATCGCATGTCATTCCTATGTTTCATGATAATATATAATATACATTGCGAAGTGCCATGTATACCTCGCATACACTTCAACTGAATGTACATGCAACACTTCCTTGCTAGGAAATAGCGTTTGCAGATGTCTACGTATCGAAGCAATAGAGTTCATATGCTTCTTAAATCGCCATATTACATCTCATTTCTATGTTTCATGGAAAGATATAATATTCATTGTGAAGTGTTATGTACACCTCGAATTCACTTCAAAAGAATGTAAACGTTACACTTCCTTGCCAGGAAGTAGCGTTTGCAGGTGTCTACGTATCGTAGCATTAGAGTTCTAATGCTCCTCTATACGCGATATCGCTACTCATTACTACGTTTCATGATAATATATAATATTCATTGTGGAGTGTTATGTATACCTCGTATTCACTTCAAAAGAATGTAAACGCGACACTTCCTTGCCAGGAAATAGCGTTTGCAGATGTCTACGTATCGAAGCAATAGATATCTGATGCTTCATAAATCGCCATATCATATCTCATTTCTATGTTTCATGATAAGATATAATATTCATTGCGAAGTGCCATGCATATCTCGCATACACTTCAATTGAATGTACATGCAACTCTTCCTTGCTAGGAAATAGCGTTTGCAGATGTCTACGTATCGAAGCAATAGAATTCTAATGCTTCTTAAATCGTCATATCGCATCTCATTTCTATGTTTCATGATAATATATAATATTCATTGCGTAGTGTTATGTATACCTCGCATACACTTCAATTGAATGTACATGCAACACTTCCTTGCTAGGAAATAGCGTTTGCAGATGTCTACGTATCGAAGCAATAGAGTTCTAATGCTTCTTAAATCGCCATATTACATCTCATTTCTATGTTCCATGGAAAGATATAATATTCATTGTGAAGTGTTATGTACACCTCGATTTCACTTCAAAAGAATGAAAACGCGACACTTCCTTGCCAGAAAATAGCGTTTGCAGATGTCTACGTATCGTAGCATTAGATTTCTAATGCTCCTCTATACGCGATATCGCTACTCATTACTATGTTTCATGATAATATATAATATTCATTGTGGAGTGTTATGTATACCTCGTATTCACTTCAAAAGAATGTAAACGCGACACTTCCTTGCCAGGAAATAGAGTATGCAGATGTCTACGTATCGAAGCAATAGATATCTGACGCTTCATAAATCGCCATATCACATCTCATTTCTATGTTTCATGATAAGATATAATATTCATTGCGAAGTGCCATGCATCCCTCGCATACACTTCAATTGAATGTACATGCAATTCTTCCTTGCTAGGAAATAGCGTTTGCAGATGTCTACGTATCGAAGCAATAGAGTTCTAATGCTTCTTAAATCGCCATATTACATCTCATTTCTATGTTTTATGATAAGATATAATATTCATTGCGATGTGCCATGTATACCTCGCATACACTTCAATTGAATGTAAATGCGACACATCCTTGCTAGGAAATAGCGTTTGCAGAAGCCTACGTATCGTAGAAACAGAGTTCTAATGCTTCTTAAAACGCGATATCGCATGTCATTTCTATGTTTCATGATAATATATAATATTCATTGCGATGTGCCATGTATACCTCGCATACACTTCATTTGAATGTACATGCAACACTTCCTTGCTAGGAAATAGCGATTGCAGATGTCTACTTATCGAAGCAATAGATATCTGATGCTTCTTAAAACGCGATATCGCATGTCATTTCTATGTTTCATTATAATATATAATATTCATTGCGTAGTGTTATGTATACCTCGCATACACTTCAATTGAATGTACATGCGACACTTCCTTGCTAGGAAATAGCGTTTGCAGATGTCTACGTATCGCAGCATTAGAGTTCTAATGCTTCTCAAAATGCGATATCGCTACTCATTGCTATGTTTCATGATAATATATAATATTCATTGTGAAGTGTTATATACACCTCGTATAAACTTCAATGGAATGTAAATGCGACACTTCCTTGCTTGGAAATAGCGTTTGCAGATGTCTACGTATCGAAGCAATAGATATCTGACGCTTCATAAATCGCCATATCACATCTCATTTCTATGTTTCATGATAAGATATAATATTCATTGCGAAGTGCCATGTATACCTCGCATACACTTCAAATGAATGTTAATGCGACACTTCGTTGCTAGGAAATAGCGTTTGCAGAAGTCTGCGTATCGTAGAAACAGAGTTCTAACGCTTCTTAAAACGCAATATCGCATGTCATTACTACGTTTCATGATAATATATAATATTCATTGCGAAGTGCCATGTATACTTCGCATAGACTTCAATTGAATGTACATGCAACACTTCCTTGCTAGGAAATAGCGTTTCCAGATGTCTACGTATCGAAGCAATAGAGTTCTAATGCTTCTTAAATCGCCATATTACATCTCATTTCTATGTTTCATGGAAAGATATAATATTCATTGTGGAGTGTTATGTATACCTCGCATTCACTTCAAAAGAATGTAAACGCGACACTTCCTTGCCAGGAAATAGAGTATGCAGATGTCTACGTATCGAAGCAATAGATATCTGACGCTTCATAAATCGCCATATCACATCTCATTTCTATGTTTCATGATAAGATATAATATTCATTGCGAAGTGCCATGCATCCCTCGCATACACTTCAATGGAATGTACATGCAACACTGCCTTGCTAGGAAATAGCGTTTGCAGATGTCTACGTATCGAAGCAATAGAGTTCTAATGCTTCTTATATCGCCATATTACATCTCATTTCTATGTTTCATGGAAAGATATAATATTCATTGTGAAGAGTTATGTATACCTCGTATTCACTTAAAATGAATGCAAATGCGACACTTCCTTGCTAGGAAATAGCGTTGGTAGATGCCTACGAATCGAAGCAATAGAGTTCTAATGCTACTTAAATCGCCATATTACATCTCATTTCTATGTTTCATGATAAGATATAATATTCATTGCGAAGTGTCATGTATTCCTCGCATACACTTCAAATGAATGTAAATGCGACACTTCCTTGCTAGAAAATATCGTTTGCAGATGTCTACATATCGTGGCATTAGAGTTCTAATGCTTCTTAAATCGCCATATTACATCTCATTTCTATGTTTCATGGAAAGATATAATATTCATTGTGAAGTGTTATGTATACCTCGAATTCACTTCAAAAGAATGTAAACGCGACACTTCCTTGCCAGAAAATAGCGTTTGCAGATGTCTACGTATCGTAGCATTAGGTTTCTAATGCTCCTCTATACGCGATATCGCTACTCATTACTATGTTTCATGATAATATATAATATTCATTGTGGAGTGTTATGTATACCTCGTATTCACTTCAAAAGAATGTAAACGCGACACTTCCTTGCCAGGAAATAGAGTATGCAGATGTCTACGTATCGAAGCAATAGATATCTGACGCTTCATAAATCGCCATATCACATCTCATTTCTATGTTTCATGATAAGATATAATATTCATTGCGAAGTGTCATGTATTCCTCGCATACACTTCAATTGAATGTACATGCAACACTTCCTTGCTAGGAAATAGCGTTTGCAGATGTCTACGTATCGAAGCAATAGAGTTCTAATGCTTCTTAAATCGCCATATTACATCTCATTTCTACGTTTCATGGAAAGATATAATATTCATTGCGAAGTGTCATGTATACCTCGTATTCCTTTCAAAATAATGTAAATGCGACACTTCCTTGGTAGTAAGTAGCGTTTGCAGATGTCTACGTATCGAACCAATATATTTCTAATGCTTCCTAAATCGCCATATCGCATCTCATTTCTACGTTCCATGATAAGATATAATATTCATTGTGCAGTGTTATGTATATCTCGTCTATACTTCAAAAGAATGTAAATGCGACACTTCCTTGCTAGGAAGTAGCGTTTGCAGATGTCTACGTATCGAAGCAATAGTGTTCTAATGCATCTTAAAACGCGATATCGCGTCTCAGTTCTATGTCTCAGGATAAGATATAATATTCATTGCGAAGTGTTATGTATTCCTCCTCTGCACTTCAAATGAATGTAAATGCGACACTTCCTTGCCAGGAAATAGCGTTTGTAGATGTCTACGTATCGTAGTAGTAGAATTCTAATGCTTTTCAAAACGCGATATCGCTACTCATTCCTATGTTTCATGATAATATATAAAATTCATTGTGGAGTGTTATATATACCTTGTACTCACTTCCAAAGGATGTAAATGCGACACTTCCTTGCCAGGAAATACTGTTTGCAGATGTCTACGTATCGAAGCAATAGAGTTCTAATGCTTCTTAAATCGCCATATTACATCTCACTTCTATGTTTCATGATAAGATATAATATTCATTGCGAAGTGTCATGTATACCTCGTATTCGTTTCAAAAGAATGTAACTGCGACACTTCCTTGCTTGGAAGTAGCGTTTGCAGATGTCTACGTATCGAAGCAATAGAATCCTAATGCTTCTTAAATCGTCATTTCACATCTCATTCCTATGTTTCATGATAAGATATAATATTCATTGCGAAGTGCCATGTATACCTCGCATACACTTCAATTGAATGTAAATGCGACACATCCTTGCTAGGAAATAGCGTTTGCAGAAGTCTACGTATCGTAGAAGCAGAGTTCTAATGCTTCTTAAAACGCGATATCGCATGTCATTTCTATGTTTCATGATAATATATAATATTCATTGCGAAGTGCCATGTATAACTCGCATACACTTCAATTGAATGTACATGCAATACTTCCTTGCTAGGAAATAGCGATTGCAGATGTCTACGTATCGAAGCAATGGAATTCTAATGCTTCTTAAATCGCCATATTACATCTCATTTCTATGTTTCATGGAAAGATATAATATTCATTGTGAAGTGTTATGTATACCTCGTATTCACTTAAAATGAATGCAAATGCGACACTTCCTTGCCAGGAAATAGCGTTTGCAGATGTCTACGTATCGAAGCAATAGAATTCTAATGCTTCTTAAATCGTCATATCGCATCTCATTTCTATGTTTCATGATTAGATATAATATTCATTGCGAAGTGTCATGTATACCTCGTATTCCTCTCAAAAGAATGTGAATGCGACACTTCCTTGCTTGGAAGTAGCGTTTGCAGATGTCTACGTATCGAAACAATAGGGTTCTAATGCTTCTTAAATCGCCATATTATATCTCATTTCTATGCTTCATGATAAGGTATAATATTCATTGCCAAGTATCATGTATACCTCGTATTCCTTTCAAAAGAATGTAAATGCGACACTTCCTTGCTAGGAAGTAGCGGTTGCAGATGTCTACGTATCGAACCAATAGATTTCTAATGCTTCTTAAATCGCCATATCGCATCTCATTTCTATGTTTCATGAGAAGATATAATATTCATTGCGAAGTGTCATGTATACATCGTATTCCTTTCAAAAGCATGCAAACGAGACACTTCCTTGCCAGGAAATAGCGTTTGTAGACGTCTACGTATCGTAGTAATAGTATTCTAATGCTTCTCAAAACGCGATATCGCTTCTCATTTCTATGTTTCATGATAGTATGTAATATTCATTGCGAAGTGTCATGTATACCTCGCATACACTTAAAACGAATGCAAATGCGACACTTCCTTGCTAGGAAATAGCGTTTGCAGATGTCTACGTATCGAAGCAATAGATTTCTAAAGCTTGCTAATTCGGGATATCGAATCTCATATCTATGTTTCATGATAATATATAATATTCATTGCGAAGTGTCATGTATACCTCGCGTACACTTCAAACGAATGTAAATGCGACACTTCCTTGCTAGGAAATAGCGTTTGCGGATGTCCACGTATCGTAGCATTAGTGCTCTAATGCTTCTCAAAACGCGACAGCGTTTCTCATTTCTATGTTTCATGATAGTATATAATATTCATTGCGTAGTGTTATGTATACCTCGCATACACTTCAATTGAATGTACATGCGACACTTCCTTGCTAGGAAATAGCGTTAGCAGATGTCTACGCATCGAAGCAGTAGAATTCTAATGCTTCTTAAATCGTCATATCGCATCTCATTTCTATGTTTCATGATAAGATATAATATTCATTGTGCAGTGTTTTGTGTATCTCGTCTATACTTCAAATGAACGTAAATGCGACACTTCCTTGCTAGGAAATAGCGTTTCCAGATATCTACGTATCGAGGCAATAGAGATCTAATATTTCTTAAAACGAGATATCGCATCTCTTTTCTATGTTTCATGATAAGATATAATATTCATTGCGAAGTGTTATGTATACCTCGCATACACTTTAGATTAATGTAAATGCGATACTTCCTTGCTAGAAAATAGCGCTTACAGATGTCTACGTATCGAAGCAATAGTGTTCTAATGCTTCTTGAAACGTGATATCGCATCTCATTTCTATGTTTCATGATAAGATATAATATTCATTGTGGAGTGTTATGTATACCTCGTATTCACTTCAAATGAACGTAAATGCGACACTTCCTTCCTAGAAAATAGCGTTTGCAGATGTCTACCTATCGAAGCAATAGAGTTCTAATATTTCTTAAAACGAGATATCGCATCTCATTTCTATGTATCATGATAAGATATAATATTCATTGCGAAGTGTTATGTATTCCTCGCATACACTTCAAAAGAATGTAAACCCGACACTTCCTTGCTAGGAAATAGCGATGTCAGATTTTTACGTAACGAAGCAATAGAGTTCTAATGCTTCTTAGACGCGATATTGCATCTCATTTCTATGTTTCATGCTATGATATAATATTTGGTGATAAGTGATGTGTATACCTCGTCTACACTACAAATGAATGAAAACGCCACACTTCCTTGCTAGGAAAATGCGTTTCAAGATATCTACGTATCGAAGCAATAGAGTTCTAATGCTTCTTTAAACGCGATATCGCATCTCATTTCTACGTATCATGATAAGATGCAATATTCTTTGCGAGGAGCTATGTGGACCTCGTATACACTTCAAAAAAATGTGAAGGCCACACATCCTTTCTAGGAAATAGTGTTCTCTGATGTCTACGTACCCAAGCAATAGGGTTCCACTGCTTCTTAAAACGCGATATCGCATCTCATTTCTGGGTTTCAAGATAAGCTATAATATTTATTGGGAAGTGTTATGTATACCTCGATTACACATCTAAACATTGCAAACGCCACGCTTCCTTGCTAGGAAATAGCGTTTCCTGATGTCTACGTATCGAAGCAATGTAGTTCTAATGCTTCCTAGAACGCGATATCGCATCTCATGTATGTTTCATAATAACATATAATATTCATTGCGATGTGTTATGTATACCTCGTCTACACTTCAAAAGAATGGAAATGCCACACTTCTTGGCTAGGAAATTGAGTTTCCAGATGTCTACGCATCGAAGCAATAGATTTCTAACTCTTTATAAAACGCGATATCGCATATCAATTTTATTCACATGATAAGATGTAATTTCAATGCAACGCGTTATGTATATCTCCTCTACACATCAAATGAATGTAAATGGATCACTTCCTTGCTACGGAATATCGTTTCTATATCTGAAGTTTTAGAAGCAATAGAGTTCTAATGCTTCGTAAAATCCGGCTGCGCATCTTACTTCTATATTTCATGATAAGATGTAATATTCATAGCTTCGCGTTATGTTTATCTGCTTCTGCATACGAATTGAGTGTGAACCCTATACTTTCTTGCCCTGGGATAGCGTTTCTAGATGTCCAGGTGCCGAAGCATTTAATTTGTCATGCTTCATGCACATCAAATATTGCATTTCATATAAACAGTTCAAAGTAAGTTAGAAGGTCGTAAAGCTCTATGCATCGCATTATGCTTATCTGCTTTTGTGCTTTATAATGCTCTGGGATGTGAGAAGGTCCTCAACCATCCTTAGCCCCCTAAAGAGAAGTCAAAAGTCCAGCGGCCCTGCAGGTGGGCCATGGGAGCGCGGCGCGCGAGGCGCTACGCAATTTAAATGATCAGGAGGATCCCCTCAGGGACACCGAAGGGGGCGAGAATAGGAAATCGCCGAAATCCACTGACCGATGGACTCAAACAATACCGAAGCCTACAGACCACTCCACCAAGGAGCCCAGAGGAGGATGCAAGAGACCCGAGGACCACCAGCGAATTCAAGGAACCTGAAGAAGAGAACGTGAGAGCTTATTCGCTTAAGCGTCCCATTTCTTGTGTCGCATATTGTATATTGTATCTTATATCGTGAAGCGAGTTATGATACCTGGTAATTTGCGGCGTGTTGCGTAGTTTTCCGTAGCCCTTGTTAGTTAAACCCACGTCGAGACCATAAATAAACATGCCGTGACATCAGTATCTCGCGACCTGAGTGTGTGTACTTGGCTAGGCGTAGTCGAGAGGAGGAGCATTTCGAAGTTTCAAGGGTTGTTCCGCCCCAGGGTTCCCGGGGTCGTGTAGTCTATCCCTTTGCTACTTTCTGAGCAGCTGGCGCCCAAGAAAAGTTGTACGTGAGAGGATACCTTGGAACGATAGATCGCTTTAGATTAAAGTACGTTTTACACCTTAAAGCATTTAGATAATTAACCCCTTGGAGCTTCCCTGACTTACTATATATAGGTTTCCGTCACAACTAATAGGAACCATCACTTTACATAGATATATAGAACACACATAGTTTTAAACGTAGAACTGAGAATTTGAGAACTTACTTTGAAACGTTAGTAGTGAGAAATTCCATCGGATTTCACAGAAATTCAGAACTTACTTGCTATGAAACATAGGCAGATAAGGGCCATCGCGTTACTTAGAACTTTAGAACTTGCTTACTTCAACAAAGATTTCTATTGGCTTCGTCCGTTCTTTTAGAAGAGTTTTTGATAAACCACATAATTTTCACGCTTCTGATATCTTTGAAAGTTCGCGAGATGTAATCGTTTAAGTTTTAAAATGATTACTTAGTGTGGATTATTATTTAGTAACTCGCTCATAAACGAGTCTGCATAGGATTTAATCCATAAGTTTTTAAGCCTGGAATTTATGCAGTTATTTGTTATTCACTTATTGCTCAAACGACAAAGATTGTGACCACTTCAAAATGGTTGACTTTCATCAATTTTCTTAAAAATTGAAATACTACCCAACTGCTTGCATTAAAGTCTGTAATTAACGCTTTCGAAACATTTTACCTCTTATAGATGAATTCTGGAATTGAAATTGAATGTTTGACTTTTCTAGCTCCTGTTTAGACATCTTTCTATTGGAATGTTCAAGTATTTTTCATATTCGTAATTATTAAAAATGTTTTACTTGATTCTTTTATTTAATATTTAGAATTTTCTGAGAAATATTTTTTATCGTAATGAACTATATAATTGCAATTATAATTCTTTATGAAGTAATAATAACAGAAAGGTATGTATCCATTCTTGTTGTTTTGTAAAGAGTATTTAATCTTACTATCTAAAATGAAACATTGAGATCTGCTTACAATCTAATGGAATTTAATTACCTTTTGATTCAAATTCACAATGATAATCTTCCATAGTTCAACAATTTTGTGAGCTGTCCTCAGGAATCCGCAGCTCAGTACTTATAAAATGAACGACACAAAGAACAGACTAACCAAACGTATTCGAACCGATTTTTCAATACTAATCTTATCATGTTTAACTTATGCTGCAAACTATTGAAATGCCCTTCGAAAAGTGTTTATTCACAGTGAAGTAAACGGTAAGTATTACGCCTTCCACCACTGTTTACAATACGTATGTTTCATTTACTGTCAAAACCGTGAGTATTATCGCCTCTCTTTACTTTTTGTAACCTTCAATGCCTTTATGTTACAGATCGTTAAACTTGCTTTAAAATGCTCTATTGTATTACGGAAGAATAGACATACCAATTCATTTTAAAAAATGAAGGTAACCTTCATATGTCCAATATAACTCCACTTACAAAAAAACTATTTTCATCATCGGATGGCCCCTTTGTACTATGCAATTTTATATTAACAAAAACTTCTATGAAACTTATAGTTTCGTGGATATCTGAGGTGCTAATTATTACTGCCCCACCCTGTATATTGTTATGGATGTGTCCAACAAGGCAACGATGAACAGAGTTAAATTTAATATTATGATGTTTATTATTTTACTTATAGTATATTTGTTTTTCTGGAATTTTGCCAAAAAACAATGTTCACGATGTCGACAGATATTTGCCTTAGAATTACAAGAGCCAACAATTTCGAAAGTAGAATATTACTTTACTTCGCTAACCGAATCATTGCAAACGTTAAGTAAAGTGCGTGCCTTTCAAAACAGTCAGATGCAAATTACGATACAACGTTTCCAAGAAATGGTACGTGCCACTGTTTTTTAATTTCCGTTTATTTAATCAAAGGAAATTTAATTGAAATATCCGCAAAATTTGAGGACAAAAGGTTATTGTAATTTTACGCAACATATATGATGGTGATAAAGGATAAGTATACGGAACTGAAAATGGAAAGTAGCGAGCAGAAAAAGAAACTGATGGAGCTACAAAGTAGATTGATACATCCGTCAAATGATGATTCTAGGTTAATAAAATCTGTTAATTAAAGAACTATTGCAAAATCAAGTATAATCAATATTACTTCTGCTCAAAGGCTATAATAGAATTGGACCGAAATGGGTACAAAACAGGCAATTATATCTATACGTTCTATTCTATGCAAAGGCAAATATTTCAAAGAGAAAAGATGTGTTACTTACAAATTACTTATGTTCCTAGATTTCTCACTAATTTAGTCTTCTTGTCTTGCAGAACTTATCATTCATGTAACATGTAAAGGGGTCGAAGTATAGTAAAAGATTTTTATATTTCATAGCCTCACGTCGATTGGATCACGTAAAATATCGGACATTAATTGCATCTACATCTTCAGACCTTAAATATATAATTGCAACAACATATTTAATAGCGTTTTAATAACATTTTTCTAATTGTTTATATCTATGTCTAATAAATATATATTAATCGAATAAGTTGCTTTACCTAAGAATAAAAGTATCTGAGGCTTACAAATCGGAGCATTACATAACAAACGTGCATCACATATATAATATTACATGTAACAAAAGATGAAGACCAAAAAGATCGTACATAAGTTGAATCCACAATGCGGTCATAGAGATACAGAAACGGCAAAAATTCCAAACAATAATTTAAAAAATTCAAAAAGGGGGGAGTGAAAATCCATCTCCTTGACGATGATAAGGAACAAGTCTGCCTCGTGCACTACAATATCCCAAACAGCCAGCGATTGGCACGCCAATGACAACGGATGGAACGAATTCCGTGACAGAACTGTGCTAACAAAGTGCTCCTACTCAGCTTTCGAAATGGCATACTGTTAGTACTGGTGCGGCATTCGTATCACGGCACTATTAAAGCACCGAGATATAGCACACGGGCTACACGGCCGTGACAATGACACTATCAGCTCACCATAGCTACACGCGTGGTTGTGGCGTAGGCTGACATTTACTAATGGGGAAGCTGTTTCCATAAAAATTATAAGCAAATATGAAAAGTGACTAAACTGTGCAATTTATTTATTTTGATTCCAATATAGATACACCGGCACGAAACAAAGATATAAGAACTCGATTTTATTATTTTCTATAAACTAGCTCGATAGGGCGATTTTTCCCATAAAGTCGATAATTACTTTGTCATAAAAATATATACACTTATTTTATATATATTTTCTTCAATTTATTGTTACAAATTCATGCAATTAAGGGTTACATTAAATACGATGACAGCATGTTATTTCAAAAATTACACAAGGCGAAGTTAGGGACGCAACAGCATGAATTTTTATTTTATAAGTAATATTTTTTTTTATAAATAATATTTTTAGTCTATGATGGATTGAAAGAAATATATACGACTCGCTCAATAACTATAAATATAGGAAAACGACCATCAAAATGTCTATCAATACTCATGTGCTGAACATCTACTGACATCTAACGGTTCTAATTTGTATGAAAGCACAGGTTCCCCATTGCCAAATGTGATCCTGCGTCATTGCTGAGGAGATTCATGAACGGAGCGATGATACGCGTGTCACCATGGTGCTGGTGCTGCGCGATTCGCTTGTCTAGAACGTGCTGGTAACACGTTCTGGCATTTTAGTCGACGAATCCGGTCACAGACGACTACGAATCAGATGACACTCCTCGGAAGTGGCAATATAGTGCCGGCACGGTGTCGATACCATCTTGCCGTTTGTTATCTGGGATGCTTTTTAGTGCATTATTCGGAATTGAATTTGAACACATAGCTACTTAATCGCAAATTTGTATGTACTGTGACGTGGTGAAGTCACAAGGCTCGCTCACCCCCCCCCCCCCCTGCTTCGGTTAGTCTAGCTCGCAGATCACCACCCATGCGACAAGCGCGACACGGACCATCGCGATAGCTGTATTTGCGAAGAGCGTGAAATACACGATGGTAGAACCTCCCCCCCCCCCCCCCCTTTCGTTTCTCTCTCGCCGTTCTACGGATTAGACTGGCGAGCTGATGGAAGAAGCGACCCATCAGACGCCTCTTCGGGGGAGAATAAGACCGCAGGTTCGCGGAAGGGCTGTGCGCCGAGGTAGCGTGACGGGCTCGACGGTGGAGGAGTCGGGAAGTGAGCAAGAAGAGACCCTGAAGCCCGAAGGATAGGATCCAGAGCTCTGCAACGGTAAGACCGCTGCCATAGTCCATGGAGACAAACAGGATGGTTCTCGGGTGTGAGAAGGACCACTACCCCTCCCCATTAGAACTCTATTGTTTCGATACGTAGACATCTGGAAACGCTAATTCCTAGCAAGGAAGTGTCGCATTTACATTCTTTTGAAGTACATACGAGCTATACATGACACATCGCAATGAATATTATATCTTATCGTGAAACATAGAAACGAGATGCGACATCTCGTTTTAAGATGCATTAGATCCCTATTGCTACGATACGTAGACATCTGCAAACGCTATTTCCTAGCAAGGAAGTATCGCATTTACATTCTTTTGAAGTGAATACGAGGTATACATGACACTTCGCAATGAATATTATTCCTTATCATGAAACTTAGGAGTGTGATGCGATATCGCGTTTTAAGAAGCACTAGAACTCTATTGCTACGATACGTAGACATCTGCAAACGCTATTTCCTAGGAAGGAAGTGTCGCACTTACATTCTTTTGAAGTGAATATGAGGAAAACATGACACTTCGCAATGAATATTATATCTTGTCATGAATCATAGAAATGAGATGCGATATCCCGTTTTAAGAAGCATAAGAAATCTTTTGCTACGGTACGTAGACATCTGCAAACGCTATTTCCTGGGAAGGAAGTGTCGCATTTACTTTCTTTTGAAGTGAAAACGAGGTATACGTGACATTTCGCAATGAATATTATAACTTATCACGAAACATAGAAATGAGTTGCGATATCGCGATTTAAGCGGCATAAGAACTCTATTGCTACGATACGTAGACATCTGCAAACGCTATTTCATAGCAAGGAATAGTCGCATTTATATTCTTATGAAGTGAATACGAGGTATACATGACACTTCGCAATGAATATTGTACCTTATCATGAAACAGAGAAATGGGATGCGACATCTCGTTTTAAGAAGCACTAGAACTCTATTGTTTCGATGCGTAGACATCTGAATACGCTATTTCCCAGCAAGGAAGTGTCGCATTTACATTCGTTTGAAGTGAATTCGAGGTATACATGACACTTCGCAATGAATATTATATCTTATCATGAAGCATAGAAATGAGATGCGATATCGCGACTTAAGTAGCATTAGAACTCTATTGCTACGATACGTAGACATCTGCAAACGCTATTTCCTAGCAAGGAAGATTCGCATTTACATTCGTTTGGAGTGAATAGGAGGTATACATGACACTTCGCAATGAATATTATATCTTATCACGAAACATAGAAATGAAATGCGACATCTCGTTTTAAGAAGCATTAGGACTCTATTGCCACGATACGTAGACATCTGCAAACGCTATTTCCTAGCATGGAAGTGTCACATTTACATTACTTTGAAGCGAATTCGTGGTATACATGACACTTCGGAATGAATATTATAACTTATCACGAATCATAGAAAAGAGATGCGATATCGCGTTTTAAGAAGCATTAGAACACTATGGCCTCGATGCGGAGACAACTGCATACGCCATTTCCTAGCATGGAAGTGTCGCACTTACATTCTTTTGATGTGAATACGAGGTATACATGACACTTCGCAATGAATATTACATCTTATCACGAAACATAGAAATGAAATGCGACATCTCGTTTTAAGAAGCAATAGGACACTATTGCTACGATACGTAGACATCTGCCAACGCTATTTCCTAGCATGGAAGTGTCGCATTTACATTATTTTGAAGCGAATGCGTGGTATACATGACACTTCGGAATGAATATTATAAATTATCACGAATCATAGAAATGAGATGCGATATCGCGATATAAGAAGCATTAGAAATATATGGCCTCGATGCGGAGACAACTGCAAACGCCATTTGCTAGCATGGAAGTGTCGCACTTAAATTCTTTTGAAGTGAATACGAGGTGACACTTCGCAATGAATATTATATCTTATCATGAAACATAGAAGTGAGATGCGATATCGCGTTTTAAGAAGCATTAGAACTCTATTCCTACGATACGTAGACATCTGCAAACAATATTTCCTAGCAAGGAAGTGTCGCATTTACATTCTTTTCAAGTGAATACGAGGTATACATAACACTCCACAATGAATATTATATCTTATCACGAAACATAGAAATGAAATGCGACATCTCGTTTTAAGAAGCATTAGAACTCTATTGCTACGATACGTAGACATCAGCAAACGCTATTTCCTAGCATGGAAGTGTCGCACTTACATTATTTTGAAGCGAATTCGTGGTATGCATGACACTTCGCAATGAATATTATATCTTATCACGAAACATAGAAATGAGAAGCGATATCGCGTTTTAAGAAGCATTAGAACTCTTTTGCTACGATACGTAGACATCTGCAAACGCTATTTCCCAGCAAGCAATAGTCGCATTTACTTTCTTTTGAATTGAATACGAGGTGTACATGACACTTCGCAATGAATATTATATCTTATCACGAAACATAGAAATGAGATGCAATATCGGGATTTAAGTAGCATTAAAGCCCTTTTGCTACGATACGTAGCCATCTGAATACGCTATTTCCTAGCAAGGAAGTGTCACATTTACATTCGCTTGGAGAGAAGACGAGGTATACATGACACTTCGCAATGAATATTATATCTTATCACGAAACATAGAACTGAGATGCGATATCGCGTTTTGAGAAGCATTAGAACTCTTTTGCTACGATACGTAGACATCTGCAAACGGTATTTCCTAGCAAGGAAGTGTCGCATTTACATTCTTTTGTAGTGAATACGAGGTGTACATGACACTTCGCAATGAATATTATATCTAATCATGAAACATAGAAGGGAGATGCGGTATAGCGTTTTAAGAAGCATTAGAACTCTATTGCCTCGACGCGTAGACATCTGCAGACGCTATTTCCTAGCATGGAAGTGTCGCATTTACATTCTTTTGTAGTGAATACGAGGTGTACATGACACTTCGCAATGAATATTATATCTTATCACGAAACATAGAATTGAGATGCGATATCGCGTTTTAAGAAGCATTAGGACTCTATTGCTACGATACGTAGACATGTGCAAACGCTATTTCCAAGCATGGAAGTGTCGCACTTACATTATTTTGAAGCGAATTCGTGGTATGCATGACACATCGCAATGAATATTATATCTTATCACGAAACATAGAAATGAGATGCAATATCGGGATTTAAGTAGCATTAAAACCCTTTTGCTACGATACGTAGCCATCTGAATACGCTATTTCCTAGCAAGGAAGTGTCGCATTTACATTCGCTTGGAGAGAAGACGAGGTATACATGACACTTCGCAATGAATATTATATCTTATCACGAAACATAGAACTGAGATGCGATATCGCGTTTTGAGAAGCATTAGAACTCTTTTGCTACGATACGTAGACATCTGCAAACGGTATTTCCTAGCAAGGAAGTGTCGCATTTACATTCTTTTGTAGTGAATACGAGGTGTACATGACACTTCGCAATGAATATTATATCTAATCATGAAACATAGAAGGGAGATGCGGTATAGCGTTTTAAGAAGCATTAGAACTCTATTGCCTCGACGCGTAGACATCTGCAGACGCTATTTCCTAGCATGGAAGTGTCGCATTTACATTCTTTTGTAGTGAATACGAGGTGTACATGACACTTCGCAATGAATATTATATCTTATCACGAAACATAAAATTGAGATGCGATATCGCGTTTTGAGAAGCATTAGAACTCTATTGCGACGATACGTAGACATCTGCAAATGGTATTTCCTAGCAAGGGAGATTCGCATTTACATACTTTTGAAGTGAATGCGAGGTATACATGACACTTCGCAATGAATATTGTACCTTATCACGAAATATATAGATGAGATGCGATATCGCGATTTAAGTAGCATTAGAACTTTATTGCTACGATACGTAGGCATCTGCAAACGCTATTTCCTAGCAAGCAATATTCGCATTTACATTCTTTTGAAGTGAATACGAGGTGTACATGACACTTCGCAATGAGTATTATATCTTATCACGAAATATAGAAATGAGATGCGATATCGCGATTTAAGTAGCATTAGAACTCTATTGCCACGCTACATAGACATTTGCAAACGCTATTTCCTAGCAAGCAATAGTCGCATTTACTTTCTTTTGAATTGAATTCGAGGTGTACATGACACTTCGCAATGAATATTATATCTCATCACGAAACATAGAAATGAGATGCGATATTGCGATTTAAGTAGCATTAGAACTCTATTGCTACGATACATAGACATCTGAATAAGCTATTTCCTAGGAAGGAAGTGTTGCATTTACATTCGTTTGGAGAGAATACGAGGTATACATGACGCTTCGCAATGAATATTATATCTTATCATGAAACATAGAAGAGAGATGCGATATCGCGTTTTAAGAAGCATTAGAACACTATTGCTACGATACGTAGACATCTGCAAACGCTATTTCCTAGCAAGCAATAGTAGCATTTACATTCTTATGAAGTGAATACGAGGTATACATGACACTTCGCAATGAATATTATATCTTATCACGAAACATGGAAATGTGATGCGATATCGCGATTTAAGTAGCAATAGAACTCTATTGCTACGATACGTAGACATCTGCAAACGCTATTTCCTATCCAGCAAGTGCCGCATTTACATTCTTTTGAAGGGAATACGAGGTATACATGACACTTCGCCATGAATATTATATATTACCATGAAACATAGAAATGAAATGCGATATCGCGTTCTAAGAAGCGTTAGAACCCTATTGCTACGATACGTAGACATCTGGAAGCGCAATATCCTAGGAAGGAAGTGTCGCATTTACATTCTTTTGTAGTGAATACGAGGTGTACATGACACTTCGCAAAGAATATTATATCTTATCATGAAACATATAAATGGGATGCGATATCGCGATTTAAGTAGCTTTAGAACTCTATTGCTACGATACATAGACATCTGCAAACGCTTTTTCCTAGCAACGAAGATTCGCATTTACATCCTTTTGAAGTGAATACGAGGTATACATGACACTTCGCAATGAATATTGTACCTTATCATGAAACATAGAAATGAAATGCGACATCTCGTTTTAAGAAGCATTAGGACTCTATTGCTACGATACGTAGACATCTGCAAACGCTATTTCCTAGCATGGAAGTGTCACATTTACATTACTTTGAAGCGAATTCGTGGTATACATGACACTTCGGAATGAATATTATAACTTATCACGAATCGTAGAAAAGAGATGCGATATCGCGTTTTAAGAAGCATTAGAACACTATGGCCTCGATGCGGAGACAACTGCATACGCCATTTCCTAGCATGGAAGTGTCGCACTTACATTCTTTTGATGTGAATACGAGGTATACATGACACTTCGCAATGAATATTATATCTTATCACGAAACATAGAAATGAAATGCGACATCTCGTTTTAAGAAGCAATAGGACACTATTGCTACGATACGTAGACATCTGCCAACGCTATTTCCTGGCATGGAAGAGTCGCATTTACATTATTTTGAAGCGAATTCGTGGTATACATGACACTTCGGAATGAATATTATAACTTATCACGAATCATAGAAATGAGATGCGATATCGCGATATAAGAAGCATTAGAAATATATGGCCTCGATGCGGAGACAACTGCAAACGCCATTTCCTAGCATGGAGGTGTCGCACTTACATTCTTTTGAAGTGAATACGAGGTGACACTTCGCAATGAATATTATATCTTATCATGAAACATAGAAGTGAGATGCGATATCGCGTTTTAAGAAACATTAGAACTCTATTGCTACGATATGTAGGCATCTGCAAACGCTATTTCCTAGAAAGGAATAGTCGCATTTACATTCTTTTGAAGTGAGTACGAGGTATACATGACACTTCGCAATGAATATTATACCTTATCACGAAACATAGAAATGAAATGCGACATCTCGTTTTAAGAAGCATTAGGACTCTATTGCTACGATACGTAGACATGTGCAAACGCTATTTCCTAGCATGGAAGTGTCGCACTTACATTATTTTGAAGCGAATTCATGGTATGCATGACACTTCGCAATGAATATTATATCTTATCACGAAACATAGAAATGAGAAGCGATATCGCGTTTTAAGAAGCATTAGAATCCTTTTGCTACGATACGTAGACATCTGCAAACGCTATTTCCCAGCAAGCAATAGTCGCATTTACTTTCTTTTGAATTGAATACGAGGTGTACATGACACTTCGCAATGAATATTATATCTTATCACGAAACATAGAAATGAGATGCGATATCGGGATTTAAGTAGCATTAAAACCCTTTTGCTACGATACGTAGCCATCTGAATACGCTATTTCCTAGCAAGGAAGTGTCGCATTTACATTCGCTTGGAGAGAAGACGAGGTATACATGACACTTCGCAATGAATATTATATCTTATCACGAAACATAGAACTGAGATGCGATATCGCGTTTTGAGAAGCATTAGAACTCTTTTGCTACGATACGTAGACATCTGCAAACGGTATTTCCTAGCAAGGAAGTGTCGCATTTACATTCTTTTGTAGTGAATACGAGGTGTACATGACACTTCGCAATGAATATTATATCTAATCATGAAACATAGAAGGGAGATGCGGTATAGCGTTTTAAGAAGCATTAGAACTCTATTGCTACGATACGTAGACATGTGCAAACGCTATTTCCTAGCATGGAAGTGTCGCACTCACATTATTTTGAAGCGAATTCATGGTATGCATGACACTTCGCAATGAATATTATATCTTATCACGAAACATAGAAATGAGAAGCCATATCGCGTTTTAAGAAGCATTAGAACTCTTTTGCTACGATACGTAGACATCTGCAAACGCTATTTCCCAGCAAGCAATAGTCGCATTTACTTTCTTTTGAATTGAATACGAGGTGTACATGACACTTCGCAATGAATATTATATCTTATCACGAAACATAGAAATGAGATGCGATATCGGGATTTAAGTAGCATTAAAACCCTTTTGCTACGATACGTAGCCATCTGAATACGCTATTTCCTAGCAAGGAAGTGTCGCATTTACATTCGCTTGGAGAGAAGACGAGGTATACATGACACTTCGCAATGAATATTATATCTTATCACGAAACATAGAACTGAGATGCGATATCGCGTTTTGAGAAGCATTAGAACTCTTTTGCTACGATACGTAGACATCTGCAAACGGTATTTCCTAGCAAAGAAGTGTCGCATTTACATTCTTTTGTAGTGAATACGAGGTGTACATGACACTTCGCAATGAATATTATATCTAATCATGAAACATAGAAGAGAGATGCGATATCGCGTTGTAGGAAGCATTAGAACTCTATTGCCTCGACGCGTAGACATCTGCAGACGCTATTTCCTAGCATGGAAGTGTCGCATTTACATTCTTTTGTAGTGAATACGAGGTGTACATGATACTTCGCAATGAATATTATATCTTATCACGAAACATATAAATGAGATGCGGTATCGCGATTTAAGTAGCATTAGAACTCTATTGCTACGATACGTAGACATCTGCAAACGCTATTTCCCAGCAAGCAATAGTCGCATTTACTTTCTTTTGAATTGAATACGAGGTGTACATGACACTTCGCAATGAATATTATATCTCATCACGAAACATAGAAATGAGATGCGATATCGGGATTTAAGTAGCATTAAAACCCTTTTGCTACGATACGTAGCCATCTGAATACGCTATTACCTAGCAAAGAAGTGTCGCATTTACATTCGCTTGGAGAGAAGACGAGGTATACATGACACTTCGCAATGAATATTATATCTTATCACGAAACATAGAATTGAGATGCGATATCGCGTTTTGAGAAGCATTAGAACTCTTTTGCTACGATACGTAGACATCTGCAAACGGTATTTCCTAGCAAGGAAGTGTCGCATTTACATTCTTTTGTAGTGAATAGGAGGTGTACATGACACTTCGCAATGAATATTATATCTAATCATGAAACATAGAAGGGAGATGCGGTATCGCGTTTTAAGAAGCATTAGAACTCTATTGCCTCGACGCGTAGACATCTGCAAACGCTATTTCCTAGCAAGCAATAGTCGCATTTACATTCTTTTGAATTGAATACAAGGTATACATGACACTTCGCAATGAATATTATATCTTATCACGAAACATACTAATGAGATGCGATATCGCGTTTTAAGAAGCATTAGAACTCTATAGCTACGATACGTAGGCATCTGCAAACGCCATTTCCTAACAAGGGATAGTCGCATTTACATTCTTATGAAGTGAATACGAGGTATACATGACACTTCGCAATAAATATTATATCTTATCATGAAACATATAAATGGGATGCGATATCGCGATCTAAGAAGCATTAAAACTCTATTGCTACGATACGTAGGCATCTGGAAACGCCATTTCCTAGCAAGGAATAGTCGCATGTACATTCTTTTGAAGTGAATACGAGGTATACATGACACTTCGCAATAAATATTATATCTTATCATGAAACATAGAAGAGAGATGCGATATCGCGTTGTAAGAAGCATTGGAACTCTATGGCCTCGGTGCGGAGACATCTGCAAACGCTATTTCCTTGCATGGAAGTGTCGCATTTACATTCTTTTGAAGTGAATACGAGGTATACATGACACTTTGCAGTGAATATTATATCTTATCACGAAACATGGAAATGAGATGCGATATCGCGATTTAAGTAGCATTAGAACTCTACTGCTACGATACGTAGACATCTGAATACGCTATTTCCTAGCAAGGAGGTGTCGCATTTACATTCGTTTGGAGTGAATACGAGGTATACATGACACTTCGCAATGAATATTGTATCTTATCATGAAGCATAGAAATGAAATGCGATATCGCGTTTTAAGAAGCATTACAAATCTATGTTCTCGATGCGGAGACATCTGGAAACGCTATCTCCTAGCATGGAAATGTCGTACTTACATTCTTCTGAAGTGAATACGAGGTATACATGACACTTCGCAATGAATATTATATCTTATCACGAAACATATAAATGAGATGCGATATCGCGATTTAAGTAGCTTTAGAACTCTATTGCTACGATACATAGACATCTGAAAACGCTATTTCCTAGCAAGCAATAGTCGCATTTACTTCCTTTTGTAGTGAATACGAGATATACATGACACTTCGCAATGAATATTATATCTTATCATGTAACCTAGAAGGGATATGCGATATCGCGTTTTAAGAAGCATTAGAACACTATTGCCTCGACGCGGAGATATCTGCAAACGCTATATCCTTGCATGGAGGTGTCGCATTTACATTCTTATGAAGTGAATACGAGGTACACATGACACTTCGCAATGAATATTATATCTTATCACGAAACATAGAAATGAGAAGCGATATCGCGATTTAAGTAGCATTAGAACTCTATTGCTACGATACGTAGACATCTGAATAAGCTATTACCTAGCAAGGAAGTGTTGCATTTACATTCGTTTGGAGAGAATACGAGTTATACATGACACTTCGCAATGAATATTATATCTTATCATGAAACCTAGAAGAGCGATGCGATATCGCGTTTTAATAAGCATTAGAACTCTATTGCCCCGACGCGTAGACATCTGCAGACGCTATTTCCTAGCATGAAAGTGACGCATTTACATTCTTTTGTAGTGAAGACGAGGTGTACATGACACTTCGCAATGAATATTATATCTTATCATGAAACCTAGGAGGGATATGCGATATCGCGTTTTAAGAAGCATTAGAACCCTATTGCCTCGATGCGGAGATATCTGAAAACGCTATTTCCTTGCATGGAAGTGTCGCATTTACATTCTTATGCTGTGAATACGAGGTATACATGACACTTCGCAATGAATACTATATCTTATCATGAAACATAGAAGAGAGGTGCGATATCGCGTTGTAAGAAGCATTAGAACTCTATGGCCTCGATGCGGAGACATCTGCAGACGCTATTTCCCAGCAAGCAATAGTCGCATTTACTTTCTTTTGAATTGAATACGAGGTGTACATGACACTTCGCAATGAATATTGTATCTTATCACGAATCATAAAAATGAGATGCGATATCGCGATTTAAGTAGCATTAGAACCCTTTTGCTACGTTACGTAGACATCTGAATAAGCTATTACCTAGCAAAGAAGTGTTGCATTTACATTCGTTTGGAGAGAATACGAGGTATGCATGACACTTTGCAATAAATATTATATCTTATCATGAAACATATAAATGGGATGCGATATCGCGATCTAAGAAGCATTAAAACTCTATTGCTACGATACGTACGCATCTGCAAACGCCATTTCCTAGCAAGGAATAGTCGCATTTACATTCTTTTGAAGTGAATACGAGGTATACATGACACTTCGCAATGAATATTATATCTTATCATGAAACCTAGAAGGGATATGCGATATCGCGTTTTAAGAAGCATTAGAACCCTATCGCCTCGATGCGGAGATATCTGCAAACGCTATTTCCTTGCATGGAAGTGTCGCATTTACATTCTTTTGAAGTGAATACGAGGTATACATGACACTTCGCAATGAATATTATATCTTATCACGAAACATAGAAGAGAGATAGAAGCATTAGAACTCTATGGCCTCGATGCGGAGACATCTGCAAACGCTATTTCCTAGCAAGCAATAGTCGCATTTACTTTCCTTTGAATTGAATACGAGGTGTACATGACACTTCGCAATGAATATTATATCTTATCACGAATCATAAAAATGAGATGCGATATCGCGATTTAAGTAGCATTAGAACCCTTTTGCTACGATACGTAGACATCTGAATAAGCTATTACCTAGCAAGGAAGTGTTGCATTTACATTCGTTTGGGGAGAATACGAGGTATACATGACACTTCGCAATGAATATTATATCTTAGCATGAAACCTAGAAGGGATATGCGATATCGCGTTTTAAGAAGCATTAGAACCCTATTGCCTCGATGCGCAGATATCTGCAAACGCCATTTCCTAACAAGGGATAGTCGCATTTACATTCTTCTGAAGTTAATACGAGGTATACATGACACTTCGCAATAAATATTATATCTTATCATGAAACATATAAATGGGATGCGATATCGCGATCTAAGAAGCATTAAAACTCTATTGCTACGATACGTAGGCATCTGCAAACGCCATTTCCTAGCAAGGAATAGTCGCATTTACATTCTTTTGAAGTGAATACGAGGTATACATGACACTTCGCAATAAATATTATATCTTATCATGAAACATAGAAGAGAGATGCGATATCCCATTGTAAGAAGCATTAGAAATCTATGGCCTCGATGCGGAGACATCTGCAAACGATATTTCCTAGCAAGCAATAGTCGCATTTACTTTCTTTTGAATTGAATGCGAGGTGTACATGACACTTCGCAATGAATATTATATCTTATCACGAAACATAGAAATGAGATGCGATATCGCGATTTAAGTAGCATTAGAACTCTATTGCTACGATACATAGACATTTGCAAACTCCATTTCCTAGCAAGCAATAGTCGCATTTACTTTCTTTTGAATTGAATACGAGGTGTACATGACACTTCGCAATGAATATTATATCTTATCACGAAACATAGAAATGAGATGCGATATTGCGATTTAAGTAGCATTAGAACTCTATTGCTACGATACATAGACATCTGAATAAGCTACTCCCTAGCAAGGAAGTGTTGCATTTACATTCGTTTGGAAAGAATACGAGGTATACATGAGACTTCGCAATGAATATTATATCTTATCACGAAACATAGAAATGAGATGCGATATCGTGATTTATGTAGCATTAGAACTCTATTGCTACGATATATAGACATCTGAATAAACTATGACCTAGCAAGGTGGTGTTGCATTTACATTCGTTTGGAAAGAATACGAGGTATACATGAGACTTCGCAATGAATATTATATCTTATCACGAAACATAGAAATGAGATGCGATATCGCGATTTATGTAGCATTAGAACTCTATTGCTACGATATATAGACATCTGAATAAACTATGACCTAGCAAGGTGGTGTTGCATTTACATTCGTTTGGAAAGAATACGAGGTATACATGACACTTCGCATTGAATATTATATCTTATCATGAAACCTAGAAGGGATAAGCGATATCGCGTTTTAAGAAGCATTAGAACCCTATTGCCTCGATGCGGAGATATCTGCAAACGCTATTTCCTTGCATGGAAGCGTCGCATTTACATTCTTATGAAGTGAATACGAGGTATACATGACACGTCGCAATGAATACTATATCTTATCATGAAACAAAGAAGAGAGATGCGATATCGCGTTGTAAGAAGCATTAGAACTCTATGGCCTCGATGCGGAGACATCTGGAAACGCTATTTCCTAGCGTGGAAGTGTCGCATTTACATCCTTTTGAAGTGAATACGAGGTATACATGACACTTCGCAATGAATATTATGTCTTATCACGAAACATAGAAATGAGATGCGATATCGCGATTTAAGTAGCATTAGAACCCCTTTGCTACGATACGTAGACATCTGAATACGCTATTTCCTAGCAAGGAAGTGTCGCTTTTACATTCTTTTGAAGTGAATACGAGGTATACATGACACTTCGCAATAAATATTATATCTTATCATGAAACATAGAAGAGAGATGCGATATCCCATTGTAAGAAGCATTAGATATCTATGGCCTCGATGCGGAGACATCTGCAAACGATATTTCCTAGCAAGCAATAGTCGCATTTACTTTCTTTTGAATTGAATGCGAGGTGTACATGACACTTCGCAATGAATATTATATCTTATCACGAAACATAGAAATGAGATGCGATATCGCGATTTAAGTAGCATTAGAACTCTATTGCTACGATACATAGACATTTGCAAACTCCATTTCCTAGCAAGCAATAGTCGCATTTACTTTCTTTTGAATTGAATACGAGGTGTACATGACACTTCGCAATGAATATTATATCTTATCACGAAACATAGAAGAGAGATAGAAGCATTAGAACTCTATGGCCTCGATGCGGAGACATCTGCAAACGCTATTTCCTAGCAAGCAATAGTCGCATTTACTTTCCTTTGAATTGAATACGAGGTGTACATGACACTTCGCAATGAATATTATATCTTATCACGAATCATAAAAATGAGATGCGATATCGCGATTTAAGTAGCATTAGAACCCTTTTGCTACGATACGTAGACATCTGAATAAGCTATTACCTAGCAAGGAAGTGTTGCATTTACATTCGTTTGGGGAGAATACGAGGTATACATGACACTTCGCAATGAATATTATATCTTAGCATGAAACCTAGAAGGGATATGCGATATCGCGTTTTAAGAAGCATTAGAACCCTATTGCCTCGATGCGCAGATATCTGCAAACGCCATTTCCTAACAAGGGATAGTCGCATTTACATTCTTCTGAAGTTAATACGAGGTATACATGACACTTCGCAATAAATATTATATCTTATCATGAAACATATAAATGGGATGCGATATCGCGATCTAAGAAGCATTAAAACTCTATTGCTACGATACGTAGGCATCTGCAAACGCTATTTCCTAGCAAGGAATAGTCGCATTTACATTCTTTTGAAGTGAATACGAGGTATACATGACACTTCGCAATAAATATTATATCTTATCATGAAACATAGAAGAGAGATGCGATATCCCATTGTAAGAAGCATTAGAAATCTATGGCCTCGATGCGGAGACATCTGCAAACAATATTTCCTAGCAAGCAATAGTCGCATTTACTTTCTTTTGAATTGAATGCGAGGTGTACATGACACTTCGCAATGAATATTATATCTTATCACGAAACATAGAAATGAGATGCGATATCGCGATTTAAGTAGCATTAGAACTCTATTGCTACGATACATAGACATTTGCAAACTCCATTTCCTAGCAAGCAATAGTCGCATTTACTTTCTTTTGAATTGAATACGAGGTGTACATGACACTTCGCAATGAATATTATATCTTATCACGAAACATAGAAATGAGATGCGATATTGCGATTTAAGTAGCATTAGAACTCTATTGCTACGATACATAGACATCTGAATAAGCTACTCCCTAGCAAGGAAGTGTTGCATTTACATTCGTTTGGAAAGAATACGAGGTATACATGAGACTTCGCAATGAACATTATATCTTATCACGAAACATAGAAATGAGATGCGATATCGCGATTTATGTAGCATTAGAACTCTATTGCTACGATATATAGACATCTGAATAAACTATGACCTAGCAAGGTGGTGTTGCATTTACATTCGTTTGGAAAGAATACGAGGTATACGTGAGACTTCGCAATGAATATTATGTCTTATCACGAAACATAGAAATGAGATGCGATATCGCGATTTATGTAGCATTAGAACTCTATTGCTACTATATATATACATCTGAATAAACTATGACCTAGCAAGGTGGTGTTGCATTTACATTCGTTTGGAAAGAATACGAGGTATACATGACACTTCGCATTGAATATTATATCTTATCATGAAACCTAGAAGGGATAAGCGATATCGCGTTTTAAGAAGCATTAGAACCCTATTGCCTCGATGCGGAGATATCTGCAAACGCTATTTCCTTGCATGGAAGCGTCGCATTTACATTCTTATGAAGTGAATACGAGGTATACATGACACGTCGCAATGAATACTATATCTTATCATGAAACAAAGAAGAGAGATGCGATATCGCGTTGTAAGAAGCATTAGAACTCTATGGCCTCGATGCGGAGACATCTGGAAACGCTATTTCCTAGCGTGGAAGTGTCGCATTTACATCCTTTTGAAGTGAATACGAGGTATACATGACACTTCGCAATGAATATTATGTCTTATCACGAAACATAGAAATGAGATGCGATATCGCGATTTAAGTAGCATTAGAACCCCTTTGCTACGATACGTAGACATCTGAATACGCTATTTCCTAGCAAGGAAGTGTCGCTTTTACATTCGTTTGGAGAGAAGACGAGGTATACATGTCACTTCCCAATGAATATTATATCTTATCATGAAACATAGAAGAGAGATGCGATATCGCGTTTTAGGAAGCATTACAAATATATGGTCTCGATGCGAAGACATCTGCAAACGCTATCTCCTAGCATGGAAATGTCGCACATACATTCTTCTGAAGTGAATACGAGGTATACATGACACTTCGCAGTGAATATTATACCTTATCACGAAACATATAAATGATATGCGATATCGCGATTTAAGTAGCATTAGAACTCTACTGCTACGATACGTGGACATCTGAATACGCTATTTCCTAGCTAGGAATAGTCGCATTTACATTCTTCTGAAGTGAACACGAGGTATACATGACACTTTGCAATGAATGTTATATCTTATCACGAAACATAGAAATGAGATGCGATATCGCGATCTAAAAAGCATTAGAACTCTATTGCTATGATACGTAGGCACCTGCAAACGCCATTTCCTAGCATGGATGTGTCGCACTTACATTCTTTTGAAGTGAATACGAGGTACACATGACTCTTTGCAATGAATGTTATATCTTACCACGAAACATAGAAATGAGATGCGATATCGCGATCTAAAAAGCATTAGAACTCTATTGCTATGATACGTAGGCATCTGCAAACGCCATTTCCCAGCAAGGAATAGTCGCATTTACATTCTTTTGAAGTGAATACGAGGTATACATGACACTTCGCAATGAATATTATATCTTATCATGAAAGGTAGAAGGGAGATGCGATATCGCGTTGTAAGAAGCATTAGAACTCTATGGCCTCGGTGCGGAGACATCTGCAAACGCTATTTCCTAGCATGGAAGTGTCGCATTTACAATCTCTTGAAGTGAATACGATGTATACATGACACTTTGCAATGAATATTATATCTTATCACGAAACATAGAAATGAGATGCGATATCGCGATTTAAGTAGCATTAGAACCGTACTGCTACGATACGTTGACATCTGAATAAGCTATTACCTAGCAAGGAAGTGTTGCATTTACATTCGTTTGGAGAGAATACGAGGTATACATGGCACTTCGCAATGAATATTATATCTTATCATGAAACCTAGAAGGGATATGCGATATCGCGTTTTGAGAAGCATTAGAACTTTATTGCTACGATACGTAGATATCTGCAGACGCTATTTCCTAGCAAGGCAGAGTCGCATTTACATTCATTTGAAGTGTACGCGAGGTATACATGACACTTCGCAATGAATATTATATCTTATCATGAAACATAGAAATGTGATGCGACATCTCGTTTTGAGAAGCATTAGAACTGTAATGCTACGATACGCAGACGTCGGCAAGCGCTATTTCCTAGCAAGATAGTGCCGCATTTACATTCATTTGAATTGTACGCGAGGTATACATGACACACCGCAATGAATATTTTATCCTATCATGAAACATAGAAATGCGATGCGATATGGCGATATAAGAAGCGCTAGAATTCTGTTGCTTCGATACGTAGACATCTGCAAACGCTACTTCCTAGCAAGGAAGTGTCGCGTTTACATTCTTTTGATGTGAATACGAGGTATACATAACACTCCGCCATGAATATTATATCTAATCATGAAACATAGAAATGAGATGCATTATGGCGATTTAAGAAGCATTAGAACTCTATTGCTTCGATACGTAGACATCTGCAAACGGTATTTCCTGGCAAGGAAGTGTCGCGTTTACATTCTTTTGAAAGGATTACGAGGTATACATGACACTTCGCAATGAATATTATATCTTATCATGAAACATAGAAATGAGATGTAATATGGCGATTTAAGAAGCATTAGAACACTATTGCTTCGATACGTAGACATCTGCAAACGCTACTTCCAAGCAGGGAAGTGTCGCACTTACATTCTTTTGAAGTGAATACGAGGTATACATAACACTCCACAATGAATATTATATCTTATCATGAAACATAGAAATGAGATGGAATATGGCGATTTAGGAAGCATTAGAAATCTATTGCTTCGATACGTAGACATCTGCAAACGCTATTTCCCAGCAAGGAAGTGTCGCATTTACATTCATTTGAAGTATAGACGAGATACACATAACACTCCACAATGAATATTATATTTTATCATGAAACATAGAATTGAGATGCGATATGGCGATTTAAGAAGCATTAGAAATCTATTGGTTCGATACGTACACATCTGCAAACGCTACTTCCTAGCAAGGAAGTGTAGCGTTTACATTCTTTTGAAGTGAATACGCGTTACACATAACACTCCACAATGAATATTATATCTTATCATGAAACATAGAAATGAGATGCAATATGGCGATTTAGGAAGCATTAGAACTCTATTGCTTCGATACGTAGGCATCTGCAAACGCTATTTCCAAGCAAGGAAGTGTCGCATTTACATTCATTTGAAGTATAGACGAGATATACATAACACTGCACAGTGATTACTATTCTTATCATGAAACATAGAATTGAGATGCGATATGGCGATTTAAGAAGCATTAGAAATCTATTGGTTCGATACGTACACATCTGCAAACGCTACTTCCTAGCAAGGAAGTGTAGCGTTTACATTCTTTTGAAGTGAATACGCGTTACACATAACACTCCACAATGAATATTATATCTTATCATGAAACATAGAAATGAGATGCAATATGGCGATTTAGGAAGCATTAGAACTCTATTGCTTCGATACGTAGGCATCTGCAAACGCTATTTCCAAGCAAGGAAGTGTCGCATTTACATTCATTTGAAGTATAGACGAGATATACATAACACTGCACAGTGATTACTATTCTTATCATGAAACATAGAATTCAGATGCGATATGGCGATTTAAGAAGCATTAGAAATCTATTGGTTCGATACGTAGACATCTGCAAACGCTACTTCCTAGCAAGGAAGTGTAGCGTTTACATTCTTTTGAAGTGAATACGCGTTACACATAACACTCCACAATGAATATTATATCTTACCATGAAACATAGAAATGAGATGTAATATGGTGAGTTAAGAAGCATTAGAACTCTATTGCTTCGATACGTAGACATCTGCAAACGTTATTTCCAAGCAAGGAAGTGTCGCATTTACATTCTTTTGAAGTGAATACGAGGTATACATAACACTCCATAATGAATATTATATCTTACCATGAAACATAGAAATGAGATGTAATATGGCGAATTAAGAAGCATTAGAACTCTATTGCTTCGGTACGTAGACATCTGCAAACACTACTTCCAAGCAAGGAAGTGTCGCATTTACATTCTTTTGAAAGGAATACGAGGTATACATGACACTTCGCAATGAATATTATATCTTATCATGAAACATAGAAATGGGATGTAATATGGCGATTTAAGAAGCATTAGTACACTATTGCGTCGATACGTAGATATCTGCAAACGCTACTTCCAAGCAAGGAAGTGTCCCATTTACATTCTTTTGAAAGGAATACGGGGTACACATGACACTTCGCAATGAATATTATATCTTATCATGAAACATAGAAATGAGATGTAATATGGCGATTTAAGAAGCACTAGAACACTATTGCTATGATACGTTGGCATCTGCAAACGCTATTTCCTAGCAAGGAGTAGTCGCATTTACATTCCTTTGAAGTGAATACGAGGTATACATGACACTTCGCAATGAATATTATATCTTATCAGGAAACATAGAAATGAGATGTAATATGGCGATTTAAGAAGCATTAGAACACTATTGCGTCGATACGTAGACATCTGCAAACGCTATTTCCAAGCAAGGAAGTGTCGCATTTACATTCTTTTGAAGTGAATAGGAGCTATACATGACACATCGCAATTAATATTATACCTTATCATGAAACATAGAAATGAGATGCGGTATCCCGTTTTAAGAAGTAATAGAACTCTATTGCTTCGGTACGGAGACATCTGCAAACGCTATTTCCTAGCAAGGAAGTGTCGCATTTACATTCTTTTGAAGTGTATACGAGGTATACATGACACTTCGGAATGGATATTATATCTTATCATGTAACATAGGAGTGAGATGCGATATCGCGTTTTAAGAAGCATTAGAACCCTATTGCCTCGATGGGGAGATATCTGCAAACGCTATTTCCTAGCATGGAAGTGTCGCATTTACATTCTTTTGAAAGGAATACGAGGTATATATGACACTTCGCAATGAATATTATATCCTATCATGAGACATAGGAATGTGATGCAATATGGCGATTTAAGAAGGACTAGAACTCTATTGCTTGGATACGTAGACATCTACAAACGCTATTTCCAAGCAAGGAAGTGTCGCATTTACATTCTTTTGAAGTGAGTACGAGGTATACGTAACACTTCACAAAGAATTTTATATATTATCATGAAACATAGAAATGAAAAGCGATATCGTGTTTTGAGAAGCATTAGAACTCTAGTGCCACGATACGTAGACATCTGCAAACGCTATTTCCTAGCAAGGAAGTGTCGCATTTACATTCTTTTGAAGTGAATACGAGGTATACATAACACTCCACAAAAAATATTATATCTTACCATGAAACATAGAAATGAGATGTAATATGGCGAGTTAAGAAGCATTAGAACTCTATTGCTTCGATACGTAGACATGTGCAAACGCTACTTCCAAGCAAGGAAGTGTCGCATTTACATTCTTTTGAAAGGAATACGAGGTATACATGACACTTCGCATTGAATATTATATCTTATCATGAAACATAGAAATGAGATGTAATATGGCGATTTAAGAAGCATTAGAACACTATTGCGTCGATACGTAGACATCTGCAAACGCTATTTCCAAGCAAGGAAGTGTCGCATTTACATTCTTTTGAAGTGAATACGAGGTATACATAACACTCCATAATGAATATTATATCTTACCATGAAACATAGAAATGAGATATAATATGGCGAATTAAGAAGCATTAGAACTCTATTGCTTCGATACGTAGACATCTGCAAACGCTACTTCCAAGCAAGGAAGTGTCGCATTTACATTCTTTTGAAAGGAATACGAGGTATACATGACACTTCGCAATGAATATTCTATCTTATCGTGAAACATAGAAATGAGATGTAATATGGCGATTTAAGAAGCATTAGTACACTATTGCGTCGATACGTAGATATCTGCAAACGCTACTTCCAAGCAAGGAAGTGTCACATTTACATTCTTTTGAAAGGAATACGGGGTATACATGACACTTCGCAATGAATATTATATCTTATCATGAAACATAGAAATGAGATGTAATATGGCGATTTAAGAAGCATTAGAACACTATTGCGTCGATACGTAGACATCTGCAAACGCTATTTCCAAGCAAGGAAGTGTCGCATTTACATTCTTTTGAAGTGAATAGGAGCTATACATGACACATCGCAATTAATATTATACCTTATCATGAAACATAGAAATGAGATGCGGTATCCCGTTTTAAGAAGTAATAGAACTCTATTGCTTCGGTACGGAGACATCTGCAAACGCTATTTCCTAGCAAGGAAGTGTCGCATTTACATTCTTTTGAAGTGTATACGAGGTATACATGACACTTCGGAATGGATATTATATCTTATCATGTAACATAGGAGTGAGATGCGATATCGCGTTTTAAGAAGCATTAGAACCCTATTGCCTCGATGCGGAGATATCTGCAAACGCTATTTCCTAGGATGGAAGTGTCACATTTACATTCTTTTGAAGTGAATTCGAGGTATACATGACACTTCGGAATGAATATTATAACTTATCACGAAACATAGAAATGAGATGCGATATCGCGATCTAAGAAGCATTAGAATTCTATTGCTACAATACGTAGGCATCTGCAAACGCTATTTCCTAGCAAGGAGTAGTCGCATTTACATTCCTTTGAAGTGAATACGAGGTATACATGACACTTCGCAATGTATGTTATATCTTATCATGAAGCATAGAAATGAGATGCGATATCGCGTTTTGAGAAGCATTAGAACTCTATTGCTACGATACGTAGACATCTGCAAACGCTATTTCCTAGCATGCAAGTGTCGCATTTACATTCTTTTGAAGTGAATACGAGGTATACATGACACTTCGCAATGAATATTATATCTTATCATGAAACACGGTAGAGGGATGCGATATCGCGTTTTAGGAAGCATTAGAAATCTACGGTCTCGATGCGGAGACATCTGCAAACGCTATTTCCTGGCGAGCAGTAGTCGCATTTACGTTCATTTGAAGTGAATACGAGGTATACATGACACTTCGCTATGAATATTATATCTTATCACGAAACATAGAAATGAAATGCGACTTCTCATTTTAAGAAGCATTAGAACTCTATTGCTACGATACGTAGACATCTGCAAACGCTATTTGCTAGCATGGAAGTTTCGCATTTACATTCATTTGAAGTGAATACGAGGTATACATGACACTTCGCGATGAATATTATATCTTATCATGAAACATAGGAATGAGTTGCGATATCGCGGTTTGAGAAGCATTAGAACTCTATTGCTACGATACGTAGACACCTGCAAACGCTATTTCCTAGCATGGAAGTGTCGCATTTACATTCTTTTGAAGTGAATACGAGGTATACATGACACTTCGCAATGAATATTATATCTTATCATGAAACATAGAAGTGAGATGCGATATAGCGTTTTAAGAAGCATTAGAACTCTATTGCTACGATACGTAGACATCTGCAAACGCTATTTCCTTCCATGCAAGTGTCGCGTTTACATTCTTTTGAAGTGAATACGAGGTATACATGACACTTCGCAATGGATATTATATCATATCATGAAACATAGAAGTGAGATGCGATATCGCGTTTTAAGAAGCATTAGAACTCTATTGCTACGATACGTAGACATCTGCAAACGCTATTTCCTAGCATGGAAGTGTCGCATTTACATTCATTTGAAGCGAATACGAGGTATACATGACACTTCGCAATGAATATTATATTTTATCATGAAACATAGGAATGAGGTGCTATATTGCGTTTTGAGAAGCATTAGAACTCTATTGCTAATATACGTAGACATCTGCAAACTCTATTTCCTACCATGGAAATGTCGCACTTACATTCCACTGAAGTGAATACGAGGTATACATAACATTACACAATGAATATTATATCTTATTACGAAACATAGAAATGAAATGCGACATCTCGTATTCAGAAGCATAAGTACTCTATTGCTGTGATACGTAGACATCTGCAAACGCTATTTCCTAGCATGGAAGTGTCGCATTTACATTCTTTTGAAGTGAATACGAGGTATACATGACACTTCGTAATGAATATTATACTTTATCTCGAAACATAGAAGTGAGATGCGACATCTCGTTTTAAGAAGCATTAGAACTCTGTTGCTACGATACGTAGACATCTGCAAAGGCTATCTCCAAGCATGGAAGTGTCGCATTTACATTCTTTTGATGTGAATACGAGGTATACATGACACTTCGCAATGGATATTATATCTTATCATGAAACATAGTAGTGAGATGCGATATCGCGTTTTAAGAAGCATTACAACTCTATTGCTACGATACGTAGACATCTGCAAACGCTATTTCCTAGCATGGAAGTGTCGCATTTACATTCATTTGAAGCGAATACGAGGTATACATGACACTTCGCAATGAATATTATATCTTATCATGAAACATAGGAATGAGGTGCTGTATTGCGTTTTGAGAAGCATTAGAACTCGATTGCTAATATACGTAGACATCTGCAAACTCTATTCCCTACCATGGAAATGTCGCACTTACATTCCACTGAAGTGAATACGAGGTATACATAACATTACACAATGAATATTATATCTTATTACGAAACATAGAAAAGAAATACGACATCTCGTATTCAGAAGCATAAGTACTCTATTGCTGTGATACGTAGACATCTGCAAACGCTATTTCCTAGCATGGAAGTGTCGCATTTACATTCTTTTGAAGTGAATACGAGGTATACATGACACTTCGCAATGAATATTATGTCTTATCAAGAAACATAAACGAAATACGCGATATCGCGTTTCAAGAAGCAATAGAACTCTGTTGCTACGATACGTAGACATCTGCAAAGGCTATCTCCAAGCATGGAAGTGTCGCATTTACATTCTTTTGATGTGAATACGAGGTATACATGACACTTCGCAATGGATATTATATCTTATCATGAAACATAGTAGTGAGATGCGATATCGCGTTTTAAGAAGCATTACAACTCTATTGCTACGATACGTAGACATCTGCAAACGCTATTTCCTAGCATGGAAGTGTCGCATTTACATTCATTTGAAGCGAATACGAGGTATACATGACACTTCGCAATGAATATTATATCTTATCATGAAACATAGGAATGAGGTGCTGTATTGCGTTTTGAGAAGCATTAGAACTCGATTGCTAATATACGTAGACATCTGCAAACTCTATTCCCTACCATGGAAATGTCGCACTTACATTCCACTGAAGTGAATACGAGGTATACATAACATTACACAATGAATATTATATCTTATTACGAAACATAGAAAAGAAATACGACATCTCGTATTCAGAAGCATAAGTACTCTATTGCTGTGATACGTAGACATCTGCAAACGCTATTTCCTAGCATGGAAGTGTCGCATTTACATTCTTTTGAAGTGAATACGAGGTATACATGACACTTCGCAATGAATATTATGTCTTATCAAGAAACATAAACGAAATACGCGATATCGCGTTTCAAGAAGCAATAGAACTCTATTTTTACGATACGTAGACATCTGCAAACAATATTTCCTAGCAAGGAAGTGTCGCATTTACAATCTTTTGAAGTGAATACTAGGTGTACATAACACTCCACAATGAATTTTATACCTTATCACGAAACATAGAAATGAAATGCGACATCTCGTTTTAAGGAGCATTAGAACTCCATTCTTACGATACGTTGTCATCTGGAAACGCTATTTCCTAGCAAGGAAGTGTCGCTTTTACATTCTTTTGAAGACAATACGAGGTATACATGACACTTCGCAATAAATATTATACCTTATCTCGAAACATAGAAGTGAGATGCGACATCTCGTTTTAAGAAGCATTAGAACTCTGTTGCTACGATACGTAGACATCTGCAAACGCTATTTCCTAGCATGGAGGTGTCGCAATTACATTCTTTTGAAGTGAATACGAGGTATACATGACACTTCGCAAAGAATATTATATCTTATCAAGAAACATAAAGGAAATACGCGATATCGCGTTTCAAGAAGCAATAGAACTCTATTTTTACGATACGTAGACATCTGCAAACAATATTTCCTAGCAAGGAAGTGTCGCATTTACATTCTTTTGAAGTGAATACGAGGTACACATGACACTTCGCAGTGGATATTATATCTTATCGTGAAACATAGTAGTGAGATGCGATATCGCGTTTTAAGAAGCATTAGAACTCCATTGCTACGATACGTGGACATCTGCAAACGCTATTTCCTAGCATGGAAGTGTCGCATTTACATTCTTTTGAAGTGAATACGAGGTATACATGACACTTCGCAATGAATATTATATCTTATCATGAAACATAGAAGTGAGATGCGATATCGCCTTTTAAGAAGCATTAGAACTCTATTGCTACGATACGTAGACATCTGCAAACGCTATTTCCTAGCATGCAAGTGTCGCATTTACATTCTTTTGAAGTGAATACGAGCTATACATGACACTTCGCAATGCATATTATATCTGATCATGAAACATAGAAATGAGATGCGACATCGCATTTTGAGAAGCAGTAGAACCCTATTGCTTCGATACGTAGACATCTGCAAACTCTACTTCCTAGCAGGGAAGTGTCGCATTTACATTCATTTGAAGTGTATACGAGGTATACATGACACTTCGCAATGAATATTATACCTTATCATGAAACATAGAAGTGAGATGCGATATCGCATTTTGAGAAGCAGTAGAACCCTATTGCTTCGATACGTAGACATCTGCAAACTCTACTTCCTAGCAGGGAAGTGTCGCATTTACATTCATTTGAAGTGAATACGAGGTATACATGGCACTTCGCAATGAATATTATACCTTATCATGAAACATAGAAGTGAGATGCGATATCGCGTTTTAAGAAGCATTAGAACTCTATTGCCACGATACGTGGTCATCTGGAAACGCTATTTCCTAGCAAGGAAGTGTCGCTTTTACATTCTTTTGAAGAGAATAAGAGGTATACATGACACTTCTCAATGAAAATTATATCTTATCTCGAAACATAGAAGTGAGATGTTATATCGCGTTTTAAGAAGCATTAGAACTCTATTGCTACGATACGTTGACATCTGCAAACGCTATTTCCTAGCATGGAAGTGTCGCATTTACATTCATTTGAAGCGAATACGAGGTATACATGACACTTCGCAATGAATATTATATTTTATCATGAAACATAGGAATGAGGTGCTATATTACGTTTTGAGAAGCATTAGAACTCTATTGCTAATATACGTAGACATCTGCAAACTCTATTTCCTACCATGGAAATGTCGCACTTACATTCCACTGAAGTGAATACGAGGTATACATAACATTACACAATGAATATTATATCTTATTACGAAACATAGAAATGAAATACGACATCTGGTATTCAGAAGCATAAGTACTCTATTGCTGTGATACGTAGACATCTGCAAACGCTATTTCCTAGCATGGAAATGTCGCATTTACATTCTTTTGAAGTGAATACGAGGTATACAGGACACTTCGCAATGAATATTATATCTTATCAAGAAACATAAAGGAAATACGCAATATCGCGTTTCAAGAAGCAATAGCACTCTATTTTTACGATACGTAGACATCTGCAAACAATATTTCCTAGCAAGGAAGTGTCGCATTTACAATCTTTTGAAGTGAATACTAGGTGTACATAACACTCCACAATGAATTTTATATCTTATCACGAAACATAGAAATGAAATGCGACATCTCGTTTTAAGGAGCATTAGAACTCCATTCTTACGATACGTTGTCATCTGGAAACGCTATTTCCTAGCAAGGAGGTGTCGCTTTTACATTCTTTTGAAGACAATACGAGGTATACATGACACTTCGCAATGAATATTATACCTTATCTCGAAACATAGAAGTGAGATGCGACATCTCGTTTTAAGAAGCATTAGAACTCTGTTGCTACGATACGTAGACATCTGCAAACGCTATTTCCTAGCATGGAGGTGTCGCATTTACATTCTTTTGAAGTGAATACGAGGTATACATGACACTTCGCAATGAATATTATATCTTATCATAAAACATAGAAGTGAGATGCGATATCGCGTTTTAAGAATCATTAGAACTCTATTGTTTCCACACGTAGTCATCTGGAAACGCTATTTACTAGCAAGGAAGTGCCGCACTTTCATCCCTTTGAAGTGAATACGAGCTATACATGACACTTCGCAATGCATATTATATCTGATCATGAAACATAGAAATGAGATGCGACATCGCATTTTGAGAAGCAGTAGAACCCTATTGCTTCGATACGTAGACATCTGCAAACTCTACTTCCTAGCAGGGAAGTGTCGCATTTACATTCATTTGAAGTGTATACGAGGTATACATGACACTTCGCAATGAATATTATACCTTATCATGAAACATAGAAGTGAGATGCGATATCGCATTTTAAGAAGCATTAGAACACTATTGCTACGATACGTAGACATCTGCAAACGCTATTTCCTAGCATGGAAGTGTCGCATTTACATTCATTTGAAGTGAATACGAGGTATACATGACACTTCGCAATGAATATTATACTTTATCTCGAAACATAGAAGTGAGATGCGACATCTCGTTTTAAGAAGCATTAGAACTCTGTTGCTACGATACGTAGACATCTGCAAAGGCTATCTCCAAGCATGGAAGTGTCGCATTTACATTCTTTTGATGTGAATACGAGGTATACATGACACTTCGCAATGGATATTATATCTTATCATGAAACATAGTAGTGAGATGCGATATCGCGTTTTAAGAAGCATTACAACTCTATTGCTACGATACGTAGACATCTGCAAACGCTATTTCCTAGCATGGAAGTGTCGCATTTACATTCATTTGAAGCGAATACGAGGTATACATGACACTTCGCAATGAATATTATATCTTATCATGAAACATAGGAATGAGGTGCTGTATTGCGTTTTGAGAAGCATTAGAACTCGATTGCTAATATACGTAGACATCTGCAAACTCTATTCCCTACCATGGAAATGTCGCACTTACATTCCACTGAAGTGAATACGAGGTATACATAACATTACACAATGAATATTATATCTTATTACGAAACATAGAAAAGAAATACGACATCTCGTATTCAGAAGCATAAGTACTCTATTGCTGTGATACGTAGACATCTGCAAACGCTATTTCCTAGCATGGAAGTGTCGCATTTACATTCTTTTGAAGTGAATACGAGGTATACATGACACTTCGCAATGAATATTATGTCTTATCAAGAAACATAAACGAAATACGCGATATCGCGTTTCAAGAAGCAATAGAACTCTATTTTTACGATACGTAGACATCTGCAAACAATATTTCCTAGCAAGGAAGTGTCGCATTTACAATCTTTTGAAGTGAATACTAGGTGTACATAACACTCCACAATGAATTTTATATCTTATCACGAAACATAGAAATGAAATGCGACATCTCGTTTTAAGGAGCATTAGAACTCCATTCTTACGATACGTTGTCATCTGGAAACGCTATTTCCTAGCAAGGAAGTGTCGCTTTTACATTCTTTTGAAGACAATACGAGGTATACATGACACTTCGCAATGAATATTATACCTTATCTCGAAACATAGAAGTGAGATGCGACATCTCGTTTTAAGAAGCATTAGAACTCTGTTGCTACGATACGTAGACATCTGCAAACGCCATTTCCTAGCATGGAGGTGTCGCATTTACATTCTTTTGAAGTGAATACGAGGTATACATGACACTTCGCAATGAATATTATATCTTATCATAAAACATAGAAGTGAGATGCGATATCGCGTTTTAAGAATCATTAGAACTCTATTGTTTCCACACGTAGTCATCTGGAAACGCTATTTACTAGCAAGGAAGTGCCGCACTTTCATCCCTTTGAAGTGAATACGAGCTATACATGACACTTCGCAATGCATATTATATCTGATCATGAAACATAGAAATGAGATGCGACATCGCATTTTGAGAAGCAGTAGAACCCTATTGCTTCGATACGTAGACATCTGCAAACTCTACTTCCTAGCAGGGAAGTGTCGCATTTACATTCATTTGAAGTGTATACGAGGTATACATGACACTTCGCAATGAATATTATACCTTATCATGAAACATAGAAGTGAGATGCGATATCGCATTTTAAGAAGCATTAGAACACTATTGCTACGATACGTAGACATCTGCAAACGCTATTTCCTAGCATGGAAGTGTCGCATTTACATTCATTTGAAGTGAATACGAGGTATACATGACACTTCGCAATGAATATTATACTTTATCTCGAAACATAGAAGTGAGATGCGACATCTCGTTTTAAGAAGCATTAGAACTCTGTTGCTACGATACGTAGACATCTGCAAAGGCTATCTCCAAGCATGGAAGTGTCGCATTTACATTCTTTTGATGTGAATACGAGGTATACATGACACTTCGCAATGGATATTATATCTTATCATGAAACATAGTAGTGAGATGCGATATCGCGTTTTAAGAAGCATTACAACTCTATTGCTACGATACGTAGACATCTGCAAACGCTATTTCCTAGCATGGAAGTGTCGCATTTACATTCATTTGAAGCGAATACGAGGTATACATGACACTTCGCAATGAATATTATATCTTATCATGAAACATAGGAATGAGGTGCTGTATTGCGTTTTGAGAAGCATTAGAACTCGATTGCTAATATACGTAGACATCTGCAAACTCTATTCCCTACCATGGAAATGTCGCACTTACATTCCACTGAAGTGAATACGAGGTATACATAACATTACACAATGAATATTATATCTTATTACGAAACATAGAAAAGAAATACGACATCTCGTATTCAGAAGCATAAGTACTCTATTGCTGTGATACGTAGACATCTGCAAACGCTATTTCCTAGCATGGAAGTGTCGCATTTACATTCTTTTGAAGTGAATACGAGGTATACATGACACTTCGCAATGAATATTATGTCTTATCAAGAAACATAAACGAAATACGCGATATCGCGTTTCAAGAAGCAATAGAACTCTATTTTTACGATACGTAGACATCTGCAAACAATATTTCCTAGCAAGGAAGTGTCGCATTTACAATCTTTTGAAGTGAATACTAGGTGTACATAACACTCCACAATGAATTTTATATCTTATCACGAAACATAGAAATGAAATGCGACATCTCGTTTTAAGGAGCATTAGAACTCCATTCTTACGATACGTTGTCATCTGGAAACGCTATTTCCTAGCAAGGAAGTGTCGCTTTTACATTCTTTTGAAGACAATACGAGGTATACATGACACTTCGCAATGAATATTATACCTTATCTCGAAACATAGAAGTGAGATGCGACATCTCGTTTTAAGAAGCATTAGAACTCTGTTGCTACGATACGTAGCCATCTGCAAACGCTATTTCCTAGCATGGAGGTGTCGCATTTACATTCTTTTGAAGTGAATACGAGGTATACATGACACTTCGCAATGAATATTATATCTTATCATAAAACATAGAAGTGAGATGCGATATCGCGTTTTAAGAATCATTAGAACTCTATTGTTTCCACACGTAGTCATCTGGAAACGCTATTTACTAGCAAGGAAGTGCCGCACTTTCATCCCTTTGAAGTGAATACGAGCTATGCATGACACTTCGCAATGCATATTATATCTGATCATGAAACATAGAAATGAGATGCGACATCGCATTTTGAGAAGCAGTAGAACCCTATTGCTTCGATACGTAGACATCTGCAAACTCTACTTCCTAGCAGGGAAGTGTCGCATTTACATTCATTTGAAGTGTATACGAGGTATACATGACACTTCGCAATGAATATTATACCTTATCATGAAACATAGAAGTGAGATGCGATATCGCATTTTAAGAAGCATTAGAACACTATTGCTACGATACGTAGACATCTGCAAACGCTATTTCCTAGCATGGAAGTGTCGCATTTACATTCATTTGAAGTGAATACGAGGTATACATGACACTTCGCAATGAATATTATACTTTATCTCGAAACATAGAAGTGAGATGCGACATCTCGTTTTAAGAAGCATTAGAACTCTGTTGCTACGATACGTAGACATCTGCAAAGGCTATCTCCAAGCATGGAAGTGTCGCATTTACATTCTTTTGATGTGAATACGAGGTATACATGACACTTCGCAATGGACATTATATCTTATCATGAAACATAGTAGTGAGATGCGATATCGCGTTTTAAGAAGCATTACAATTCTATTGCTACGATACGTAGACATCTGCAAACGCTATTTCCTAGCATGGAAGTGTCGCATTTACATTCATTTGAAGCGAATACGAGGTATACATGACACTTCGCAATGAATATTACATCTTATCATGAAACATAGGAATGAGGTGCTGTATTGCGTTTTGAGAAGCATTAGAACTCGATTGCTAATATACGTAGACATCTGCAAACTCTATTCCCTACCATGGAAATGTCGCACTTACATTCCACTGAAGTGAATACGAGGTATACATAACATTACACAATGAATATTATATCTTATTACGAAACATAGAAAAGAAATACGACATCTCGTATTCAGAAGCATAAGTACTCTATTGCTGTGATACGTAGACATCTGCAAACGCTATTTCCTAGCATGGAAGTGTCGCATTTACATTCTTTTGAAGTGAATACGAGGTATACATGACACTTCGCAATGAATATTATGTCTTATCAAGAAACATAAACGAAATACGCGATATCGCGTTTCAAGAAGCAATAGAACTCTATTTTTACGATACGTAGACATCTGCAAACAATATTTCCTAGCAAGGAAGTGTCGCATTTACAATCTTTTGAAGTGAATACGAGGTATACATGACACTTCGCAATGAATATTATATCTTATCATGAAACATAGAAGTGAGATGCGATATCGCGTTTTAAGGAGCATTAGAACTCTATTGCTACGATACGTGGTCATCTGGAAACGCTATTTCCTAGCAAGGAAGTGTCGCTTTTACATTCTTTTGAAGAGAATAAGAGGTATACATGACACTTCGCAATGAAAATTATATCTTATCTCGATACACAGAAGTGAGATGTGATATCGCGTTTTAGGAAGCATTAGAACTCTATTGCTACGATACGTAGACATCTGCAAACGCTATTTCCTAGCATGGAAGTGTCGCATTTACATTCTTTTGAAGTGAATACGAGGTATACATAACACTCTACAATGAATATTATATGTTATCACGAATCATAGAAGTGAGATGCGATATCGCGATTTACGAAGCTCTAGAACTATATTGCTACGTTGCGTAGATATCTGCAAACGCTATTTCCTAGCATGGAAGTGTCGCATTTGCATTCTTTTGAAGTGAATACGAGGTATACATGACACTTCGCAATGAGTATTACATCTTATCATGAAACATAGAAGTGAGATGCGATGTCGCGTTTTAGAAGCATTGGTACTCTATTGCTACGATACGTAGGCATCTGCAAACGCTATTTCCTAGCATGCAAGTGTCGCATTTACATTCTTTTGAAGTGAATACGAGGTATAAATGACACTTCGCAATGAATATTAAATCTTATCATGATACATAGAAGTGAGATGCGATATCGCGTTTTAAGAATCACTAGAACTCTATTGTTTCGACACGTAGTCATCTGGAAACGCTATATCCTAGCAAGGAAGTGTCGCACTTACATCCCTTTGAAGTGAATACGAGGTATACATGACACTTCGCAATGAATATTATATCTCATCATGAAACATGGAAATGAGATGCGACATCGCGTTTTGAGAAGCAGTAGAACCCTATCGCTACGATACGTAGACATCTGCAAACAATATTTCCTGGCAAGGAAGTGTCGCATTTACAATCTTTTGAAGTGAATACGAGGTGTACATAACACTCCACAATGAATATTATATCTTATCACGAAACATAGAAATGAAATGCGACATCTCGTTATAAGGAGCATTAGAACTCCATTCTTATGATACGTGGTCATCTGGAAACTCTATTTCCTAGCAAGGAAGTGTCGCTTTTACATTATTTTGAAGAGAATACGAGGTATACATGACACTTCGCAATGAATATTATTTCTTATCTCGAAACATAGAAGTGAGATTTTATATCGCGTTTTAAGAAGCATTAGAACTCTATTGCTACGATACGCAGACATCTGCAAACGCTATTTCCTAGCAAGGAAGTTTCGCATTTACATTCTTTTCAAGTGAATACGAGGTATACATAACACCCCACAATGAATATTATATCTTATCACGAAACATAGAAATGAAATGCGGCATCTCGTTTTAAGAAGCATTAGAACTCTATTGCTACCATACGTAGACATCTGCAAACGCTATTTCCTAGCATGGAAGTGTCTTATTTACATTCTTTTGAAGTGAATACGAGGTATACATGACACTTCGCAATGAATATTATATCTTATCATGAAACATAGGAATGAGGTGCTATATTGCGTTTTGAGAAGCATTAGAACTCTATTGCTAATATACGTAGACATCTGCAGACCCTATTTCCTACCATGGAAATGTCGCACTTACATTCCATTGAAGTGAATACGAGGTATACATAACATTACACAGTGAATATAATATCTTATTACGAAACATAGAAATGAAATACGACATCTCGTTTTCAGAAGCATAAGTACTCTATTGCTGTGATACGTAGACATCTGCATACGCTATTTCCTAGCATGGAAGTGTCGCATTTACATTCTTTTGAAGTGAATACGAGGTATACACGACACTTCGCAATGAATATTATATCTTATCAAGAAACATAGTGGAAATATGCGATATCGCGTTTTAAGAAGCATTAGAACTCTACTTTTACGATACGTAGACATCTGCAAACAATATTTCCTAGCAAGGAAGTGTCGCGTTTACAATCTTTTGAAGTGAATACGAGGTATACATGACACTTCGCAATGAATATTATATCTTATCATGAAACATAGCAGTGAGATGCGATATCGCGATTTAAGAAGCATTAGAACTCTATTGCTACGATGCGTAGACATCTGCATATGTAATTTCCTAGCAAGCAAGTGTCGCATTAATATCCTTTGAAGTGAATACGAGGTATGCATAACATTCCACAATGAATATTATATCTTATTACGAAACATAGAAATGAAGTGCGACTTCGCATTTTAAGAAGCATTAGAACTCTATTGCTACGATACGTAGACATCTGCAAACGCTATTTGCTAGCATGGAAGTTTCGCATTTACATTCATTTGAAGTGAATACGAGGTATACATGACACTTCGCGATGAATGTTATATCTTATTACGAAACATAGAAATGAAATGCGACATCTCGTTTTAAGAAGCATTAGAACTCTATCGCCACTTTACGTAGACATCTGCAAACGCTATTTCCTAGCATGGAAGTTTCGCATTTACATTCTTTTGAAGTGAAAACGAGATGTACAAGGCACTTCGCAATGAATATTATATCTTATCATGAAACATAGGAATGAGTTGCGATATCGCGGTTTGAGAAGCATTAGAACTCTATTGCTACGATACGTAGACCTCTGCAAACGCTATTTCCTAGCATGGAAGTGTCGCATTTACATTCTTTTGAAGTGAATACGAGGTATACATGACACTTCGCAATGAATATTATATCTTATCATGAAACATAGAAGTGAGATGCGATATAGCGTTTTAAGAAGCATAAGAACTCTATTGCTATGATACGTAGACATCTGCAAACGCTATTTCCTTCCATGCAAGTGTCGCATTTACATTCTTTTGAAGTGAATACGAGGTATACATGACACTTCGCAAAGAATATTATATCTTACCAAGAAACATAAAGGAAATACGCGATATCGCGTTTCAAGAAGCAATAGAACTCTACTTTTACGATACGTCGACATCTGCAAACAATATTTCCTAGCAAGGAAGTGTCGCATTTACAATCTTTTGAAGTGAATACGAGGTATACATGACACTTCGCAATGAATATTATATCTTATCATGAAACATAGAAGTGAGATGCGATATCGCGTTTCAAGAAGCATTAGAACACTATTGCTACGATACGTAGACATTAGCAAACACTATTTCCTATCATGGAAATGTCGCACTTACATTCCATTGAAGTGAATACGAGGTATACATAACATTACACAATGAATATTATATCTTATTACGAAACATAGAAATGAAATACGACATCTCGTATTCAGAAGCATAAGTACTCTATTGCTGTGATACGTAGACATGTGCAAACGCTATTTCCTAGCATGGAAGTGTCGCATTTACATTCTTTTGAAGTGAATACGAGGTATACATGACACTTCGCAATGAAAATTATATCTTATCATAAAACATAGAAGTGAGATGCGATATCGCGTTTTAAGAATCATTAGAACTCTATTGTTTCCACACGTAGTCATCTGGAAACGCCATTTCCTAGCAAGGAAGTGTCGCTTTTACATTCTTTTGAAGAGAATACGAGGTATACATGACACTTCGCAATGAATATTATATCTTATCATGAAACATAGGAATAAGGTGCTATATTGCGTTTTGAGAAGCATTAGAACTCTATTGCTAATATACGTAGACATCTGCAGACCCTATTTCCTACCATGGAAATGTCGCACTTACATTCCATTGAAGTGAATACGAGGTATACATAACATTACAAAATGAATATAATATCTTATTACGAAACATAGAAATGAAATACGACATCTCGTTTTCAGAAGCATAAGTACTCTATTGCTGTGATACGTAGACATCTGCATACGCTATTTCCTAGCATGGAAGTGTCGCACTTACATTCTTTTGAAGTGAATACGAGGTATACATGACACTTCGCAATGAATATTATATCTTATCATGAAACATAGAAATGAGATGCGATATCGCGTTTTAGAAGCATTAGAACTCTATTGCTACGATACGTTGGCATCTGCAAACGCTATTTCCTAGCATGCAAGTGTCGCATTTACATTCTTTTGATGTGAATATGAGGTATACATGACACTTCGCAATGAATATTATATCTTATCAACAAACATAGTGGAAATATGCGATATCGCGTTTTAAGAAGCATTAGAACTCTAATTTTACGATACGTAGACATCTGCAAACAATATTTCCTAGCAAGGAAGTGTCGCATTTACAATCTTTTGAAGTGAATACGAGGTATACATGACACTTCGCAATGAATATTATATCTTATCATGAAACATAGCAGTGAGATGCGATATCGCGATTTAAGAAGCATTAGAACCCTATTGCTACGATGCGTAGACATCTGCATATGTTATTTCCTAGCAACCAAGTGTCGCATTAACATCCTTTGAAGTCAATACGAGGTATGCATAACATTCCACAATGAATATTATATCTTATTACGAAACATAGAAATGAAATGCGACTTTTCATTTTAAGAAGCATTAGAACTCTATTGCTACGATGCGTAGACATCTGCAAACGCTATTTCCTAGCATGGAAGTGTCGCATTTACATTCTTTTGAAGTGAATACGAGGTATACATGACACTTCGCAATGAATATTATATCTTATCATGAAACATAGAAGTGAGATGCGATATCGCGTTTTAAGAATCACTAGAACTCTATTGTTTCGACACGTAGTCATCTGGAAACGCTACATCCTAGCAAGGAAGTATCGCACTTACATCCCTTTGAAGTGAATATGAGGTATTCATGACACTTCGCAATGAATATTATACCTTATCATGAAACATATAAGTGAGATGCGAAATCGCGTTTTAAGAAGCACTAGAACTCTATTGCTACGATACGTAGACATCTGCAAACGCTATTTGCTAGTATGGAAGTTTCGCATTTACATTCATTTGAAGTGAAAACGAGGTATACATGACACTTCGCAATGAATATTATACCTTATCTCGAAGCATAGAAGTGAGACGCGACATCTCGTTTTAGGAAGCATTAGAACTCCGTTGCTACGATACGTAGACATCTGCAAACGCTATTTCCTAGCATGGAAGTGTCGCATTTACATTCTTTTGAAGTGATCACGAGGTATACATAACACTCCCCAATGAATATTATATCTTATCACGAAACATAGAAATGAAATGCGGCATCTCGTTTTAAGAAGCATTAGAACTCTATTGCTACCATACGCAGACATCTGCAAACGCTATTTCCTAGCATGGAAGTGTCTTATTTACATTCTTTTGAAGTCAATACGAGGTATACATGACACTTCGCAATGAATATTATATCTTATCATGAAACATAGGAATGAGGTGCTATATTGCGTTTTGAGAAGCATTAGAACTCTATTGCTAATGTACGTAGACATCTGCAAACTCTATTTCCTACCTTGGAAATGTCGCACTTACATTCCATTGAAGTGAATACGAGGTATACATAACATTACACAATGAATATTATATCTTATTACGAAACATAGAAATGAAATACGACATCTCGTTTTCAGAAGCATAAGTACTCTATTGCTGTGATACGTAGACATCTGCATACGCTATTTCCTAGCATTGAAGTGTCGCATTTACATTCTTATGAAGTGAATACGAGGTATACATGACACTTCGCAATGAATATTATATCTTATCATGAAACATAGAAGTGAGATGCGATATCGCGTTTTAGAAGCATTAGAACTCTATTACTACGATACGTAGGCATCTGCAAACGCTATTTCCTAGCATGCAAGTGTCGCATTTACATTCTTTTGAAGAGAATCCGAGGTATACATGACACTTCGCAATGAATATTATATCTTATCATGAAACATAGAAGTGAGATGCGATATCGCGTTTTAAGAATCACTAGAGCCCTATTGTTTCGACACGAAGTCATCTGGAAACGCTATATCCTAGCAAGGAAGTGTCGCATTTACATTCATTTGAAGTGAATACGAGGTATACATGACACTTCGCAATGAATATTATATCTCATCATGAAACATGGAAATGAGATGCGACATCGCGTTTTGAGAAGCAGTAGAACCCTATCGCTACGATACCTAGACATCTGCAAACAATATTTCCTGGCAAGGAAGTGTCGCATTTACATTCTTTTGAAGTGAATACGAGGTATACATAACACCCCACAATGAATATTATATCTTATCACGAAACATAGATATGAAATGCGGCATCTCGTTTTAAGAAGCATTAGAACTCTATTGCTACCATACGTAGACATCTGCAAACGCTATTTCCTAGCATGGAAGTGTCTTATTTACATTCTTTTGAAGTGAATACGAGGTATACATGACACTTCGCAATGAATATTATATCTTATCATGAAACATAGGAATGAGGTGCTATATTGCGTTTTGAGAAGCATTAGAACTCTATTGCTAATATACGTAGACATCTGCAGACCCTATTTCCTACCATGGAAATGTCGCACTTACATTCCATTGAAGTGAATACGAGGTATACATAACATTACACAGTGAATATAATATCTTATTACGAAACATAGAAATGAAATACGACATCTCGTTTTCAGAAGCATAAGTACTCTATTGCTGTGATACGTAGACATCTGCATACGCTATTTCCTAGCATGGAAGTGTCGCATTTACATTCTTTTGAAGTGAATACGAGGTATACACGACACTTCGCAATGAATATTATATCTTATCAAGAAACATAGTGGAAATATGCGATATCGCGTTTTAAGAAGCATTAGAACTCTACTTTTACGATACGTAGACATCTGCAAACAATATTTCCTAGCAAGGAAGTGTCGCATTTACAATCTTTTGAAGTGAATACGAGGTATACATGACACTTCGCAATGAATATTATATCTTATCATGAAACATAGCAGTGAGATGCGATATCGCGATTTACGAAGAATTAGAACTCTATTGCTACGATGCGTAGACATCTGCATATGTAATTTCCTAGCAAGCAAGTGTCGCATTAATATCCTTTGAAGTGAATACGAGGTATGCATAACATTCCACAATGAATATTATATCTTATTACGAAACATAGAAATGAAATGCGACTTCGCATTTTAAGAAGCATTAGAACTCTATTGCTACCATACGTAGACATCTGCAAACGCTATTTGCTAGCATGGAAGTTTCGCATTTACATTCATTTGAAGTGAATACGAGGTATACATGACACTTCGCGATGAATGTTATATCTTATTACGAAACATAGAAATGAAATGCGACATCTCGTTTTAAGAAGCATTAGAACTCTATCGCTACTTTACGTAGACATCTGCAAACGCTATTTCCTAGCATGGAAGTTTCGCATTTACATTCTTTTGAAGTGAAAACGAGATGTACAAGACACTTCGCAATGAATATTATATCTTATCATGAAACATAGGAATGAGTTGCGATATCGCGGTTTGAGAAGCATTAGAACTCTATTGCTACGATACGTAGACATCTGCAAACTCTATTTCCTAGCATGGAAGTGTCGCATTTACATTCTTTTGAAGTGAATACGAGGTATACATGACACTTCGCAATGAATATTATATCTTATCATGAAACATAGAAGTGAGATGCGATATAGCGTTTTAAGAAGCATAAGAACTCTATTGCTATGATACGTAGACATCTGCAAACGCTATTTCCTTCCATGCAAGTGTCGCATTTACATTCTTTTGAAGTGAATACGAGGTATACATGACACTTCGCAATGAATATTATATCTTATCAAGAAACATAAAGGAAATACGCGATATCGCGTTTCAAGAAGCAATAGAACTCTACTTTTACGATACGTCGACATCTGCAAACAATATTTCCTAGCAAGGAAGTGTCGCATTTACAATCTTTTGAAGTGAATACGAGGTATACATGACACTTCGCAATGAATATTATATCTTATCATGAAACATAGAAGTGAGATGCGATATCGCGTTTCAAGAAGCATTAGAACACTATTGCTATGATACGTAGACATTAGCAAACACTATTTCCTATCATGGAAATGTCGCACTTACATTCCATTGAAGTGAATACGAGGTATACATAACATTACACAATGAATATTATATCTTATTACGAAACATAGAAATGAAATACGACATCTCGTATTCAGAAGCACAAGTACTCTATTGCTGTGATACGTAGACATGTGCAAACGCTATTTCCTAGCATGGAAGTGTCGCATTTACATTCTTTTGAAGTGAATACGAGGTATACATAACACTCCACAATGAATATTATATCTTATCACGAAACATAGAAACGAAATACGACATCACGTTTTAAGTAGCATTAGAACTCTATTGCTACGATACGTAGACATCTGCAAAGGCTATTTCCTAGCAAGGAAGTGTCGCATTTACATTCTTTTGAAATGAATACGAGGTAAACATGACACTTCGCAATGAATATTATATCTTATCACCAAACATAGAAATGAGATGCGATATCGCGATTTAAGAAGCATTAGAAAACTATTTCTTCGATACGGAGACATCTGCAAACGCTATATCCTAGCAAGGTATTGTCGCATTCACTTTCTTGTGAAGTGAATACGAGGAGTACATAACACTGCACATTTAATATTATATCTTATCATGAAACATAGGAATGAGATGCGATATCGCGTTTTGAGAAGCATTAGAGCACTATTGCTTCGATACGGAGACATCTACAAACGCTATTTCCTAACAAGGAAGTGTCCCATTTACATTCTTTTGAAGTGAATACGAGGTATACATGACACTTAGCAATGGATATTATATCTCGTCATGAAACATAGAAATGATTTGCGATCTCGCGTTTTATGAAGCGTTAGAGCTCTATTGCCATGATACATAATACATAGACACCTGCAAACGCTATTTCCTAGGAAGGAGGTGTCGCAATTACATTCATTTGATGTGTATGCGAGGTGTATGTGACATTTCGCAAGATATATTATATCTTATCATGAAATATAGACATGAGATTCGATATGGCGATTTAAGAGGCATTAGAAGTCTATTGCTTCGATAAGTAGGCATCTGCAAATGCTATTTCCAAGCAAGGAAGTGTCGCATAGTGTACATTCAATTAAAGTGTATGCGAGGTATACATGACACTTCGCAATGAATATTATATATTATCATGAAACAAAGAAATGAGAAGCGATATCGCGTTTTGAGAAGCATTAGAACCCTAATGCCACGATACATAGACATCTGCAAACGCTATATCCAAGCAAAGGAAGTGTCGCATTTACATTCATCTGATTTACAGACGAGATATACATAACACTGCACAATGAATATTAAATCTTATCCTGAAACATAGAAATGAGATGCAATATGGCGATTTAAGGAGCAATAGAACTCTACTGCTTCGATACGTAGACATCTGCAAACGCTACATCCCAGCAAGGAAGTGTCGCATTTACATTCTTTTGAAGTGAGTACGAGGTATACATGACACTTCGCAATGAATATTATATCTTATCATGAAACATACAAGTGAGATGCGTTATCGCGATTTAAGAAGCATTAGAACACTATTGCTTCGATACGAAAGCAATGATTCGATACGAAATCTGCAAACGCTATTTCTTAGCAAGGAAGTGACGCATTTACATTATTTTGAAGTGAGTACTAGGTATACACGAAACTTCGCAATGAATATTATATCTTAACATGAAGCATAGAAATGAGATGCGACATCGCGTTTTGAGAAGCATTAGAACACTATTGCTTCGATACGGAGACATCTGCAAACGCTATTTCCTAGCAAGGAATTGTCGCATTTACTTTCTTTTGAAGTGAATACGAGGAGTACATAACACTGCACATTGAATATTATATCATATCATGAAACATAGGAATGAGATACGATATCGCAATTTAAGAAGCATTAGAGCACTATTGCTTCGATACGAAGACATCTACAAACGCTATTTCCTAACAAGGAAGTGTCACATTTACATTCTTTTGAAGTGAATACAAGGTATACATGACACTTCGCAATGAATATTACATCTTACCATGAAACACAGAAATGAGGTGCGATATCTCGTTTGAAGAAACATTAGAACTCTTTTGCTTCGATACGTAGACATCTGCAAACGCTATTTCCTAGCATGGAAGTGTCGCATTTACATTCAATTGAAACGTATGCGAGGTATACATGATGCTTCGCAATGAATATTATATCTTATCATGAAACATAGAAATCAGATGCGACATCTCGTTTTAAGAAGCATTAAAACTCTATCGTTTCGGTACGTAGACATGTGGAAGCGCTATTTTCTAGCAAAGAATGTGTCGCGTTTACATTCTTTTGAAGTGAATACAAGGTATACATGACACTTCGCAATGAATATTATACCTTATCACGAAACATAGAAATGAAATGCGAAATCCCATACTAAGAAGCATTAGAACTCTACTGTTTCGATACGTAGTGATCTGCAAACGCTATTTCCTAGGAAGGAAGTGGCGCATTTACATTCATTTGAAGTGTATGCGAGGTATAGGTGACACTTCGCAATGAATATTATATCTTATCATGAAACATAGAAATGAGATGCGATATCGCGATTTAAGAAGAATTAGAACACAATTTCTTCGATACGGAGACATCTGCAAACGCTATTTCCTAGCAAGGTATTGTCCCATTTACTTTCTTTTGAAGTGAATACGAGGAGTACATAAGACTGCACAATGAATATTATATCATATCATGAAACATAGGAATGAGATGCGATATCGCAATTTATGAAGCATTAGAGCACTATTGCTTCGATACGAAGACATCTACAAACGCTATTTCCTAACAAGGAAGTGTCACATTTACATTCTTTTGAAGTGAATACAAGGTATACATGACACTTCGCAATGAATATTACATCTTACCATGAAACACAAAAATGAGGTGCGATATCTCGTTTGAAGAAACATTAGAACTCTTTTGCTTCGATACGTAGACATCTGCAAACGCTATTTCCTAGCATGGAAGTGTCGCGTTTACATTCAATTGAAGTGTATGCGAGGTATACATGGCACTTCGCAATGAATATTATATATTATCATGAAACAAAGAAATGAGAAGCCATATCGCGTGTTGGGAAGCATTAGAACCCTAATGCCACGAAACGTAGACATCTGCAAATTCTGTTTCCTAGCAAGGAAGTGTCGCATTTACATTCTTTTGAAGTGAATACGAGATATTCATAACACTGCACAATGAATATTATATCTTATCATGAAAAATGGAAATGAGATGTGATATCGCGATTTAAGAAGCTTTAGAACACTATTGCCTCGATACGTAGATATCTGCAAACACTATTTCCTAGCAAGGAACTGTCGCATTTACATTCTATTGAAGTGTATGCGAGGTATACATCACAATTCGCAATGAATATTATATCTTATCATGAAACATGGAAATGTGATGCGATATCGCGTTTTAAGAAGCATTAGTACTCTATTCCTACGATACGTAGGCATCTGCAAACGCTATTTCCTAGCATGGACGTGTCGCATTTACATTCTTTTGAAGTGAATACGAGGTATACATGACACTTCGATATGAATATTATATCTTATCATGAAACATAGTAATGAGTAGCTATATCGCGTTTTGAGAAGCATTAGAACTCTAATGCTACGATACGTAGACATCTGCAAGCGCTATTTCCTGGCAAGGTAGTGTCGCGTTTACATTCTTTTGAAGTGAATACGAGGTATACATAACACTCCACAATGAATATTATATCTTACCATGAAACACAGAAATGAGTTGCGATATGGCGATTTAAGTAGCATTAGAATTCTATTGCTTCGATACGTAGAAATCTGCAAACGCTACTTCCTTCCAAGGAAGTGTTGCATTTACATTCATTTTACGTGTATGCGAGGTATACATGACACTTCGCAATGAATATTATATATTATCATGAAACATATATATGAGATGCGATATCGTGAATTAGCAAGCTTTAGAAATCTATTGCTTCGATAAGTAGACATCTGCAATCGCTATTTCCTAGGAAGGAGTGTCGCATTTACATTCTTTTGAAAGGAATACGAGGCATACATGACACCTCGCAATGAATATTATATCTTATCATGAAACATAGATATGAGATGCGATATCGCGAATTAGCAAGCTTTAGAATTCTATTGCTTCGATACGTAGACATCTGCAAACGCTACTTCTTAGCAAGGAAGTGTCGCATTTACATTCTTTTGAAAGGAATACGAGGTATACATCACACTTCGCAATGAACATTATATCTTATCATGAGACATAGAATTGAGATGCGGTGTGACGATTTGAGAAGCCTTAGAACTCTATTGCTTCGATACGTGGATATCTGCACACGCTATTTCCTAGCAAGGAAGTGTCGTAATTACATTCTTTTGAGGTGAATACGAGGTATACATAAGACTGCACAATGAATATTATATCTTATCATGAAACATAGAAATGAGATGCGATATGGCGATTTATGGAACACTAGATGTCTATTGCTTCGATACGTAGACATCTGCAAACGCTATTTCCTTGGAAGGAAGTGTGGCATTTACATTCTTTTGAGGTGAATACGAGGTATACATAACACTGGACAATGAATATTATATATTATCGTGAAACATAGAAATGAGAAGCGATATCGCGTTTTCAGAAGCATTAGAACTCTAATGCCACGAAACATAGATATCTGCACACGCTATTTCCTAGCAAGGAAGTGTCGCATTTACATTCATTTGAAGTATAGACGAGATATACATAACACTGTACATTGAATATTATATCTTATCATGAAACACAGCAATGAGATGCGATATGGCGATTTAAGAAGCATTAGAAGTCTACTGGTTCGATACGTAGACACCTGCAAACGCTACTTCCTAGCAAGGAACTGTCGCATTCACATTCATCTGAAGTGTATGCGAGGTATACATGACACTTCGCAATGAATATTATATATTATCATGAAACATAGGAATGAGATGCGATACCGCGGTTTAAAAAGCATTAAAACTCAATTGCTACAATACGTAGTCATCTGCAGACGCTATTTCCTACCAAGGAAGTGTCGCATTTACATTCTTTTGAAGTAAATGCGAGGTATACATGACACATCGCAATGAATATTATATCTTATCATGAAACATAGAAATGAGATGCGATATCGCGAATTAAGAAGCATGATAACTCTATTTCTACGATACGTAAACATCTGCGAACGCTATTTCCAAGCAAGGAAGTGTCGCATTTACATTCTTTTGAAAGGAATACGAGGTATACATGACACTTCGCAATGAATATTACATATTATCATGAAACATAGAAATGAGAAGCGATATCGCGTTTTCAGAAGCATTAGAACTCTAATGCCACGAAAAATAGATATCTGCACACGCTATTTCCTAGCAAGGAAGTGTCGCATTTACATTCATTTGAAGTATAGACGAGATATACATAACACTGTACAATGAATATTAAATCTTATCATGAAACACAGCAATGAGATGCGATATGGCGATTTAAGAAGCATTAGAAGTCTACTGGTTCGATACGTAGACACCTGCAAACCGCTACTTCCTAGCAAGGAAGTGTCGCATTTGCATTCATTTGAAAGGAATACGAGGTATACAAGGCACTTCGCAATGAATATTATATCTTATCATGAAACATAGAAATGAGATGCGATATGACGATTTAAGAAGCATTAGAACTCTATTGCTTCGATACGTGGATATCTGCAAACGCTACTTCCTAGCAAGGAAGTGTCGTAATTACATTCTTTTGAGGTGAATACGAGGTATACATAAGACTGCACAATGAATATTATATCTTATCATGAAACATAGAAATGAGATGCGATATGGCGATTTATGGAGCATTAGATGTCTATTGCTTCGATACGTAGACATCTGCAAACGCTATTTCCTTGGAAGGAAGTGTGGCATTTACATTCATTTTAAGTGTATGCGAGGTATACATAACACTGCACAGTGAATATTATATATTATCATGAAACATAGAAATGAGAAGCGACATCGCGCTATCAGAAGCATTAGAACTCTAATGCCACGAAACATAGATATCTGCACACGCTATTTCCTAGCAAGGAAGTGTCGCATTTACATTCATTTGAAGTATAGACGAGATATACATAACACTGTACAATGAATATTATATCTTATCATGAAACACAGCAATGAGATGCGATATGGCGATTTAAGAAGCATTAGAAGTCTACTGGTTCGATACGTAGACACCTGCAAACGCTACTTCCTAGCAAGGAACTGTCGCATTCACATTCATTTGAAGTGTATGCGAGGTATACATGACACTTCGCAATGAATATTATATATTATCATGAAACGTAGATATGAGATGCGATATCGTGTGTTAGCAAGCTTTAGAAATCTATTGCTTCGATACGTAGACATCTGCAAACGCTACTTCCTAGCAAGGAACTGTCGCATTCACATTCATTTGAAGTGTATGCGAGGTATACATGACACTTCGCAATGAATATTATATATTATCATGAAACATAGATATGAGATGCGATATCGTGAGTTAGCAAGCTTTAGAAATCTATTGCTTCGATACGTAGACAACTGCAAACGCTACTTCCTAGTAAGGAAGTGTCGCATTCACATTCTTGTGGAGTGAATACGAGGTATACATAACACAGCACAATGAATATTATATCTTATCATGAAACATAGAAATGAGATGCGATATCGCGATTTAAGACGCATTAGAACACCATTGCTTCGATACGTAGACATCTGCCAACGCTATTTCCTAGGAAGGAAGTGTCGTATTTACATTCATTTTAAGTGTATGCGAGGTATACATGACAATTCGGAATGAATATCCTAACTTACCACGAATCATAGAAATGAGATGCGATATCGCGATCTAAGAAGCATTAGAACTCTATTGCCTCGACGAGTGGAGATCTGCAGATGCTATTTCCTAGCATGGAAGTGTCGCACTTACATTCTTTTGAAGTGAATACGTGGTATACATAACACTTCGCAATGAATACTATATCTTATCACTAAACATATAAATGAGATGTGATATCGCGATCTAAGTAGCATTAGAGCGCTATTGCTACGATACGTGGACATCCGCAAACGCTATTTCCTAGCAAGCAATAGTCGCATTTACATTCTTCTGAAGTGAATACGAGGTATACATGACACTTCGCAATGAATATTATATATTATCACGAAACACAGAAGTGAGATGCGATATCACCATTTAAGTAGCATTAGAACTCTATTGCTACGATACGTAGGCATCTGCAAACGCTATTTCCTAGCAAGGAAGATTCGCATTTCCATTCTTTTGAAGTGAATACGAGGTATACATGACACTTCGCAATGGATATTATATCTTATTATGAAACATTGAAATGGAACGCGATATCGCGCATTAAGAAGCATTAGTACTCTATTGCTACGATACGTAGATATCTGGAGACGCTATTTCCTAGCAAGGAAATGTCGCATTTACATACTTTTGAAGTGAAAATGAGGTATACATAACATTACACAATGAATATTACATCTTATTAAGAAACATTGAAATGAGTTGAGATATCGCGATTTAAGAAGCATTAGAACTCTACTGCCTCGATACGTAGACATCTGCAAACGCTATTTCCTAGCAAGGAAGTGTCGCATTTACATTCTTTTGAAGTGAATACGTGCTATACATAGCACTACGCAATGAATAATATATCTTATCATGAAACATAGAAGGGAGATGCGATATCGCGTTTTAGGTAGCATTGGAACTCTATTGCTGCGATACGTATACATCTGCAAACGCTATTTCCTAGCAAGGAAGTGTCGCATTTACATTCTTGTGAAGAGAAATCGAGGTATACATGACACTTCGCAACGAATCTTATATCTCATCATGAGGCATAGAAATGAGACGCGATATCGCGTTTTAAGAAGCATTAGAACTCTATTGCTTCGATACGTAGACATCTGCAATTGCTATTTCCTGGCATGGAAGTGTCGCATTTACATTCTTTTGAGGTGAATACGAGGTATACATGACACTGCGCAATGAATATTATATCTTATCATGAAACATAGAAGTGAGTTGCGATATCGCGATATAAGAAGCATTAGAATTCTATTGCTACGATACGGAGACATCTGCCAACGCTACTTGTTAGCAAGGAAGTGTCGCATCTACAATCTTTTGAAGTGAATACGTGCTATACGTAACACAACATAATGAATAATATATCTTATCATGAAACATAGAAATGAGATGCGATATCGCGTTTTAAGATACATTAGAGCTCTATTGCTACGATACGTAGATATCTGGAGACGCTATTTCCTAGCAAGGAAGTGTCGCATTTACATTCTTTTGAAGTGAATGCGGGGTACACATGACACTTCGCAATGGATATTATATCTTATCATGAAACATAGAACTGAGATGCGTTATCGCGTTTTAAGAGGCATTAGAACTCTATTGCTACGATACGTAGATATCTGGAGACGCTATTTCCTAGCAAGGAAATGTCGCATTTACATTCTTTTGAAGTGAATATGAGGTATACATAACATTACACAATGAATATTACATCTTATTACGAAACATTGAAATGAGATGAGATATCGCCATTTAAGAAGCATTAGAACTCTACTGCCTCGATACGTAGACATCTGCAAACGCTATTTCCTAGCAAGGAAGTGTCGCATTTACATTCTTTTGATGTGAATACGAGGTATACATAGCACTGCACAATGAATATTATATCTTAACATGAAACATAGAAATGAGATGCGATATCGCGCTTGAAGAAGCGTTAGAACACTATTGCCATGATACATAGACACCTGCAAACGCTATTTCCTAGGAAGGAAGTGTCGCAATTACATTCATATGAAGTGTATGCGCGGTATAGGTGACATTACGCAATGAATATTATATCCTGTCACGAAACATAGAAACGAGATGCGATATCGCGTTTTGAGAAGCATTAGAACTCTTCTGCTTCGATACGTAGACATCTGCAAACGCTACTTCCTAGCAAGGAAGTGTCGCATTTACATTCTTTTGAAGAGAGTACGAGGTATACATCTCACTTCGCAATGAATTTTATACCTTATCATGAAACATAGAAATGAGATGCGGTATATCTCATTTTATGAAGCATTAGAACACTATTGTTTCGATACGTCGACATCTGGACCAGCTATTTCCTAGCAAGGATGTGTCGCATTTACATTCTTTTGAAGTGTTGACGACGAATACATAACACTTCACATTGAATATTATATCTCATCACGAAACATTGAAATGAGATGCGATGCCGCATTTTAAGAAGCATTAGAACTCTACTGCTTCGATACGTAGACATCTGGACCAGCTTTATCCTAGCAAGGAAGTGTTGCATTTACATCCATTTGAAGTGTAGACGAGGAATACATAGCACTCCGCAATGAATATTATATCATATCATGAAACACAGTAATGAGATGCGATATCGCGTTCTAAGAAGCATTAGATCTCTATTGCTACGATACGTAGACATCTGCAAACGCTATTTCCTAGAAAGAAAGTGTCGCATTTACATTAATTTGAGTCGTAGACTAAATTTACATAACACTTCGCAATGAATATTATATCTAATCATGAAACACAGAAATGAGATGCGATATCGCGTTTTAAGAAGCATTGGAACTCTATTGCTAAGATACGTAGACATCTGCAAACGCTACTTCCTAGCATGGAAGAGTCGCATTTACATTCTTTTGTGGCGAAGACGGGTATACATGACAATTCGCAATGGATATTATATCTTATCATGAAACATTGAAATGTTATGCGATATCGCGATTTAAGAAGTATTAGCACTCTATTGCTACGATACGTAGACATCTGCAAACGCTATTTCCTAGCAAGGAAGTGTCGCATTTACATTCTTTTGAAGTGAATACGAGCTATACATGGCACTTCGCAATGGATATTATATGTTATCATAAAACATAGAAACGAGATGCGATATCGCGTTTTAAGAAGCATTAGAACTCTATTGCTTCGACACGTAGACATCTGCAAACGCTATTTCCTAGAATGGAAGTGTCGCATTTACATTCACTTGAAGTGAATACGAGGTATACATGACACTTCGCAATGAGTATTATATCTCATCATGAAACATACAAATGAGATGCGATATCTCGTTTTAACAAGCATTAGAAATCTATTGCTTCGATACGTAGTCATCTGCAAACGCTATTTCCTAGCAAGGAATTGTTGCATTTACATTCATTTGAACTGTGTGCGAGGTATACGTGACACAACGCAATGAATATCATATCGTATAATGAAACATAGAAATGAGAAGCGATATCTCGTTTTAAGAAGCATTAGAAATCTACTGCTATGATACGTAGACGTCTGCAGTCGCTATTTCCTAGTAAGGAAGTGTTGCATTTACATTCCTTTGGTGTGTATACGAGGCATACATAACACTCCACAATGAATATTATTTGTTATCATGAAATAGAGGAATGACATGCGATATCGCGTTTTAGAAGTATTAGAACTCTATTGCTACGATTCCAAGATATCTGGAAACGCTATTTCCTATAGAAAGGAAGCTTCGCATTTACATTCATTTGAGGTGTATGCGAGGTACAAGTGACACTTCGCAATGAATATCATATCTTATGATGAAACGTAGAAATGAGACGCGATATCTCGTTTTAAGGAGCATTAGAACTATATTGCAACGATACGTAGATATCAGCAAACGCTATTTCCTAGGAAGAAAGTGTTGCATTTACATTCATTTGAAGTGAAGACGAGGTATAAGTGAAACCTCGCAATGAATAATATATCTTATCACGAAACATAGAAATGATATGCGATATCGGGATTTAGGAAGCATTAGAACCCTACTGCTTCGATGCGGAGTCATCTGCAAACGCTATTTCCTAGCATGGAAGTGTCGCATTTACATTCTTTTGAAGTGAATACGAGGTATACACGACACTTCGCAATGAATATTATAACTCATCACGAAACATAGAAATGGGATTCGATATCGCGATTTATTAAGCATTAGAACTGTATTGCTTCGATACGTAGAGATCTGCAAACGCTATTTCCTAGCAAGGAAGTGTCGCAAATACATTCCTTTGAAGTGAGTACGAGGTATACATGACACTTCGCAATGAATACAATATCTTATCATGAAACATAGAAATGAGATGCGATATCCCGTTTTAAGGAGCACTAGTACTCTATTGCTACGATACGTAGACATCTGCAAACGCTATTTCCTTGCAACGAAGTGTCGCATTTACATTCTTTTGAAGTGAATAGGAGGTATACATGACACTTCGCAATGAATATTATACCTTACCATGCAACTTAGAAATGAGATGCGACATGGCGATTTATGAAGCATTAGATGTCTAATGTTTCGATACGTAGACATCTGCAAACGCTATTTCCTAGCAAGGAAGTGTCGCATTTACATTCCTTTGAAAGGAATACGAGGTATTCATGACACTCCACAATGAATATTATATCTTCTCATATAACATAGAAATGAGATGTAATATGGCGATTTAAGGAGCATTAGAAAACTATTGCATCGATACGTAGACATCTGCAAACACTATTTCCTAGCACGGAACTGTCGCATTCACATTCATTTGAAGTGTATGCGAAGTACACATGACACTTCGCAATGAATATTATATATTATCATGAAACATAGAAATGAGGTGCGAAATCTCGTTTTGAGACGCATTAGAACTGTATTGCTACGATACGTAGACTTCTACAAACGCTATATCCTAGGAAGGAAGTGTCGCATTTACATCCATTTGAAGTATAGACGAGATATACATAACACTACACAATGAATATTACATCTTATCATGAAACATAGAAATGAGATGCGATATGGCGATTTAAGAATCATTAGAACTCTACTGCTTCGATACGTAGACATCTGCAAACGCTATTTCCTAGCTAGGAAGTGTCGCATTCACATTCATTTGAAGTGTATGCGAGTTATACATGTCACTTCGCAGTGAATATTATATATTATCATGAAACATAGAACTGAGATGCGATATGACGATTTAAGAAGCATTAGAACACTATTGCTTCGACACGTAGACATCTGCAAACACTATTTCCTAGCAAGGAACTGTAGCATTCACATTCGTTTGAATTGTATGCGAGGTATACATGAAACTTCGCAATGAATATTATATCTTATCACGAAACATAGAAATGCGATGCGATATCTTGTTTTAGGAAGCTTTAGAACTCTATAGCTACGGTACGTTGATATCTGGAAACACTATTTCCTAGCAAGCAAGTGCCGCATTTGCATTCATTTGAAGTGAATACGAGGTATACATGACACTTCGCAATGAATAATATATCTTATCACGAAACATAAAAATGAAATGCGATATCGCGTTTGAAGATGCATTAGAAGTCCATTGCTACGATACGTAGACATCTGCAAACGCTATTTCCTAGCAAGGAAGTGTCGCATTTACATTCTTTCGAAGTGAATACGGGGTATACATAACAATCCACAATGAATACTATATCTTATCATTAAACGTAGAAAAGGAATGCGATATCCCGTTATAAGAAGCATTAGAACCCTATTGCTTCGATACGTAGACATCTGCAAACGCTATTTCCTAGCAAGGAATTGTCGCGTTTACATTCTTTTGAAGTGAATATGAGGTATACATGACACTTCGCAATGAATATTATATCTTATCATGAAACATAGAAATTAGGAGCGATATCGCGATTTAAGAAGCATTAGAACTCTATTGCTACGATACGTAGACATATGCAGGCGACATTTCCTAGCAAGGAAGTGTCGCATTTACATTCTTTTGAAGTGATTACGAGGTATACATAACACTTCGCAATGAATACTATATCTTATCATGAAACGTAGAAATTAGGAGCGATATTGCAATTTAAGAAGCATTAGAAATCTATTGCTACGATACGTAGACATCTGCAAACGACCTGTCCTAGCATGGAAGTGTCGCACTTACATTCCTTTGAAGTGAATACGAGGTATACATGACACTTCGCATTGAATATTGTATCTTATTAAGAAACATAGGAATGAGATGCGATATCGCGTTTTAAGAAGCAATAGAAATCTATTGCTTCGATACGTAGACATCTGGAAACGTAATTTCTAGAAACGTAGTGTCGCAATTACATTCATTTGAAGTGTAGACCAGAAATACATAACACTTCGCAATGAGTATTGCATCTTATTATGAGACATAGAAATGAGATGCGATATCTCGTTTTAGGAAGCATCAGAACTCTATTGCTTCGATACGTAGACATCTGCAAACGCTATATCCTAGCAAGGAAGTGTCGCATTTACATTCATTTGAAGTTTAGACGAGATATACATAAAACTGCACAAGGAATATTATATCTTAACATGAAACATAGAAATGAGATGCGATATAGCGATTTAAGAATCATTAGATCCCAATTGCGTCGATACATAGACATCAGCAAACGCTCGTTCCTAGCAAAGAAGTGTCCCATTTACATTTTTTTGACCTGAATACGAGGTATTCATAACACTGCACAATGAATGTTATATCTCATCATGAAACACAGAAATGAGAAGCGATATCGCGATTTAAGATGCACCAGAACTATAATGCTTCGATACGTGGACATCTGCAAACGCTATTTCCTAGCAAGGAAGTATCGCATTTACATTCATTTGAAGTTTAGACGAGATATACATAAAACTGCACAAAGAATATTATATCTTATCAGGAAACGTAGATATGAGATGCGATATGACGATTTAAGAAGCATTAGAACTCTATTGCTTCGATACGTGGACATCTGCAAACGCTACTTCCTAGCAAGGAAGTGTCGCATTTACATTCTTTTGAAAGGAATACGAGGTATACAAGACACTTCGCAATGAATATTATATCTTATCATGAAACATAGAAATGAGATGCGATATGACGATTTAAGAAGCATTAGAACTCTATTGCTTCGATACGTGGATATCTGCACACGCTATTTCCTAGCAAGGAAGTGTCGTAATTACATTCTTTTGAGGAGAATACGAGGTATACATAAGACTGCACAATGAATATTATATCTTATCATGAAACATAGAAATGAGATGCGATATGGCGATTTATGGAACACTAGATGTCTATTGCTTCGATACGTAGACATCTGCAAACGCTATTTCCTTGGAAGGAAGTGTGGCATTTACATTCTTTTGAGGTGAATACGAGGTATACATAACACTGGACAATGAATATTATATATTATCGTGAAACATAGAAATGAGAAGCGATATCGCGTTTTCAGAAGCATTAGAACTCTAATGCCACGAAACATAGATATCTGCACACGCTATTTCCTAGCAAGGAAGTGTCGCATTTACATTCATTTGAAGTATAGACGAGATATACATAACACTGTACATTGAATATTATATCTTATCATGAAACACAGCAATGAGATGCGATATGGCGATTTAAGAAGCATTAGAAGTCTACTGGTTCGATACGTAGACACCTGCAAACGCTACTTCCTAGCAAGGAACTGTCGCATTCACATTCATCTGAAGTGTATGCGAGGTATACATGACACTTCGCAATGAATATTATATATTATCATGAAACATAGATATGAGATGCGATATCGTGAGTTAGCAAGCATTAGATCTCTATTGCTACGATACGCAGATATATGCAAACGCTATTTCCTATTAAGGAAGTGTCGCATTTACATTCTATTGTAGTGAATACGAGGTATACATAACACTTCGCAATGAATATTATATCTTATCATGAAACATAGGAATGAGATGCGATACCGCGGTTTAAAAAGCATTAAAACTCAATTGCTACAATACGTAGTCATCTGCAGACGCTATTTCCTACCAAGGAAGTGTCGCATTTACATTCTTTTGAAGTAAATGCGAGGTATACATGACACTTCGCAATGAATATTATATCTTATAATGAGACATAGAAATGAGATGCTATATCGCGTTTTAGAAGCATTAGAACTTTAATACCACTATACGTAGACATCTGCAAACGCTATTTCCTAGCAAGGAAGTGTCGCATCTACATTCTTTTGAAGTGAATACGAGGTATACATAACACTCCACAATGAATATTATATATTATCATGAAACATGGTAATGAGTAGCGACATCGCGTTTTGAGAAGCATTACAACTCTAATGCTACGATACGTAGACATCTGCAAACGCTATTTCCTAGCAAGGAAGTGTCGCATGTACATTCAATTGAAGTGTATGCGAGGTATACATGACACTTCGCAATGAATATTATATATTATCATGAAACATAGATATGAGATGCGATATCGTGAGTTAGCAAGCTTTAGAAATCTATTGCTTCGATACGTAGACAACTGCAAACGCTACTTCCTAGTAAGGAAGTGTCGCATTCACATTCTTGTGGAGTGAATACGAGGTATACATAACACAGCACAATGAATATTATATCTTATCATGAAACATAGAAATGAGATGCGATATCGCGATTTAAGACGCATTAGAACACTATTGCTTCGATACGTAGACATCTGCAAACGATATTTCCTAGCAAGGAAGTGTCGCATTTACATTTATTTGAAGTGTATGCGAGACATACATGACACTTCGCAGTGAATATTATATATTATCATGAACCATAGATATGAGATGCGATATCGCGTTTTGAGAAGCATTAGAACTCCATTGCCACGATACGTAGACATCTGCAAACACTATTTCCTAGCAAGGAAGTGTCGCATTTACATCCATTTGAAGTGTATGCGAGGTATATATGACACTTCGCAGTGAATATTATATCTTACCAGGAAACATAGAAATGAGATGCGATATCGCTATTTAAAAAGCATTGGAACTCTACTGCTACGATACGTAGTCATCTGCAGACGCTATTTCCTAGCAAGGAAGTGTCGCATTTACATTCTTTTGAAAGGAATACGACGTATACATGACACTTCGCAATGAATATTATATCTTATCATGAAACGTAGATATGAGATGCGATTTGACGATTTAAGAAACATTAGAAAACTATTGCTTCGATACGTACACATCTGCAAAAGCTATTTCCTAGCAAGGAAGTGACGCATTTACATCCATTTGAAGTATAGACGAGATATACATGACACTTCGCAATGAATATTATATATTATCATGAAACATAGATATGAGATGCGATATCGAGAATTATCAAGCTTTAGAAACCTATTGCTTCGATACGTAGACATCTGCCAACGCTATTTCCTAGCAAGGAAGTGTCGCATTTACATTCTTTTGAAAGGAATACGAGGTATACATAACACTGCACAATGAATATTATATCTTATCACGCAACACAGAAATGAGATGCGATATCGCGATTTAGGAAGCATTAGAACTCTATTGCTTCGACACGTAGACATCTGCAAACGCTATTTCCTAGGAAGGAAGTGTCGCATTTACATTCTTCTGAAAGGAATACGAGGTATACATGACACTTCGCAATGAATATTATATGTTATCACGAAACATAGAAATGAGATGCGATATCGAGATTTAAGAAGCATTAGAACTCTATTGCTTCGATACGTAGACATCTGCCAACGCTATTTCCTAGGAAGGAAGTGTCGTATTTACATTCATTTTAAGTTTATGCGAGGTATACATGACACTTCGGAATGAATATCCTAACTTACCACGAATCATAGGAAAGAGATGCGATATCGCGATCTAAGAAGCATTAGAACTCTATTGCCTCGACGAGTGGAGATATGCAGATGCTATTTCCTAGCATGGAAGTGTCGCACTTACATTCTTTTGAAGTGAATACGTGGTATACATAACACTTCGCAATGAATACTATATCTTATCATGAAACATAGGAATGAGATGCGATACCGCGGTTTAAAAAGCATTAAAACTCAATTGCTACAATACGTAGTCATCTGCAGACGCTATTTTCTACCAAGGAAGTGTCGCATTTACATTCTTTTGAAGTAAATGCGAGGTATACATGACACATCGCAATGAATATTATATCTTATAATGAGACATAGAAATGAGATGCTATATCGCGTTTTAGAAGCATTAGAACTTTAATACCACTATACGTAGACATCTGCAAACGCTATTTCCTAGCAAGGAAGTGTCGCATCTACATTCTTTTGAAGTGAATACGAGGTATACATAACACTCCACAATGAATATTATATATTATCATGAAACATGGTAATGAGTGGCGACATCGCGTTTTGAGAAGCATTACAACTCTAATGCTACGATACGTAGACATCTGCAAACGCTATTTCCTAGCAAGGAAGTGTCGCATGTACATTCAATTGAAGTGTATGCGAGGTATACATGGTACTTCGCAATGAATATTATGTATTATCATGAAACATAGAAATGAGAAGCGATATCGTGTTTTGAGAAGCATTAGAACTCTAATGCCACGATACGTAGACATCTGCAATCGCTATTTCCTAGCAAGGAAGTGTCGCATTTACATTCATTTGAAGTTTAGACGAGATATACATAAAACTGCACAAAGAATATTATATCTTATCAGAAAACGTAGATATGAGATGCGATATGACGATTTAAGAAGCATTAGAACTCTATTGCTTCGATACGTAGACATCTGCAAACGCTACTTCCTAGCAAGGAAGTGTCGCATTTACATTCTTTTGAAAGGAATACGAGGTATACATGACACTTCGCAATGAATATTACATATTATCATGAAACATAGAAATGAGAAGCGATATCGCGTTTTCAGAAGCATTAGAACTCTAATGCCACGAAAAATAGATATCTGCACACGATATTTCCTAGCAAGGAAGTGTCGCATTTACATTCATTTGAAGTATAGACGAGATATACATAACACTGTACAATGAATATTAAATCTTATCATGAAACACAGCAATGAGATGCGATATGGCGATTTAAGAAGCATTAGAAGTCTACTGGTTCGATACGTAGACACCTGCAAACCGCTATTTCCTAGCAAGGAAGTGTCGCATTTACATTCTTTTGAAAGGAATACGAGGTATACATAACACTGCACAATGAATATTATATCTTATCACGCAACACAGAAATGAGATGCGATATCGCGATTTAGGAAGCATTAGAACTCTATTGCTTCGACACGTAGACATCTGCAAACGCTATTTCCTAGGAAGGAAGTGTCGCATTTACATTCTTTTGAAAGGAATACGAGGTATACATGACACTTCGCAATGAATATTATATGTTATCACGAAACATAGAAATGAGATGCGATATCGAGATTTAAGAAGCATTAGAACTCTATTGCTTCGATACGTAGACATCTGCCAACGCTATTTCCTAGGAAGGAAGTGTCGTATTTACATTCATTTTAAGTTTATGCGAGGTATACATGACACTTCGGAATGAATATCCTAACTTACCACGAATCATAGGAAAGAGATGCGATATCGCGATCTAAGAAGCATTAGAACTCTATTGCCTCGACGAGTGGAGATATGCAGATGCTATTTCCTAGCATGGAAGTGTCGCACTTACATTCTTTTGAAGTGAATACGTGGTATACATAACACTTCGCAATGAATACTATATCTTATCACTAAACATATAAATGAGATGTGATATCGCGATCTAAGTAGCATTAGAGCGCTATTGCTACGATACGTAGACATCCGCAAACGCTATTTCCTAGCAAGCAATAGACGCATTTACATTCTTCTGAAGTGAATACGAGGTATACATGACACTTCGCAATGAATATTATATATTATCACGAAACACAGAAGTGAGATGCGATATCACCATTTAAGTAGCATTAGAACTCTATTGCTACGATACGTAGGCATCTGCAAACGCTATTTCCTAGCAAGGAAGATTCGCATTTCCATTCTTTTGAAGTGAATACGAGGTATACATGACATTTCGCAATGGATATTATATCTTATCATGAAACATTGAAATGAGACGCGATATCGCGTTTTAAGAAGCATTAGAGCTCTATTGCTTCGATACGTAGACATCTGCAATTGCTATTTCCTGTCATGGAAGTGTCGCATTTACATTCTCTTGAAGTGAATACGTGGTATACATGACACTTCGTAATGAATATTATATCTTCTCATGAAACATAGAAATGAGATGCGATGTCTCGTGTTAAGAAGTATTAGAACTCTATTGCTAATATACGTAGACATCTGCAAACTCTATTTCCTAGCAAGGAAGTGTCGCATTTACATTCTTTTGAAGTGAATACGAGGTATACATGACACTTCGCAATGGATATTATATCTTATTACGAAACATTGAAATGGAACGCGATATCGCGCTTTAAAAAGCATTAGTACTCTATTGCTACGATACGTAGATATCTGGAGACCCTATTTCCTAGCAAGGAAATGTCGCATTTACATTCTTTTGAAGTGAAAATGAGGTACACATAACATTACACAATGAATATTACATCTTTTTAAGAATCATTGAAATGAGTTGAGATATCGCGATTTAAGAAGCATTAGAACTCTACTGCCTCGATACGTAGACATCTGCAAACGCTATTTCCTAGCAAGGAAGTGTCGCATTTACATTCTTTTGAAGTGAATACGTGCTATACATAGCACTACGCAATGAATAATATATCTTATCATGAAACATAGAAGGGCGATGCGATATCGCGTTTTAGGTAGCATTGGAACTCTATTGCTGCGATACGTAGACATCTGCAAACGCTATTTCCTAGCAAGGAAGTGTCGCATTTACATTATTGTGAAGAGAAATCGAGGTATACATGACCCTTCGCAACGAATCTTATATCTCATCATGAGGCATAGAAATGAGACGCGATATCGCGTTTTAAGAAGCATTAGAACTCTATTTCTTCGATACGTAGACATCTGCAAACGCTATTTCCTAGAATGGAAGTGTCGCATTTACATTCACTTGAAGTGAATACGAGGTATACATGACACTTCGCAATGAGTATTATATCTCATCATGAAACATACAAATGAGATGCGATATCTCGTTTTAACAAGCATTAGAAATCTATTGCTTCGATACGTAGTCATCTGCAAACGCTATTTCCTAGCAAGGAATTGTTGCATTTACATTCATTTGAACTGTGTGCGAGGTATACGTGACACAACGCAATGAATATCATATCTTATCATGAAACATAGAAATGAGAAGCGATATCTCGTTTTAAGAAGCATTAGAACTCTACTGCTATGATACGTAGACGTCTGCAGTCGCTATTTCCTAGTAAGGAAGTGTTGCATTTACATTCCTTTGGTGTGTATACGAGGCATACATAACACTCCACAATGAATATTATTTGTTATCATGAAATAGAGGAATGACATGCGATATCGCGTTTTAGAAGTATTAGAACTCTATTGCTACGATTCCAAGATATCTGGAAACGCTATTTCCTATAGAAAGGAAGCTTCGCATTTACATTCATTTGAGGTGTATGCGAGGTACAAGTGACACTTCGCAATGAATATCATATCTTATGATGAAACGTAGAAATGAGACGCGATATCTCGTTTTAAGGAGCATTAGAACTATATTGTAACGATACGTAGATATCAGCAAACGCTATTTCCTAGGAAGAAAGTGTTGCATTTACATTCTTTTGAAGTGAAGACGAGGTATAAGTGAAATCTCGCAATGAATAATATATCTTATCACGAAACATAGAAATGATATGCGATATCGGGATTTAGGAAGCATTAGAACCCTACTGCTTCGATGAGGAGTCATCTGCAAACGCTATTTCCTAGCATGGAAGTGTCGCATTTACATTCTTTTGAAGTGAATACGAGGTATACACGACACTTCGCAATGAATATTATAACTCATCACGAAACATAGAAATGGGATTCGATATCGCGATTTATTAAGCATTAGAACTCTATTGCTTCGATACGTAGAGATCTGCAAGCGCTATTTCCTAGCAAGGAAGTGTCGCAAATACATTCTTTTGAAGTGAGTACGAGGTATACATGACACTTCGCAGTGAATACAATATCATATCATGAAACATAGAAATGAGATGCGATATCCCGTTTTACGAAGCACTAGTACTCTATTGCTACGATACGTAGACATCTGTAAACGCTATTTCCTTGCAACGAAGTGTCGCATTTACATTCTTTTGAAGTGAATAGGAGGTATACATGACACTTCGCAATGAATATTATACCTTACCATGCAACTTAGAAATGAGATGCGACATGGCGATTTGAGATGCATTAGAAATCTATTGGTTCGATAAGTAGACATCTGCAAACGCTACTTCCTAGGAAGGAAGTGTCGCATTTACATTCTTTTGAAGTGAGTACGAGATATACATCTCAATTCGCAATGAATTTTATACCTTATCATGAAACATAGAAATGAGATGCGGTATATCTCATTTTATGAAGCATTAGAACACTATTGTTTCGATACGTCGACATCTGGACCAGCTATTTCCTAGCAAGGAAGTGTCGCACTTACATTCTTTTGAAGTGTTGACGACGAATACATAACACTGCACATTGAACATTATATCTCATCACGAAACATTGAAATGAGATGCGATGCCGCATTTTAAGAAGCATTAGAACTCTACTGCTTCAATACGTAGACATCTGGACCAGCTATATCCTAGCAAGGAAGTGTTGCATTTACATCCATTTGAAGTGTAGACGAGGAATACATAACACTTCGCAATGAGTATTATATCATATCATGAAACACAGTAATGAGATGCGATATCGCGTTCTAAGAAGCATTAGATCTCTATTGCTACGATACGTAGACATCTGCAAACGCTATTTCCTTGCAAGGAAGTGTCACATTTACATTCATTGGAAGTATAGACGATATATACATAACACTGCACAACGAATATTATATCTTATCATGAAACATGGAAATGAGATGCGATATCGCGATTTAAGAAGCATCAGAACACTATTGCATCGATGCGTAGACATCTGCAAACGCTATTCCTTAGGAAGGAAGTGTCGCGTTTACATTCTTTTGAAGTGAATACGAGGTATACATAGCACTCGACAATGAATATTATATCTTATGATGAAACATACAAATGAGATGCAATATGGCGATTTAACAAGCACTAGAACTCTATTGCTTCGATACGTAGACATCTGCAAACGCTATTTCCAAGCAAAGAAGTGTCGCATTTACATTCATTTTAAGTGTATGCGAGGTATGCATGACACTTCGCAATGAATATTATATATTATCATGAAACATAGAAATGAGATGCGATATCGCGATTTAAGAAGCATTAGAAATCTATTGCTTGGATACGTAGACATCTGCAAACGCTACTTCATAGCAAGAAAGTGTCGCATTTACATTCTTTTGAAAGGAATACGAGGTATACGTGTCACTTCACAATGAATATTATATATTATCATGAAACATAGAATGGAGATGCGATATGACGATTTAAGAAGCATTAGAACACTATTGCTTCGACACGTAGACATCTGCAAACACTATTTCCTAGCAAGGAACTGTCGCATTCACATTCGTTTGAATTGTATACGAGGTATACATGAAACTTCGCAATGAATATTATATATTATCATGAAACATAGATATGAGATGCGATATCGCGAATTAGCAAGCTTTAGAAATCTATTGCTTCGATACGTAGACATCTGCAAACGCTCTTTCCTAGCAAGGAAGTGTCGCATTTACATACATTTTAAGTGTATGCGAGGTATATATGACCCATCGCAATGAATATTATATATTGTCATGAAACATAGAAATGAGATGCGATATCGCGATTTAAGTATGATTAGAACACTATTGCTTCGATAGGTAGGCATCTGCAAACGCTACTTCCTAGCAAGGACGTGTCGCATTTACATTCTTTTGCAACGAATACGAGGTATACATAAGACTCCACAATGAATATTATATCTTATCATGAAACATAGAAATGGGATGCGATATGGCGAATTAGAAGGTTTTAGAACTCTATTGCTTCGATACGTAGACATCTGCAAACGCTATTTCCTAGCGAGGAAGTGTCGCATTTATATTCTTTTGAAGTGAATACGAGGTATACATAACACTCCACAATGAATATTATACATTACCATGAAGCATAGTAATGAGTAGCGATATCGTTTTTTGAGAAGCATTAGAACTCTATTGCCACGATACGTAGACATCTACAAACGCTATTTCCTGGCAAGGAAGTGTCGCATTTACATCCATTTGAAGTATAGACGAGATATACATAACACTGCACAATGAATATTATATCTTATCATGAAGCATAGAAATGAGATGCGATATGGCGATTTAAGAAGCATTAGAACTCTAATGCCATGATACGTAGACACCTGCAAACGCTATTTCCTAGCAAGGAAGTGTCGCATTTACATCCATTTGAAGTATAGACGAGATATACATAACACTGCACAATGAATATTACATCTTATCATGAAAAATAGAAATGAGATGCGATATGGCGATTTAAGAAGCATTAGAACTCTACTGCTTCGATACGTAGACATCGGCAAACGCTAT